>NC_087513.1:163798835-164497174 GCF_963921805.1 Phalacrocorax carbo
GAAGGACTTTTCAAATTCAGCAAATAAACATCCAAACTATACTCAGGGGACTGTAAAGTATTGTAGCTTGTTAGTTAGTTACAGATGGTTCGTTTGGTAAGCAAGCTCAAATCTTTTGAACTAAAAACTGTTTAGGACTTACATCCCAGGTGAATGTGCTACCCACCAGGCTACAACAATAAAGTGTAGGAAACCATTGCCACTTTTACTTAACAAAAATAATAATAGTAATAATACGGATCCAAAGGGTGATCAACAACTGTGCAGAGTAGGCAATCCCAGCACCTGAGAGAAATGTGCAGAAGACTGCACAGCCCAACAACCAGCACTGCATGGCTGGGACTACTATGCCGACTCACCCAAGCTTACTCCTATGCTGTGGTAAAAAGAGGTCATTTAATTCGATAGTGAATGTTGTTCGCAGCAGTGGGATACCAATTATTCAGACCACAGATATCTGTAATATGGGTTCTGATGGGTGTCAGGGACTGCGATTTGAGATTACAGCAGGAGATTGCTCTCAAGAAGGGATCAGTGCAGCAAGGGATGCTCTTGTGGCACACGTTGCTCAAGTTAATTGGTTAACACCAAAACCCAAAGAGTGAGTGTGTAGGGATGAGACCTGGTAAAATATTTAGGCAATAAAGTAAGAATGGGATAAGAAAGGAGAAACCCCCTGGTTCTCTGATGGTAGGCTTTGTTTTGGGCTTATTCCTTTGTACACTGATTTTTTTATGGCAAAAAGTACCTAAACTGGAGGAAGAGAAGGGTGTTCTGGAAAAACAAAGTGCTCCCAGCTCGGAACCAGAGGTCTAGGATGGGGATGTACAGTCCTCCTTCTCCTCCAATAGTGATCGGGGGGCTTCCTTCCTCCCCAGGTGATACCCTGAAGAAAATGGAATTTTTGGAACTGTTCACTAAAAACATAACAATGAACTATGCAAGCCTGTCAAAACAGAATTTAACAGCCAGAGACAGGAACTGAGAGCTAGAGAAGCACTTGTTGACTGTCCTTGAGGAGAGCTGAGAGACTGATCAAAGGAAACATCCCACCTCAGAAGATGCTGAGAACAGGGTGATAAAGTGTGCAGTCAAGTAATTAGGATGTTCATAAGAACTAAAACAAAGTGGCTATTAGGTGAACTATCCTCATTATAATACTAAATATCATGCCATAGGCCAGGAATCCCCCTCCTCCTCCTTCTAATAAGTGCCTTAATCTCTGAGCATGCATGGTAAATGAAAAATGAGATTTATCTTTACATTAAAGCAAGAAAGATATAACCAATTATTAGCTGAGGTGCGTGAATATCGGCTGTGACTGACACATTTAACTGTAGTTTCTTGGTGCAGGGTGCTAGTTTTGTGGGTTACCACCTAGCACCAAACTTTGTGCAAAAATGAATTAAATAAAATACCTCTGCTCTGTGTCTAGTTTGGCGGTTTGTACACCACATGAATGAACCCACTTTTCAGGATAACACAGGGATAAGCAGCCCTATCGCAGTTATTAAAAAAGAACAAGGGGAGGAGAGGGCATGTGGGTCCACGCCAGAGGCTGGCCAAGGCATGTGGCTGGGGGAGTGGCATGGGGGAGTCTAGCTGCTGCTGTGGAGCCTGAGGGGATGCAATGATACTTCAACTCCTGCTCTTGCACCCTGCTGACATTGCACAACCTTGGAGGTAGCACAAACTGCGAAGAGGGGAAGGGAAGGACTGATCATGTGGTTGCTGAAATGCTGGGAGGAGAGAGCTGCAGGGGTAGAATTAGCACTGAGGCATGGCCTCAAGGAGCAAACAGTTGTAACACAAACTATTTCCCCCTACAGTAGTGTGGTATGGCCTGTGAAAAAGCCAAATGCGGAGTGGTGGCTGATGATGGATTAGCAGGCCCTGAACTAAAGGACCCTAGCTTTGCCTGCTGCTCTCCTGGATGTGCTTCATATACAGTATGAACTGGAAGAAAAGCAAGCTAGACAGCATGCCACCATGGACAAAGCAAACACCTTCTCCATTCCCAGAATGGAAGAATGTAAACACAGCTTGCTTTAACCTGGTAAGGAATCCAGTACACTGGAAGCAATTACCCCACAGGTAGAAACATCATCCCACCATTTTCTATGGGCTAATTTAAGAGGTGCCAGGGGTGGGTAGTACCCCAGAACAGACACAAATCAGTGAGAACATTGTCCTCTAGAGCTAAGCAATTAGCTCTAGAAATGGCTGAACAGGAAAAGTAGCCCATAGTGTATGTCTACACTGATAGTGGCCAATGCTGTGTAGGGACGTTTAGAATGATGGAAAAATACAGATGTAAGTCAGTGTAAACCTGTCAAAGGAGCAGCTTGTTTATAAGGAAAGAGGAATAAGTTAACATAAATAACCTGCCAATCACTATGTTAAATGCAAATGTGTCAGTCACGGCAAAAGTCGTGAATTCCCAAGAACCTCCAAGACAGGCAGGTCGTGAGTACCAGCAATGGTAATGGCCAGTTGTTAGGTCCCAAGTAACACTGAAGAGGCTAGTCAAGAATCAAGTATTCTCTGCCCCATTCTAGGACTGATGGTATCTGGTATCACACAGGAGAAACTTTGGTGATAGAAGAGAGAGATGCCTGGGGGAGCCCTTGACTAACTTCAAGACCACACACCCCACAGCTAGGAATGCTAAACTGAATGTGTTCCATCTCTCCTGCAGGACAGGGAGGTTGTGTGAGAAACCACTAGCGTGAGATGCTCAGCTTCTCTACTGGACTGCACTGACTCTCCTAAGGTACTAAGAGGCTGTGTAATTCACAATATTTTTTTATAAATATGTGACTGAAATGTTTGGTATCCAAGTTCATATTGTCTCCCCAGTGATAAATTGATCTTAAAATGTGACAGCTTAGTACACAGCCCTAGGAAGTAGAAGACCCCTCATCATGAATGGGATTTCAACCACACCTCCAATAATCCAAGTAACACTGAGCTATTATGACATAAAGAGACGAAGAAGATAGTCAGCATGGTATCTGACTACAGCCTGATGAAAGGAATTAATGCAAATATAATCCTGAATCTTAGTTTCTCACTCCAGTGCTCTTCATTCATTTGTAGATGTCAGTGATCCCTACAGAGAAAATGCATAGCTTCCCCGGAAGCTAAGAAGTTGAAGAAATGGGAAATAATAGAATCATCTTTTTGGCTCTAGTCTTGCAGTTAAAGCACTCCTCTAGGATGTGAGAAGTGAAGAATCAAACCTGCAAGCTGAGCCTCAGGTCTTGTCTGGAACTTCTAAGGTAAACGATTCAGAGATGCAATTTCTTTATGTAAAACAAGATGTTTCCTCTTTTTTCCATCATGAAACATGAAAGCTGAAAAGAAAGTAGAAGGCAAACCCACCATATGTCATAATTTTAAAACACCTACCAGTGCCTTTTGATTGTCTTAGATACTCCCTGATTGAAAGGAGCACTGAATCATACTACAGTCTGGATTCTTGACATAGGCTATCTGAATTGAGGTCTAAGCTCCTAAGTATTCCCAAAGAAAATTGCCCCTGAATAATTTCAGTTGTCTTGTCAAAACCAAAATTTAATTCTGGTAACTTAAAAGAGCCAGGAAATGATAATAAAATCACAAGATGATTCATGCTGGAAGGGACCATGGGCAAGTATTTCTCCAACCTCCTGCTCCAGGCAGATAAGGTTGGCCAGGGCTTGATACAGTCAGGTCTTGAAAACCTCCAAGGGTGGAGTCTGCACAACCTCTCAGGGAAACCGGCTTCCCTGCCTGAGTGTCCTTATGGAGTAAGGGTTCCTCCTTATAAATAGTCTGATTGTCTCTTGTTTCAATTTATGCTCATTGTCACTGGTCCTGCCACCATGCACTACTGTGAAGGGCCTGTATCTGTCAACTTGTTGATCTCCGTGTAGGCACTAGGGGTGCTCCAGCATATCAGCTGGTCCCCCTGTTAAGTGTCATCTGCAAACTTTATGCTTAAACCCTCTATTCACTCCTCTGGTTCATTGATAAAGATATCGTAAAGAGCAGTTCCCAAGACAGACTAATGTCTTCAGAGCTTCCTCCCCTGGGGTGCCAGTTCTCTGTACAAGCTGAAGTCTGCTTGCCTGAAGTCCAGGATCAGTAAGTTGCTTCCTACCTTCCTTGGAGATAAACAGTCCCATCTCAGAGTTAAATGGGACTCAGTCCTTATACGATTGGTCTGAGTAAAATACTATACATGAGATCCACAAAGAAATTTAGGCACTCCTCCCTAACTCTTCAAGTGTTTTATCAGTCTCCCAGGGTCTTGTCTCATGTTGTGCAGTGTCTCTCCCTCATTATCATGAAATGCATAAGTTATTGTAAAGAATAATCATAAATCTACTTGAAATATGACAACATGAATCACTAAGGACTCCTAGCTATTTTACTCCCAAAGCTTCTCATAGCCTGTGGTTCCCAACTTCTAAGTGAGCATAGCCTATGAACCTTGCTGAAGCTTGAAGACTTCTGAGCCTTCATATTATGTTAAGCTTGAATTCAGAAACATTCTTAGAACACAGAAATACTTTGAGATATATATTCAGGTTATCATTACCTCAAAAGTATTTTAAAAATATCTTTGGAACTTGATTCCCAAAGAAAGTCATTGACTTTGATGGATTTTTGATCAGGACCTAAGTGAAGAGTCATCTGAATTCAATTCAGCTTTACAAAGAATTTCAGTGAAATAACATCACAGTAGAAAGACAGGGAGAATGAGAGTCTTTCACGAGTTATCTGAAGAATCAGAACACATCCAGTGGGAGTTAAACTATCAGCTTGGGAAAACAGCCTCAGTAGGAAAAAAACACAAAACAAAAAACCCACAGATGGCTTTTTATTCCCTTAATAAGTACCAAAAAGCTTTTTTTTTTTTTTTTTTAATTAATTAGAAAGTATAAGAAAAAGGGCAAGACAACTGAGTGGCACTGTGCCCTGTCTGAGGTGAGCAGCTGGACCCTCACTCTGGGGTGAGAACCCCACCAGGAGCTGGCGTTTCTGCCTCAACCCTTGTCCATCTGCGCCTCCCCGTCACGTGCGCACTCACACTCACTGCTAGCCCAGGCTAGCCCTGCCTGCAGCAGCCCTGCCTGCTGGTGCCCATGGTGACAGCTCCACTGTGACCCGTGCCTTGTGCTGTCACAAGCACTAGAGCCTCATCACAGATCTCCTCTCCTTTCCTCTCTCCTTCCTTTCTTCTCTATTTATTTTTCTTTTCCCATTTCTATTCCCTTCTTTTTCTTCCTCTCTTCTCTCCTCTCTTTTCTTTTCTTCTCCCACTTCCTTTCTTCCCCCTGTTTCAGAGCCTGGTTGACAGAGTCCCTTGGGAGGCAGTCTTGAACAGCAAAGGAGGCCAGGAAGGCTGGACACTCTTCAAGAAGGAAAACTTAAAGGCACAGGAGCAGGCCGTCCCCATGTGCTGAAAGACGAGCCAGCGGGGAAGAAGACCAGCCTGACTGAACAGAGAACTTTGGCTAGGGCTCAAGAAAAAAAAGAGGGTTTATTACTTTTGGAAGAATGGGCAGGCATCTCAGCTGAACTGCAAGGACGTCATGAGGTTATGCATGGAGAAAATTAGAAGGGCCAAAGCCAAACTAGAACTTAATCTGGCTACTGCTGTAAAAAACAATAAAAAAATATTTCTATAAATATATTAACAACAAAAGGAGTGCTAAGGAGAATATCCATCCTCTCTTGGATGGAGGGGGAAACAATGACAAAGGATAAGGAACAAGCTGAGGAACTTAATGCCTTTTTTGCCTCAGTCTTTAATAGTAAAACTAGTCATTCTTGGGGTACCCATCCCCCTGAGCTGGAAGACAAGGACAGGGAGTAGAATGAAGCCCCCACAATCCAAGGGGAAATGGTTAGTGACCTGCTACACCACTTAGACACA
Organism: Phalacrocorax carbo; assembly: GCF_963921805.1. NCBI lineage: Eukaryota > Metazoa > Chordata > Aves > Suliformes > Phalacrocoracidae > Phalacrocorax > Phalacrocorax carbo. The sequence continues at coordinate 163,804,762 of NC_087513.1, forward strand.
CACAAATCTATAGGGCCAGATGGGATCCACTCAAGGGTACTGAGGGAGCTGGTGGAAGTGCTGACCAAGTCACTCTCCACTATTTATCAGCAGTCCTGGATATTAGGGAGGTCCCATTTGACTGGAGGTTAGCAAATGTGACACCCGTCTACAAGAAAGTCCAGAAGGAGGGTCTAGGAATCTACAGGCCTGTCAGTCGTCTGACCTCAGTACGGGGGAAGGTTATGGAGCAGATCATCTTGAGTGCCATCACACAGGACTGCTGGGAGTTCTGCCCAGAGTGTCTTTCTACAAAAAGTATTCAGATTTGAAATTTAAATATTGGAAATCCATTTTGAATTGCAGGACTTAGCTGAATTTAGTGCTAATTTGCCCTCAAGGAAATATTAATTCTAACTCTAAACTTCTCCCCACAAGTCCCTGTGTCTTAGTTTCCTAATGTCTGCAAGGGAAGCTGCATTAGTTCCTTTCTTTTGAGAAAATGCTAACCTTAAAGATAGTGATATACCATCATAATGGACACTGAAGAAACATCTGTGAATTACAGAGCTGCTGGCATGCTGACATGATAATTGTCTAACCCTCTGCAAAGAGAAGGACAGGAAGTCGCAGCAACCATTCATTAGAACTTTCTTCCTATCAGTATCCGAATACTAGTAATTTCCTAATGGCAGAGGAAAGCAGATTCCCATTGCTACATTTTACCAAGGGAAAAGGTGAAGCAAAGTTCACAGAATAAAATAGACCCCTAAAGAAAAGATAATATGAAAGAGAAGTAAGAATATGGCACAGTTTGAAAGCCTGACTAGATTAGGACTGCAGTACTCACTTTAGTTTCATACATTTTCCTTGAATATAGTTTTAAAAAATGGCAGTGTTAGTGTAGTGGCAGTGTTACCAAAGGTCATCTACATTACAACTGGCCAAATTAGTCTCTGAAATTAAGTTATCCATTCAGTGTAAGCCCATTTTTAATTGCTGAGGACTGTTCATGTCGATTTTTCCAAATGTGTATTTGGGTTAGCTTTTTGGTTACTCACCAGAGTCATATTGTGTTATTCCTGTCCCTTTCAGGTTCAAACATCATAAATAAAGAAAAAAATATACTACACATAAGAAATGTCATCTGAAAGGCTGTGATTTTCCCTAGCATGCCTAAGAAAGTGAAAGATTTTCAAGGAACTTTCGCATCTTCTTGCCTCGACTGTGTAGGTGAGTTATGGTAGGTCTTATGGACAGAGACAGCTTTCTTTGGAAAGTTCAACCTATATATAGAAGTAGGAAAAATAGGAGCTAGAAGGGCTCCATACTGTTCCACTTGTCCACAAATTACTTTTGGAAAGAGACTGTCTGTCTTTAAATGTCTTCTTTAAATTTAAATTTAAATTTAAATGTCTTTAAATGGAAAATTGAACAATTTTTTTTTTGTTATGAAGTTCTTTACAGGGCCCTAGATATATCATGTCAGATACGCAGACATGAAAATTCAGATGTTATCAAGATTCTCTACCAGTACAGTGAACTGGACAGGTGAGAGCAAACTTGAATCCAAGAGCTGTAAAGTCATCCTGGATTTATCTTAATAAGATCTTAGGCAAAGCTCTAAAGTGTTGTGTATAGCTTATGTGGCTCCCTCTCCATATCTTTGCCTGAAGATGCCATGTATTGGAATCTGTATGCAAATAAAACCCTTATACATTTTTGTCTTTTTGTTTTTTTTTTAAATTCCTCTTGGGAATGCTATCCTTTGTCTGCATAATTAGAAAGCTTTATAAAACTATAATATATATAGAAACATGTGTTTATATATATCTTTTTGAAACTTAGCTGTGGTGGTTAAATGAAAAGACAACATAAAATCAAGTCTTAGGAAGCAAATCTGCCTGGATTATTCCATTTTCTCTTTACAACATCACTGAGACACTTTGTTGACTCTTTAGGCCACAGAGGTATACTGAATATTCATTAGAATATGATATATGCAAGGACATTTAGGATATTTCTCCCTGTGGAGGCAGTAGGTAGTTTAGAAAACTCTAGCATATTTTAGAAATTCCTCTCAAATTTACATTTTGTACTTATTGAGAGACTCATCTATTAATACATACCACAACTGTTTATTGTAGTCACTAGCTTTTCATACTTCCACTCCAAGTGTGAAATAAAAGAGCTGAAATTAATATAATTTACAACAATGTGCTCCTTAAACAATTACCTGTGAGTTTTTTGTTCTGACAGCACACTGCTATAAAGAACCATGTTGCTCAACAGAATCACTAATTTATTTTTGTGTATAGCATATTAATCAATACGTGACATTCCTATTAGTTAGTAAATTCCAAATGTCAAACAAGTCTGTTTCGATAAATTCTTAAATATTGTAGGAAAAAATATTGACTAAGTGACGGGCTTATAGATGGCAAATAAAAATGAGATGTTTACTATTTTTTTTGTATAGGGGGAAGAATAAAGTATTTGCTGTCATTGCACACCAGCGTTAGCTCCATGAAGAAATGAATTGTTTGTCCATGTCTGAAATCACCTAAATTGTTTAGCAAATATTTATTTATATCTAAATATAGTAAAAATACTAAGTCTTAAATTGAAGTAAGTAATATGAAAATCAGGAAACTAACAAAGTTAAATCTGACATCTCCTTGCCACAGTCTGTTAATGAACTGGATAAACTGAGAAATAATACCTGTTAGTAAGGCAGAGGATAATATTAAAATATACATATTTAAGCATGTATTTATGTTTTTCTACCTTGCAAAAAATCATACATATCAGGTATTCTTAGAGAACTTTTCCAGGTCCTCACAAAGACATAGGCCAAATTCCTTTCTAAATGAGTAGGAACTGTAGCTGAACAATACCCGTGTAGTGCCTGCAGGCCTTGAAATTTTAGGCATTACAGATTAAAACAGTTACAGAATCACAGAATCATAGAATATCTCAAGCTGGAAGACACCCATAAAGATCATGGAGTCCAACTCCCTGCACATCACAGGACTACCTAAAACTAAACCATATGACTAAGAGCATTGTCCAGATGCTCCTTGAACTCTGACAGGCTTGGTGCCATGACCACTTCCTTGGGGAGCCTGTTCCAGTGACTGAGCACCCTCTGAGTGAAGAACCTTTTCCTAACGTTGGATCTGAACTTCACCTGACTCAGCTTCATTTCATCTCCTCGTGCCCTACCACTGGTCACCAGAGAGAGGAGATCAGCACCTCTCCGCTCTGCTGCCCCTGCCTTGAGCAAATTATAGACTATGATAAGGTCACCATCAGCCTTCTCCAAGCTGAAGAAACCAAGTGAACCCACTCTTCCCTTCAAGGACTTTTACCATCTTGATCACCCTCCTCTGGACACACTCTAATGGTTTGATGACCTCCTTATATTGAGGCACCCAAAACTGCACACAGTACTCAGGTGGGGCCTTGCCAGTGCAGTGTAGAGTGGGGCAATCACCTCCCTCGACTGGATATTAATACACTGATGCATTCCAGGACACGGTTGTCCCTTTTGGCTGCCAGGCACACTGTTGACCCATATTCAACTCGCCATCAACCAGACCTCCAGATCTTGTTCTGTGGGGCTGCTCTCCAGCCTTTCATCTCCCAATTTGTACCTATAACAAAGATTATTAGTCCCAGCTGGTACTTAATCTTGTTAAATTCATGCTGTTGTTCATTTCCCAGCTCTCTAGCCTACCCAAATCACTCTGTAAAGCCTCTCTACACTTAAGGAGTCCACAGATCCTCTTATTTTATTATCATCAGCAAACTTACTTAATGTACATTCAATTCCTGCAGTCCGCTAGGTGGGACTTTCCCCTCGTGAACCTGTACTGGCTATGACCAACAACTGCATTGTTTCTCAAGTATTTTTCAGTAACTCCCAGAATAACCTTCTCCGTAATTTTACTGGGCACTGAAGTGAGACTGACAGGCCTGTAATACTAGACTCTTCCTTCCTGAAAATTGGGACAACACTTGCCAGCTTCCAGTCAACTGGGACCTCTCCATACTCCCAAGACCACTGAAAAATAGAGAGAGGTCTCACAATGACATCGGCCAGCTCTTTCAGTACCCTGGGATGAATTCCATCAGGCCGAATAGATTTATGTGCATCCACTGGAGCAGCAATTCTCAAACAAGTTCAGGTTCAGATGGGAATTTATCATTCCCCAGTGACTGTCTTCCAACACAGGGCTCTGGGGGAGTTATATCTAAGAATCGTGTTCTACATTAACAAGTTGTTTATTGGCTGCAGGTTTAATACATACGAAAATTCTCTTTTTTTTTTACATTTTATGTTTTTCAGAATGTTAGCTAAAGTTGATGGATAAAGGAATATGGTACTTTGGAATTGGAACCATCATGTTACCTGTGTTATTGTTTCCCCAGGGAAGTCTTTCAGTTATTGCTGCGTTTGGAAAAAAAAAAAAAAAAAGTAGCACTCAATAATAGAACAAATGCATAAATCCACCACAAAACACCATCAAAAGTCAATAGTGGTGTTTTGTGTTTACTGGCTTGTGGTGGGTTAGCTGATGAACAGCTGAGCTCCCACCCAGCCTCCTGCTCACTCCCATCCCTCAGCAGTATGGGAGTAGAAAACAGGAAGAGCAGGAATGGCAAAGCACATGGGTTGAGATAAAGACAAATAGATTGCTTACTAATTGTCATCTTGGGCAAAACAAACTCAACTGGGGCAAAAATAAATTAATTTACTGCCTGTTGAATATTTAATCACTGAATCAGGTAGTAGGAAACAAAAAAAGAAGCACCAAATCAAACCTTTCCTCCCCCCTTTCCCAGACTTGGTTTCATTCCTTCACTCTTGTCTCCTCTCCACCCTTGATATCACCACAGGTCACACTCAGTCTCTTCAGTGAGACAATGGGTAGCAGAAAAGGGGGGGGGGGGGGGGGGGGGGCTGGGTCAGTTGGAGCCGTTTGGAACCCTCTGGATCCAACATGGGGCAGCCCTGGCCACTCCTCACAGAGGTTACACCTGCAGCCCCTGCTGCCAGCGCCTGGGCACCTGCACCCAGTAGAACTAACTCCACTGTAGGAGTTGCAGGAGAGGAACATGCTTAATATAAATCCTGATCACTAAGCTATAGAGTAGTGTTTTTGCTTTTTATATGTCATCTGGGCCTTTTCAATTTGATTTGCTACCTATGCTGTGGCATAGTGGCAGCACAACTAAGAGTGGGCTGTTTCTTTTCCCCACAGCCAGGTCACCTGTTGAAAGATGGGAACTATGTGGGCGTGTAAACCGTAGCTGTTGTAGCTGTTATTCCAAAAGACAAAACCAAATAATTTTGAAAAGACTCAGCTGCACTGTACTGTGTGCCCACATTTTGAGAAAGATCTTAAGGATGGATGGAGATGCCCAATACGTGGCCTTTAGTCAGGTGTATCAGTTTCAGAGAAGCGGAAGATCAAACTTAGGTGTGTGTCCAGGATGTCCCATTACTCGGTCTTGATTACTCTTCAGATGCATGACAGTTGCCTTTCTTTTTTAGGAAGACTGTAAGAGAAGCCTAGACATTCCTGGTAACTGCTCTGATAATCATCTGCTCATGTCAGATATCTAAAGCAGAAAAGATGTTGACTCTAAGTTGCTAAAGGCAACTCAGGCAGGAAAAGAGGGCAGTTAAGTTCAATATTAGTAATGGTGCTTAAATTTTGGCAGTTAGCAAATGAAATGTCTTAATACATTTAAAAGTTTGTCCCTCTTTTTAATTCTACCCTCACTGAAGTGAATTATAAATCTCACAGGGTTCCCTAGTGTGTTCAAACAAACTTATGAATGTTTTATTCTATGTGTTTGTGCTTTTCATTTTTCCATGTCAGTTTTGACTTTTTTCCAAGAGACTTGTCTCATTTTTTTTCTGATGGCTGATTGTTGGATGGAGATGGAATAATGCTATTTTCTCTTGCCTCCTAGATTTTTTCTGTCTGTCTTTTACCTTTTTTTTTTTTTTTTTTTTTGTCACTACTGTTCAGCTCAGCAGAATTGGAATTTATACTTACTGTTCTCCACACAATGCTTCATACCTGTCTTGTGATCTCATTGATGGGTTTCCTAACTGGTCAATAAAACATCCTTTCCGGACAGCACACAGCAAAGCCTAATGTATATTTAGACCTCAAGGGAAAGCTATATCTAATGAGTCAATTATCAAAGATATTTGAGGTGTTATTGAGTTCTACAATTTAAAATTTTGACAACTACCACTTTATCTTTCATGCTGCATCAAAATTTTCCATGCTATCACACAGTAAATTTTTAAGAATTATCACACAGAAGAAGTGTCAATAGCTTATGCTTGGTATTTTCTTGTATGCAATGATACTCAGTGTGACAGGTGGAAAACATGGTATTCCTATGATGGATCTTAGTGCAACATTATATCCCTTTCACTTGTTAGGATAAGAAAATATTTCCTTTTATTACATTTTCAAGATATAATTCCTGATTTTCCGGTTTTTGTTGGTTGTTGTTTTTTTTTTTTCTCTAAACATTATTGAGAAGGTTTTTGATTCCCTACCAAGATTTCATTGATCAAATTGGAATACTTATGTCGATATATAATATTCCTATCTGTAAATGTATTAAGAAGATGACATAAACCCAACTGAAATGTTTGGAAAAATCTCCGTTAACATCAAGGTGGCTTGATTAAAAGATTGTCATTTGACCAAAACAGAGACACCCTCTCCACCCCGAAAGCCCCATTTTTTACCTAGCTAAGCATATATTTTGAAAGCACAAACTATATGACTGCTCCTTTTCACTCAGATTTTAAACCAGCTCATATATGTTAAAATAATAATGCATGTGTTACAGACTTACAGACCATTCTCAAAAAGCCAAATTATTTTTTTTAATAAAATTATTCAGATTACTCTAAAACTTCATGCATTTTTTTGGGCACTGATAAAAAAGAAGGAATATTAACAGCACAAAATATACAAAATATAGTTCACTCACCAACCCATGAGGGAAGCCTGTTAATGAAAACAGAAATCTGTAAAGAACTGCTTTTTCTGTCCTTTTATGAATGGATTTATTAGCAGCTCCATGTATTAAACATAACAATGTGAATTGTGGAATGGGTGCTGAATGGCCATGCTGACATTCAAGATGCATTTTTAAAAATAATTCTATTTGTATTCACAAATGAACAATAACACACAGATTAAAAATATCATAAGAAAAAATGCCAAGCTAAGTTAATCAAAGGAGAAGAGATGTCACCTGAACTCCTGTTCTATTGAAGCAAATTAATTCATAACAAATATAGAAGTTGTCCATCCCATCCTTCTTATTATGAGTTGGAGGTGGAAGGAGGCAGATGCACACTCCTTCTGTTGAAAGCAGGAAAGAAAAATTGGGTAATACTGTCTTTCTCATTGAGAAATTTGTGGGGGTAATGAGTCATTTCCTGCTCTACATCTTTGTGAACAACTCAGATTAAGTCCTGTCATTGCTCAGTTTGGGGATGTTTTCAGATGGAAGCCTTTTCTTCCCATTCCACTTGTCTACTTTTCTTTCTTGATGTAGCTTGTTTATAGTCACGCTTTCTTTATTTTGTCAGCATAGCACTAAATCTTCTTGATACCAAAGTTACTGAGAGTTCTTGGCATAGCAATTTCAAGCTGTGACCTTAGCATGAACTTTTAATAAAACCAAGTACTTTAATCAAGATGAAGGCTCCCTTCTCCCTTCCTTGTTCTTTGGACTGCCTTCCATAATTGGGAACTCAGTGTATTTCCAGGTGACCGATGTGGGCTATCTGAGGATCTAATCCCTTCTATTCACTGCAGCACGTCCAGCAGGTAAATGTAAATACAGTCTGGGAGACTATATAATTATTTTACAGCACAGTAGCAGAGAAATGAAAGACAACTTAATGGAAACTCCAGTCTATATGAATATATTTATGGATGTAGAATCCCATTCTACTAGATCAGGATATGATTATACATGTCTTTGTTTTTTCCTACTATATACTCCCATGCTAGATGTTATAGGAGATAAAGAAAATGTTTCAGAGACTTAATGGATCTTTTTTTAGTGCATTCTTCTATAAGAGCCTGAATAAAAACATCATAATATAGTCAACACCTACTATTTCCTAATATTGATGGAGAAAATCTTTGCTCATTAATAAAGATTTGTCCCAGCAAGGAATGTGTGAACAATTTAGTCTGCAAATTTTGAGGTAAACCTTAGCTGAATCTTTTACACTGTGCAAGGAACAGACCTGAATGTTCCTATGAGATTTCATGAAACTGAGTCCCTCTCATCGGAATGGCAAAAAGTATTTTAGAGGATCTTGCTCTTATATTGTGGATTGTAAAGAATCAGTTCCACTCTACACTAGACTAGTCATGACTGATCTGTAACACTCCAAGCTTTTATTGCAGATGATACACATTTATAAAATACACAGAGGCTTTAATTTAGCTACCACCAGTGTAGGATGTTTTATTTCTTTACAAAATTACCATTATGAACGATTTGCAGAATATGGTTGTGGAGGCAATTTGTTACTGGTGCTGACTTTAGTTCAGTGTATCAGTATAGATTTAATATATGCATAAATTCATATGTGTGTCCTTGTGTGGCTACTGTTCAAAGACTCATGAGGCATTGGATAATTGGACAGGGAAGAGTTTGTTGTTTGGTTTTTTTTTTTTTGAGTGTGGGTGTTTTATTTGATTGACAGCAAATAAAAGAAGGTTACCTAATACCATGAACTGATCCAAAACACCCAGATCAAAATGGGAAAAATTAGTATAGGCATCTAACAGAGTTATGATTAAGAAAGAAAACATAAAATTAAGTTTATCGGGATTAAACTTAAATTAAAAAAAAAAAAAAGAATATTGATTTATCTATTTTAGCAGTTTTGTTTGATCATGTTAGTGCTTTCACTGAAAGCACTTTGACCTGGAGATAAAATGGGCTGTTTTCCATGGAAACAAAATTTAACACAGTAATATCTTAACTGTACCGGAATTTAATTCCCTATGACAATAATTCCTCTGCTGTAAATGCAATGCTGGTCATTTTATACAATCTCCTTATTGAATGAAACACAGGGTTTATACCAACGTTGTCATTCAGTTTTTACTTAAGTTCTCACTGAGGTCCAAATATTTCCATTTAGGGGAAAAAGCCAGATCAGCCTTATCAGTACATATAGAAACTGCTGAGGATTTATGTCATGAAACAATTAATATCTTCTGTAAGATATTCTGTTTTAAGCTCTGGAGTAGAAAGACAGCCATGAGAAGATTAAAAAAAAAAAAAAAAAGAAGTTAACCTGCATCTTCTTTGTTGAATTACAAATAAATGGTAATGTATATTTTAAATGTTCAATTTAAAGAAAATAAATTAGAATGTACATGTTACAGCTCTCTTGTTGCTATGCTTTCATATGGCTTGCTGACTTTTTCCTGATGGAGATGAAGGAGAGCTATTCAGGAGTGAACACTGTCCTCACATCTACAAACCTCCTCCTAAAAATGGTACATTTGCTTAAAAAAAGAATTTATTTTTGCAGGGTTCGATGAATGGAGCAAAGGGAGAGCAAGTAGAGGAACATGAGCATTTATGGGCATGGGAAGGCTAATTGAGTGAGTTCCAAATTCCTTGGGGGTGCCACAGTAGACCATGATGGGAAAGAAAATACAAAAGCTTAGCAGTTGATTGTATATCAGCATACTTTAGTTCCCAAATTGCAGGTGGATCTGCTGGCTTGGTCCTAATATCTCACTGGTTCATGGGCGACTACATGCTCCTATTCACATAGTCTCAAACACAGTTTTTTGGCATGGTTATTTTGTTCAGTATAAAGATTTAAATGTTGCATTTTACCTCTAATCATAATCATATAGGTGGTTATTAAAATTTGTATTCTCATCTAAAAAACTATCTAAAGATTATTACTATATCTTCATGCAGAACTTGTATATGTATTTATATATATATATATATATACATGTCTCTGTGTGTGTATATGAATGCACATATATGTGTATGATACCTGATTTTTTTCAGGGTACTTGTCAAAGTAGGGAAGAGGTAACTGCCATCAAATTTCTCAAGAAATAATGGCTGCCCAAATGCACTTCGAAAAATCTATAGTGTGAAGACATTGTTTCTTTTAAAGTTTGTATTCTTAATAAAAGCTATACAATGTTAAATTACATGGTCAGCTGAAATCTCCAAAAGGGGTTTGTCTTTACCATTTTGATCACTGTAAGTTTAGAATTAAGAATCAAGCTAGTGTGGTTTGCACAGGTTTAATTAACTACAAGGCAAGGTTACTGTAAAGGTTAATTAAGATCTAACTCCTATGACTGTAAGAAAATACTTTATGGTAAGTACTTCAAGAGGTATTGTTTCCTATAAGAGCAATTAAGCATTTTATATTTAGTGGTTTGACATTAAAAAAAAATAGCTTTTTCTGATTTACTTGAAAGCCTGATAATCATAAATATTACTTTGTCATTTACCAGCAACACAGGAAAGATAAAACCAAATTATTTGCAGTGTTTTATCTGGAACTTTCTATATCTGTTTCAAGGCACTTGCCCTATGTCAGCTAGGCATTGGCTGATCCTTTGAGTGATTTTTATAGTGATTAAAATGGGCTGGTGAGACAAGACCAAAATAGATTCCTTGGCACTCCACCAGCAGGCAACAAGAGTGTATGTCAAATATATAGCTTTTCATCTTTGAGCAAGTTCGTCCTCAAAGGTGACTTCTTTCACAAAGAAAGCAATAATTAATCAGATAATTACATTGCTGGCTAACCTTCTGAGTTGGCAGGAAAATTGCATTTGATTTAAAAATTATTTCCCCAAAACTCATAAAAATGGTAGAACAGAATTAGTCAGAAAAAAATATTTTTAGGACATATTATCCACTATATATAACATCTAAATTCTGAGTCACTTGCAAGCATTCAATTAACACAATATTATCTTCTGAAATTGTTGTATTTTTAAAATACTATCTATTCTGTTGAAAGCTGATAAGGTGCTGATGATATATTACTTAAAATTTTGAGTTTTGTTTTTGAAAACACTTTAAAATCAGGGCATGGATCCATGTCATATTACTTAATACTTGTACAGGTTATAGGTTTATAGCTAAGTTGTCTAGATTCTCTTTAGAATCAATACCACAAATTTAGCACATGGACAGTGGGATTCATTTGCTTTATTTTAGAAATCTAACTTAGGATGAGATGACCTGTGCCATAGTATTGCCTAATTATTGAGAGTAAAACTAGAGAGACCTCTACATTTGATCAGATAAGTCTTACCTGCACATTTCTGTTTATCTTGTGTTCTAATTATTTGCAGGTTTTGACATGTATGATTCAAGCTGGAAAGCTAATATTTTTCTAAGAACCAGTTTCATAACATCTACGGTCTCTACTTACACATTCTGACACAAGGAAAGTCTCATACAGGGAAATGGGAGCTTCTTCTGGTTCAATTTATAAAGGTCCACTGGAAGGACACTTCTTCTGGAGTGTAAGAGGAAATGTGGGTAGGTCAATGCGAAACAAAACATGTCTGCAGATACGTCAGCCCTTCTTTACCATTAAAGATTTTTGTCCCCATATCTCTTCCAATTTACCTTAATTCCTTAGACAATGTGTTACTTACTCTGTCAGGCTGCTGCCACCTGATGATTCTTTCTTCCTTTTGTGTTTTTATTATATTTGTTCGTTCAGAAACCCTTTCACATTGTGAACCTGATGAGATTTTTGAGCGTGGTCTTTCCTGCTTTAGGACAAGAAAGTAGGAAATCGATGTGAAAGACGTTATGTGGGACTGAGGTGAAAAGAAACACTGTTATAAAGCTGCCTCTTCTCCTAATTATTCACACAGCCTGGATTTTTTTCTTCCTTCTGCCAGTGAAAACAAATGCAGAAGGCATTCAACCTAATACTTACCCTTTCCTTCAAACACAAGTTAAATCTGTGGTTTTAAGTCCTGTAAAAAAAATTCTGGTCTCAGACTATTCATGAAGTCACACAGGCTGAATAATTGGAACCAAACCAATGCCATTCATTAAATTTTAGGTAAACCCAGCTTTTTTCCTATTCCTATATTTTAATCTATTTTTCCTGCTCAAAAAAGTAAACACATGTATAAAAACATTACATATATATATTACTGAAAGTTGTCACTTCTTGCTAGAGCTCAAGCAACAGTTATGGTTCAAAATATACAGAGTGAAAGCTTGTTATTTTTTTATATTGTATAAAACAACACTATGAATAAGATAGATCAGCATTTTAAGGCAAGATGAAGAGTTAATGTTAGAAATTCTTGATATGACAAACTGAGAGAAATAAAGCAAGGAAGATTAAAAAAACAGATATACCTTTCATGATTATAAATAAATTTGAATTTAAATTTGGTCCCTGACTTCGTTAGGACCATAACTTTCTCATAAAAGAGAACAATAAAAAAACAGAAAAACAAAACAAAACAAAATTGTCAAAAAATCATCTGAGTGCTGGTGTATGCTTGTAACAAATGACAACATCCTTTTTGTAGGTGAAATTTATGCCTAAAAATATACCGCTTTTTCTTTACTTCAATTTTGTGTTTGCAAAACTGAATTTCAAGTATGATTCTAACTACCTGATTATATAATTCCAATTTAAGACTCAGTATATTTGGGGGGGAGGGGGGGAAGTCTGCTAAAATTTGCAAATTAAGCCTGATTTGTAAGTCTGTGAATAATACAAATTGGTTTCGATCAGTACAATAAAAACAGCTACCATAATTATACTGACCTCTATTGAGAAAAAAAAAAATCAATTATTTGGAAACAGACCAAAAGACAGGACAAGGAAAAGAAAGTGAAGTGGCAAGCAAAGCTCATTTTCAGTTACTGCAAACCAATCTTAAAGTTCAAGAGAATAAAATGTTTCCATGTCTTGACAGACTTTGATTTAGAGGATTGCCTAAGAAATGTATTGCATTTACTTCCTGCCATCTTATTGTCTTTATCCCAACTCATGACTCTCGGAACATCTTAGTGTGTTTACCCATGCCATCCTACACTCCCCATCTATCCCTACACTAATGAAAAAGCTACTGAAAAGTGTTCCAGTACCAACTGTTTGGATTCAGTGACTAGTAATATTAAAGACAAGGAATACAACAAAAAGTGGCAGCTACCAGAGACGCAACTGTCAAAACAGCTTTCTCAGTGGAACACAAAGAGGCCCCAGAAGGTCTGCTCGAATCAGCACAGAACTATTTGAGACTGTGCAATGATGATGTTGATGGGCCACAGGGCATGGTCTCCAAGAGCATCTGAAGCAACTACTGGCACATCAGATGCCTCACCACAGTCCAGAGGGACATCATTATCCAGGCCTTGGTCTGCAGGGAGGAAAGGTCCCTCCCTCTGTGGCTGGTGAATGACTGGTGGGATGTGAACTGTGGTATGGGCACTGAGCTACCAAGTGAAGGAGCTGTGAGCAGGGCTAAGGAGACTGCATATGACCAAGGGGCCTGAAAAGGATAGAGACAAATTTTTTCACACAGACCTTGTATAGACAAGAACCTAAGCCCATGATGCAAACAAGAAAGGACAGAAGGAGACTGCATTTAGAAGAGGGGTGGATATCTCCATCCCAGGATGGGAGAAGCTGGAAATTTGCTTTGCTAATCTCCAATTACAGAACAGATAAAGTGTTCTGGGAAGAGGTAAAGAGGAACAAGACACTCAGTAAGGGCACCAGAGCTAGCTGAGCCTGAAGCAATTGTCTGCCCAAGATGAAAAGTTGTGTCATAGAAGTTGAAGGCTCCCTCCTACAGAGGATGTTTTGGAGAGATTGTAAAGGCTTATCTAATTCTTTGACTTACACAACATGTTGTTCATTCAGTGGGAATCAATGATACTGCCAAAGATGACCTTAAACACATCAAGAGTGACTGCAGAGCTCTGGGAGCTAGGATAAGGATATTGAGGCCAAGGAAATGTTCTCTTCAGTCCTGCTAGTGAGGGAGAAAGGCTCAGCTAGGTAGGAGTGGATGTATCTTGCAGGTCAACACCTAGTTATGCAGGGGGTATCACAGGGCTTTGGCTCTTCTGAGGAATGAGAACTGCTGCATGGGGACTATACTGGGTTTGTGTGGCAAGGTTTTGGTGGTGGGGGGCTACAGGGGTGGCTTCTGTGAGAAGTTTCTAGAAGCTGTCCCCATGTCCAATAAAGACAGTGCCAGATGGCTCCAAGATGGGTTTTCTGCTGGCCAAGGCAATCACCAATTGTCCTGGTTTCAGCTGGGATAGAGTTAAATTTCTTCGTAGTAGCTAGTATGGGGCTATGTCTTGGATTTGTGCTGGAAACAGTGGTGATCAATAATGTAGAGATGTTCTGACTGTTGCTAAGTAGCAGTTACACTGGCCAAGGACTTTTTCAGCTCCCCGTGCTCTGCCGGGTGCACAAGAAGCTGGGAGGGGACACAGCGGGACAGCTGACCCAAACTGACCAATGGGACATTCCATACCATACAACATCATGCTCAGTATATAAAGCTGGGGAAGAAGAAGGAAGGGGGGACATTGGGAGTGATGGTGTTTGTCTTCCCAAGTAACCGTTACACGTGATGGAGCCCTGCTTTCCTGGAGATGGCTGAACACCTGCCTGCCCATGGGAAGTGGTGAATGAATTCCTTGTTTTGCTTTGCTTCTGCGCGCAGCTTTTGCTTTACCTGTTAAACTGTCTTTATCTCAACCCATGAGTTACCTCACTTTTACTTTTCTGATTCTCTCCCCTGTCCCACGAGGGGAGGGCGAGCGAGCAGCTGCGTGGTGCTTGGTTGCTGACTGGGGCTAAACCATGACACCAATGGTGGTAGTGCCTCTGGGATAACATATTTAAGAAGGGAGGGAAAATAAACCCTGCACCCCAGAGAGAAGAGTGAGAATATGTGAAACAACTCTGCAGACACCAAGGTCAGTGAAGAAGCAGAGGGAGGAGATGTCTATAGTGTCCCTCAGGGATGCATACTGGGGCAGATACAGTTTAATGGGATAGAGTGCACTGTCAGAAAATTGATGGACAATACTGAATTGGGAGGAATCATCAAGGAACTGGAAGACCCATTCAGAGGGTCTTCAGAGGGTGGAGAAATGGCCTAACAGGAAACTTCCAGAAAGGTACGTAGAAAATTCTGTGTATGAAATGAAATATCCCTGTGCAGCAGCACTGGCAACCGTCCAACTTGCTAGAAATCAGCTCTGCAGAAAAGGGCGTTGGGATTCTGATGGACAAGAATTCAACATGTATTGGCAGTGTGACCTCGCAGCAAAGCAGCTCACAGGCATGTTTGCTTGCATTAGCACTAGTGTAGCCAGCAGGTCCAGCTAAATGGTTCTTCCTCTGTGTGAGACCACATCTGGAGTACTGTGTGCATTTTTAGGCTTCCCACTTTAACAGGGACATCAATATAATAACACTGACATTAATGAGACCAGTGGAGGACCCAAGAGGGTCACGGGGCTAAAGAATATGACATAGGAGAAGAGGCTGAGAGACGTGGGTTTGTTAAGCCTTAGAAAGAGAAAGTTAAAGGGACACTTTATTGTTTACCTCAATTTCCTAATGGGAGTATGTAAAGATATGAAGCCAGACATTTCTTCCTGAGAGTGTATAGTGGTAGGATGAAGACAATGGACACAAGTGTAAACATGAGAAATTATGGTAAAGGGGGAAAGAAATTCACCATGAGCGTGGTCAAACACTAGAATAAGTTATCTAGGGAAACTGTGGAATGCTTATCGTTGGAGGTGTTCAAGGCTTGACCAGAAAGGTCCCTGAGCAACCTGATCTAATTCAGCTTGCCCTGAGCTGGGGTTTGGACTTGATGACCTCTGCAGGTCCCTTCCAACCATAGAACCAATTGTTCTGTGATTCTATAACTGAGTACACTATTAAGTTTTCTCCCTCATTTGCATGTTCTAAGTTTAACAAACCTTTTAACATTAAAAACTTGAAATAAATGAAGGTGAGAATGTAACTGTAACTCTGTAATTTCATGATGGTCCAAATCCTTTTTCTCTTAATACAAATAAAGAATCCTCCTTTATTCACAAAGAAGACTTAAACCAGACTAACAGTCTTTGTTTGCTGAACTCATTGTGGTAACACCAAAATGAGTGTTTTTAACCTATATATTCAGGTCTTCTTTAATTTCAAATATATTCTTTTAGCCATAAGGTTTTATGGCAAGACAGTTTGCTCTATGAAAGCATGAAGACCCAGAAGTTTACTGAGTTCCAGGATTTGCATTTGTTAAAATTCACAACTGGTTTTGGTATAAGCAAATAAAAATTATATGTTTTCATAACAATGACATTTTAATTACTCAACAAAGAATGTTGTGATAATCTTATAAACATAAAATATACATAATTTTCCCTCTCACTTTTGCAGAAGAAGTTATGTGGTATCTTTTATGAAATAATTACAACCCAATTAACACATCCAAATGATTCTCTTATGGTTCATTAGGGTTCATAGTTTTATTATAGCTCTTTTCTCCCTATGTTTGTTCTAATTTGGCTTTGTAAGCACATACCACTTTTATTTCAAAGCGTTTGTTAAAAAGGAGCTCTGGTGATAACAGTTGCCAGTGTTAGGGGTACTCATTCAACATAAATATGTGCACTTCAGTTTGGTACCTCTACAAGCAGTTTTCACTGTGATTGAAGCCATTTAACCAAAGTGCTTAACTTTTACCCAAGGTTTCTTTGAAGTAATTTCTTTAACAAAAGGGAGTTAGTATCAGTGCTGTAAATGGAACTTATAAAATGTTCCAGAAGAAGTTAGTGCTAATGCTAATGGTAATTCCTTTTCATCTTTAAAAACCATGAAAATAAAAATTTAACAAATTTAACTGGGTATATAAAGGTAGTTACCACTTACTGCTCTCCAGTAAGATTATATTATATTATATAGTTAGCAATTATCAAAGGTTGATAAAATTTTATTGCTGCTATATTTCTAAGGCTTTTTTTCTATTTGAAAGAAAGTGGTTTAAAACTTTTTTTACACGTTTTTTAAGATCAAATGCTGAAGTCAATTACATTTTTAGTTTACATTATGGAATATTAGAGTTATACAATGAACTGACAACAAATGTTACTCTCATTTTCCACTTCTTAGGGCAGTGGAAAACATCAGACATGTTTCTCTATTTCCACAGTTTGAAGCGTAAATGGCTATTCAGAAATTAATTTCAAATAATCTTCTTCTCCTCCCTCCCCATCCCCTCAGAAATAGAGTTAAACATGTCTGGCAATTGAGGGCAAAAAAAACCCCAAACTAAAACCTACCAGAATGCATCAGTTGAACTACTTACTAGTTGAAAATATATTATCTATTTAAAAACATTATATATGTTACTTTGATAGACTTTTTTGTTCTGTAGAAGCCACTTCTTTTTTCTATCTTTGCATTCCCTAACGTAAAAATAACAAGTTTTGCTTCATTCTTAGAAATAATGCTTTAAGCACTCTTACAATAGTCTCCTTTTGCTTGCTCTCTTATACCTGACAATATAACATCAGTAACTGAGAAATTTCATCCACATAAAATATAGTAGGTGTAACTACAGTTATTGATATCTTTGCTGATGGATAGAGAATGCTTTCTGTACTTTTTTCATTAAGTATTTTGTTCTTGGGAAAGAGAACATATAACTTTATGCGGTTTGATGATTATAATTATTATGCTCATGATAGTTATCACTATAACTTGAGCAATTAACATGAATTCAGCCTTAGGCTACATGTGATGCAAACTACACCATGACAGATAACTGTTGGGAGAATTGATGATTTTTTTCACTTTAAATTCAACTTTAGATGCCAAAAGCATGGACATGCAGGAATTCAACTCTCCTCTCTCTCTATTTTTTCCTGAAGTCTTTTTTTACAAGATTTTAAAAGAGTTTTAACACCTTACAGTATTAAATGTTGTAAAGAAATTCATATTACCACTGCTTGAGATCAGAGAGTAGCATTTTGTCCAGGTTTTGGCTGTGATAGAGTTAATTTTCCTCCTAGTAGATGTTATAGTGCTGTGTTTTGGATTTGACATGAGAATAATGTGTCATTTTCGTTGTTGCTAAACAGTGCTTATACTAAGTCAAGGACTTTTCAGCTCCCCATGCTCTGCCAGGGAGGAGGTGCACAAGAAGCTGGGAAGGAGCACAACCAGGACACCTGACCCAAACTGGGCAAATGACCATATGACTTCATGCTTAGTATATAAAGAGGGGGGAGTTGGCCAGGAGGCAGTGATTGCTGCTCAGGGACTGGCTAGGCATCAGTTAGCAGGTGGTGAGAGGTTACATCATTTGATTTTGCTGAACTTTGCTTCTCTTTCTGTTTTTGTTTTCATTATTATTAATTATTATTATTTTTTTTAATTTATTTATTTTAGTCGTTAAACTTTTCTTATCCCAACTCACGAGTTTTCTTATTTTTGCCCTTATGGTTCTCTCCCCCATCCCACCGCAGGGTGGGTAAGAAAGTGGCTGTGTAATGCTTGGTTGGGGGTTAAAACACAACAAATTTTATCTCAAACAACTGGTGGGTTGGGAAAACAAGACAGCTTTCTGCAATGACAGCTCACATTCAGTTTTGGAGAAGTGCCAGAGGAGTAAGTATTCATATTATTCTCTCAGTCTCTTCCAGGTTTTTACCTCTGTCTGAGGTTCTTTATCCATCAAAACATCATCTTAGTAAAGGTTCTGAAAGAAATACCAGCACACGTTTTTTTTGTAGAAGTTGTCTTCTTCAGTGCTCTTCTGAAAGTCATGCTGGCCTGTGCCTAAGCTCAAAAGAACCCTCCTTCTCTTCTTTTTCCCACACACATCTCTGAAGCTCACCTTAATCCCTTCAGTGACTGGGAACATGTCACAAGCAGCTAATCTGTGTAAGAACTAGAGCCTTCCTCTATTTTTAAGTTACTGAGTCTGGAATGTACTTTCCTGAGAGCCGTGAAATAGCCTTCATAAAAGAATTCTAGGCCATGACAGGAGAACCTACCTGATAATACACAACAAAAATGTATTCTGCTTTCTGTACTCAACGTTTCCAGTAAAGCACAGAAGACAACCTGCATAGCAATTTTATCCAATTTTTATTTCCTTCATGCTCTTTCATTATTTTAAGGTTGCAAATATGAAATACAGAAGTTTAGACTAATACCACATTTTATCTGGCAAAATATTAAACATAAATCTTTGTTTTTTCTTTAAGATATGCCATCAGGCCTTGTCCAAGACATCAAAAAAGCAGTTTACCACACAGTTTTGATTGGAAAACCCTCTTTTTGGTTGAATGCTATCAAAAAGCAAGATTTAATCATGAGTTACAACTTTAGTGTTGCTATGCAAAGGTTTGATTTATTGAAGTTTCCACTTACAGAGACAAATTAATTAAATAAGTCTTGTACCCTTAAAACACAAGATGTATCATCACTGCAAAAGACAGATCTCTTAAAAAAAAGATGCATGGTGATCTTTGCAGGTTATACAATGGTGTCCTCATCACTCAAGACTTATCTGAGTGCGTAACAATGCACAAATCTTAACTGCTAATAATCTGCAGTTAAATCATTTAGTGTACTGTGATTGCTGCAGCTGTCCAGCTGGATTTCCACTCGCTTCTGTAGCACTCCTGTGAAGAAGAATGTACTCCAAGCTAAGTCCCACTATTGCACTATGGCATCTATCCTATACTTCTTTAAAATTTGTGGTTGTATTTTGCTCTAAAAGGTTATGGCCACCAAAATGGAAAGGCCAAAGACATGCTGAGAACAAGCAGAACACTAAACAGTCATGGAGCATCCATAACTTTTTAAGCTGTGAGTTTTACATGTAAATATTAGAAAAAAATGGCAGAGAAAATTGGTAAAAATAAATGGGAAATAAAGGAGTAAGAGTGAGAGTAGAAAAGAAGAGAAAAAAAGGTGAAGAAAGGTAGTTTTACAAAAATGAACCTCATAGTTCTTTCTCAGACTGTACTGAATTGTGTTCTGAGAAAAAAAAGGGAAAACTTAAGGTTAGGATTTGGTACTTTTCATTAATAAGGGGAAAAAAAAGAGAAAGAAAGCACACATAAAAGAAGATGATAGTCAGGTAAAGGAGAGATCTGAGCCATCACAGAATTTGAAGTATAAAGCAGAAATGGTAGAAAGACCAGTGAAAATGGAGAATCATTTTTTTTACCCTGAAGAAATAAGGGCCTTTGCTCTCACTGCCTACTTGACAAGTGGAAAATGAAAAGGAGAAAGATGCAGGGAGCAGGGATACCAAGCGTTGTATGTCCTGCTTATATTATGGAAAAAAATGGCTTTTGCTTTCTGTCAAAATTTGTATGCTGCTGTCCCAGCTTTTGCAAGCGGTACTTATATTTAAATGTTGTCTCTACTCCCACATAAAAATGACATGACATCTTCAACATCTATGATTGGAACAACAAGGAGAAATACATGATCAGTTCCATGGTTTCAAACTGGTCTTACATACTCAATCTGCCAGCCAAATGACAGAAAACTGGTACCATCTTATGGCAGAAGAAAGTGGAAGGTTGGTTTACAGGGCTTAACAGCACCCTTCTTCTGTATTATAATACCTCTACATAAGCATCCTTTTCAAGATGAACTTTCCATGGTGAAAGCTGAAATAAAAAATGGATGCCACAGAGTAGTTTTCTTTACATGTCATACTGCTTTTATTTATAAAAGGTGCTTGACTGATATCAAAGGAAATGGAAACATTCACTAGATGATTAGATAATGAATATCCGAAACAGTTCCCAAACTCATCAAACTCATCAGTCCCTGCCAAATCAGAGAATAAGCTGTGCAAGATGTAACCATAAGACAGTACTCAAGAGGGAAATGGTATGTAATGTTATTTCAAAGAAGTAGGAAGGAATAGAAGGAAGACATCTGATATGGTAGAAATATACACATAGTTTCATGAAAATGCCCTATGAGATACTTAAAATTCTTTTTTCTTGGAAAATAGCATGTGATTTTCTATGGTGTTCTGAAGGTAAACTAGAAATATGTGACTATACTGTCTTGTGGGACACTGATGTCATTAAGAATATAATTATGAAATTACCATTCCTAAATTGTCACTTCATAAAGGTTGGAGTATCTAAACAGAGTCTACAGACAAGATGTGATTAAAAAAAGGCCATTTAAATTAACATTCCAAATGGTTGCTGAGATTTCTGACATTTTCTTATTATATTTTCTTAAATTTCCAGGAACAACAAAAGAGGTAATGAGTTGTGACGACAGTCTGGCATTATCCTAAAGATAACAAAATGAAAAAAACAGAGTGGTCACCTCTTGAGTGCTTTTCCACCATTCTTATTGCATGTTATGCTTTCTAAAGGAGAAGGTTGAGGAATGCAGTTTCCTAAACTCTATGGCATACTAATCAAAACAGAGACATACAATTTAAAAATATCCATATTTTTGGTCATAACTTTACCCCTGCCTAGCTTATTATTCTATAGTAAATATGTCTTTTTAATCCAGTTATGAAACATATATAAGTACCATGTAACATTCTGGGCTTATTTTAGATTTCAAGCTTGCGAAGGACTCCTTAAACTTTTTCTGATCTCAGCCATTCTGGGCTTATTTGAAGCCATGTTATTATTAATATCAGACTGTAGTTGTATTGGGTCCAGCTGAGATAGAGTTAATTTTTCCCGTAGCAGCCCTCATAGTGCTGTGTTTTGTATTGGTAGCTAGAAAACTGTTGATAACACACCAGTGTTTTGGCTGCTGCTGAGCGATGCTCACAGAGCATAAAGGCTATCTCTCCAACATTTCCCCTCCCTCACCATTAGGCTGGAGGTGGGCCAAGATACTGGGAGGCAATATAGCCAGGACAGCTGACCCAAACTGACCAAATGGATATTCCATACCCTATGATGTTTGCTCAGCAACAAAAAGTAGGAGACAGGAGGAGGAAGGGGGCGGGGGGGGAGTTCGTTATTTCAAGCATTTGTCTTCTGGAGGAATTGCTACATATTGGCTAGAACTCAAGAAAAAAAAGGAGAGCTTACTGCCTTTGGAAGAAGGGACATGTGACTCAGGAGGACTACAAGGATGTTGTAGGGTTATGCAGGGAAAAGATTAGAAAGGCAAAGGCCCAGCTGGAACTTAAACTGGCTGCTGCCATTACCAAAATTGTTTTTAGAAATACATCAGTGACAAAAGGAGGGCCAGGGAGAATCTCCCTCCTTTGTTGGATGTGGAAGGTAATTTTGCCACGAAAGATGAGGAGCAGGCTGAGGTACTTAATGCTTTCTTTGCCTCAGTCTTTAATAGTCAGACTGGTCATCCTCAGGCCTGTCAGGCCCCTGTGCTGGGAGATGGGGATAGCATGCAGAATGAAGTCCCAGTTGTTGAAGAGGTGGCAGTCACCGACCTGCTCCTTCACCTGGATGTTCACAAGTCCATGGGGCCAGATGGGATCCACCCGAGAATACTGAGGTAGCTGGCAGAGGAGCTCACCAAGCCACTCTGCATCATTTATCAGCAGTCCTGGTCAACCGGGGAGGTCCCAGATAACTGGAAACTAGCAAATGTGAAGCCCCTCTACAAGGAGGGTCAGAAGGAGGAGCCAGGGAACTACAGGCCTGTCAGCCTGACCTTTGTGCCGGGAAAGGTCATGGAGCAGATAATCCTGAATGCCATTACGTGGCACGTACGGGACAACCAGGGGATCGGGCTCAGCCAGCATGGGTTTATTGATGGGAAGTCCTGCCTCGCTAACCTGGTCTCCTTCTATGATAAGGTGACCTGCTTAGTGGATGAGGGGAAGGTTGTGGACGTTGTCTGCTTGGACTTTAGTAAGGCCTTTGACACTGTCTCCCACAGCATTCTCCTGGAGAAGCTGCCTGCTCACGGCTTGGACAAGTGCACTCTGCGCTGGGTTAAAAACTGGCTGGATGGCCGAGCCCAGAGAGTGGTGGTGAATGGAGTCAAATCCAGTTGGCGACTAGTCACGAGTGGTGTTCCCCAGGGCTGTGTTGGCGTTGGTCCTGTTCAATATCTTCACCGATGACCTGGATGAGGGGATTGAGTGCACCCTCAGTAAGTTTGCAGATGACACCAAGCCGGGTAGAAGTGTAAATCTGCTTGAGGGTAGGATGGCTTTGCAGAGGGACCTGGACAGGCTGGATCATTGGGCTGGAGTCAACAGTATGAGATTCAACAAGGCCAAGTGCTGGGTCCTGCACTTGGACCACAACAGCCCCATGCAATGCTACAGGCTTGGGGAGGAGTGACTGGAGAGCTGCCTGGAGGAAAAGGACCTGGGGGTGTTGGTTGACAGCCACCTGAACATGAGCCAGCAGTGTGCCCAGTGGCCAAGAAGGACAACAGCATCCTGGCTTGTATCAGGAACAGTGTGGCCAGCAAGAACAGGGAGGTGGTCGTGCCCCTGTACTCAGCACTGGTGAGGCTGCACCTTGAATACTGCGTGCAGTTTTGGGCCCCTCACTACAAGGGGGACATTGAGGTGCTGGAGTGTGTCCAGAGAAGGGCAACAAAGTTGGTGAAGAGTCTAGAGAACAAGTCTTATGAGGAGTGGCTGAGGGAGCTGGGCTCGTTTAGTGTGTAGAAGAGGAGGCTAAGGAGAGACCTTATTGCTCTCTACAACTACCTGAAAGGAGGTTGTAGCGAGGTGGGGGTCGGACTCTTCTCCCTAGTAACAAGCAATAGGATGAAAGGAAATGGCCTCAAGCTGCACTGGGGGAAGTTTAGGTTGGATATTAGAAAAAAATTCTTCATCAAAAGGGTTGTCAGGCATTGGAACAGGCTGCCCAGGGAGGTGGTGGAGTCTCCATCCCTGGAGGTATTTAAAAGAAGGGTAGATGTGGTGCTTGAGGATCTGGTTTAGTGGTGGACTTGGCAGTGATAGGTTTGCAGTTGGACTCAATGATCTTAAGGGTCTTTTCCAACCGTAACAATCTATGATTCTATGACATGCTGAAGCTCTGCTTCTTGGGAAGTGGCTGGACATTGCCTGCTGATGGGAAGTGAGAATAAAATCTTGGTTTTCCTTTCGCCTGTGTGCATGGCCTTTTCTTTTCCTTTTATTAAACTGACTTTATCTAGACCTACAAGTGTGGTTTTTCTTTCCATTTCATTTTCTCCCCCCACCATATCCTTATGAGGAGGGGAGTCACAGAATGGCTTGGTGGCATCTGGCATCCTGCCAGGGTCAACTCACCACAGTAGTGAAATTGTCTGAACTTTGTTTTAATACATAACCGTAATTGAGTTTGTTTCATAAATGTAACAATCTTCACATGATTTTTCTCATGTTGATACATTCTGTACATGCTGATATACACCTTCTTAAAAGAAATTAAAAACTTGCATATACTCACCAAATTTTTCTCAGTCTCCCCAAAGTTATAGGAAAAGTGTACCCTCACAGCTACTTTTTTATGAATTATCCCCTAAGTAACTGACCTCCTACTAAGCCTTAAATCAAGTCAATAAACAACTTAAGCCTTCACACAAAGTAAATACCTAATAGTCTTGGTTACATTTAAATGCTCACCTGGAGTTATATTGATTATGTAATTAATTCTGATGTTTCTGCAGGAGGTATCACTAAAAGCACTGACTTAGTGACACATCTGACATAATGTCAGTGGTGGAAACAGAAGAATTAGTTCACCTTTGTGATACTGCTAAATTAAAGAAGCCTAAAGGATTATCTATTAAGAAAAAATATAGTAACTGTCAAGAAAAAGTTGTATTCTTCAGAACTGAACTTTTGCTCATTTGATATTGTAGAATCCTGCATTACAAAGCTTGCACATGGCATGTTTGGCTTCAGGGTGCAGAAAACACTGCTGGTGTCATTTTTACTGTCCAACTTTTTATGGGTTTCTATTCCCTCTTTTCCTTGAAATTTCCTGATATGAGACTTGACATTCAAAGTATTACATCATTTGGGTTTACTTGACAGGTGGGTTTTATAATTTAAGATATGTCTTTCCAGAATGAAAATAGGGCTTGGATTTTTTTTTCTATTTACTAACCTGAAACAACAAAATGAGAGTGAGTATTGGAGAAGCATGCAGTATTCGTCTAGGACAACAGTTCCCCTCTTCAAGGTCTTCTGTTCATAGAGTTTCTCTTCTGCGTTATAAAGAGCTGATTTTCTACATTTTCCATTGGCTGCTAATCTTAACACTCCCCGGCTGACTTCCAGTGTTTCCTGGGTAAATTAGCCATCATCTCCTGGGCTAACTGCCAGCACAGTCCAACTATTTCTGAACAGAACAACATTGTATTCTGCAACTATAGACCCACAAACAAGACAATTTCTTACACTCAGTATAACAGATTTTGGATATAGCAAACTACATTCTCACAAAAATATAAATATGGTGTACTTTTGGTACTCCCTGATCATCACTGATAATTCAATTCCTTCTGTGGGCCCATTCAGTCAAATATAATTACCCCAAAGAAAGAAAGAAAACTGAGGGCCTCTAGTGATGGAGGCCAGACAGGGCATACCTCAAATTGCTAGAGTTTGATTTAGGTTAACTTAATTTATATACCCGCAATTGTATACAGGCAGTTTCCCTGACTCAAAATATTTACTCTGGAAGTTGAAACTATTCAAGTGAAACAGAACATTCTTTACCAATGTGTTTACAAGGAAAAAAAAAAGGAAAATTCCAGGAATATCAAGCATTGTTAATATTTTTCCAAATAATAATTTCCCCTTTTAATTTTTAAAGGGAATTATGCTACAAATTTTTATAGTATATTTTAAAGTATAATGATGGTTATGCAATCTAAAAATAAAGTGGAACAACTCATTTAAATATAAGTAAATGCAATAAATTTTACATTTGGAGACAGTTAATTTGGAGTTAAAATTTAAAGAAAAAATAATGAACACACTTTTAAGAAAAATGTGTTTTTGACATCTAGCAGTATTTAAATGGATATAGAACAAAACACAGTTGCACCATTCAGAGGGGAGTTCAGATCAACAAGAACCTAAAATGTATGCAAAATCATTACTTCCTTTTCCAAGTAGGTCATTAAATTATCATGGATAATTAATCTATTATTATCAAGAATGCAGAGATCATTTGCTTGTTGGTATCCCCATGGTTTTAATACAATTCATGACACCAGGATAATGTGTTTCACTGAAAATTAAACAGGAGCTATTCATTTCAAGCATCCCAGTGGCCAGAAAGAAACTTCATAAATGCTTCATTTCAAAATATAAGATACATATCACCGAGGAAACAGAAACAGCTGCTGTGGCTGAGAGTAACAGAACATTATAAAAAAGCATAACATTTCTGTTGATATGCACAGCTCAAGAATGATATGTCAGTGTCAGGAAAAGATAAGTGTGAGGAACTGAGATAATTAAAGTTGATAGGATGATGGTTACACCTCACCGTAGTCATTGTTTTATTTGAGGAGATAATAATTCTTAGTCTTTAATTAAAAGTGTACTAAATGTTTAGAGATAGTCAGTTCTGAGACAGATTATTTTCTCCTTCACATACGGAAATTCTGTGTTTCTTTTCTCCACAATTTGTGTCACAGGTTTTGAAACTTATTGGCAAAAGACTGTAGGTTGTGAGGATCTGAGAGTGATATATTCATCAAATGGCTAAAGATTATGATATGGTAAGGAAGAATGGTTTGATTTGATTACTAGATATTTAACCAGCCACCAGAAAAGAAACATAGCCAGAAGTATGCTATCTGAAATCACTCTGCTTTGATAACAAGTTGAGACTTTTGCATGTCTCACAATAGATGTATTTGATGCCTCCTGAAACAAACAATGGACCTGTGTTGATCTCATTGCTCTTTCAGGAATTTTAGGAACAGATGCATGCTTTTTTATATGTTTAGGTTGGCAGATCCATAGGTATAACCATAATAACTTAATATTTATGGATATTTGAAGTTATTAAAGACAAAAATAGTTATTTGAAATGTTATGATATAAAGAACAGGTAAAAAAAATAAGATTTATCATAGAAAATGCATCCTGGTGATCCAAACTTCACTTATTTGATTATACATTTTATTGACTATTCTTTAAATAACTTGAAGTGGGCAATAGCTGTATCTGAAACAAGTTATATATGCTATGAACATTCCTTCAGTTTATCTCAGAGAAACAGGTTGAGAATTTATCACCTTATACAGATCACACTCAGGAGTGTTTGATTGCTGTTATGTCTGGTCTGTCTAAAGCCAGAAAAAAAACCTCTACAAATAACATCTGTTTCATATTTTTCCATATTTTAATGCACAGCCTGAAGTAGAAAGAAAGGTTCAGTGAATGATGCATTGCTATTGAAGAATATCCAATAACCACCACAGGGAGGAAAGAGAATTTCATAGCTCCTTGAAGCAAAACGTAATTAAACAGATACCAACAAGGTAAATACTACAACTGCTTCCAGCATAATAACTTAGACCTTTACATAGTAATGGAAGTACAACTTTTATTGTCACTGAGAAGATCTAATTTTCTTTTTTTCCAGCTTGAGAAGGAGAATGAAATGGCATGGTGGCATGGGAAAGATTAGATGAGCTAAACATTGGAGGAGGATATGGACTACAAAAGCTGAGAATTCCAGCCAGAAGAAGCAGAAAAAGTTATGCAGTTACATAAGGAAAATAAGTCCTTTTATGATTAACCTTACTACAATCTATATTGCATCTGTGTGGCATAAGTGAAGTAATGGTCCACAGAGGTCAACAGAGATGCTTTTTTCCAATGATTGTCAGTAAGACTGTAGACTCCCAGGTGTCCAATAAGGTACTGGAGTATAGATTTAAACTTCAAGGACCACATAGAGGTTTTGCTTCCAATCAGGTCACAGTGGGCTTGACCTCTCAAAAAGGATTTAAAAAACCCAAGAAATGTTAAAAGGTTATTCCTCACCCTGTGTAGCCCAGTGGTTAGAGCAATTAGTTAGGTATCTGATGCCCATCCTTGCTTTGCTTTTCTATAGGGAAACACTTGCAGGAGTGTCCAAGTATTTAGGTTTCAAAATATTCTCAGAAAGTTTTGTTTGGGCAACATTTGTTGAATTTGCAACTAGATAATTAGGAAGAAGAAAGACTATTGTCTTCTGAACATCTTTCAAAATAGCAATAACAAAAACAACAATTACTCAAAAATCTTCATTTTTCAAGTTACTGAACCAGTTTATTACTTTAGTCAGGAAAGGAAGTAGTGATTACTTTTAATGATTTACAATATCAACAATACCACCTGTTGTGTAAATTTTTTAGTGAAGTTTACAGTGGTCTGCTTTGCAAAGTTGTATTAAAATAATACAAAAATCCAAAAACTGAATACTGAGTGCTTTTGCTTGATCATAGCTTTTAATGCTCGGTCGTCAACTGAGAATAAAGCTGTGCTGGCACACTACCAGTCACATCTGTCTTGTTAATGAAACAAACTATGGAAACCTTTCCAGTTTTCTTGTTCCAGTGTGAAAAACAAAGGAGAACAATAGATGCTCCAAATAACACTGAGATGTTTTACGATTTTTTAAAAGCTTCCATTGCATGAACGTGATGTTACAAGATGAATTGTTAAGTTGTGACACTGCATTTCAAATTAATTCTGTTCTATGGAAAATGTAATTACACTTTTTTTTCCCCTTTTCCAAGTAAGAATAGACTTCATAAGAAAGAAAATGGGCAAAAAATTGACAGTGTTAGAAACTACTTAACTAAGACAATATTGAAAAACCCAGTAGCTCTAAGACCTATAAATTTTCATGTTTCTCAAGCAATGAGGGACTAATAAAGGGAAATCCTGATCCACAGTTCATTCAAGACAATAAGAATGTTCTAACTGACTGAATTTTTCTTGGATGACAACCCTTTACATAAGATATATATCAGATTTCTATCTGAAAAATACTGAACATTAAAATAAAGTTGCCATTATGCTTATTGTAATTAGAGTGAAATGGGAAGGGATTTTCTGGCTTTCAAAGTTAACTTCATGTTTGGATCACCCACATTTGGGACCCCAGTGTTCCGTACACTGGTAGATAACTTCAGTGTCAAGTTGTCAGTGCTGAATCAGGTAACTTGCCATAAAGCCAACAAAATATGAATAAAAAACTGTATATGAGCTCGGCATTAAGCAGCTGTAGGGTGGGCTTTTTTTTAGGAGAGAAGAGAAAATCTTTTATGCATAGTAATTTTCATGAAAGAAATCCATACTCATTCCTTGTTCCAAATTAAACTCTACCTGGACTACATTCACTATGTTGCTATTTTGGGGGTGTTCTAGTACTAGATCCATTATTCTGGCACAAATTACTGCTGAATACACACTTTCCAAATTTTTTATGTGAACAGAACATCAAAAGAATCTTAAATGTTGGAAATATCATCCTAATAACATTAAAAATTATACACAAAACATTTAATTATAAGGTAATTAATTGCAGTGCCAAATAACTAATGTTGTAAACCAAGTTATTGTGAACTACACAGATTTCCTTTTGTTTTTCATTGTTTCAGTGTCTCTAACAAAAATATGCCTTATGAAGTGAAAGGAAAGGGTTATTACCAACATCATATGCATTATCTCTTTCCTTGCAGCTCTTAATATATTCTTGAAAAGTATTTCTCAGGAAGAATTCAGATAACAGACGGCTGAGCAGATGGTCATTTCCAACTTTATAGTTCCAGAACAAGCAAGGGCTCTCATTGTTGCTGTCATTTGAAGTTGATGCAAGATGATGCCTACCATGACAGACGAAAAATGTAACATCTAGTCAGCCCCATGATGAAGCAGCTTAGTACTTGGTGACAGCAGTTTGCCTGTGCATTGAAATCAGAAGAAAGATTAAACTGAAACCATAAGACTGCTTAGAAATCTGTTCAGTTACTTTTCTTTTTCTGTTATCCGTTTTTTTTTGCTTTCAGAAATGATCAAAAGTATGTTTCTGTTTGACAGAGAAAAAGAGCGAAACCAAAAATTTAACATATTCACAAATCTGAAATTGCAGTAAGATAGTTGTAGGGAAAATATTTCCTTAAAATTCCAAGTCAAAGTCCTGTAAGTTGCTTACCTTCAAACACAACTGAGTGTAAAACCATACCCTATTATCAAGATTGTTTTGAATGATGCCTTAATATCTAGTATTTAAGACGCAGTACTGAACTCCTGCCTTTTAAAGGTGAGGATTGCGTTTTATTTTGGAACAAGGGATCCCACCATCTTAAGCAACTACAACTCGACACAAAAACATAAAAACATAGCTGGCACAATATTATTTCCTGTCTTTCTCACCAAAAAATAATCACAGTTTTGCTACTACCACAATGCCACAATGAATACATGGCAAGCAGAATCTCACCCTACCTCTGTTCCCACTAACTACTTTCTAATATATGCTTGGGAGCTGTTATGGAGGTGATAGCTTCCCCCTCACTCAAAGCATTAAAATGAATTAGATTATCGTGGACAAACAGTCAAATGCAAAGGACTACAGAGGTGGCAGCAGCTACTCAGATTTGCCTAAATTTCTAACCAAAGCGTTCTGGACTCTATCCAGCCTAACGGGAATAGACCCATATCTCCTAAATTCTAGGAAAGTGCTTTAATCAACTGACCACGGGTAACAACATGAGAATACTTGTTTTGCTACTCTTCAAACAAACAAAGCCAGAAAGATCATAATGGGAATGGATGGCAGCTGTTCAGGGATTTGATTCAATGGATTAGAGCACACTGAGAGATAAGACATAAGGTCCTTTATTTTTATTTATTTATTTATGGCCAAAACCAAAATGCGTACCTAGTCAAAGGAACTGAACCTGAAAAATCAGTTCTTTTTCCTTGGAAAACTTTAGGTAAGTCTGGAAGAACAAACCTGAACTATGAGTCTGTCCCTCGTCTCCCCTCAGTTTCCTAGATAAGTTATTCTGAGGAGGGAAATCAGCAACTAATCCTATTTCCAGAACAAAATTTCAAGTATTTTTTTTAAATTATAGTTGAAACATTAAGAGGTTCTACCATTACATTGATTTGTCTGTTTCTCATCTTCTCACTAGCTCTAAAACTAACAAGCAAATGTTCATTTCTCCATTGGAACAGGGACAATTGTCCTTTTTTATCATACAAAACCTGAGAAACATAATAGACAATTCTCAAAGTTACTGCCGGAAACATATTTGAAACTGTGTAATGGTTTTAGCTGGGATAGAGTTAATTCACTGTACCTGGCATAGTGGTGTGTTTTGGACTCAGTATGAAAATTATGTTGATAACACAATGATGTTTTAGTTGTTTCTGGGTAGTGCTTACACTAGTCAAGGACTTTCCAGCTTCCCATGCCATGCCGGGTGCACAGGAAGCCGGGAGGGGAGGGGGCACTGTCAAGAGTCATGATCCAAACTGGCCAATGGGATATTCCATATCATATGATGTCATGGCCAGTATATTAACTGTGGGGAGTTGGCTGTGGGAAGCAGCAATCATGGGTCGGGGACTGGTGACATTGGTCAGTGGCTGATGAGTGGTTGCATCACTTTCCCCATCCTCCCAGGTTTTTATTTCTCTGTCTTGTTATTTTCCTTTTCATTATATTGTTGTTGATGTTGTTTTATTTTTATTTTTATTATTATTATTACCACCATTATTACTATTATTTCATTTTAATTATTAAACTCTTCTTATCTCAACCTGTGAGTTTTCTTGCTTTTGCTCTTCTGATTCTCTCTCCCATCCCACTGGAGTGGGGGAGTGAGTGAGCGGCTGCGTGGTGCTTAGTTGCTGACTGGGGATAAACCACAACAAACAGGAGTTTCACCCATATAAGCGTAGAACCCAGAGTGACTTCAAGTCCTCTGTTGTATCATGCTAACAATCCCTTTCACAGGTTTACTGAGGCCCAATATTTGTCACTACCTGATTTAGAGGTTATTCTAGAATCTCACTGCAGAAACTGCTAGAAACTGTTTTCTTGTTTCAGTCCTAACATATATTCATCCAGTTTATATCTTTGTATCTTAAGACATACTATAGGGCTTTTACTGTGACAATGGGATTCCTCTTCCTTCGCAAAATGCAGTGTATTATAAAGTGATAGTGTAAAGCAGTTCATTAATTGCTCTGCTCCTTTATCTTGTCTGAACCAGAGATAAGTAAATGTTTATTCATTCCCTTGTGTTAATATTTTATATTTTTAATATATGTATTATGATAGCTAAGTTAATGTATGGATATATGGTTATAATATTTTTAAAATCTTAAAATACTAAACCAAGAACATTCGTGGAGGCCAAACTCTGAGTTGTATTTGAAGTTTGGTTGCTTTCCTAAATATTATATACTGTAGAAATTTTGTTGGTATTTATTAATTAAAACTCACAAATTGTTATAATTTCAAGTGAGATTCTACCTTGAGTTTTAGCTGAAATAAGTGTTTCTTAGGGAGTCCTTAACCTAGAGTAGATACGAATAATAATCACTTTGAAGAAATAAAAGTGCTCTACAAACTATAACTACTTTATTGTTATAACACTCATGAAGTGCTGCTGTTGTGGTTATTTAATATGTTTTTATAGTATAATAAGCTAGGATGGGCATTTCTGGGAGAAGCATTTTTACTTTTGTGTGCAATGCCACTAGACACATGGATAAAATTTTAGCAAAGACTGATAAAATCAGCATACCCGGAAGCTATGTGACATGGTTATAGACTCTGAAGAAATCAGTGGCATATGGAAGCAAAGCTGATGAAAATGCTCTAACCATATGCTTCAGTAACCTAACTCAGTGCGCCAAATTCAAAATGTCTGCTAATGGTGCAACTGACATTGATTCACATATACATATTGATGGGATACTGAAGGGTAACTCAGTGCTTAGGTGAATAGTTCTTTTTTCTGTTCTTGCCTTCTGTGTAAAACTAAGCAAGTTATTTTGAGGAGTTTTCATAAAAAATTTGAAACTCTAATCTTGCAAATAAATATGAGTACCACATCCTGAGCTCCAATCATCCAAGAAATTTGTCTACCTAGTGCAATACTTTAAACCCCTTTTTATGATCTTTTGCTGTTCTAGATGACATGAGGACAAAAATAAAAAAAGAGAAAAAAAATCTGTTTGTTTGACTCTCTGATTTTTTGGGAACTATAGTTATTTTTTGTTAGAAAATAGGTTCATCAACCTGAATTCTTTACTCAGAAAAGATTTAATCAACTTTTGTTACTCTCTAGTCCATTAATCAAAATATCCTACTCCATAAAGGGCTGATAAAGTTGTTCAGTTTACCCTTTCTTTATAAGAACAATTAAGGAAATAAGGAAAGTTCCTTACAAAAAGATGTGTGGTCACCATCTTTTCACCCTGGTAAGAACAGATTCCAGACCTATGATTTTCTAAATTCATCCTGAGGTGCATCCTTTAATACTCCTTAAGAACAGGACTTGATTTTAATCATAGCTGGGAGTCAATGCTTTTCCATGTTAGTTTCATCTAGATGCATCTGTTGTTCAAAGCCAGACAGTCTTAATGAGCAGGTAAAAAGGGTAATTAAACTAGAGGGAGGGTCAGAAATTAGCTAACAGTGGAAATCAAAAGTTTACACATAAAATAATTATAAATGCAGTCTTAACATATGCTTAGCTGCAGGAATCATTCCTGGCATCTCAATACCTATTACTTTTAAATTTGTAATGTTTTAAATATTAGACACTAGAGGCTAGGGTTGAAAAAATAAAGCCTGGGTGTTTCCTTAGTCCTGAACGTCTTTCATCACAACTCATATCCTTCTCTCAACTCGATGCTAGGTGTTTATTTTAATTAAAAAATACAGTTTATAGCTCTATCAGGAGTTTTGTTTCTTTAAAACTGATTTCCCATTTCAGCTTTGGAAATAACTAGTCATTAATATACGAAACGCTGTGCAATTAATGGCTCTTATTTTCTGCTCTGAACTGTTTATTTTCTATTTCTTAGATGCTTTCAAATTTTATATTGAACATGCACATTTTGTTTAAGCTGATCAGTGTTAGTACATTATCAGCTTGGCAATAGAGACTATTCCTTAACAGATGAACAACTCAACAATTAGCAGCATTGTCTAACCTATGAGGGCTCTTTCTCAACCAGTAGCTTTTCTGTGATTCTTGTATCACATAGGGTCTCTGTGACTATCAAGGCATGAACGTTACTAGCAAAGTTACTGAAGAATAGGATATCTGCAGAAAAGAGAGCAAGTGGTGTGTTCCTGAAGAAAATAGTCATATCCTTCAGTTTCATAATTAAGTTGTCTTGCAAATCAGAATATTCCTCTCAATGCCTAGAATGTATTTGACTTTTTTAATCTTTATGGCATATTTTTGGCACTATGCATTTTCTTGATCAACAATAAATGTGTTCTGAAGTGCAGGTTATCCAAATACAATATGTCTGTATTAATGTAAATGTTGGACTAAACTAATATATAGTTGGATTTGTGACCAAGACAGTGACCACACACGAGTGGTTTTGCTACTGCTGAACAGTGCTTGCACAGCATGGAGGTTTTCAATTTTTTCACACATGGCCCTCCACAGCGAGCAGGCTGGGGTTACACAGAAGCTGGGAGGGGAAACAGCCAGGACAGCTGACCCCAACAGACCAAGGGATATTCCACCTTGATGACATCCCTAGCAATAAAAGCTCAGAGAAAGAAGGATGAAGGGGGATGTTTGTGGTTATCGCATTTGTCTTCCCAAGTACCTATTATGTGTGTTGACACACTGCTTTCCAATAGGTAGCTAAACATCTGCCTGCCGATTCAAAGTAGTGAATGAATTCCTCTTTTTGCTTTGCTTGCACATACAGCTTTGCTTCACTTATACTTGCTTTATCTCAACCAATAAGCTTTCAACTTTTGCTCCTCCTATTTTCTCCACCATCCTGCTGAGAGGGGGTAGGCAAGCAGCTGGGTGGGACTTGGCTTCTGCTGAGGTCAAACCACCACAGCCAGTTAGAAGAGATTAATCCAAATAGAGAAGTTTGCCTGTCTTTAGTACAATTGACAAGTAATAACTGTAAAGATTATGTAGATTCTGTCATTTTGGTTGGCAAATAATGTAATTCAGTATATAAAGACTTTCGTATTCTGGGTTTTCTTAAGTAATCAAACTAAATATACAATATATACAAACTAATTTTAAACAAAAAATTATAAACGAACTAAAAGATAAGTCCAAGTAAATTTTCTAGGAGTTAAAATTATATTTTAAAATAGGTATAAAATCAAAGAGATGAAGCATTTTAAAACTTAATGAATAACATGTCTTCTATAATTTACTTAGGGAACTATAGAATTTTCTTTTAGAAATTTATCTTCCCCTATATTCCAAAGGAGAGATAAAATATCTAGAGGAATACATAATTTTCCATGACTGTCAGAGACTTCAGAAAATGGAATAACTGAAATAATGCATAATTACTGGCCAAAAGCTATAAATGGCTCAGTCAATTCCATTTCTTTTTCAGGTATGGTTTGATATGTGTGTGCTTCTTCAAGAACAGAAATATCCACTATAGTTAGGTTTTTCTTGGATGATATTTAAAGTACTTCATCATTCTATAATACAAAGGAAAAAGTGACATCAAATATTATATGTCAACTGTCTCACAATGATTCCACAAAATATTTTGTATAGTCTTTCTCCAGTTCCATTTAAATCAATCATTATTAGATCATGTACCAATGAATATAAATATGGTTTTTCATTTTTGTTTTCCTATACACAAATGCAATCTTTAGCACAAAAAACAATGTTGCTTTCTCTCCTTTCTTCATTCTGTTGAGACTTTTACTTATATTTTACTCATGTTACCACCCACGCTTTAAAATATTCTGAATTCCTGATTTAAAGAGTCAACTTTCAGTACCCTTTATTGAATATGAGTTACCATGGAACCAGAAATGGAAGATTAATTAATTCAGATGAACAGGCATAGGTCTGGATTCAGTTCAAATCACCACTCCTTGCAGAAAAATTGCCTTCTACTCCCATATTGCTCAATCCAAGGCCACCAGTGCTCAGGATAAGCCATGTGTCTAACATGGAGTCATGGTCAGCTTCTCAAAGGAAGACAAGTGTTTTTCATCTTGAAACTGGCACATCTGGGAATTCTTGGACACCTAAAGTATGGTACTTGTAAGACTTAAAGGTCAAATTGGAGGTACCTAGCAAATATAACTGACTTTTACTGTAGACAGTGCTCGAATTGCTGTTTGAGATTCAGATGGATTTTGGTTTCATTAGTAACAATTTCAGCAGACAAGAACTGGCTTACTGTTATCACTTCACTTTCAAATCCAAGATACTAGCACACTAATTTGGCCTATGAGACTCTCTGCCCAGCACTAGTGAGGCCACATATAGAGTCACGAAGATGATTAAGGGAAGGCTGAGGATGTTGGTATAGTTTAACCTAGAGAAGAGAAGGCTCAGAAGAGGGGGAACTCATCAATATATATAAATAACTGAATAATATTTTTTAATGATCTGGATGATGACCCTCAGCAAGCTTGCAAGTGACACTAAACTGGGAGGAATGGTTGAACTTGACTTCTGAAGAAGTCAGATGAATTGAAAATATAAGGTATATTCACTTTCACGTATCTTAATGATCTAACTCAGCTCTGTTCCAGGATTATCATCATCACATAACCATCAGCTTTTTTCCAGAATCTCTCATTGGTAGAACCAGCAAAGTTCCTCCAGAACAAAACAGAACCGTGTGGTTCTGAGGAAAGTTTCCAATGAGAGAAACAGTGCAGGTGAAAATGAATCAAACCTGGCTCCATCCATTCTACATGTTTTTTCAGTACCATCCTAGCAGGGTTTACATCTTGAGATACTACACATTTCCTCACCTGTTGTAGTTTAACCCCAGCAACTAAGCACCACACAGATGCTCTCTCACTCCCCCTCAGTGGGCTGGGGGAGAGGATTAGCAAGGTAAAAGGGACAAAATTTGTGGTTTGAGATTAAGGCAGTTTAATAAGTAAAGCAAAAGTCGTGCATACAAGCAAAGCAAAACAAGGAATTCGTTCACTACTTCCCTGGGCAGGCAGGTGTTCAGCCATCTCCAGGAAAGCAGGGCTCCATCACTTGTTAACAGTTACTTGGCAAGACAAAATGCCATAACTCTGAATGTCTTCCCCTTCCTTCTTCTTCTTCTTCTGGATTTATATGGTAAGCATGATGTCATATGGCATGAATATCCCTTTGGTCAGTTGGGGTCAGCTGTCCTGGCTGTCCCCCCTCACAACTCCTTGTGCACCCCCAGCCTGC
Organism: Phalacrocorax carbo; assembly: GCF_963921805.1. Taxonomy (NCBI): domain Eukaryota; kingdom Metazoa; phylum Chordata; class Aves; order Suliformes; family Phalacrocoracidae; genus Phalacrocorax; species Phalacrocorax carbo. The sequence goes on from NC_087513.1 coordinate 163,842,236, forward strand.
TCACTGGTGGGGTGGGGTGAGAGGCAGAAAAGGCCTTGACTGTGTAAGCCCTGCTCAGCAGTAACTAAAACATCCCTGTATTATCATCAACACTGTTTTTAGCACAAATGCAAAACATAGCCCCATATTAGGTACTCTAAAGAAAATTATCCCTATCAGAGCCAAAACAGGCAAATCAGCATAGACCCTGAGCTATATAACACATACCCTCATTTGCATGCCCAAAATCTTCAGTCTAGAGCTGAGAGGGCTGAGAGGGTCAGGAGCCATTGTGTGCAATGCACTTGCCCCACTGAAGATGCCAGGTGAGCCTTTGCAAAAACCTCCTCCTTTCACACATTGGGACCCAGTATTAGATGGTTGAGCATAAAGTCAAAAGCATTGTTAAAGTCAGGATCAGAAACATCTACTGCTCACTGCTTCATCCACTGAGCTAGTCATTTCATAATAGAAGGCTATCAAGTTGGCCAAGCATGGACTTGTGCATGTCCAATATTTTTTAAACGTTACGGAATTTGATCCTCCTTGCTCCAGACAGGAGGTGATAATGGTTAACGGATTTGAATGATTCATGTTGTCCAAAAGTTTGAAGATTTAAGATTACACTGGGAGTATTAGAGATCCCTCAGTTCTGATTTTCTTTTCGAATGGCTGCAGCAGTGAAAATGAGAATAACGTAATGACGAGCATATACAGAAAAAAGTAAGGAAAAATATAGTGAAGAGAAAGAGGCATTACTAAGCATATATTCTGTTTGCTTAATGTCCGATTAATATTCTACTGATGCATTCTTTATTTGTGTCAAATAAGATTAATCACACACTTTTTGGTTAAATTTTGAAAGCTAATATGATTTCTCAAATTTTTTTAATCTTAAAAAATGTAAAATTGTTTTTGGAAATAAAAATTCTTTAATCATTGTTCTGGTTTATCCCCAGTCAGCAACTAAGCACCACACAGCCGCTCACTCACTCCCCCCACCCCAACGTGAAGGGGGAGAGAATCAGAAAAGCAAAAGCAAGAAAACTCATGGGTCGAGATAAGAACAGTTTAATAATTAAAATGAAATAGTAATAGTAATAATGATAATTATAATAATTATTATTATTACAATAATAATAATAATGACAATATAATGAAAAAGAAAATAATGAGAGAGAGAAATAAAACCCTGGAAGAGGGAAGAAACACAAGTGATGCAACCACTCACCACCCACTGACTGACACCACCAGTCCCTGAGCTGTGATCGCTGCTTCCCGCAGCCAGCTCCCCCCAGTTAATATACTGGGCATGATGTCATATGATATGGAATATCCCATTGGCCAGTTTGAATCATCTCTCTTGGCTGTGACCCCTCCCCTCCCAGCTTCTTGTGCACCCAGCAGAGCACGGGAAGCTGGAAAAGTCCTTGACTAGTACAAGCGCTGCCCAGCAACAACTAAAACATCAGTGTGTTATCAACATAATTTTCGTACTGAGTCCAAATCACAGCACCATTCCAGCTACAGTGAAGAAAATTAAATCCGTCCCAGCTAAAACCATGAAAAGCATAAAAATACTACACTCAGCATTTCAATGAAGGCTGCTGGAAGCAAAACGAAACAAAAATCTAAAAAAATAATAATTTAACAAATTAAAACCAAATAAGCTCAAGTGAGAAAATAAACAAGGACTAACCAATATCATGTGATACACCAAGAGCTATGAAATGAATATCCAAGACAGAATAAAAAGTAGAATCAAGCAATAAAACTGGCAAGTTCATATATACTAAATATGTGGTTTTCCAGATAAAGCTTGAAAAAGAGATTGAAAAGATAGGAAGTATTTCTAAAATGGGACAAAAAGAAAAGATTCCTAAGTTATTTTGTTTTAAAATTCTGGTAAACATAATTATCAATCACAGCTGAACCCTCCTCTTTCTCTTTCCTAATCCAATCACTGCATTTAATACCAGTTATTAGAACCTAGAAAAAAAGATTTTACTGGATCACCATATTATCCCAGATCACCTGTTTCTCTGAGTCCTCCTGTGAAACTTGAAAGGTTCAGGTCTATGTGACAGAACAAAAAAGTTATGATTCAGTATTTCTTCGGAATGTCATGATTTTTTTTCTCAGATTTGTTGCTGAGTTAGCATATTTGCAGACACATGAAATTGTGTGGAATTTAAGAGACAATTTTGCTCTCAATAGACAAATATAATAATCTATTTTTTTCTCCGTTCTCCTATTGTAGTTTCATTTTAAAATGTGCTGAGTCCTTTCATAAAGATTTTCATAAAGTCTGAAATCTTCATAGAAAGTCCTGTGTTGGAAAGGACCCACAAGAATCATCAAGTCCAACTCCTGTCCCTGCACAGGACAACCCCAAATTCACACCATGTCTCCAAGGGCCTTGTCCAAGTGTTTCTTGAATAGTGTCAGGCTTGGTGCTGTGACTGCCTCCCTGGGGAGCCTGTTCCAGTGCTCCACCAACCTTTGGGTGAAGAACCTTTTCCTAATACCCAACATAAACCTTCCCTGGCACATCTTCCTGCCATTCCCTCGGGTCCTGTCATTGGTCACCAGAGAGAAGAGATCAGCGCCTGCCCCTCCTCCTCCCCTTGTGAGGAAGCTGTAGACCGCTATGAGGTCTCCCTTCAGTCTCCTCTTCTCCAGGCTGAACAAAACAAGTGACTTCAGCTGCTCCTTGTATGGTTTCTCCTCTAAACCTTTCATCAACTCGTGGCCCTCCTCTGGACACTCTCTAGTAGCTTTATATCCTTAATGTACTGTGGTGCCCAAAACTGCACACAGCACTCGAGGTGAGGCCGCACCAGCGCAGAACAGAGCAGGACAATCACCTCCCTCAATCGGCTGCAATGCAGTGCTTGATGCACCCCAGGACTCGGTTGGCCGTCTTGGCTGCCAGGGCACACTGTTGGCTCACATTCAACTTGCTGTCAACCAGAACCCCCAGGTCCCTCTCTGCAGAGCTGCTCTCCTGCCTCTCGTCCCCACTCTGTATGTACATCCAGGGTTGCTGCGCCCCAGGTGCAAAACCCGGCCCTTGCCCTTGTTAAACTTCATATGGTTGGTGATTGCCCAGCTCTCCAGTCTGTCCAGATCTCTCTGCAGGGCCTCTCTGCTGTCAAGAGTGTCAGCAGCTCCTCCTAGTTTTGTGTCATCAGCAAACTTAATTACTATTCCTTCCAGGCCTGCATCCAAGTCATTTATGAAGAGATTAAAGTGAACTGGCCCTAAGATGGATCCTTGCAGAACCCTGCTAGTGACTGGCCCCAGCCTGATGTAACCCCATTTACTGTGACCCTTTGAGCCCGACCCATCATCCAATTGCTCACCCACTGCATCACGTGTTTATCCAGCTGTGTGCTGGGCGTTTTGTCCAGGAGGGTACTGTGGGAGGCAGTATCAAAAACTTTACTGAAATCCAAAATGATGAGATTGACCGCTTCCCTTGGTCACCTAGGTGGGTAACCTTGTCATAGAGGGAAGTAAAATTTGTTAGGCAGGACTTTCCCCTCATGAACCTGTGCTGGCTGGGAACAATGACTGCTGCATTGTCTTTCAGGTGTTTTTCAATAACTCCCAGAATAATCTTCTCTGTAATTTTACCAGGCACAGAAGTGAGACTGACAGGCCTGTAGTTACCTGGCTCATAAGCTGGAGGTTACCACAGTAAGGGGTTTCTGATCTATGTGTAATTTATAATGATTCTGATTAGTTCATCTCACTTATAAAGGAAGATAATCAGTCTTGAAAACTTGCTTTCTAAATGGAAAAAGGTGGGCTAATCCTAAAATGAATATATTATCTTTCTCTACATAAGACATCTTTCTCAGGGAAGTTCCTTTTCTATCCCTGTGGAAGTTGAACAGGACAAACAACAAGAAAAAATAATGTAAAAAATTTTAGTCACAATACTTTATTACTGGATATTTAGTTCCAGGTCTATAGAAAGTGTATGGAATTGGAAGGGTGAGACCAAGATTTGATCGATGCTGTTCCAGCTAGCTCCAGGTTGGACCTGCCATTGGCCAAAGCTGAGCCGATCATCAATGGTGGTGGTATCTCTGTGGTAACATATTTGAGAAGGGGGAAAAACTGCTGCACAACAGCTGGGAGAGAGGAGTGAGAATATGTGAGAGAAACAACTCTGCAGGTACCAAGGTCAGTGAAGAAGGGGGGGGGGGGGGGGGAAGAGGTGCTCTGGGCACTATGGTGAAATTGGTTGTCCTCCTGTATCCCATATTGGTCCACAGTGGAGCGGATATCCACCTGCAGTCCATGGAGAGCCTGTGCTGGAACAGGCTCCTGGCAGGGCCTGTGACCCTGTGGGGAGGAGCCCATGCTGGAGCAGTCTGTTCCTGAAGGACTGAACCCCATGGAAAGGATCCATGCTGGAGCAGTTCTTGAAAAACTGCAGCCCATGGGAAAGACCCACATGGAGGACTGTCTCCTGTGACAGGTACTCCACACTGAAGCAGGGGAAGAATGTGAGGAGGAAGGAGTGGCACAGACAAAACTTTATGAGCTGACCTCAACCCATTCCCTATTCCCTGAGCTGAGTGGGGGAAGGAGGTAGAAGAGTTTGGAGCGAAGCTGATCCTGGGAATTAGGGAGGGGTGTGGGGGGAAGGTGTTTTTAGTTTTGTTCTTATTTCTCATTATGCTACTCTGTCTGACTGGCAATAAATTAATTCCCCAAGAGGACCCTGTTTTGTCCATTATAGTAATAAGTAATGCCCCTGTCCTTATAGCAATCCATGAGCTTTTTGTTCTAAGTTTTCCCCTTGTTCTGTTAATGAAAGGGAAGTGATAAAGCTGCTTGGTGGGCACCCAGCTGTCAGCCAAGCTCAACCCACTGTAGATACTTAGTCATATAATACCAAACTTCAAGACCCAAAGCTAAATCTCTTGTTTTAAGACAGTGAAAGACCTTGCATTATCTTGATGCCAACAAATAGGGGGGAAAAAATCTACCTTTCAAGATCAACTTTGAGTGATACCACAGTCCACCTCAGTTTACCCTGATGATCTAAATTTTCAACATTTTCCTTTCTGAAAGTCTTTTTTCTTAAACAATTACAAAAAAAGTCTGCAGCGTCACACCTATTATAATCTCATAGTGAAGTGAATTAGCTCATGTCTCGAGAAATAAGAAATTGTTGTCCAGAACTGTTAAGATTAGCTGTTAGATAATAGTGTAGAATGTTTGCAGCAACATGGATTTTCTCCTTATGTTGATAAACAAACATCTGTGAAATAGTAAATTTAACTACAAAGTAGCTCCTATCAAGAATACACTTCTTACTGTGAGCAAATATCAGTGTTGGTTTACTTTTCAATTGTTATTAAAAAAAAATAATTCTGAAATTTATAGCTGCATTGAAGTTCAACAACTAAGACATGATATGCCTGACAAACACTGACTTAAAGTATTTTGATCATTTTCCTGTTAATTTTTGCTTGCAAATCAGTTTGAATTACCTTAAACTTGAAACTGTTTTCCTACTCACCATGTAAATATTTTGAATTATTTTATAATGCACAAATGAGTTGTAACATTTCTTATGCTTGTTTTCCTGGTCTAGAGTACTGAGAAAGATTTACTGTTGGAGCAGGCAGGTAGCTTTGCCTTTGTTACCCTGAAGGAATTACCTTATTCAGGGGTAATTCCCAGTAGGCTAACTTTGGTCAGAGCTTTGCTAATTTTCTCTACATAGGTAATGGGAACTGAACAGTACCTGGCCTATTCTCTGAGAACCCACTTAATTTCAAAAAAGCCAGGATGGAATTTTAAGCTGCTTACTTTAGCAGAATGTTTCCCATAGTAAAATGCCCTTCATGTAGATCCGTTTTCTTTAAATGATTCCAGAAATAATTGTAAGTAAGAATTAATGCCACCACCAAAGTCTTCGTGTGAAAAAAGGTTGATAAGTCTTTTTTGTTTCTAACTCTGTTGTTTCAATTCATGGCACACATCCTACTCTCTTATCTCAGTTAAAGGCCTAATTCACAATTAAAAAGACCAGGAAAAGATTGCTTTTTAAGTTAATCCCCACTAGAAATTAGTGTGTGTGACTGAAATATTGTCTTAAGTCATTTAACCATTCTGTTCACATGCAAAATTGACTTTACTGTTTGTGACAATAAAGGTATTTTAAAATAAAATTATTTAGAATATCTCCAGAAAAAATCTTTGAGTCATAGAGCTTTACTTTACCAAGGGACATCAGCTTCAGTTATTCTCTTTATCCTATGCTCAGATGTTTGTTGATATTTTTTAACCAACAAATTAAATATAATTATGAGTAATTTTCAAAGTTAATGAAACCTATCTTTTAGCTATTACAAGGCTGTCAGAATACACATGAGGATGAGAAAATATTAATCCCTAAGCTAACATTTCTGGTGTACAAAGTAAAAGAAATGATTGCAGGGTATCTTTACTAGGTCTCATTTTAGCAAAAATACCCAAGGATATCTAGTGGTCAGCTGGAAAGGCTATTTTATGAGGAGTTACTGATCCACATAATGGCTAATCCAGGTTTAGGCTTTGGTATGATTGATACTGTGTGGCCATATTTAATATAGGTGTATCTGATCATTAGCAGATTAGATCACATCTAATCAATGTATAGTCACTGCGCTTATACTCAATGTGTATTTATTCCTAAATATAGATACAGTGTATTGTCTTGCCCACTTTAAAGATTATATATACCTGTTTAGCAACTGTAGCTTTATTAATGAGATAAAAATATTACAGTCTATTATACCAGGGACTCCTCAAAGCTGAGTCCTCATTCCAGACTTATTCGCTGTCAATGACCCATAAATCTGCTCTGTGTGCAAGACTCTGTAAGAATACCAGTGAACTTGGAGGTGGTGAACCTTGCCATGAGCAGGAGAATAGCTATCATTTTTGTTTGCAAAGGTACAGAAATTGCTGTGTATAACATAAAGGTAAAAAGGAAACAATAATGAGAATCAGCATGTTTGCTTTAGTGGCTTAGGCCAGACAATATGTAGAAGGTTAAACCAAAAATGGGGCAGAATGATTCTCACAGTAAAATGTAAAACTAAAAAAGTGAGAGATTCTGCTGAGTATTGAAGCAGAAAATATGAAGGGAGATATCCTATATGTTATCTGTCCAGAGTACCTGTCATTGATTGCCAATAAGACACATGCTAATAGTGGAATCTCCTAACAGTAATTAGCCCACTGAATGTCTTCTTAATGAAACAGTGAAAAATACTGCACTGTATGCAAAACTTGAAAGATCTGATTTGAAAATCAGCCAAAAGGCAGAACTATGTAGTTGATATTTGAAGATTTTAGGCAATACTTTCTACAGGTTTTGGTTAACTATGGCTTGCATAACAAGAACCAGGAAAGTGTTATGGAACAAAATATTTGGTGTTTACAACTCCATTATCAAGTTTTATCTGCTTTCAGAAATAAAATTCAGGTATGTATCTCCTAAAATCAGAAGAAACAAAATTATGTCCATTGACTACGGCATGACAAGAAGTTAGTAATCATTATTACGTTCTGATGCTTTGACAACATTGCACATACTTTAGATTAATAAAGCATTTAATTAATTTTTGCAAGTTGATCAGAAGCTCCAGAAAATGAGTAGAACACATTTATTGCCAGAAATATTGCTGCCAACATTATAAAAATATTCCACTGCCTTTACAAAGAATAGTTTGTGCCACTGAAGAAAAAAAATGAATATTTTTTTTCACTTTCTACATTTCAGGGGGCTTGAGGTGACCATAATGGTTTCTAGACATCTCTAGCATTGATTCTTCCATAGAAAATTTAACTCCATCTCTAAAGTTGTCATTAACAGGACTATGTTATAAAGAAAACAAAACCAACAAGGGATTGCCAAATTTGAAGAGTTGTCATGACCTTTATCACAAAATATTTATCATATTAAATAAATGAAGTGTCTTTGAGTAGAGACAAAGAAAAGTATCTTTCTTTTGCAGGTTTCACTGCTCTTTTCTTTTTTTTTTTCTTTTTTCTTTTTTTTTTTTTCTAAGATGAAGACATGATAGAAATATACACATTAACAGAGACTGAAATCTCCAAGAGAACTTGAGAGGCTGCGATGTGAGGTACTAATGAGAGCTGGATGCCAATCTCTCCAAATAGAGAATGGATAAAGTGAGTAAACAGATTTTAAGCTTGTTAAGCTGAAACTCTGAAGACTTAAACCTATAAATTTAAATGGGGAATTTTATAACCTGACTATTAGTTTTAAAACATGTCAGCTTTTGGACATCCAAATTGAAATATTCTGAAGTCTCGGGGTTCACAAATTGCATATTGCTGATGGTCTGGAAATCAGGCCTTGTGACTCTGTCTCAGTAGTGGAGGCATTAAAAGGCAAGAAGTAGTTCGATAATTGAGGTCACAGAACACTCTAAAGTGTTTTTAATGTAACACACAGCTTGTTATTCTGATGATGGTGGTTACAATGGGGTTTTTAATTTTTTTTTCTTAAATGTGATTGTATAATCTTTCTCAGGTTGAAAATATTACAGAATTCTATATGAAAGAAGAAATATACTTCCATAATTAAACTATATTCAGAAAACACTTATTTTGGTTATAAATCATTTGTCTGCTACATTCAAAATTGAAAACAGTTTAAAATGTTTCAAAGAACAAAAATTGTGAACAAGTTTTATTTAGATATCATGATATTTAGAAAAATTACATTTGTAGTGACTTTTGCCTTGAACTATATAAAAGGTGGTATGTCAGAAAAAAAAATGTTAAGGGAAGCTCACAGTAATCAAAACTAGATGCATACTGACTCTTCAGTTATATATTTATATATATATTTATATATTTATTATGTATTGTATCAGGTTATCAGAAGTAGTCAACAGGGATTCACCAAGGGAAGATCATGCTTGACCTATCTGACAGCCTTCCATGATGGCGTGGCTGGCTGGGTTGATGAAGGGAGAGCAGTGGATGTTGTTTACCTCGACTTCAGCAAGATGTTTGACACTGTCTCCCACAACATCCTCACAGACAAGCTAAGGAATTGTGGGTTCGATGAGAGAACATTGAGGTGGATTGAGAACTGGCTCAGCAACAGAACACAGAGGGTCATGATCAATGGGGCAGAGTCTGGATGGAGGCCTGTCACTAGTGGTGCTCTCCAGGGGTCTGTGCTGGGTCCTGTTCTGTTCAATATATTCATCAATGACCTGGATGAAGGGACAGAATGTAACCTCAGCAAGTTTGCTGATGATACCAAGCTGGGAGGAGTGGCTGATACGTCAGAAGGCTGTGCTGTCATCCAATGAGACCTGGGCAGGCTGGAGAGCTGGGCCGAGGGGAACCATATTCAACAAGAGCAACTGCAGCGGCCTGCACCTGTGGAGGAACAACCCCATGCACCAGTACAACCTGGGGCTGAACTACTGGAAAGTGTCTCAGTTAAGAAGGACCTTGGTGTGCTAGTGGACAACAAGGTGACCCTCAGCCAGCACTGTGCCCTTTTGGCCAAGAAGGCCAATGGTATCCTGGGCTGCATTAATTGGAGTGTGGCCAGTAGGTCAAGGGAGGTTATCCTGCCCCTCTACTCTGCCCTGGTGAGACCACATTTGGAGTGCAGTGTCCAGTTTTGGGCTTCCCAGTTTAAGAAGGACAGAGAACTTCTTGAGCAAGTCCAGTGGAGAGCTACAAAGATGATCAGGGGACTGAAGCATCTCCCTTATAAGAAAACTTTGAGAGACCTGGGTCTGTTCAGTCTGGAGATGAGAAGACTGAGGGGGGATTATATCAATACTTATAAATAGCTGAAGGGTGGGCGTCAAGAGGATGACTGGACTCTTTTCAGTGGTTCCCAGTGAGAGGACAAGGGGCAATGGGCACAAGCTGAAACACAGGAAGTTCCACCAGAATACAATGTAAAACTCCTTTCCTGTGAGGGTGCCAGAGCAGTGGCACAGGCTGCCTGGGGAGGTTGTGGAGTCTCCTTCCCTGGAGACATTCAGAACCCACCTGGATGCGTTCCTGTGCCCCCTGCTCTGGGTGCCTGCTCAAGCAGTGGGGTTGAACAAGATGATCTCCAGAGGTCCCTTCCAGCCCCTGCCATTCTGTGACTCCGTGACTCTGTATTTAATATACACATCAGAAATACATGTTCAAAACAATAGCACTGAATTTACTCAAACAACTAAAAGCATGCTTCTTAGAACAAATATTGACGTTTCAACAAGAATAAAAAATCTGCTTCCAAAAAAAACCAAGTATCTATAAGTTTGAAACTGAAATTAGAGCTGGTTTTGTTATTAATCACTGCTGATGTGAAAAAAAAAAATGATTTATTAAGTAAACTGCAAAGAAAAAGTGACTTTAATAGAAAGGAATTGGGAAGAAAGCATGATAACATAACTCAAAAATGTCAAGATGATTAAAAAAAAAGGAAAGAAATAATGTTTTTCATGCCAAAAAAAACCAACCAATATTTAAACAAAGGACTCCTAGTTAATGATATGGGCTTTTTAAAGGTAAGAATAACGAAGTGTTAAATGAATTAAATAGGAAGGTTACACCATTATCAGAACTAGAGATCTTTAAAATTACTTTTAATTGATATATGAGATGCGAGGAAGAACCAGATATTTGTTTCCAGGTGTATTTTCTGTGTTTCTAACACTGAAATTACTCATATCCCTAACAAACAATATTTTTTGGCGAAGAATATTATAATTACTTTAAAGCAGATTCTAAGGACAAAGGACTCTATCACTGAAGGCAAAAGACTCCTTCTAATACAATGTAACAACCCTTTTACTCTTCACAGCATCCTTCCTGTTGCAAATTCAAGTACAAGTTCAGACTGGTACCACAAATAATAGTACAATTCTAGTAAAATTAGAGATGTCTGAAATACATACACAATATTTTTGAGAAGCATGTAGAGAAGAAAAAATTTAATCAGCAGGTTGAGTCAGCAATTGGGTTCACTTTGCCTGACAATATTTATGCCCATATATGTTTCAAAGAAGTGTAACATTATATGAAGACTAAGGAACTAAAGACTATTCCTTCTTCAAAGAAGCTGTCAAGCAGATACATTCATATACAGAGACAATGATGGCAGTGGAGAAGACAAAAATTAAATTACATGTAGTGAGAATGTTAAATAAAATTAAACAATTCCATTGCTGTTCTTCAAATAAACAGTAAATTCTATCATAATGGATTTTATCTAATGAAAGCCTGTTGCGACAGCAAGGTCTGGTATGCTTATTCCAACTGGTCCTTAGGTGACAGAGAGAGGTCCTGTAAATACTCTGAACCAAAGGGATTCCAAAGGTTACTAAATGTCCACTGATTAATCTGGGAGTCAGGAGACCTGCATCCTATTTCCCCTCTTCTTCACAAAAAGCAAATATAATTATGTGGGCTCGCACCTGATTTCTTTTGGATTTGACATAAGGTGGCACTGCCACGAACGTTTTGGAAAGCATTTTGGAACACTGAGTTGTCACAGAACTGCTGGTGGCAGGCACCTGTCTTCTGCCACAGTGAGACAGATTAATCCACAGTGGATTTCAATACTGGAGTTTATTTAAGAACCACTGAGATTAGAACTTTTACCCTACTTGATTATTTCACATACTTCCTCACTCACCTACCATGCTTTTCAGAAGGGAGTCTATAATCATAAAGAGGTACTTTAGAAGAGCTGAGTGTCACTGAATGGGAACTAAGTTATTCAGCCCTTGAGTAAGAAGTTGTGTAACATTATATTTTTCAAAAGACAGCTCAAAACAATGAAAAAAACAGATCAGATAAACTTTAAATCCTGACTCAAAGGCAGGGTTCAGCTCCAGAATGTAGGTGTCTAAGTACAGGAGCCTAAAAGTGGGTGTTTAATGAGAGCAAGTTGTTTAAATTCACCTTCATAATTTTACTCAGTGGAAATCTAGAGCTCTATACAGTTACTTAAATGCAGGCAGATGCCTCAGAGTATCTGAGACAAGCACACCAGGTTATGAGAATGACATAGAATTTATGAGACACCCATTGCCATTTTTGCTACTGCTCGAGGCCAGAGGGGCTATCCTATAGAAACTGAAATTACTTTAGACATCTGTCTTTATGCAAATAAATACCACTCTGAGATTAAAATTAAGTTGTCTCCATTTATGTATCTGATGTCATTTGAGATGCCTTCGGCTATTGAAAACATGGTACTGGAAACCAAAATATTTCTGGAATGACAGCTGGAGTTTTTGCTTACTTTGAATTGGTAAGCTTACTTTTATTCATAGCTGAGTACACAGGAGCTTTGCCCAAGATGTGTGAGTCACAGGTTCAAGCCTCTTTCATCTCGGAACAGACTTAAACATGCATCTTTCACTAGTCTGTAAATGATTTTAGATAACAGCATAGCCCACATATGTTGAATCTGTGCAAAGTAATTTAAGCTATTTTTGGCCCATAAATTAACACAAAAAAGAAGAATTATGGTATAGCTTAGTGATTGAATTACTGATAAAGGCTCAAAGTTTTTTTCCGAAATGTGGTTTCACATTCTATGAGGTTATTTTCTATTTATTTAAGGCCAAATAATCTTAACAGTGTAGCCAGAGTAGCTATTTGCAAAATAAGATCCTACTGAATGAAACATGATTAAAATCCAAATCAAAGAGTTCTAGTCCAGCTTTCACTGAGTAATAAAATCCTTACTGAAAATAACAGAAACCAGGGTAAGGGGAAAAAAGACCATTGCTGCAACTGCAGTTTTTAAAATTTATTACCAATTTCAGCTTATTTTTATGTAACTGTAATATGAACAAACTTGAAGAGACTATCATTGCTAGTATTGTTGGAAATATACTGTTCTCTCTTTGTCCCATATAAAATCAGAAAATAATTAGAATAGCACAATTAGATGATAAATAAATGTCCTTCTGAGTGTTAAAGTATAGCCTATGAAAATTCTGTGGCACTGCAGAAAAATGGCAGTTGCATTATTTTATGGTTATAGTCTGAAGTTTTCAGTGTCTGTAAGAATAACATATTTTCAGAGATTACAACATAAATGACACTGTGTAGCTAAACTGTTTAGCTTGCAACTCATCAATAACACAAGTTAGCATTATCTAAGGGTAAGGCTTAAATGTTTTCATAAATAGGAATTATGGTGACATTTTGGTGGAAATTTCCATGACATCCATATTACCAGCTCTGAATGAATTAGCAATGATCACTGTTAACACAGTGAATATCAAATGTGTCGATAATGATGAGACACTTAAAATTAAATAGAGACACAATAAAACAAATTCTGACATTATAAATTCATGTGGTGCTAATCCTAATTTCAGTGATCATAGTTAATTCATTTGGTATTTTCATGGGTGGAATATACCCAGTTATGATAGAGATTCAATATAAGTATCAATAACATCCTTAGTGTCAATGTCCTACTTTGTTTACATCAAAAAAATAACACTAAGTATTTTGAAAATTGATTATTGCAATAAATCATCTGGCTTCTCAGTAAATAAAATAAAATTATATTTGCCTTTAACCACAAAACAAAACGAAATAAAACAGAACAAAACAAAACAAACAAAAAAGAAGAACTGCCATTTGCCCTCACATAAAGCTATTTTTCCATGGCCTCTGCTAGCTGAGGGATCACATTCCTGCTGTTCACAACATGGAACAGAATAACGAATTTTAGTGGGAGAAATTACTGAAAAAATTAACGTAATTTGTTGCTTTGAATATCAAAAAGAAACCAGCTGCATCCAGAAGGAGTATATCAAGTACTGAATGATAATTAGCCCCAAAGTATTATCACCTTAATCTGTGAGTGACACAAAAAACTAGTTGACATTGAGAAGAAAAACAATAAGGTAGCCCAACAATGTATGATGGATTTTCACATAGGTTAAATTTACTTTCATCTCCATCTGAAGATAATAGATATTTCTGGATAAAGTCCTCATATAAGCTCAAGATATCACGTGCCCCAGTGTAGCCAGAATGAAAAGCAGCTTTATCACGTATGAAAGCTACCTGCTAGTTGCCTGCAAGAAATTATTTTTTCATTCCTAAACAGGTATGAAACCAGTAGGTTAGAAAAATACACAGGGAATCTTTCTTTTTAGTATATTAACATTTATCCAATAAACTATGAAAATCTTTATTAGTTATTCAGAACACATAAGAATTTTTTAATTTCAACATCCTGATAGAAGCAGTAATGAGCCAATTAAACAATAGTCCAAATGATCAGAATTTATTGGTGTGCATATTGCATGCATACACTTTTATTTCATAAATGGCAGTAAAAGTAATGTCTTAAATGTTCACTATTTACTTTAAAATAAAGTATGTTTTAGAAGTCTTTTAATTACTTGTGATTGTTAAAAGATTGTAACCTTTTCTTTATATTTCATTCTTTTCTATACCACAATATCTCCAATGAGCCTTATGGCCACTAGAAGGTTACCTACCTGTATGTCTACCTTCTATTCACTAACATAGCAAAGATCCTGACCTCCAAAGCAAGGGCATGTGTATTTTCATGTTTCTTTTTAGGTGGAGTTAGTATTGACATGGCTTTTAGTATTTAATTTTTATAGTTGCTACAGAGGGTTGTTTCATTGCTGGGAAAGCTTGCTTGGTTAGGTGTTTCTACTTATGTTTTAGGGTAGCTGGGATGAGGCTAATTTCATTGTATGTGTTTTCAAAATTCCTTTCAAGTAATTACCCCTTTAGTTTTCGGCCCATTTCTTGTCAAGGACTTACTCTTCAGAATTAATGTAACACACTTAAAATACCTTAGGGAAAATAGAGGGGACTAAATTGTAGAAAAAAAAGACAAAACCAGAACATTTGTTCTGGAAAGCGGCAATGTTTTCTAGATAATTACTGTGAGTAGCCTTACAAATAACACCAGTTTACCCTTTAAACAGATGAGGTAAGCCATTTAGCCCTTGTTAAAAGTAATTGGATATACTGTGGTGATTCTGTTTGGTAGTCATTATTCAAGTAAAAGAGATTTAACTGGATGTCAATTAAAGGTCAAATCTTGTTCTCAGTGAATTCAATGTAAGTTTAATCCCTGATTTTAGCAGGACTAGCATTTCATTTTAGTGAGTTATATGCTATTACAGATAATATAAATGCAATAAAATATTGCCACATGGTAAACCTAGCCTTTAAAATACAAATCTGCAAATCTTTATCTTTTTATAATCTAAAGTTACTTCAACACTATGGAAAGGATTTGAAGGCAGTTTTGTATCTATGTGTTTGTTTTTGAATTTTTTAGTAATATTTTAATTCAGAACTATTATGTTTGAGAAGATTCATATCAACCTCTGCCTTTACATGGTTTTTGCTTTCTTGAGAAACATGTTTCTCAAAGAGAAGAAAAAAAAAAGGAAGGAAGGATCAAAATGGATGTGAAATCAAGTGTATTTTAACTCATATCTTTCCCCCTAGGTTTTATACTGGAAAAGATTAAAGAGAAGTTATGATTGTATGTTTCTCCATACAAATGTAAGTCTAAAAATAGCACTGCAGTCATCCTTATTATGCCTGAATTGCTGCTGTTTGTCTGAGCTCTTGAGGGCACCTTAAAAAGCCAGAAGGCTCTATGCACAATATATTCTATGTACAGGCACTCAGCAATTCTACATTACAAGTGCGGTATCCTAGTATTACATGACACTCACAGAGCATGGGATTTGGAATCCTCTACAGATGTACAAACAATGGTGCATCTCAGATGCATCTGACCCAACCAACATCTGACAAACAGTCTGTACATTGGCTGCTGACCAGCAGAAGCCATCTTCAGAATCAGGGTCCAGAATTTTGAGGTCCATGGTGGCATCTACAATGTTAAATGCAACCAGCCCATAGAGTGTCTCCTGTCTCCAGGACAAAGTGGTACCCCAGGTTACTCAGGGGCAGCCTCTCTATTGCACACTGAATATGTCCAGAGCATCTAATACACAAATTTGAATCTCTTCTGGGGCCATTGTGATGCCCTTGTGCTATTAAGACATGACAGTTATTTCCTGTGAGGTGTGCTTTATTTTCTTTTTTCTCCCACCATAAGAAAATGTGTGAACGGTATCAGAGCTGCACAGCAATCGTCTGTGTGATGCCATAACAATTTTAGGGCATCTGGTTTTCATACTTGGAATATGGAGGTTATGTAGAGTTGTTTGGTCTGCTAAGTCCAATGGGAGTGTGTTGGAGGACTGTGTAAGGCAGAGGGAGCCAAGCCTGGAATAGCAGTGTCTAAATAGCCTTTTAGGAAAGAGTCCATCTTAACCCTTGAACAATGACTGGGCACTGTGTCAGAGCGTGTTAAGTTGCACAAAACCATGCTAGTAAATGTGCTAAAATAAAATTAAAAAACATTTAAAACCCTCTACAAACAGTCAGCGGATCAGTGCTTGTGCTTGTTTCCTGATAATCCTTCATTTAACAGTATAAACAAAGGCCTTTTGTTTTCCACTTTCTTTTTTTAGCTGTCTCTGCTTACATAACAAATGTAATAGCAAATCTGGTTAACTACATTAAATTATTCTTGGATGACTAGACTTTACTCATTCCAGTGTCACTGCTTTGACGGTCACATCTTCTTAACTTACAAATTGTTTGCAGTATGAATGAACAGGAATGTTTTCAACTGAGTGAAGATCCTTTGCTGGATATATTATGAAGATTTTCACTTTGCAGATCATTGTGCAAATACAAATTAAGCAAATGCAAAGAAAATTAGTGACAAAAAAGTAAGAAAATAAAGTCACTACAAATTTGGCCCAAGATCAGTTCACAGGAAATGGAGAAGGAGCAGAGCTAACAGTGGAAAGAATCAATAGGTGGCAGGCAAATTCTACCTTTCATATAATTGATTATCTGCTTATAATTAATAGTTTCTAGTTTTATAGAAGATAACAATAGACCAATATATCAAAAAGGATAATCTGTTCATCTTATACATAGTATGGTTGGCAACACGGCAACACTTTTTATGTGGGTTCAATAATTTCTATTGAATGTGAATTTTGGGCATGTTGCAAAAGATTTGTTGTAAAAGACTGAATTCTTCACAAGTTCTATAGTAGTCAGTAATGAAAAAAAAATAAAAACAAACACCCCGAGTACTACTATATCTTTTGTATTTATTTGTTTTAGTCTTCGTTCTGTAGGCACCATATGTCCATACTGAAAAAAAAATATTATTTTCTATAAACAGGATGACACTGGAGCTCAGTTAAAAGGTTAATTTCTGCCTTGCAGTACTTAGGGCCAAATTCTGACAGGCATATGGAAGCAGGTCTGATGCTAAGTCCTCCAAAATAACAGCACAGATGTGTTACCAAAATATCATTTGTATGCTGGGTAAACACAGTCTTTTCGCACATTAAATGTACACACAATCTGCAGACAGATGACATGGCTGGATGAAGGAACAGACACATAAATGTGAGGTCAGGAATCACCCTAAGCCACTTATTTCTGCATTCCTACATGGTATATTTCAGCTATTTTGGTGTTAGCCTGATGTATAAAATGGATTGTTAGCAATTTTTATATATTAAGAGCAAAAGTCCTTAGCACGATGATACAAACATGAATGTACTTTCCAGAAATGGTTATTTTCACACAGGATGGTCTAAATCTGCAGTGAAGGGAGGAATGAGCTGTTATTGTGCCTGCAGAAAAAAAAAAACCAAAACCCAACAACCAAGCAAGCAAAATACTTTTTAAATTACATTTTCCTCTTGCACACACATACACGCATGAAGACTACAATTATGGAACAGAGAGGTGGCAACATTTGCAGTATTAGCATTAGAGTGTGTGAAAAAATAGCCTGTTTAGTGTAGTGTTAACGTGACATTCAACTAAAAACATAAATTTCTGCACTGCCTAGCAGGTAGCCTAAATAAAAACCAAGGTAAGAATACATGTTCCATGAAAAATGATATACAGAAAAAAAAAGTATGACTAAGTACTACACTACTGTCTGTTCCTTTCTGAGTTTCAGATAAATGTCTGGAAAATCTTTTCATCATGATCTTTCTGATACACCTAAACACAACTTTTCTAAAGACTTGACAAATACACTACAGATGCCTCATCTTCTTTCTAGAATAGGGAGAGAAAAGAACCATACATATAAGTCATGTTTACCTTATCTGCCTTCTCAGAGGAGTTTTATTCTTTGTGGAGAGTTTATTTATTTATTTGTTTGTTTATCTATTTATTTATAGTAGCTACTATCTAGAGCTTACAGCTACATAATAATGTTTTTTCATTTTATTTTTATTAGTTGCAGGGTATATTTTTACAGTATTTATGCACTTTCTCTAATCTGTAAGAATTGACAAACTATGCTGGCTCATGACTTGGCTGCCAGCTAAGTTTGAAACTTACAGCTCCCAAAACATCTCTCTTCACTACTGAAAGGTGTTTTGATAAATGTCTTGCTAAGAGAGAAGTTTGAATCAATTTCATAGAAGTATGTTTTGATACTGTGATAGATGTCAAGACTGATAGTAAAATTATCTGCATCTTATATTTTAATGTATCTATTGCTTTTTTGTCATGATTGTGTCTCTATCTGCAACAGAATTTGTAGAAATAAAATAATTTTCTGCTTAAAGTTAAGCTTGTCCATGTTTTCTTTTACATGACCTACCTGAGCGAAAATGGATGTCTTTACTATCTGTGGTAATAAATTAATTGCACTATCTGGTACTTAAAGTAGGATATTTAGGTGAAGAGCAATAGTAAAGAGTACATTTCAGACAGTACAAATCAGTTTAGCCTTTTATGGGAAACAATGAAAAATACACAAAACACTGATTTTCAGGAAGGGCTAGGATAGGACAAAGCTAGGATAGGGAAGCTTTGTCACCTGTGTGCTGTGAGCTCCACATCATCTGGCAGACTGCTGATGCACACCCTTTACTGTACAACTGTTAACTGCAGCTACTTCTTCTCTATCAAGCTTATAGACAATATTAGAAAATACCCAAATGACTAATTTTGGTAAAGCACACCATTTGTATGTTTAAGACCTTTACTGGATCAGAACGAGAATCCTGAGTGACTTAGGGGACTATTCACTTATATCACAGAAAAGCTGAGAATGCAAACAGGGAGTTTGTGTCTTATACAGTTAGTGTTCAAAGCAAAGAGATATCTTCTTTATTTTTGGTGAGCTGTACTCCCGTCCATTGACAACATTGTGACTAAGTGACTGACAAATTTGTTTCAATTTTAGATATATGAATTACTGACAATATGCTAATTTAAATTTATGTACTAGAGAATGTAACTCAGAGCAACATAGGCTATCCATTATTGAGCCTCAAAAGCACACCAATATCTGATGATTCTGTTTTGTTTTGTGTTGATTCTGGTTTTGTTTTTGTTTAATTGGCTGGCATATCTCCAGTCCAGATAGTTCTTTTATATTTCTAATACCTTGCATTAACTTCGCTTTAATCATTCAGTTAATGCCATTAATCATCTTACAGTTCTAATTTAATTAAAGCCAATTAACAATTACGCTTTTGTAATGAGAACTATGTAATAAAGCCAACATGCAATTTTTTTTTTTCTTTTTTTCCCTTGTAAGCCTTCCATGTGACCTCAACATTCTGCTCTCTTTCTTCATTAGTTACGCCTTTGTTGCACTGTACTGGGATTTGATTTTTCCAAACATAAAACTAACAAAATGTAGTCAACATCAGATTCTTTTGTATTCAGAACAGGACCAGCTGGAATCTATTTAGTTTTTCCATCAAACCTACTCCAACTGTCTTTTCACTGTTTATATCACAGTTAATTTACTGTTATATTTTAGAAATATATCCTATGTTTATAATCCAAAAAAGACAAAATGGATGGGGGTTGCAGACTGGTTAGAAAATACAGAGATTATCCAATATAGTACACTGTACATATCAGATGAAGAAAATATATCTTTGTATCCATCTAACAGGAAACATAATTTATGTTATATTCATTTACTATTAACACTCAGATTGAAGATCTAGCAACTACAAAAACCAAACTCAAATCAGATGATGTTTTAAAGCTGTAAATGACCTTCCATGGAGATAGATATAAACCGAAATCTATTGATTAGGATTTTTACTATCTGGAGGTGCTGCTGTTTTGAAGATGAGGAAAAGTATTGTAGGACTGAGCATTTATTTTTTTGTGAGTATCTTTTAAGTTTCCATTTTTTAATCAGCACAGTGAAGCTGACAAACAGACTAAGTCTGACACACAAGATGCTGCAACGATACCCTCTGTTTTACTTTCCCCATGTTTACATGGTAATTTACAAACAGATACAAACAAGCTCATGCAGTGTTACAGACCAGCCTGTCGTTAGCCAGATGCTTGTCAGCTCCAACCAGGAAGCCCTGAAGGCAAGTTAGCATGGTGCTACAGACTGAGCTTCTGCCTCTATGAACAGCTTGCTATTCTGGGCTTGGCGCTGCTCTATTTGTGACTAAACAGCTGTTTGAACTAAAAATAGCTTTGGAAGAAAGCTGAATCCTGAAGGAAAAAAAGGCTACAGGTGAAGAACTACCTGGATCCTGGTTAGATCACTAATGTTAGCACGGTTGAAAAAACGGGGGTAGCTGTCTAGGGTCTGCATGCAGAAGTAGCTCACGTTGACAGAGATTAATGGAGGCAAATCTGTTACTGGATGGCTGAGCCTAACACAAGCAGATGCTTTTAATTTAAAAGATGAATTTAGAAGCTGTATCACTTTGTTAATTCTAAATGCGATCAGCTAACTTCAGGCATCTTTCATGTTTATGTCCTGAAGTCTTTTATTTTAATCTGACCTCAGCACTGCAAAACTGTATATGACTTCAGCGGGAGCAGCCAGCATACTAAGCACATTATGGAATCAGGGTCAGGATCTAAGTATTATGTATGTGGTTATAATAACCGTGTGACGCTAAAGAATTATTAATCCTCTAACCTGCATTAAGTCATGTTTCTTAACGTTACACCCAAATATTTTAAAAACCAAGAGTCACTTAAGAAAAGCTTTTACACAGTAAATCTGCCAGATACCTAATTTCCTGTTCTCAGCTACAGTTTAGTAATAGTTGGAGAATCTGATTATTCTAAACAGTTCCAAAACTGCAAGGTGTCTCAGTGAATATATTTCAAAGACAGAAGTTTGAATAAATTTCATGGAAGTACATTATAATATTGGGATAGATGTGAAGTTCTTTATGGTAAAAATTGATCTGTATTTTCTATTTTAACTATAGAATAGAATCACAGAATAACTTAGGTGGAAGGGACCTCTGGAGGTCTCCAGTCCAGCCCCCTTACTCAAAGCAGGTTCAATAAGATCAGGTTGCTCAGGAAAATTTTCAGTCAATTCTTGAACACCTCAAGGCTGGAAATCCCACCACCGTTCTGGACAACCACTTCAAGTATTCTACCACCATCACAGTAAAAAAATTTCTTCCTTACATCTAATCAGAATTTCAGGTGTTCCAAACTGTGTCCAGTGCCTCTCGCCCTGAATCTACGTTTTGCTCTTGCTATGACTGTGTTTACCTATATCAAAATTTGTAAAAACAATGTAATCTTTTGTTTGAAGAATGTAGTATGTTTAAGCCTTTCTTATATATGGCCTGCTTCAGAGGAATATATCAGTTTAGAGTACAAAGTGGACCATGGCCCAGAATGAAGACACTGATATTTTATTTGAGACACAAACTAGTAGAGATTATTGACAAAATCTCTTCTTCAGGAAGATAGAGGCAAGAATTAAGAAATACTGGGAGTGCTACAGAAACTCTTTCGTTGCTCTGTTTTAAAGAGTTTGGTTCGTAGTTTGGTTCTATCCTTTTTTTGAGAAGGAAAAAGTCTCTCAAACTTAAGCTGTCCCAGTTCTGTTACCAAAACTGAACCTTAGACAGCCTAATTCATCATTATGTGTTTTTATTTATTCTCTTATTTCTGTGTATTTTCTTTATTAAAACGGCAATTATTTTTATGTGTCAATTTTCAGTCCCTTCTTTGGGCAGCAATGACAGCCTTTAAACTCAATTCATAAAGAGCGGAGATTTAATTAAGAGTTATAAGCCACTTGAAAGAATGAAGAGACTGCTTTTGAAAGTGTGGTGAGTTGACCCCAGCCAGCAGCTAAGCACCCACACAGCCTCTTGCTCACTCCCCTCACCATCAACAGGATGAGGGAGAGACTAGGAAGAGCAAAAACGAGAAAACTCATGGATCAAGATAAAGTCAGTTTAATAAGTGAAGGAAAGAGAAAGAAAAAAAGTGATGTAAAAACAGTGATTCAGCACCTCCCACAAGCAAACTGATGCCCAGATAGTCTGTAAGCAATGGCCACCTTGGAAGACAACCACCTTTATTCCTTTACCTCCAGTTTTTATTGCTGAGTGTGACATCTTATGGTACGGAATATCACTTGGGCCAATTTGGGTCAGCTGTCCTGGCTGTGTCCTCTCCCAGCTTCTTGCCCACTCTCAGCCTATTCACTGGAGGGAAGGAGTGGGGAAAAAAAGAGAGAAAACTTAGACACTGTAAAAGCACTCTTTAATAATAACCAAAACATTGATATATTATCAACACTGTTTGAGCCACAGATCCAAAACACAGCACCATATGGTCTGCTATAAAGAAAGTTAACTCCATCCTGGTCAGAAGAGCACAAAAAATAATTCAAAAGTCCTACTTTTCATCTGAAAAATGCTAACAAATTTTAGCGTCTCAAATACCTCATCTTTATGTACTTGGAAATAATCCTCATATAGCTGACCCAGAAGTCCAAAAGAGAGGAAGGAGGGAGCTGGATGAAGGACCAAAGAAACTGAACACTATTGTACAAATGTTCTCTATTTTAGTCATATATTCATTTAGTATATAATGCAAGTTTTTCACTGTGATACAATTTACAAATTTTGCATATAAAGACTTGATACTAAATAATTCTAAGTTTTTCTAATTTTTAGATTTTTATGTATATATTTTCTTCAGTAGTATCTCCCAAAAGTTCTTTGCATTCTTACTTATCAGCTACAGTTTATAATCTTAGAATGTATTTGTCTTATCTTCAGTTTGCTAGTATAACAAGCCTGAAGAGGTTAGTAGAGTAGGAAGAAGCATATTGTTCTACTGCTGCTGTAAAATCAGATAACTCCATGAATTTTACTGCAGCTGTACTACTTATGCCCTCTTCATGTGTAAGTATTTACTCCCACTATAGCTTTCTAAGAGAAGACTTAAGAGCCCAAGGCAGTTTGTTCAGATTTTCTCCATAGTCAATGGATGTAGATGGGTGCTTCCAAAGGGTAGCTAACCTAGTTGTATGAAAAGTAAAATCTTCTAGAAGTTCCTGTGACATATCAGCTTCATAACAACTTAGAACTTAAAGCTTATCTCTTAAATGGATGAAGCTGGATCAGATAAAGTCCACTCCTGCTGACTATATATGTAATGGAAGAAGAAATTTTGTTCTCTCCTACATCACATTCCCTGTTCTGATACTGCTGCTTTCCAGAGACTACTGGAAGAAAATAGAAACAAGGATTCAAGGTTATTTTTCATCAAGAATTTCTTTCCTGACCTTTTCCAGGGTGAGTTTTTATCATTCCTGGCACTTATAGGTTGTTTTCAGCAATTCTGACATAGTGTAAGGAAACAGATATTATCAGCAGGGGAGTATACTCAGAACAGAATGACTTTATATTAGTATGTAACAAAAATGTTCTTCAGAAAATAAGTATAAAGAGTATCATAACAAAATAAAACAAAAAGCCAAGGAGGAGAGTACCTGGAAACTTAAATCTATCACTTTTATGTATATAATGAATGCTGTTGGTTTAATAAAACTTCAGCTATCAAATTTATGATAGTTGTAAATGCCAATAAACTCTGTCTCGGTATGCTCATAAATGTACTTGAAAATGTACATCGCACTTTTCAGAGGTTCAGGACAAGCACAATTCACTTTCATAAGAATGGGATCTTGAAGTTCTCAACCACTTATGTTTAGGATATAAAGGATTCATAAATGCTGTAAGATATCCTTTGTTGAAAAGTGTTGGCCTTTGTATTCCTCTCTAACATGTAAACACATATAAAGTTTGGGGGATCTAAAAACTAAAAGAAGACCTGCACCAGGATTTTCATGCATTACTAAAGCAAGTCAGTTTGCTAGAGCAAACTATCAACACAAACAGCAAGACCCAACAACTTCAACTGTGATAAGAGAGGAACAAAGCTTTCTTCCAGAAACTACATAAATACAGAAAAATAGGAATGAGTAGACCCTGAAGAAAAGATGCAGATAAACACCAAAGTTTCTGACCTACTCATTGAATGTACTTTTGCTGATTTTTATAGACGGATCTCTCAGGAGCAATCACACTGACTGACAAGAAAAACCAGGTGAGAATGGAAGAAAATATCCATTGTTAGAGCAGTAAGACAAAGAGTTGGCAGGAGAAAAACTTGATCTTACACAGTACTTTTCCATGTCAGGGTTCTACTGAAGTTAAAGCATTTAGCTATGCATTTTAATAATATTCCTATAGTACATATATACAACAGAAATCACAGGCATATGGGAATATGGCCACATGAAAGAGCACTGTAATCACAAACCAAGGAATTTAATAAGTTTTTGATCACAGACTCTTGAGATTTGTGACTGAAAGCTGAATAAAACACCTACAGAGCTCCCAAACCAAACAACTACACCCTTGCTGCTTTTCCTTTGTCTTTAATGATAACACACAGAGAGGGCAAATCATAAGTTATTGATGTGGATGTTATGAGGCTTTATTCCTCACTGCTGATTGTCAGGAAAATAATATTAAGAACTCCCACTAAGCGGGGATGCAATATGCAGTCATTTCAACTGCAGCCATTTGAAGTAATTTGTGACTTTCAACTATCCAGGCTATTGTAAAATGAAAAGGGAGAAAAGTAGTGGAAGAAGCCATCAGGATACTTAAAAAGTGCTGTTCCATTACAATTTTTTTTGTTATTTGTTTGTTTACTAAGAGATGAGAAGCTAGGAAAAACTAACAAACATAATGCAACAGTTAGGCTAACTGGTACGCACTTTTTATTGTCATCATTCCTACTTTCAATGCTGCATCAGGTGATATAGCAGGAAGGCTCAAACTTTCATAGACAGACACAACTTCAGCTTATTTCCTCTTAAAATTAGTTTAATCATGCCCTGTTATCGCAGCTCATCTGAATAATTTACTAATGGAGAGGAGAACAGTGAGATAATGTGAATATTATAGATGTCACCATTACAATTCTTTAACTGAACATCAGATAAAGTATTTTCAATTTAGGGTTAAACACAATTTATTAGTGTCTTTATGAATTAGTTTTGTTTTGGTCTTCAATATTTAATAGCTGATATTGCATAAGTTGTTCCTTACTTCTAGAGATGTTCATATGATAACAATCAGTGTAATCGTTCCCATTATTTCATTGGTCCTTTTGAGCTGAACTGCTACAAGTGGCAACAGTTCACTGGCAGTATCAAAGAACCTTTGAGGAGCAGTATAGTCTCCTGCTAAGATGGAATATCAGATACCGCAACTCACACATTTAAGCACTATACATAAGATATTGCAGAATCAAAAGTGAGACACTCTTCCCCTCAATTCTGTCATCACAGCTGTCCTCCATTCTCTGTAGAAGTACTTTTAGTTTTAAAGACAAAAAGCTTAATCATAAAGAAGGATCAAATAATAACCTAGAAAATTATCAGTAGGAGAGTTTGGATTTAAGGACTTATTACTAGTCAAAAGAAATTAGTCTTATCTGAAATTGTCAATGGTAATGAAATGTATGACTGAGATCGATATAATTTAAGCAGCAAGACTCAAATGCTTTTTGGGCCCATATTAAGCACAGCTGAGAAGCATAAGGCTCTGTGTACCACTAAGTTTTTAATCAGTTCAATTACTTCAATTTAAAGATTTGATTTTGCTGTAGCTGAGAGTATAATAAGGTAACAGTCCTTCACTGTTGGCTGTTTCCAACAAGGAAATACTAACAGAACTGGTTTATATGAGATGTTATAATTATCAAAGTTAACATAAAATTTACTCCTAATTCTTCCTTGATTGTAAAAAAATGCAGTATTCCTTTCCTCAGAAAGATAAAAAAGATAATAAAAAACATAGAAATAAATCTGGGAAAGAGTTCTGAATGGAAATTGAAACAGTAATATGTCAGCTGGAACATAAGTAGCAAGAGAAAGCAGGGATGCTGTTTTATCAGGAAACTGAAGGAGAAAATAACAAATGCAACTACAGGCATATATGTTCTATGGTGTTAGACAAGAAATGTGTCAGGTAAATAATTCAAATCTAATTAGCTGAGAGAACTGAATCATTTTCTACCAAAAAAAATATTTAGAATCCTGCATTTTATTAGGTGATGATACTTTTGTTATTAAATTGCACTTCAGACAAGGTTTGCAGATAACAAAAAACAAACAAACATTTCTATGAAAAAGGGAGCTTAAACACTACAGTTGGAACAACTCCATTTTTTATCTTTGCACAGAAACTGCCTTATGAAAATGCACCTAAATCTCTTTCTTAAGAGATGGCAGGGAAAGAGGGAATGTGTAACAGCCAGCAGAACTCTTGGCTAAGGTGGGTTTTGCTCAAGAATCTCCCATGGAATTTCTTTTCAAGTTCAGTTTTAAAATTTCTTCTAAAGTGCTATCATAACTCATATGAAATGAAAAATAAAATTTATTTTATTGTTTTGTTTTTTCTTTTAACAACGAAGTCACAAAGGGCTCCAACAGCTGTAACTGATTGAATGTGAATAGTCCAACCAGTCCGGTCGTTAG
This sequence comes from Phalacrocorax carbo, assembly GCF_963921805.1. Lineage (NCBI taxonomy): Eukaryota > Metazoa > Chordata > Aves > Suliformes > Phalacrocoracidae > Phalacrocorax > Phalacrocorax carbo. The sequence continues at coordinate 163,869,189 of NC_087513.1, forward strand.
ATTTATTACCTTGTAAAAACATACAACAAGTCACGTGTTCATAAATTTGAAAACTTTGTGTAGTGTCCACATTTGGAACTTTGCTCAAACCAGGCCATAAGATTTTAGTTAATTCATCACACTGTCATGGTCTTATAAACCATTTCATTCTGACTCTGTAAGAGATATTGCAATAGAAAATAACACAAAATGTTCAATGTGAGCTTCAGAGAATTTGTGCTTTTTCTTCTCAATTAATATTCTTGATTTTCCGTGAATACAAAATTTTACATAGTCTGCAGAATACATAAATGCAAAAGCACTTAATTGCTGGTAGTCCTATTTGTGGCTGTCTGTGAAAATAATTCTTTAAAAATTACTTCTAATTTTCCTCTTTTGGTGATGTGGTAACAAATAGAGATCTGCAAAGTTAATTTAAAGGGAGGCTTAAGAGTCTAAATGCCCCTTAGTTCTGTCTTGTTTCCAGCATTACCTAAGTCCTCAGGCACCTCTCTAGTATGCTGAGGCGTTCCTGCTTAAATACCTATGTTTAGAAGTATTTTGGTCTAAGGATATATTAACTTCTTTCCTACATAAGGTCTGTTATTTTCCAGAATTTGTGGGAAACCTGTGCTCCTCTGCATGATACATTTAATTTTTATGAGACTGCATTTTGCTTGTAGTGATGCTCATCTTTTATACCTAGGGATCATGATGCCTTTTATAGGTTTTAAAGATGCATCCCACACATCTCAGCAAAACAAGCTGTCATTTGAAAAGATTCACTTCAGGTGAATGGATACACTGATCAGACTCAGCCCCTGAGCAACCAAGAATGCAGGAGTGTGTCCAGTTTTGGGCCCCCTAGTTTAAGAAGGACAGGGAACTACTGGAGAGAGTCCAGCAGAGAGACATGAACATGATCAGGGGACTGGAGCATCTCCCTTATGAGGAAAGGCTGAGAGACCTGGGTCTGTTCAGTCTGGAGATGACTGAGGGAGATCTTATCAATACTTATAAATATCTGAAGGGTGGGTGTCAAGAGGATAGGGCCAGACTCCTTTCAGCAGTGCCCAACGACAGGCCAAGGGACAACGGCCACAAGTTGGAACACAGAAAGTTCCACCAGAATACAATGTAAAACTTCTTTCCTGTGAGGGTGCCAGAGCAGTGGCACAGGCTGCCCAGAGAGGTTGTGGAGTCTCCTTCCCTGGAGACATTCAAAACCCACCTGGACGTGTTCCTGTGCCCCTGCTCTAGGTGTGCCTGCTCAAGCAGGGGGGTTGGACAAGATGATCTCCAGAGGCCCCTTCCAGCCCCTACCATGTTGTGATTCTGTGTGAGTAACCGAGACCAGAAATAAATCAGGAAAGGGGAACCCTTCTATTTCACTGCAGTGACTTTTTTAAGATTTAACACTCTTAAACTAAAAAAAAAGTTCAGTGTATCACAAAGTTCTGGCTAAGGCACTCATATGCAAAAGGACAGTTCTGGCTGCTCTTTATGGTTTTGTTTTGTTTATAATGATCTAATACATAATAAATGCTCGAGATACACTTACTGCCATTTCCTTTCCCAGAAGGAAGCTCAAACCTTTCATGCAAGTGTTTTTCTGTAAGTTTTCCAGGTCCAAATCAGAATTTCTGATTAAATTAAAAGGAATTTCTGAGGTTAATTACATAAGACGAAGTCCACCTACAGAAGTATCCCACACATTCCACAGCATAGATTGACCAGCACATGCATGGAAATGTATCTTTCCGGAAAAGTGAAGAGAGTGATGATAAACCTAAAGATCAAGTGTTTTGAATCAGTCACTAACACATATGGGCTCTGGAGTAGTAACAGATGACCTCCTTTCCCCACATGGTTCTCTCATGCTACCACAACCTGATTTGCACCTTCAAAACTCTCCTCCAAGTTTTCATGCCATGCTAAGACATGATACACTGTTATAAAACACTGTTATAAAACCTCTACTCTGGCTAGCTTTATATATTTCTCCTGTTTTCAAGAGACTTCAGGTCTACATTGTTAAATAATAGGGTGCCATAGAGCAAATTCAATTTCTGGATCTCTTTTTGTTCTCACTGCTCAGTTGATAGCTCTCTCTCTCTTGCTTTTATGGACTACTGTAGGGAACTCTGTCGAGACAAACCAATTAGAAAGAAGGTTTAGTCCAAGCAGTTTTGAAGCAAATCATTCAGCAGTCCCAGCTCTCTCAGCCTTTCCTCATGTAAGAGGTGCTGCAGTCATTCATAATCTTTGTAGCCCCATGGTGGGCTCAGTCCAGTATGTCTGTGTCTCTCTTGTACTGTGCAACCCAGAACTGGACTGCAGATGTGGCGTCACCAATGCTGAGGAGATGGGAAAGATTACCCCACCCTAGACCTGCTGGCAAAGATCTTCCTAATGCAGCCCAGGACTGCTGAACACCTGTGCCACAAGGGCACATTGCTGGCTCATACTCAACTTGTAGTCCACTAGGACCATAAGGTCCTTCTCAGCAGAGCTCCTTTCCAGCCCATCATCCCCAAGTATGCACTGGTGCCTGGGGTTATTCCTCCCAGGGGCAGGATTCTGCATTTCCCTTTGTTTAACCTAATGAGATTTCTATCTGCTTGTGTATCCAGCCTGTTGATTTCTCTCTGAATGGCAGCACAGCCAACAGTTGTCTCAACTACTTCTCACAGTTTTATATCTGCAGACTTGTTGAAGGTGCACTTGGTCCCATCATCCAGATCACTGATGTTAAACAGTATCGGTTCCAGTACTGACCCCTGGGTTATGCTGCATCTCAGAATGAAAAGTTTTCAGGGGGCCTGGAGTATTTTGTCCTACTCCAGAATACCATTAACTTTATATGGACAGAAATATTCACAGAAAACAAACTTAGTGGTAGACATTTAACAGGCAGGAAGGACTGCCATGTCTGTGTAGCATATACTGAAAGTAGAGGTTTGCCTCCAGTGATTACTGTGGAGTAGTTATGACTCAAGATAATATAACCTACTCTGAGCTTTCTTCAAAATTCATCATTATTCCAGGTGGAGATTGCACTGCTTATCACCAAAATTTTGTTCAGGCACAGACTTGCAGTTTCACTTACATTCCAAATGGGATAAGTTATGGTGTATTTAAAGGTCTAGTTGCATCAACTGTCTCCATTCAATGCAGAAAGATACATTCTTGTGAAGAAAGCTGTGAGCTGTCAAACCATCATGCAGATCTTCAAGCTGCCAACTTAGATTTGTTTTGCTGAGTACTTGCTATAGTTCAGACAATACCAAAGGGACTGGTTATAAGCATTTTTTGTTGTTTGAGCATAGACTGCAGAATTTATACATGTATATGTGTTCATACAAATGTATATATAAACATGGACATAAGTGTTTTCTTAATTATCATCTGTCTCAATATTGATATAAGTATGATTAGTCTTTTTAAATGAAATGGTAGAAGCATTTTTTTTCTATGTTTCTACTTTGATAAGACTCAAAAGCTACTGGTGTTTGCTCTCTTTAGAATAAGATAAGGTATCATCAGGATTCTTTTTTATTTGTTTATTCATATTTCACTTGTCATCCATCATACTGTCTTATTCTGACAAAAGCTAATAGGATGTGGTCTTGTCCCTTTTTTTCTGCTGCCATTAGAAGTTGTCCTCGTAGCATACTTCTTTGTCATTGTCTGTAGTTGTTTAAGCAGGTTTCTTTTCTCCTCTAATCCTCCAGAAAAAAAAAAAAAGTATGCAGAAATGATCCAAATGTTCAAAGCCCGAACTAAACTGTACACAGAAAAATAACCCTTTCTCATCCTTTTGCCCTGAATCACAAGACTTGGAACACTCCTTCTTTTCTTCTGGTTTTGTGTTCTGGGTTCTTTTTTTTACATCACTATTCTACCAAAAATGTCACTGAGTCATGTCTTCCCTTTAGTAAGTCTTAATTCTTGCTCCATCACATCTTTTCTCCATTTTGCTGCCTCTCCTCTTCAGCTCAATCTTGATTTTGCTTCATTCTATACTGCTAAAGCTCTGTTTGGAGCAGCTGAAACAGCTCTCACAGCAAAAGATCGACGATCCATGACATGCCTATCAAGACAAATTCATATTGTGATTTTTATTTTGTATTATTATTAGATTTTTTTTCCCCCTGGTTTTCTAAAAATAGCAGCAGGGATAAGAAGATACAGATCTGGTTTCCCTTGGTGTCATTGCAGAGTCAGAGGGAAATATATATCTTTCTGCAAAATGAGAAGGAGGAGAAACAAAAAAAAATAGCCTTCTGCAGCTGGGCCACTTGACCATCTCAACCTTTCTAAACAATGTGAATGACTAACATGCTTCGGTAATTTCTAATATTCTACCCGTTTCTAAAATTACCAGTGTAACACGTCGGAGCTTGCTGTGAGATAACAACCATATTTCACTACAACTTTCCACTGTCAAAGCTCTGTGCTGGAGAGTGGGTGGAATCCAATACTGAACAAAACAGTCTTAATACGGTTGTGAAATCAACCAATTACCAAAATGTATGTTCTGAATTTTATTTCCTCTTCCCCCCTGCCCTGCGCTGTTTCTCATCAGAGCCAGTACAGCAGAGCCTAGAGAACTATGAACATCAAAAAAGTACCTATTAAAAACCTCATCATAATAAATACACCTTGGACAGAGCAGCACACTCGAATGAGAAGGTATGTCAGAAATGTTTTGCTCTGGTTAGTACACTCAGAATAATCCTCACTGCTTCCCCGTGATGAAAGCAGCATCCTGAGTTGTCATCTTATATCTCAAGACATACAACCAAGAATAATTTTAGTAGTACAGTGTGTTAGGACACTGCATATTTCTTAGCTGTTAGATAATCTCTAAAACACTTTGTTTAGAAATACTACTGGGCCTACAGTTATTATTCAAGCAATTAGTATGCAATATGCAAAGTGAACAGGAGCAAGGGCAGGCTATAAAATTGTTGAAGTTTCCTGAAGAAGATAAAAAGTCAGAAGTATCTTTTACATTTTTCTTGTTTCCTTATATTATTGCCCATTTTATAAAGCCAGCATAAATCTATCCGTATTTTAAAAATGCTCAAAATATCCAGCATGGTTTGGTTTTTTTCTATTTCAATGATTTGTTTTGCAAAGTAAAATTTAAAATGTAATGTAAAAGTAGAGAAGTTTGTTTCGTCCATATATGTGAAGACACCATTGCCCCTGTTTTGTCACAGGGGGAATTATTTTATCTTCAGGAAGTTATCTCTTACTGGTTATTGGGATTAATATAACATTTTGGAAAGCTGTTTGAACCACGAAATAATGACGTAAGATTTTGAAGCGGCACCACTATAAATCTTAAGATTTTGCTATAATTAATGTCACCAGTTTTTGGTTTAACTTAGCAGGTTAGCTCTTGTAATGGAGAAAATGCTAGGAAAACCATAAGAACATGAGGAAAAAAAGATCAACGTATTAAATACTAAAGCCACCCGCATGGCAAAAAAAAGTTTGTGTTGGATCACAATATTCTGCTTTATTGCTAGAGTGAAATGACAGAGTCGGCTTATAGCACTGGAATTACTAAAACTAAGCAGTACACTCCAAGTGGCATTACCCTGCACTGTGTCACTGTGTCCTAATGCATTTAGTGGGGTAGTACTGTACGCTTGTTATAAGCCAATTGATTTTTAATTTCCCATTTGCCCAGAGGAAGTGATTTCCTTTTTTTTTTTTTTTTAAAGAAAAATAAAACAGCAATAGGGTTGTTTTGTTTTAGTTTTTAATTGTCATCAGTCATCAAGGTAAATAGTGGCCAAGTAGCTTATATGCCAAGAGCAGGTAAATTTTTACAACTGTGCTGCAAGGTTGCTAAATGAATACACTTAACGAGACACAGGAATTGTTTCAGTTTATGATCAAGGCTCTTGGGACCAATTATCCAGCTAGAATAAATCAGTAGTTTCCATGAAGGAAAAGACTTTTGATGTGTCTTTTTCACTACAGGTGGAAAGCAGAAATTTTATTTCTCATACTTTGCCAGGAAGGTAATGACTGACAGCACACAGCCTGAATATCTCAAGGGTAGGAACTATTTGTTTATTCTTTTTTCTTCTACTGTGTCTAGGGTTCTTGAGGCCTGATTCTTGATCAGGGTCTCTTGCTGGATATCACAGTTAATAATAGAATAAATGCTTTCAGTCTTTGCTAAACTACTACTCATCTGTGTGAAACTGAATTCATGAAGGCCGAAGCTGTTCTGGAGTTCAAGAAAGAATAGAAATGATGAGCAGATTCAAGGAGTGAGAAGGAAGATTAAAGCTTGAGAATTCAGAAAAGCAGAATAATTGAGGTTAGTATTTTTTCAGATAGCGATACTGTATTGTGCTCAGAGACAGAGGAAAAAACTGCATTGCCAAAGAGATAGAGCAATCCTCTTTAATTCTAAAATAAACGTTCTGGGTTTAGATACTTTTTAACATGGAGATCTGAGTTGGTTCTGTACCTTTTTTAAAAGAATAATTTCTACCCAAAAATCTATTTTATCAAAAGTCCTTAATGTACTCTTTTCAGCCAAAACTTAGATAACAAACCTTCTGACTATATTTAAACGCCTCCTTTTTTTTTTACATGGTAAAATATCAATTGCTAATTTTGGTACAACTTTTCAGTTTGCAGTTTATTTTGGATTATATGTGGTAGCATAAAGTATAAACATATTTAAATAAATTATTTTTTAAAAAAATTAAAAATCAGTCTCTAAAAAGTCAAATTTTCTAAAAATTTTGAACATGTGAAATACTTAAAGACTGTAATTTCTAATATCTATAAGACTACACATTTTAAGGACAATATTGTAGTATATTGCAAGATTTTTGTGGTTTGTTGTTGGGTTTTTTTTCCAGTTTCTTAAAAATATTTTATTGACAAGAAAAAGGCATAATGTATTTTTCTACTCTCACATAGTTAAAAAATATTTTTCATTCACAGAAGAGATGAGAATCTATCTTGTGATCTTCAGAGACCGAACTAATTACAAAATGCCAAAGAAAGTAAAAAGGGTTTTCTGTAGATTACTTGAACGAACTACTAAAGCACTGACAGTTACCAGGCATGTCTGTGATAGTGAATTCAAGATTCTGGACACAACATTAAAAAGTTCTAAAAACTATTTCTTATTGAATTGTAAGTAACATTTATCATATAAAATATCCCTGACTCCAGCAGATAAGAATTAGAAGTATTATACTACTGAATTTTTAATTTAGCATGGAAAGATTAAAATGCTTATCAGAAATTCATATTTAAAAGTAAAATGGTAGCCAGAGCCAGGTAAATTCACAAAATTTGACAGATCACTAATATTAATCACGCAAACATTGTTAAAATAGATGTCAGCAATGCACACAACAAAAAAACATAAGTACGTATTACTGCCTCTTGGTCCATGTCCTAGTGTCAGCTGGGATAGAGTTAATTTTCTTTCTAGTAGCTGGCACAGTGCTGTGCTTTGGACTCAGTTTGAGAATAATGTTGATAACACACTGTAGCTGTACGCTTCTACGGGAGAACTTATCTTGGGCCGCATACCTCCGGGACACAGGGCTCTACCCGCCCTGGGGACAGTGATGCACAGACATCAATATGATGGATACAAAATGTCCGTCTATTTAGCTGCGTCACACGCTTATATAGCTCTTGCGGTTCCTGTTCCTGCCACTCCTATGGGGAGGAGTCTATCTTTCCGTCACATCCCGTAGAAGCGTACAGCTACAAGTGGTGACCCCGACGTGATTAGCGGGGAGGCTTGGCAGGTTCGCCGGGGGGAAAAGAGAGCTTGGGGCACGCAGGGGCGGGACGGGGAGCCGCAGGTCGGCGGGCGTACCATGGAATCAGTCGTAAAGGTACTGAAGGGATTGGGGAAGGAATATGGTACTTCGATATCGAAGACGCCTACCTCAAAGGCCATCCGATGGATGATTACGCAGGGGCTCATACGAGGTCCCGCAGACATATTTGATACAGATAAGTGGGTGAGGATTAAAGAGGAGTTAGCCGAAAGGGCTATGATGGGAAAACCCCAGTACATACAGGTCTGGGGAAAAATACACGGATTACTATTGAAAGCTCGGGATGATCAGGAGACGTGGCGGCAGGCGCGGCGGTGCCTGCACGGTGTTACGGGCGACAGCAGCCCGGAAAGAGACCCAGGAGGGGCAGTGGGGACACAGACAGGGGCAAGCATCGCGGGGGATGGGAAAGAAGGGGAGAGTTCGGACGGAGTAGCCTGGCCAGCGACTCAGTTTGAGGCTCCCAAGGAGGTGGATCGGGAAGCAGCGGTGTTCCCTGTTGAGCCAGCGGGGCCTTTAGAGTCGTCCCCCCCCCGCATACCCCTGGGATGATTTGGTACGGGCGCGGGAGGCCGCGCGCGGGGAGAGTGACGTGGCAGCAGACGCAGCGGGAGTGACGAAGCGGAAGGAGGAAGATGACCGGCGCCGGAAGCAGCGCCGGCAGCGGCACAGCCCTCTGCCCGACCCTCGAGACTGGCTCCCGGGGCAACCCTTGAGATGGGAGTCGGACGAGGAGGGGGATTGGGGTGCCTGGAGGGGAGGGCAGGGGGAGTATAGAACAACTTCGAGTAGCAGCGAATCAGAAATTGGGGGAGAAACCGATGCCCATATGTGGGAAGAGAGACCAGCTTGCCTGAGGCGCGCAAAAAAGAGGCACAAAACAGCAGAGACTTGGAGGACCAATCAGAAGGAGGGAGGAGAGGGACCGTCAACAGGGGAGGTCCGGGGCGCTGCAGCTCCGGAGGGATCTCCGGAAGAAGTGCTGCGGCAGCTGCGGCAGGTTATGCGCGCACTAGGGGAAGTAACTCGGCAGCAGACAGGACTCTTAACGAAGGGTGCGCCCCAGCGACAGTCAGTTGAGTTACCTAACTGGCGGCTGATAGCTAGAGATTGTAGCCTCGATGGAGTAAGGATAGAGATGCCCGGGATCTTCCCTGTCCGATTAGCTCCAGGAGGAGGAGTGGAGTGGACGCCGATAGATGCCAAGCTAGTGCGAACTTTATGGCGAGAAATTAAAGAAAAGGGGCTGAAAGACGAAGGAGTAGGATTGCTGCTGGACGCTGCGCATGCAGCGCCATTGACCCCCTCTGATGCTAAGCAGTTGGCGAAAGCAATATTAGCTCCCACAATGTACATACTTTGGAAGGAGGCAATGCACAGTGCTTGCTATGCCCTTGTACAGCAAGCGGCGGCAATTCTGAGCCACCCGCTGCGGGGGACCACCCTTGACCGGCTCACTGGCAGAAGTCACGGACTGGAAACCCCGCAGTTGCAAGCAGCAGAATTAAGGGGCAGGGAGCTGCAAGCGGTAACAGAGAGTTCCCGCAGAGCGTATAGCGAAGTGGGCAGGTATGAGAAAAAAGCAGAACCTTGGCAAAAGATACAGCAAGGTCTAGCAGAGCCATTTACAACATTTTGTGACAGGTTGCAAAAGGCTATTATAGAATCAGAACTGCCACCGGCAGCCAAGGAGGCAGTCCTTATGGATTGCCTCCGAAATCAAGCAAATCCGCAAACACAAGATATCCTCCGCACCCTGGCGGTAGGGGCGCCATTGGGCCAAACCATCAGGCATGTCTTGCGCCAGGAGGCGTTGAACCAGCATGGCGGTGCGGGAGCGCACGTCTGCCAGAACACTGACTGTGGAAGTGAAGAAAGGGTGATGGTGCAAGCAGCCGGGGTGGGGCCGATATGTCACTTGTGTGGCCGGCGAGGGCACTTTAAAGCTGGGTGCCCGCTAGCGGAAAGGGGAGGACATAATGGAGGAGGAGCGCGCCCAGTAGGGAGGTGCTGGGTGTGTGGGAAGCCAGGACACCTGGCAAGAGATTGTCCAACTACGAGGCCGGGAAACGGCCAAGGGAGGGCGAAGCGAGGGGGATTCGCGCCTCCTATGAGTCAAACGACCCCCATCACGGTGCCAACGCCAGGAGCTTGGCCCACCGTAGCGAGCCAAGAGGGAGTGAACCGTCATGCAGGGGGGCAAGATTTGCAGGTTACAGCCCCCGCGTGGCCTTGGTCATAGGCTGTGACGAGAGACCCATGGCAGCAGTGATGATTACCCCGCAAGAACCGAGTTACCCGGCACGAATATGCCTGGGAATGTTAGTGGATACCGGGGCAGATGTCACCATAATGCCACTCAAACGGTGGCCACCAACTTGGCCCCTCGCCATGGGAAAACGTATAATAGGGGTAGGAGGAGAACAACAGACGAGAACAAGTACTTGCCCTGTGAAACTCGAAGTCATGGACGAGGACGCAGGGAAGCTCCTCACGGCTGTAGTGACCATACTAGTAGCCGATGGGGTAGCAAGCCCCTTGTTAGGGCGAGACGCCCTTGCCCAGATGGGGATCGGGTTGAAAAATTTATCATAAGGGCCACTGCCTCAGAGGGGCTTCATCAGCACAAGTTAGTGTGGAAAACCGAACAGCCCGTCTGGGTGGAGCAGTGGCCCCTGACAACAGAGAAGACAGAGGCTGTAAGAGCTATAGTAAAACGAGAGCACGAAGCAGGGCACCTAGAGCCCTCGATGAGCCCGTGGAACACCCCTATATTTGCTATAAAAAAGAAAGATAAAAATCAATGGAGGATGCTGCATGATCTTAGAGCAGTAAATCAGCAAATGGAGGACATGGGGCCTCTCCAACCTGGCCTGCCAGATCTGAGTGCTGTCCCACGAGGATGGCAAGTCATTATTTTAGATATCAAAGACTGCTTCTTCAGCATTCCGCTACATCCAGCTGATAGAAAGAGATTTGCCTTTACTCTGCCTGCAGTGAACCGCGCAGAACCAGGTAGTAGATGGCAGTGGACGGTACTTCCGCAGGGGATGAAAAATTCTCCAGCGATCTGCCAGAGGTATGTGGCTTCTGCATTGCAGCAAGTAAGGCAGCAGTATCAGGAGAAAATCTACATGATCCACTACATGGATGACGTCCTCATAGCTGCGCCCACCGAGGCGCTGTGTGAACAGGTCTTTTCAGACACCCAAAGGGGCCTTGTGGAACAGGGCCTCAAGATAGCTGAGGCAAAGGTACAGCGAGGACCAGTGTGTGGATTTCTGGGTGCTAGAATACAAGGGGATTCCATACAAGCTCAGCCTATTAAACTTACACCTAAGGTTAAACATTTACACGATGTCCAGAAGCTGGTAGGAGCACTGCAGTGGTTGCGGACATCCGTGCGCGTCACCGGTGAGGAGATGCAACCTTTCTATGCGTTGCTTAAAGGGACCAACCCATGGGAGCCCAGGAGTTTAGACGCTGAGGCAGTCCAGCAGTTGCAGATGATAGAACGTCGAATGCAAAAGGAAGGAGTATGGCGGTGGGACCCCCAGGAGGAATTAATTGCGGGTTGGGTTCTTACCGCCTGTGGAGGGTTAGGATTGCTATATCAAATACGAGCAGGGGAAGCAAAACCACTGCGATGGGTATATCAGAAGGTTCCCAAGGATGCATTCTCCACAAAAGTTAAGGTAGCCGGGGGAATGATTTGGCGGCTGCGACGGGAAAGCAAGGTAATTTTTGGGAAAGAGCCAGATAAGCTGACAGTGCCGTGGAATGGGGAGAAATGGCAGAAGGTGGTAGAGAGTGAAGAGGATATCCAATTGGCAGTATACTCATACCCAGGGAAAATCGTCACAGGCACGGTACAGAAGTGGGCCGAAACAGCCAAAGTGGTAGATTTGAGTGTGGATAGTAGAGTTTTGGATACCCCTCACCCAGGACCAACATATTTCACAGACGCTTCCTCAAAGACAAACAGAGCGGCGGTAGTGTGGAAAGAAGAAAATAGTTGGATGCGACAGACGTATGAGGAGCAGGGTAAAAGTGTGCAGTGGCTGGAGGCGAAAGCGCTAGAGATGGCCCTGCGAAAGGATATAGATCGGCATATAAATGTGTGCACAGACTCCTTATATGTGTATAAGTTAGTCATGTCCATGAAACGGGAGGGTGTACCACACACGGAAATTGCCTTGATGCTAGAGATTGCTTTATCACAGCGAGGAGCAACGGTGACAGTAATTCACATTCGCAGTCATCAGACGGGGCCTGGACCACTGATTGAGGGGAATCGCATGGCTGATGCGGCAGCCGCGGGAGTCTGGACCTTGGCGGAGGCTAAGAAACTGCATGAACAACTGCACCTGGGTGCTAAAGCCTTGGCAAAGGAGTGCGGCATCTCAATGAGAGCAGCAAGAGAAGTAGTAGCCACCTGTCCTTACTGTCAGCACTCGCCATTGTGGGAGGCAGGAGTCAACCCTCGAGGACTGGAAGCGAATGCAATCTGGCAGACTGACTTTACTGAATGTCCACAGTTGGCCCCCGGAAGGCACCTGGCAATTACAATTGATACATATAGTGGAATCATCATGGCTACTCAACATCGGAAGCAGACCGCAACGCACTTGACTACGCATTGGACCACGGTGATGGCGTGGCTTGGAAAGCCTACCGAGATAAAAACAGATAATGGACCATGCTTTCGGGCTCGAAGTACCCAAGAATGGTGTAAAGCTTGGAATATTGTATTAAAACACGGCATTGCTTACAATAGCACAGGGCAGGCAATAGTAGAACGCGCTCATCGCACCTTGAAAGCAAAAATAATACAGCTTGGGGAGGGGGAGGGGTATAAGGGAACTATACCCATAGCAGCTCAGCAAACTATTTTAATGCGTGCATTATATTCGCTTAATCATTTTATACGCGGGCAGGAGCAAGTTACAGCAGTGGAGAAGCACTTTGGCAAAGCTCAAGCAGGTGAGCGCTATCCGCAGGTACGAGTAAGGTTCCCAGGCAGTGAGCAATGGGAGAGAGGATGGAAACTGAGATGCCTGGGGAGGGGCTACGCCGCGGTTGAGAATGAAGGGCGCATAGAATGGGTGCCTGCAAAGTGTGTGAAAGCAGAACTGTGCAAGGATGTACAATGAATAATCCCTTTCTGAGTTGTCTCTTTGCAGGGTCTGCTGACATGGATCCTCATGCTAGCCGTACCATTGGGAAAAGAAATGAGCTCCTTGACAAGATCGCAAGCAATATTGCAACGAGAGCGACACTGGGAAAGGGCGGCAAAAGAGGGATATAAACTGGAACTGGATAGTAATAATTGGAGGGATCTTGTTGTGTGTAGTAATCATGGTTACTTGTGGGCTACCATTGTTATGCTGTGTTATAAGACAAATCAAAGAGCGCCTGCGAGCATTACATGAATATCGACCTGACCGCAATATGTATCCGCTTATGCAAGTAGCTTTGCAGAATTTTAGTAGCATGGGGAGGGGGAGATGTAGGGGAATAGACAGGGATCGGCGACCGGAAGATCACGGGATGTGACGGAAAGATAGACTCCTCCCCATAGGAGTGGCAGGAACAGGAACCGCAAGAGCTATATAAGCGTGTGACGCAGCCAAATAAACGGACATTTTGTATCCATCATATTGATGTCTGTGCATCATTGTCCCCAGGGCGGGTAGAGCCCTGTGTCCCGGAGGTATGCGGCCCAAGATAAGTTCTCCCGTAGAAGCGTACAGCTACAACACACCAATGTTTTAGTTGTTGCTAAGTAGCACTTACACTAGTCAAGGGCTTTTCCAGCCTCCCATGCTCTGCTGGGAGGGAAGGGGGCACAGCCAAGGCAGCTGACCCAGACTGGCCAAAGGGATATTCCATACCATATGACATCATGCCCATTATATTAACTGGGGGGAGTTGCCTGGGGGAAGCAGCAATTGTGGCTCGGGGACTGGCAGTGTCAGTTGGCAGGGGATAAGCAGTTGCATCACTTGTCGTTTTTGCCCTAGGTTTCACCTCTCTCTCTGTCTCTCTGTTTTCCTTTTCATTACATCATCATCATTACTATTATTACATTTTAATTATTAAACTTACTTATCTCCATCCATGAGTTTTTGTGCTTTTGCTCTTCTGATTCTCTCCCCCATCCCACTGGGGTGGGAGGAATAAGCAAGTGGCTGTGAGGTGCTTAGTTGTTGGCTAGGGTTAGACCACATCAGTCCATTATGAAAGCTATTTTTGTATCCCAAATATCTTGAAATATAATTTTATTTTAATAAAAATAATTTTCTTTCATCTGATCTATATAGTTTTGAAGACTGTGTTTATTTCACGACAAACTGGAAATAGCCCAGTGATTTTATTATACCTCCAATACAAATTAATGGAAGGTGGGTCTCAGAACTCTTATTGTTATAATGATATTTTAAATCTTCATTTTTAAGTCTGTACAAAAAGGTAATTGTTATTTTATCTTTATTATATTTAAAATAATCTTACAAAATGATTTAAAACAGAAAATTATGAACAATATTCTAAACTTTTCTTTTTTACATTAAACTTATAAACCCTGAACTGATTCTGAATGTTAAGCCAAATTTATTATCCACTTATGCATAAGTACTAATTTCAATCCTCTTTAGTGCCTAACTCTAAATATTATTCTTCAAGTACATTTTAAATATTTTATTTTATTAAATAGAATAAACTTTTCACAGAACAGTCATCCTGCCTCAGGGTATGGCTTTTTTCTCTAATTTAAGTAGTAGTTTCATTATCTGACATTTCTAAGAAATACTTCTGTCCTGACTTCTTAAGCTTATTATCACAGACTTTTTGTTTTTTAGGCTGTTTCAACAACATCTTTCTTCCCTTAATTGATCTTTATTCAAATAAAAGAATGCTTCTCTTGAATTTGTGTTTAAATTGTGGAACTCATTGCTGGAGACTCTGAAAAGGATTCAGAAAATGTCTAGAAACATTCAAGAAAGAATGATTCAACAAAGGCTCTTGAGTAGAAACATGCAGATGTAAAATCAAGCTCAAAAAGTCCTAACCTGTGGATTAGTGGAGTGAGAAGAGGATCCTGGAGGATCTTGAAAAAACGCTTACAATATATTAGCTGTGGTTTTCTATGTTTTCTCTAGTCATCTTGTACTGTTACAGACAGAATACTGGGCTAGGTTAGCTTGGTCCTGAGCTTCTAGTATTGGGATTATATAGTAATTACAGAGGTGGTAAAGATGTTCAAGATATATACAACATCCTGGAAATAATTTTCTGCATACACCCTGGGAGGGGATTGAAGGAAAGCTTCAAAGATGTTGAGAGACTAGGTCTCCCCCCCTAAATTGAGAGGTAGAGGGAACTGCACATGGTTAGTCTGGTGAAAACAAATGTAAGGGCTGGTCTAAAAGCAGTTTACTACTACATGAAGGGGCATTACAGAGTTGATGGAGCTAAATACTTTTAAGCTATGACAACTGATATAAAAAGGGACAACACCCATAAATCTTTGGAGGTTCCAGTTATCAAATAGATCTTAGTGTTAGCTTCAAGCAGGAGGTCGGAGTAGATGACCTCTTTTCCAGCGACATTGATAAGTCTAGTCTCCTACATTTGAAAATGAACATGCTGTAGGCTTAGAAAAAAAGTTTTATAAGCATTCTGTGATTTCAGTTTTTCTTAAATACAAAGAGATAAACTAATGAGAATAGAATCCCATTTCCCCCTAGTAAATGAGGAATCTTTATTAACAAAGGGGTTTGTTTGTTTATTTGTTTATTTATTTTAACTTACATGGTTTTGTGGGATCCTATATGCAACATTTGATTACTTTCCTTTGACAAGACTAAATTTCATACTCTATAAAAATGCCTGCAACTTTTTAAGGAACAGTATGTTTAGTGAGGAATACTAAGAGCAAAAAACCTGCTAAGTCTGAAAGTTTATTTAGCATAATATCTTGTCCTGACACAGCTATATCACCAGTAATTTTAACTGATGTCCTGGAAACAGTAAAAGCACAGGTCACCATACAGAGACACATTTCTGGTGCAATCTCCCAGCTTTCACCACCTTTTGTTGAGGACTAAAAACAATCAAACCTAGAAATGTTTTTGTTTGCAATCTAAGTAAGAACCACCACCACCCCAAACTGAAAAATCAAGTTTTGTTGCTGCAGTTCCTGTTCTGGAGAATTATGCAACCTTCCATTAAAATAGATGTTTAGTCCATGTCTCATTCTCCAACACAGATACAAAATAAAATGACTGAACTTTATTTAAATGTAGAGAGATATCTTCTATTAAACTAAGTTCTCTCTTCACTGTTAAAAATTAAGTAGAAAATTGTTATTTAATTAAAATAATATTTTACTGGCTTTGATACATAATTATGTAACTTCCAGGACTCATTTTGGATATTCCCATATATATATATACACACACATATATAAAAATATGTATATTTATATATATACTAAGGTTTCTGAGAAAAAATCTACACATATAGTAACATTTTATGAACTTTTGAAAATGGAACACATGTCATATCACAGAGCAGTGTATGATATGTAGGAATGATACATAGGAAACATCTAAGTCAAAATGTTAGTAAAATAAAATCACAGAACCACAGAATGGTTTCATTGGGAAGCCTTTCTTTTATAGGAGAGGTGTTCCAGCCCTCCAATTGTTTTCATGGCTCTCCTCTCAATCATTGTCCTTGTTCTCACTGTGAACATTGGGAGATGTACAATAGAGAGAGGTGAGACAAGATGTGAGATCAATACTGTACTAAGGGTGAATTTTCCCAGATTACAATTTTTGTGTGTGCGTGTAATCATTCGACTCTCTATAAGAAGCTTCAAAATTGTAACTTCAGACACCAAAATGTGGTCCATGTAGAAGGCTAAAGGTTGACCCTTGCTGGGAAACTCACAAAGTTCATTAATGTTTTGCAGTTAGTTCTGATCAGAAAGGAACTGGAAAGAAAGATTTGCTCTGGAAATCAAAGCATAAAGATGTGTGTTAAGCTTTGTTTTACAAATGTAGAAAATATATGTGAAAGAGGGGGGGTTTTTTTAATAGTATTTTTCTTTTTTTTTTTTGTTGACTGAGAACAATCTTATCCCTATCTTCTGTGGTGCTTTTTCCTTACACTTTTTTTTTTTTTTTTGGTTAGATAATTTTAATAAATGTAATTGCATTTATTAGTGCTTGGGATTACCAAAAATCTCTCTTGATACAACTCAGGTTAAGCATCAAAGAGGTGTAGAATTTTTAAGAAATAGTTGCCAACATAAAACTTTATTCTATTTTTTCAGACTTAATAGTATGATGGTATAATCCTTTATAAAAATATCAGGGGAACATCCTTTAGCAAAAGCTATGAAGTGTACTGGAAAAAATATTACTGGGTCAATGTTTTCCATTAATATATTGCTGCTGAGAATTTTATAATAAGAATTTTGATGGAAAAAGATGAAGTAATTAACTTTGATAAATCTTCAAATTAAGAGGTTTCAAATAATGTAAAATTATTTCAAAATTAAGCACATTGTTTTTGATTTAAGATAATATTTCTTCCAATGCTTTTGCAGCGATTTTGAAGTGAAAATGTTAAAAAGAAAAGGTTTCTAGATGAAATCTTTTCATTGTCCCAAATTTTATTAGACATGTACTTTCATGAAAAGAAAATTGCTTTTTGGAATAGGAAGCTCTTTTTAAAATTTCTTAAGTCTTGCAGGATATTAAAAGCTTTTCTATGCAACTCCAGTTACTTTGCACTTTTAAAGTGATAAATATATTCTTAAAATATTCTTAGTAGTACTTTAGTACTGCTTAAAATTTAAAATTACACCTAATGCATTGTAATTTCTTGTTTTGCTAAAAGTACTAAAAGAAATCTATTAACCTATTAATAACACTCTCTGTTCAATTAGTCTAATAGCTATTAAGCATGTCAAACAAGAAAAAAAAAAATTTTAAATTTCTGTTAAAATTCTGCTTCTTCAGGAGAACAGTAAAGACCTTTTACAAAAGACCTGTTCCAGAAAGCAGGAAAGAAACTGCCCATGCCCAGTCTTAAGAAGGGGATATATAAAAACTAGAATTATTTTTCATCCCTTCAGTCTAGGACAATTTCTCAACCTGTATTTACTCTGTGAAGAATCACCTCTGAAACTGAATAGAAATTCTCTTCATATGGATAAGTCAGAGTTCAGAGAATGTTCTGGGATGCAGGGAGAAAAAAGTGCTGTATGGAGATTCAACTTCTGTTTTTCACAGTTAAAATTTGGGGCTCAAATCTTATAAAACCTAAAATTCTGTTGCAGAATCTGAATCTCCTAGTGAACTTGCTTCTGTACTTACAAACAGGCCTGAAAGGGCACAGTACAAGTAATCTGCGTCAATTAACCTTGAGGCACACATTTAGCTCACAAAATTATTGTCTGAAGAGTGATTGTTTTAATATTCCACTCTTTTGATGTATTTACTTACCCGTGGTCATTATTTCTCCTTTATATTAAACCATAATCAGCTGAATGACTTTCCTTAGAGTATGACAACTTGCCCAGATGAAGGACCTCCCACCTGAAATGTCACCAAATATGAATGTTACAGAAAAGAAAATAAAGCTTTTTTTTTTTCATGAATACTGCTTAAGGGTTCTTGAATTAACAGGCAGAAATAGAAAAAGTTTTTTAAAAATTAAATATTTAAAAGGGGAGAAAAACGACTACACTTTAAATAGTCATTAGCTGTTCTTGCTATTTTATCTAAAATAAAATAACTAGATAAATGTAAAGGACAAGATTTAGTGCCATATTTTAGTTAGACTGCTGAGATGCACAGTGCATTTATGTTCCAATTGTCTCTTTGGAACCTGGGTCTAGATATAAAGGGGTGAAGACACATTGTGAAATGTATCCATGCAACATATTTAAGACAGCCAGACACTTATAACAGGGTGAATTCAGAAAACAATTTTTTTCCCTCTACTGGCTGTAGAAGGAACCTAGATAAGTTGCTTAAAATATTTACCAATTATTTTTAGATAGCTGGCGTTGGGTGAGTTGACTCCTATGCCTCATACTGCTGCTTCTTTCCTTTCAAAGTAAAATGGGAAACAAAAATCAGGGGACAGGTAAGTATATCTTCTTTACCTTGGTTATAATGCACTAGCTGATGAAATCATATAGAGATTGATAAAGTTAACGTTAACATCAAATACCACCAGCCCTGAGCATTATCAATCTATGGCTTCCTTAAGAAAGAGAAGACATTTTGTCTGCATACCTCAGTCAGACACCACTTTCTATTCAGGAGACATGAGAAAGATGAAAGCTCTCTTTTCATTTTTAGGATTTTCTCCATTAGCCATATTGATTTAAGTTTTCCTCTGAAGAATCAATGCCTTGAATGACAGCCAGCCAGACCTCAAGCACCATTTTCTTCAGCTGATATGCTGTGGTCTGTACTGTGCATTCACTAAATTGGTTTCAATCTCTGCTTCTCACACCATTTTCTACTCACCACATAGTAAACATTTCTATTACACATACTGCATGTAGCCAGCTAATGCCTGTTGAAGCTATTAGGCAGATATCTGGGGAGATCCCCCATGACTGTTGAATTGATCGCCGAGTGTTTCAGGTATCAAGCCCCAAAAGGTAATACTTAAAAAGGCAAATGTAACATTAGTTATACAAATAAAATACCTGCTACATGCTCCATTTAACCAAAACAAGATTGCTTGTGTTCTGTTATAAACAAGTGTATTTGGTGTAGGTGTCAAGGTTTTGGCAGTAGGGGTATACAAGAAGAGGCTGGGGCTGCCCCGTGCTGGACAGAGCTCCAATGGATCCACCACAGGACACAGCTGAGCCCTTCAGCCAAGATGACACCTTGGGGAAAAAATATTTAAGAAAAGGCAAAAACCATTGTGAGGCAGCTGTGAGAGAGAAGAGTGAGAAAGAATACAAGAGAAACAACACCGTGAACATCAAGGTCGGTGAAGAAAGAGGGGGAGAAGGTGCTCCAGGTGCCAGAGCAGATTCCCCTGCAGCCCATGGTGAAGACCATGGTGAAGCAGATTGTGCCCCTGCAGCCCATGAAAGACCCTGTGAAGGAGCAGGTGGATGTGCCCTGAAGGAAGCTGCAGTGCATGGACACCCCATGCTGGAGCAGGTTTTCTGGCTGGAGCTGCAGCTGTGGAGGACTGGACAGTTCAAGGTCTATCAGTGTTATTAAAGACAGGCAAAAAAAAACCACCATTGAATGAATCCACTTCTTTTTCATCCCTATCAGTCAGATGACCATCTTCAACAAGTATCAGTCCAATGTTTTCTTTAGACCTCCTCTCTCTATTAACGTACTTAAAAAAAGCCCTTCTCATTACCTGAAACAACACTGGCCAGCTTCAACTCTAGCTGAACTTTGGCCTTTTGTGTCTTTCCCCTGCATAAATGAACAACAGCTCTGCAATCTTCCTGTGGAGCCTCACCTTACTTCCAGAGATCATATAGTTTCTTTTTCCTCTTGAGCTCCATGAGGATTTCCCTGTTCAGCCCAGCAGGTCTTCTATCCCTCTTGCTTGACTTAGAACACAGTGGAATTGCCTGCACCTGTGTTTCTAAAGGGTGGTTCTTAAAGACTGACCAGGATTCATGGACTCCTAAGCCCTCAAAAGCAGATTCCCAGGGTACTCTGCTAAATAGCTCCATGAATAGCTTAAAGTGAGCTCACCTGAGGTCCAGGGCAGCAACTGTGCTGTCCTTTTTTTCTCATTACACTGAAAATTTTAAACTCAACTGTGATCACTGTGGCCAAGAAAGTCACCTACCATCACTTCCATGAGTCCTTCTCTATTCACAAACAGCAAGCCTAGGAGGCCATCTTTCCTAGCTGGCTCACTGAGTACCTGTGACAAGAAGTTGTCTCCTAGAAACTTCGAGAATTTCCAAGAGCTGCTTGGTCTTGGAGTATGATATTCCCAGCTGATGTCTGGGAAGTTGAAATCTCCAATAAGGACAGGGGCTACTGATCCAGAGATTTCTCCTAATTGCCTAGAGAATAGCTCATCAGTGCTTTTGAGTTTTGCTTTTGTTTCTTACCATCCTACATCAATTTTAGTTGGCAAAAAATAAAATTATTTTTTCTCAATTCGAGTCTGTTTTGCCTGTAAAAGTAACTGGTAAGTAAACACCCTTTCTTTATCTCCACCCATGAGATTTTCCATTTTATATTCTCACCCTGTCCTGTTGAGGAGGGGGAGTGACAGACCAGCAGGGTGGGGGTCTGGCAGCCAGACAAGTGCAACACACCACAATCTGAAATAGCAAAATGTATTAGAGGGTGTTCCTTCCTGTTAATTATGATTGCCATTGCTGCAATGCAAATACAAAACTCGGTAAGCAGCCTACTGAAGCTGAAGATTATGAGCTTAGAAGGTATTCTTAGAACACTGGTGCTGCAGATGATGTATCTTTCTGATATATTAAGCAACCTGCATTTTAAGACTTACTTGAACTGGCGCTGGTTTCACTTTTTCATGTTCAGTAAAGTTTTCTTTCAGGAATACGCTAATGCCTGTTTGAATCAGTCCTAGGTTTTAGAATACATGGCATCCTCTGGCAATGAATTTGAGAACACAATAGAATATTTTGTATTTGCTATTTCCTTTTTTTTTTTTTAAATTACAATTTTTACCTTTTAATTTTGTATAATTCTCTCCAGTTCTTACATCGTTTAATAATAATCTCAGTTCTTTTCCAGACCAAGACTTTTTAAAGTGTTTGAAGAAGAAAAGTATGCAATTTCCATGTGATTATGAAGCAGGGAGTAAGAAAATGCAGAATAGGAGATTCAATGCCATATATTATTACACTGAGTAAATGAAAAAAAATCTGGTAACTCTGGGCAAAGATTGATTATCTGCTCTAATTTAGACATCCAGACAAAGAGAGCCAGGTCTGAGCTACCTACTGTATGATGTTTTTCACTGTCAGTTGTCAGAAGTAGGCATCTGCAGTTGGGAACTTATTTCATCCTACAGTAGATGTCTTTAGAAGTTTGATAAATACTTTCCTGAATGTGTCTGTTTCTCTGCATTGGCTACCTATCTGAAACAGACATTTTTATTTTTTACATTAAATAAACCCCAGCTGAGTAGGGACAGTACAGCTGCGATAGTTTTTCAGCATTTGGAGGGCATTTGTTTTAATCTGTACTAGACACCAGGTCCTTAAACTAGGTTCCTTTAACTCCCTTCAAAACCAACAGAAACATAAATATTAAGCCAAATAAGACTGAACACATGATGCAAAAGACAAGCCTTAAGTCTTCTGGTGTGGAAGACTTTCCTCAATTTCTTGAAGGGATGGTAGGGATAAAAACATTCATTGCAATCTCTTCCAGCTGAAACACTTATCCTCTATGTGCTGATAAATGATAGAATTAGTGATGCCAAGCAGACTAGTTACTATACTGCAGCCTTTGAGGAAATTCCTTAGGAGTGTTGCATAGGTGCTGGATAGTGTGCAGAGAAGGGCAAAGAAGTTAGTGAAGGGTCTAGAGAACAAGTCTTAGGAGGAGCGGCTGAGGGAGCTGGGGTTGTTTAGTCTGGAGAAGAGGAGGCTGAGGGGAGACCTTATCGCTCTCTACAACTACTTGAAAGGAGATTGTAGCGAGGCGGGGGTTGGTCTCTTCTCCCTAGTAACAAGCAATAGGATGAGAGGAAATGGCCTCAAGCTGCACCAGGGGAAGTTTAGGTTGGACATCAGGAAAAACTTCTTCACCAAAAGGGCTGTCAAACAGTGGAACAGGCTGCCCAGGGAGGTGGTGGAGTCTCCATCCCTGGAGGTATTTAAAAGAAGGGTAGATGTGATGCTTGAGGATCTGGTTTAGTGGTGGACTTGGCAGTGATAGGTTAGCGGTTGGACTCGATGATCTTAAGGGTCTTTTCCAACCTTAACAATTCTGTGATTCTATGATTCTATATAAACAAATTAAAAGTTTCAATCAGAGAAGATTTTTGGTAGCTGTAGCTCATTATGTTAACTCCAGGATCCAAGGAAAAAATGACTGATATATAATACATGGTGTTGCAAAACCAAATCAGATTTTCTGCTCAGCTTCTGTTCATTGAAATACTATATAGGTCAAGGAAACAATGTATCTTTTGAATTCTTTGCTCAATATTTCAGTGCAGTGGTGGTGTGATGTCCTAGCAGTCATCTCGAAGTTACTAGCTGAGTATACCAGAAGTTTAATGCTCTGCAGACAGCTTTATTTTCCAAACTACCATACACACAACTGTTCCTTAACAACACCTAAGATTTTCCAACAACGGAGTGTCACAAAAGAAGTTAACAAAGTAGTAGTTCAACCTCTCATATTCCTAACAGTACCAGGCAGAAAGTCATGATCAGTTCCTAGATACTGCCTTTGTTCTTAAATATGGTACACACATATTTCTAAAGTAATTTTCCGCAGAAATCTGCTATTTATGCATTCATAGAAATATATTTAGTCAGTTCAGTTTAAGTTTGAAGACCAGTGGATTACACACACCAAAATTCTTTAGAATGGTGGTTTTGTTTACATTTCTCAGTGATAACTTTGTGCTGTGAAATATCCATGTGTTAAGATGCTCTTATTTGTATTTCTATCCTGATGAACAGATGCAAAAATGATCAGCTCCTTTCAGTGTTGTCACTGCTTCAGTTACCATAATAATTTGATTTACTATTTCTGGCTCAAACTATCAACTCAAAAAGAAAATTATTGTATTTTGCCATGTGAGGTTGTACTTTGAGCAACAAAACCACACAACACCACATACGTGTGATGCACTGTGTTGTATAGTAGTTAATAGTTTTTTCCCCTCTGTATGTAATATCCTCTTTCAAAATACAGTATCTTTGATAGATGAGATCCATGAAATCAACCATGATAGCCTCAACTTCATATAGAAGTAATCATTACTTGGGCAGATGAGTAGCCTTAGAAATGTATGTGGTTGAAAATTAGTCACTTGTGCTGAGCCTTTGCATTCAGTTTTATATGGAGACCTACCATGTTTTTAATATTCGGAGCTATGTGGATTCTGAACTTAATTTTTAAGACTGTTAATGAATGAATTCCACTTACTATCTAAAAGGGAGCTGATTATGGTTTCTGTAAAGAACACTTACCATGCCAAACTAGAAGGTATCAGGAGTAGCTGGAATTTATGTTTTAATTTATTCAGCAGTTTAGAAAAAATAAACAGAAAAATTTGTTAGAAAAATTATTTATTTTTTTCAGCTATTCAAAATCACATGCAATTGAAAACAAAAATATCTGAGAACTAGCTACTACAAATACCTAATTCTATCTCTATGAAATATCAGTCTGATGTAAACTTATTTAACAAAATACAAACCTAAAAAGATATATTTTCAGAAGCTAAACTTTCCTCAAAGAATTTGTGAATACAATGAGTCTTTGCTCCAACATCTGAAGCATTAAGGTTGACGCCTAGAAAATTTTTGGGGGACATTTAGAGAGTAACAATACTTACATTGGCAAAATTAGTTGAGAATACAGTGTTGTTCAAAAGAATAATTGTAACAGTTCAGAGGTTTGGGTTTTGAGATGTTATTCAAGGTCTTTATAGAATTACTAAAGACCATGCTCCAAAAGCTTTGGAGTTGTTTAAACCTCTTAATGGGTTTAGTTATCTATTTTGAAAGTTTTCATGTTTAAACATATTGGTTCAGAAATTTGAATTTTAATAGTTGTCCCAGAATACAGTTTCTCATCCTCCTACAGACACTAAGAAGGAAGGGGATAAGGGGATGTTTCTACAGGGGAAAGATAAAGGAGAGACACTTCAAAGAAAATAAATAAGGAAAAAATAACCCCAAACCTTCATATTTCAGTGATATGATTAATCTCTTATAAAATAAAGAGAAACCTTCCACTCCTTTTGCCCCGGGACAATGCCTTGCTGTCTGTCCTAGGTCTACAACTGTTTCTTCCCCCTATGTGCCCCATCTTTTAAGGTTGCCACTGGTAGCTTATCAGCTCCCTTCCTCCCTTTTGTGTTGTTGCATGCAGTAGAGGCCCCACAGACACATAAGTTCTTAGTCAGATGTAGGGAAATAGACAGGGATTGGTGACCGGAAGATCACGGGATGTGACGGAAAGATAGACTCCTCCCCATAGGAGTGGCAGGAACAGGAACCGCAAGAGCTATATAAGCGTGTGACGCAGCTAAATAGACGGACATTTTGTATCCATCGTATTGGTGTCTGTGCATCACTGTCCCCAGGGTGGGTAGAGCCCTGTGTCCCGGAGGTATGCGGCCCAAGATAAGTTCTCCCGTAGAAGCGTACAGCTACAGTCAGATATCACTCAACCTATGTGTAGGCAGAAAAATTTTGAGCTTTACAGGTCTGCCAAGCCAGAGGAACCTTGTGGTGTTATTTGTTAATTAATTAATTAGCTTGTTTAGATGTTTCTTTAAACCCTAAAAAATTAGCAATATTCACTTTACAAAATACATAGATCCATTTTAGAGCAAATATATTGGAAAAAGTCTTTTCCCAGAAATAATTTATGTCACTTAAAGCTATCGCTTACTGTGGGGTATGTTAATTATTAAAAGAATCATAACACAGTAAATTCCTTCAAGTCAGGGAAAGATCACCAGCTCATGTCTCTTTTGGGTTAGGGTGCAGAGTAAAAAAAATACTAGTTAAGTGGAGACTTAGCTGTTCATAAATCCTGCAGGGACATGATATTCGCTGGAGGGAAGACCTTGATAGAAAGGCTAAACAGAAGGTAACAGCTTGAAGAACTGGATTACCCAAGACACACTCAAATTGTAGGCACATCTGTTGTAGGCTGTTGATTTGTTATGATAATTTATACTCTTAATCTTTTTGTAAATATGCCTAGAAGTAATGCAATGGATACATAGTAACATACTTCCAAATAACTAAATTAATCTGTGTGGGTGTGAAAACAGGAATTCATTCTCTTTTCAGTTCTTTAGGCAACCAACCAATAATACTTTCTGTAGCACTTCTAGGTACTGGGATTTTTGGATGTACATGAAAGAGGGATGAACACTAAGCATGTAATATATAAATTTCCATTCTGGGACAACAGCAGCTGCATTTTTTTTTTTTTTTTTTTTTTCCTAGCATCTCTGTAATATGCAACTATATGCATGTGCACATTTATATATATGAATGTCTCCGTTTCCAAAATAAACCATAATAGTTGATGATGCAACAGAAAATTTTCAAATACTGATTCATTATTATTCTATAATGGAGGAAGTGCTTACCAATGCATATTTTATGATCCTGCACATTAATTCCATTATTCAGAAATGCTGAGGTTATATTCCAGATAAAATATAACTCTTCCTATTTCGAACCCTAATTAAGGACAGATTTGAATTCACCTTGCAAAATGCATTAACATTCTGACTTGGAGGTACAGGTCAAATGTAAATTACTTGGCAATTATGAGTGAGAGTCCAGAAAGTGCCAGCTTAAAGTGCCTGGAGACTATTTTTTGTTGACCTCATTAGGAATATTTTAAATTAATGCATAAACAAGAAAAAAAAATGGAAAAGCTTTTTATTTTAAGTTTTCAGTTAAGAAGCGGTTTGAAAATGTCTTGGTTAGAAACACTGAAAAAGAAGAAACTTTCTGAAAATTCAATAAATTAATAAAATGAGAAAATAGGAAATTGAAATATCAAATATTTTATATATAATTTTCAGTGATAAAACATGATTATTCCTAATATTATGCAGTGGTTATAGGTGGGAGTGCAAAAGCTTAAGTTTCTTTCTAAAATTAGGAAGAGGAAGGTTATACAGATACCGGCTCATTTTATAGAGTTATGGCATCTTAATTTTATACATATATATATACACATACATACTGTGAGACATCTGCTTTTCATTTTCACACTATTAGCAGATATTTCCAGCTGAAGAATTCCTTGCCCTGCCTTGCTTTGCCTCTTGTTTTCCCTTGCCTTGTCTCTTCCTTTGCCTCTTGCTATGACTCTTGCCTTGATTTTTGCCTTTTCCTCTGAAGTCACAGAACCACAGGTTGGAAGGGACCTCAGGGATCATCTAGTCCAACCTTTCTAGGAAGAGCACTGTCTGGACAAGAAGGCCCAGCGCCCTGTCCAGCTGCATCTTAAAACTCTCCAATGTGGCTGAGTCAACCACTTCCCTGGGGAAATAATTCCAATGGTTGACTGTCCTCACTGTGAAAACATTTCCCTGTCATGTTCAGTCAGAATCTCCCCAAGAGCAACTTGTGTCCATTCCCCCTTGTCCTCTCCATGTGACTCCTTGTAAAAAGGGAGTCTCCATCTTCTTTGGAGCTGCCCCTTAAGTACTGGTACATGGTGATGAGATCCCCTCTGAGCCTCCTTTTCTCAAGGCTGAACAAACCCAGTTCTCCCAGCCTATCTTTGTATGGCAGGCTTCCCAGTCCTTTGATCATCCTGGTGGCCCTTCTCTGGACCCCTTCCAGCCTGTCCACATCCTTTTTGTATAGCCTATTAATTATTTTGTATTTTTCTGGTACTGAATTACCAAAATCACAGAAAGTAGTGGACCAAGTAAGGTGTAGTTTCTCAAATAATGAATGGCAAACTACTGATCTTTTTGAGCCAAAACAGATCAGGGACAGAGATCTTTGGACAATAGGTGACAAATAGGACCCTGTTGAGTTTCTGATCTCAAATAATTAAGAAATACTTATTTTTACGGTCATCAAAACTAATATAAGATTTGGACAACTACCAATTTGGTTGTTAGTTGTTGCTTTGCTTTTTTAATTTTTTTGTATCGTGTGAGGAATAAAAATAGTTTGGAGCTGGTAGGAAATGTCTAAGCTACAAGGGAAATATGATTGTCCTTATCTTGTACTCATCTCACCTGCTAACAACTTCTGACTTATTTGATTTTCACTTTTAAGAACAGGCTAGGACAAGTTATAAAACCCAAAACAAATTTTAAAAACCTCATTAGAAAAGAAACTTGTGAAAGGCACAACCAGGGAATCAGTGAATAAAGTCAATAAATAATGCAAAGTCATTGGTGAAGTAGGAGTTAGTCATCACTGTAGCCATGAACTAAGTAGATATTTCATCCAATTTAACATGGCTATATTACTGTACAAATATAAAGTTTGATCAGAAATTTCAATAGAAAACGTACCTTACCTAAATCTAACTTTCCTAGGAAAGACAGACTGTCTCTTCTTTCCAAATAAACATCTTTCCAGGGTTATAAACTGTGAACTATAAGCATTCTGTTATAATCTGTAATGTCTGTGATAATATTAACAAAATAATATTATTTGTAAATGCAACTTGCAAATGATTTTTCAAAAGTATCATGGTTTTATTTTGTGGACTAGGTTCTTAATATATTCTCAAGGAATTAAAGGATATCTCTAGATCAGCTTCCCTTGTCCTTATGGAAGATTTTAACTTCCCAGACATCAACTAGGAATGTCATATAGCAGACACAAACAGGTCCAGGAAATTCCTGAAGCATCTTGAAGATAACTTCTTGGTGAAAGTACCAAAGGAGCCAAGTAGGAAGGCTGCCCTCCTAGATTTGTTGTTTGTAAACATAGAGGGCTTGTGGGCAAAGATGTGATTGGTGTCTGTCTTGCTCACAGTGACCATGAAGTAGCTGAGTTTCAAATCATTGGCAATAGGAGGATAACTGCCAGAAAACTTTGGCCCTCAATATAGGGAGAGCAGACAGGGCTGCTGAAGGAGCCAGTTAGTAAAGTTCCCTGGGAATTTGCTTTTGAAGGTATTGGGATTCATGAATGCTGGTCGCTTTTTATGAGCCATCTATTAAGAGCGCAGGAGCAGGTAATTCCAAAGTGTCAGAAGTCAAGCAAGAGGGGCAGAAGGCCTGCTTGGCTGAGCAGGGAACATCTTCTAGAACTTGGGCAGAAAAGGAAAGTGTATGGACATTGGAAGCCAGAACTACAGAGATGCTGTTTGCCACTGTAGGGAGAAAATTTATGCAGCCAAAGCTCAAGTAGAGTTTAATCTGGTCAGCACTGTGAAGATCAACAAAAAGAGCTTTTTAAAATATGTTAACAGCCAAAGGAGGATCAGAGCTAACATTGCTCCATTACTTCATGAGGTTGGTTACCTCACAAATAGGGACATAGACAAAGCAAAAATGTATAATGCCTTATTTGCTTCTGTCTTTAACACCAGTGATGGGCCCTAGGACCCCCAGAGTCCTGTGTTGGAAGACAGTCACTGGGGGGGGATGATAAATTCCCAGCTGAACCTGAACTTGTTTGAGAATTGTTGCTCCAGCTGGATGCACGTAAATCTATTGGGCCTGATGGAATTCATCCCAGGGTACTGAAAGAGCTGGCCGATGTCATTGTGAGATTTTTCAGTGGTCTTGGGAGCATGGAGATGTCCCAGTCAACTGGAAGCTGGCAAGTGTTTTCCCAGTTTTCAAGAAGGACAAGAAGGAAGACTCTAGTAATCACAGGCCTGTCAGTCTCACTTCAGCGCCTGGTAAAATTATGGAGAAGGTTATTCTGGGAGTTACTTAAAAACACTTGAGAAACAATGCAGTCACTGGTCATAGCCAGCATGGGTTCATGAGGGGAAAGTCCTGCTTAACCAACTTAATTTCCTTTTATGACAAGGTCACCCCTCTTGTTGACCAAGGCAAGCTAGTAGATGTGGTGGATTTGGGATTTAGCAAAGATTTCAGTACTGTATGTCACAGTATCCTTCTAGACAAAATGTCCAGCACGCATCTAGAAAAGTCCATAATGCATTGGGTGAGCAATTGGCTGATGGGTCAGGCTCAAAGAATTATAGTAAATGGGATAACATCAGGCTATTGTCCAATCAGCAGTGGGGTTCCCCAGGGTTCAGTTTATAGGACCAGTTCTGGTCAATATTTTTATAAATGATCTGGATGCAGGAATCAAATGTACATTAAGTAAGTTTGCCGATGATACTAAACTAGGAGGATCTGTGGACTTCTCAAGGGTAGAGAGGCTCTACAGAGTGATCTGGATAGATTAGAGAGCTGGGAAATCACCAACTGCATGAAACTTAACAAGAGCAAATACCACTTGGGGATGAAAGGCTGGAGAGCAGCCCCACAGAAAAAGAGCTGGAGGTCTGGTTGATGGCGAGTTGAATACGAGTCAACAGTGTGCCTGGCAGTCAAAATGGTCAACTGTGTCCTGGAGTATATCAGTGTAATGCTATCCAGTCGAGGGAGGCGATTGCCCCACTCTACACTGCACTGGCAAAACCCCACCTGAGTACTGTGTGCAGTTTTGGGTGCCTCAATATAAGGAGGTCATCAAACTATTAGAGTGTGTCCAGAGGAGGGTGACCAAGATCATGCAAGTTCTTGAAGGTAAGAGGAGAAGCAGCTGAGGTCACTTGGTTTCTTCAGCTTGGAGAAGAGAAGGCTGAGGGGGCATCACAGTCTACAACTTCCTCAAGGCGGGGGCAGCAGAGTGGGGAGGTGCTGATCTCCTCTCTCTGGTGACCAGTGATAGGACACGAGGAAATGGAATGAAGCTGAGTCAGGGGAATTTCACACTGGACGTTAGGAAAAGGTTCTTCACTCAGAGGGTGGTCAGTCACTGGAAGAGGTTCCCCATGGAAGTGATCATGGCACCAAGACTGTCAAAGTTCAAAGAGAATCTGGATGACAGTCACATGTTTTAGTTTTAGGTAGTCCTCTGAGAGGCAGGGAGTTGGTCTCAATGATCCTTATGGATCCCTTCCAACTTGAGATATTGTATGATTCTGTGATTTTAATGATGCACAACAGGAAGAAGTACCTGCCAGGTTTCCTTAAGGAACCTCTTTTCCTGTAAGTTTTGAAATATGAAAGTAAGATTAAAAGAAGAAAATAATGGACAGTGGTGCAGATACGCTAATAGTAGAATCCCCAGAATTCATCAGAATTGATCATTGCAGCATCTAGTCTCGACAATGTGATGTGGTATTGGCCTTCCAGCTGTGCAGCTCTGCCACTTACAGAACTGTTGGACTGACACTGTAATGGAGTGTAGTAGTTTGGCAGAAGATTGCTCTGCTTAAAATATAAATCAGATCTTCATGATTAAGATGAACTTATGTATATGAGTTCATCAGTTCTTCTTCCTTCTTCTACTGAGAATATAACTCTCAGATATGAATGATGGATTCTTTAAGGTCAGTACTGCAAGAGCATAATAGCTGTGTGAAGTCAGAGAGAGACCAGCTCTTATTAAGAAAAAAAACCAACCAAACAAGCAACCTTGTATACCTAGTCTATCTGTAAATAATGAGATTGAACAGGTTCTATGTAAGTATTCTTTACTTATCTGTATGCTTAGAATAGAGCCCTTATAAAATATCTGTTAGTCTCCCGCTGTTCTGTCATTTGCAAACAAAGTCACTGTGGACTTGATTAGTTGCTGATTAAATGTATTTAAAGAAATTTTAGATGCTCTATAGGGTCACCTGGCCTTTAGCTGCTGTTCCAGAAGTGTATGGGTCTCTCACTGGTCACATCAGATGTGACAGCCATCATTTTAACGTCTTGGGTAACTGATGGCATCTCAGATGTCTTCAGGCAACTGAATAAAATTTGAAGAAGTATTCAGTTTTAGGCTGTAGATACTAAACTCTGAAAAGCAAATGTAGGCATAGTCATATCAGCTAGGTATATAAGTTCTAAATATCATCAGTGGAGATCTGAAGATCAACTGTCTAAGCATAAATACCTAATGTCATCAGAAGTGCACCCCAAGACTTCTGTCTACAACTGTTAGATATTACTGTAGCTCTTGTGAGAGATCCATGTTTTTCTGTACAGGCTGTACACCTGATCAAAGCCTTCTTTTAATCAAGAATATTTTTTAGGGTGCAGTAGATTTCTTTATCAGTGAAATTTTAGTGCGGAAGCAAAATAGCAAAAATGATTTTTTGATTTTATTTGTTGTTGGTTTTTTTTTCCCCCAGATACTCACAATGGTTATAAACATATCTATGGAAGCAACCCAATAAGGCATCAACTCAGAAAACTGTGATCATGTCAAAGACAGTGGTTAAGATCATGCCTTTTTTTAACAATGTAGTTACTGATAAAGACTATGACTGTTGAAATAAACCAATAAACTGTGGTTTTTGTGCAATGGTTACTGTTCATTCACACTTCTAATGATTTTAAAATACTTGGTATATCCTATTCTTCAAACATAATTTGTCAAAAATATCTTGGCAGAATACAATGATCAGTCCTCAAACAATCTAGAAAGTCCAGGAAGGTAAATTCTACTTACTAAACATTTCTTAGACTGAATATTAGTCTTGGCTGGAAATGCTAAATGCAGTGAATCTGTCTTTAAAATGATAAAATTTACTATTTTGTGTATTCACTCACTTCAATATTTCTTCTTAGTGTCTTTTGAAAACTAGACTTATCACAGCAAATGAAGTGTAACACCCACAGCATGATGTCAGAGACATCTCACAGGCTGGAAGGGATCCCAGCAGGCTTTCTACATCAATCTCATCAGCATCACAAGTCAAGCATGCTTTCTGCTGTGTACTATCTGCCATATGTACTTTGTGCTGTTTGAGCATCAGGCTTCTTTAGCAGTTAAATGTGCCTTTCAATGCATTTTAAACAGGACAAACAATTAAGAATTATATAAATAACCTGTTGTTTCTTGGCTACTTCCAATGTAATACAAATATAGTAAACCTTATCAGGCCATTTTCAGGGGATGACCATATGATGATGAACAACTCATTCCTGAATAGATCTGACCAATGCATAAATCAAGACTGGGTAGGAAAGAAGGTGGACTGCTTCTGAGGATGGCTGGCTGTACCTTCTTGTCTCATGCTGGGGAACATAAAAACCAGTGTAGCATATGCAGATAACTTGCACTGGTTCTGAAGATAACATAAAAGAGGGGCATTCAGGAAGTAATTTGGAAAGTATTTGTCTCCTTGGAAGGATGGCAGTTAAGTTTTTTTGTTGCAGCCAGAGCCTTAAGCTTTCTTGTCAGCAGAGGGTGTGTAACCCACCAGAAGTTCTGAAGATCTGTCTCTCTCTGAACTCATAGCATTGTGACATATGTTGTAGGCAGGAGGAGAAAAGTCTGTAGCTGAAAAACTGGACAGAAAATTTCTGAAAAATTTCTGTTGTGTTAGCCATTTTTGTCTCTAGCTATGTCAATTTCCATAAACAACGGTCAATTTTCTTCTGTGCCCACTATTTATGTAAAGGGAGCAAAGAGTCTTCATATGTATGTTGTAAGAATTCATTTAATTACTCTATTGTGTTAAACAATGTAGGAAAAATGAAAATCTTTGAAAAATGAGATAATCCATAGAGTATACATAGGAAAGGTGAAGCATAAAACCTTCTATTAACTTTTTTATGTTCTTATCTGAAATACAAGTATTTTTTTTCCTATCTTTAATGCTTTTAAGCATTTGCAAGCTCACACTAGTAAAAATGTTGGAGTATTTTAATCAGTGTATTAGACTTTAATTTCATTATTCATTACATTTACTTGCTTTTGAAATATTTCATAGAAAAACCCCAAAACAACAACAAAACAGAAAACCCCAATCCTGAATTAAGTCTCCTGAATATCAAGTTAGAATAAGAGACAGGAAGCAATTAATTCCTTAAGAACATAAATATAGAGCAGTTAACAGTATGCACATGTGGTTGTGTCATTCATGTCCTTTTATTTATAGCACAGTGATGGCTTTGCTACAGTGAAATCATGTGTTTCTTAGAAGAGTTAAGAACAACCTTATAGATTGTATAGCAGGGAAAATCCCAGGTATATTGCCAGAACAAATTTAAAGGAGCTTATTTATGTTCAAGAGAGATACCTTTATATATTACAGAATATTTGAACAAAATGTTCTTAAGATTTTAAGACAAAAAGAACGAAAACTCCCAGATCAAGCTTTCATTTTTTAATCATGGAGTCACAGGATGGTTGCATTTAGAAAGGACTTCTGAACATCATCTTGTTCAACCATGTGCTCAAGCAGGGTTGTCTAGAGCAGGTTGCCCAGGAACATGTACAAACGGCTTTTGAATATCATTCAAGGATAGAGAATCTGCAACCTCTCTGGGAAATCTGTGCCTATGCTTTGTTACTTGTACAATAGAAAAGTGTTTCCTGATGTTCTTAAGGTAAACAAATTCAATGACTTACAGTATATGTTTTTGGTTTTGTATTTTATATACTTGAAAATGCCTGCCACAATTTAGATTATATCCAAAATATTCACAGGTGCTTAATATTTATCCCTGGTAACATAGGTCAGCAATTACCTCTTTAGGAAAGTAAATTTGAAAACAATATTAAAAAAAAAAAAATGGTTTGGTTGTTAGGATAGGTAGCAGGCTAACAGTGAGAATTGAAACAAAAAATATATGTAGACCAGAGTAGCTGAAAAGCTTTCTAGACCGTTTTAACTTGAGATGGGTAGCTCAGGAAAATTTAACGTTAAGCTCTGCATGTCTTTATGCCTCAGACATCTTTTCTCATAGTAACTGGGGTTCTCCCTTACATCCTTTCTATTGGGATGTTCTTAAGTCTTCATAAGATTCAGTGTTATTCCCACTGCTTTGTAAATTCTAATTACCTAGTCAGGATTAACATTAGATTTTGAAAGTTTCTGTAAAGGTTTTGTTTCACCTCTGACGAGGTGTATATAGTGTACATAGCACTATAGTACGTAGTTTCCTTAGTGCAAAATTGGATGTAAAGTCTTAGATAAGTTACAAACGTATCTCATTTTTCTTTGCACTCTCTCAACAGCTAATATATTTAAACTTTTACCTCGTGTATATCTTACTTTTCTACAAAGCAGTGTTAGAGTAAGCTTCTGCTTTTCAAGTTAACTTTAAAATATCAGAATTATCAAAGGCTTTAACATCAATATATTTAGAAAAATGGCTACTTTTGGATATCTTCCTGTTAGATAACAAAATTCAGCCCTCTTTAAAGCTTCTCTTTTTTTTTGTTTTGTTGTGTTTTGGTGGTTTTTATGTTGTTTTCTTTCTCCAGAGCACTTCAGATACAGTGGCACTCTTTTCTCCTCTACTCTGGGTGATTGTCTTACTCCCTCTGTACCAGACATTGATGAGATGATTATGATTAGTCTACACCACAGAGGCCAGTAAGACTCTGATCAGTAGTATTCAAAGTGAAATACTGCAGTTAACAATTGTTCTTCATCTCTGCTTCATGAGGACAGGTTGGCATGTTCAAGGTTGTAATTTCCTCTAACAGGAACAGTTACCAACCAAGAAAAATCTCAATAGTTTTAAAATTCAGAGAGCAATTATAAGTATTCCAGTGTCATACATTTTAAGACAAGTACCTACCTAAAAACCCTAAAATTTCAATGTAAAGCAGACTGGGTAAATTATTGGCCTGAAAGGTGAAGATGAAATAACCCATTAGATAATGGCTGATTTCTTTTTTTTTTTTTTTTTTCCTTTCTTCTACATATCCCTGGCAGCTCAGAGTTAATGGTAGAGCTATTCAGAATTCTCTTCTTCCGTGCATGTACTTTAGGAAGTGACTTCAGTAATTTCTCAGGAGGAAAATAGCAACAATAATAACCTAGTGTACCAACTGCTTTCTATCCAGTAAGGTAAATTAACTTCTCTTGGCTGCCAAGGCAGCCTATGCATATAATAAGAGCAAAACAAAGTGATTGAAATGCCACTTTTGAAATAAAAATTGTCCACACTGCTCAGAGTTAACAGGAGAACTCTGAAATACTTTTGTATATACTAGCAAGTTCCCCATACAGGAACAGAACTTCTAAATTCAGAATAAGACTATTGTTTATGTTTTTAAAATTAGTTCACTTTAAACATAATGCTGCTGTGGCGATTTTACTATTGATATTCCCTTAGTTTCCTAAATTACTTAAGTATTATTATTGTTGTTTTTATTTCCTAAAGAGGTTCATATTTATGAGAAATTTAGGAAAACACATGGTAATCAGTGTACTAGATTACATGTGAATCTTCTATTAACAGATATACTGTGTTGATTAGTCAAATTATTCAAACAGAATTACTTATAGAAAAGATGCTAAATTAGCCAACATCCCAAAATACAAATTAACAAAATCATTCAAAAGGGCAGGTGATCTGCCTGGTTGCAGGGACTGAGAACAGGCAGCAGCACAGCCAGGCATACAAAGCAGAAATTCTGCCTTCTAGACAACTGACCTCAAAATGAATGTAAGAATTCACCATGCTAAGACATTTGATGGCAGCATAAGTACTAAATAGCAAAAATAAAGGGATGGGCAAACCCAGTACAGCATGTTGGATCAAAACAATGAGACAAATCCTCTTTGCTGCTCCCCAAAACAACCAGTTCATACAGTGTTGAAAGTAGTCAAGTGTTGGGATGTTGTTTGTTCAGTCCCAGGAAGACTGGTACTGGCTTGTGGTAAGTACATTCAGGGCCTTTTCAGAGAGGAGGTCTTCAGCCCCCTCTTTGTACGGTGCAGTTGTTTTGATACTCTGACTCCTGACAGAAATATTTTTGACTGTTTGAACTATAAAAGAATAAATCCCCAAAACCTTTAATAGCATAATAGAGCGACAGTTACTTGATTCATGCTATATACACAAAACCTGTTTAGGAAAAAATCATAAATTTTGGATTCAGAACATATTGTTTGCCTCAGAAAAGTGAATAAAACCTTTGTTTTTATGAAAAACAAACAAACAAACACACACTCTCCAAAAAAAAAAAAAAAGAAGAAAGGAAAAAAAAAACCCAAACCAACAAAAAACCCAGACAAATACTGCAGCGATTTAGTATTAGGTAAAAATAAGTACAATAACATACCATGTTTGGATTATTTCTAAAAATGCATTTCAAGTAAATACCCAAATCTGTATGTTGACTTAAGCTAAAATAGGAGATACATTAATCTTCGCTACTTATCTTCACAAAATAAATGTTGCAACAATGCGTACAAGGACAAACTGAAGAAGGGACAGGTTCTAAGCACTTTGTGTGTGTGTGTGCATGTTTTTCTAAAGAGTGGTACTATTTAGCTTTATTGCAAAAAGAAAATTAAGAGTTTTAGCTCCTGAAAATTGCTGACGGTATCAAACTCCTTCCAGCTATGAATTAAAGTATAAAGTACATCCACTTTTACTGCAAATACTTCTTTCCAATACCAGGCAAAAAATCTTCTAAGATTGCAATTACTTAAAATATCAAACTACATTTGGTTTAAGTACTCTTATAATACTTTACATATACATATATATATTACTAGTAATTAAAAATTGAAATAAACAGTACTGCAATAATTAATTGCAAAAATAAAATTCTTCATTTCATGTAGAAATTTATAGGACTGACAGTTTTTGTGTTCACCACAAGATGTCATTGTAACTGTGAAAAGCTCTGTTATCCTGAATTTGAAATATGGGTATTATTAGTGTGTTAGAACTTGTGTTAAAAAATATTGCCAGATTACAAAATTCAGGGTTTTTTAATGGCAAAAAAATGTACTGTTTCAAGAATTTACCGTGACTTGTTTCTGGATAGATTGTGACTAAATATCCTTCCCTCAAACTTTCCTGATTTCAGCTGGGAGAATATATATTTAGGAGATATTTCATTACACAGAGTTAATGTACTCTGTTAAAATGTAATCTATCAGAATTTAAAGTAGAAAGAGTCTGTAATAGCAATGCTATGAAGAGTTTTAATTTTTGTATTTTAATTCTTCTTGTTAGCAAGGTGGGTTCTTTTGAAAATAACTACCCTATCTATACCAATTTTTTTTCAAGACCTAATAACAACATAAAAACATGTTGTGTAAAAGCACAGTTTATGTTCAAGACACAAAAATAAAATAATACATTCATGTCTATTCACTTATCTATCCATCCTTAGCCTGGAGGTTTTTATGATTCCTCGTTCTCTGACTAATCCCAAATTCATCATCTTGCTTATGGTCTTTGTAGCATGAGAATACTTCTGCCTGAAACTTAATAAGAGTGAGTCCACCAAGTTTTTTCAAGTAAAAGGAGTAATCTAAAAATCTTACCATGAAATTCATTAACAAGTGAAGCTGCTCGTGTTTCATGTGACAAGTCATATTTCACAAAACAAAACCTAACACAATTCCACACTTCACAGAATAAGAAGACAAGTTATCAAGTTCTGTAGCACATAAAATATAAAAATATAATTTTGTAGAATGGGTTCTTTAGTCATTTAGTCCAATCTCATGTCATGGGCAGGGACTTCCTTCACTAGATCAGGCTGCCCAAACCCACTCCAACCTGACCTTGAACATCACCAATGATGGGGCACTCGCAACTTCTCTGGGAACTTATCCTAACTGAAAGAACATTCTTTTCAACCTAGAAGTTAACAGTCTATGATTATTTCCACTCCCCACCTCTGAGCTAAGATTGTAATGGGTGTGCCACTCCTAAAGGCTTTGCTAACATTGAAATGATTGGTTTTTTCCTCACCTTTTTTTTTTTTTTTCCTGAAACAGTATATAGGTTGGATCTGCAACAACTTGGGAGAGAACTAGCGTGCAGAGAGGGAAAATGCTCCCCAAATGTTCTTTCACTATGATCATAGTAAATGAAGCTTCTGTCTGACCTGTCCTAATTTGTACTTGTGTTGTGCACTTGCAGTCCCCAGATCTCTGAAATCTGCCTTCAGATGATTAATTGTTTTTTGTTTCAGCAGTTTAGCACTGGCTGACATTTGATGCTTCTGTATATCCTGGTCATGGATTTTACTCATTATTTTTTTTTAACTAGGAAGTTGCAAATGCAAATATATAATTACAACTGTTCTATAGGTCCAAGTTCAGAGGTAACGTTTGAAAAAATGCAGCTTTCCAAATGTAAATGGAATGGTAAGCAAAATCTCCACATAAAAAAGAATTTAAAAATCTGGAAATACATAATAGTCACCCTAGGACTATATGCATTTTCTCCCTCTAATCCTACCAATGTTACATATATCAAAAAAGATCTTTACCACCATCGTTGTACTGATACCATGTGTTTTATACTTAATTGTAAAGTATATTTTTTCATTGTATAGCTTAGTCTATTTAATAGCTATAAAATATGGACTAGTGAGGTGTGCTTTAAACATACCTCTTAACCAGAGACTTTTGACAGAAGATATATCTTTTTTTTTTTTCAAAAATTACTTTTTACATCATCAACACGTATACTATAGTTTTCCTCAAACAAGAGCTGATGGTATCCAAATAAAAGAATTGTCTCTTTTTATAGTAATAGTAATTATTAATATATGGAGGACATACTAGCAACTGTTTTCCCCAAAACCACTTCAGCCTTTTTACCAGTACTCTGTGTTTGTGTTTATCAGGTTATTCTCAGAATATTTTATATATGGCCTAATTCTCCAACAAGCATAAGACTTCAGTCGTCTTATCTATTACCCTGCAGGAAATATCATCCTTTGATGTTGTCTGGAGAATGGCTAGGTTTATAAAGTATTCAGTGTTCCACTGCCAAAATATGAAGTGAAAAGGTACTGCCTATCTACAGGCATATTGTGTATCTTAATTCTGAAAGATTTACAACCACCTTATGTGAATCAGTTAAGAAATGAAGGTGTGAGATCTGAGAAAGAGATTTAATTATTTCAAATTATTTCAGAGGAATGGTTGAAGTAAATTTTACTGTTATATACAGATTGCAGGTACACAGCTTTTTTAAAGTATGAGGGGGAAGAAACTTTCAAGAGACTTGTTCTTGCAACTACTGAATGCAAGGCTCAAACTCTATATTTTTGTTAAAGAAATACATATATCCATCACTAATCTAGATTGTGAAAGAGCATTCTTCCATGAATAATACTAATAGTATACTAAGAGATGGTAAATGCAGTTTGAAAGCATAGGATATCCACACATTTTTTCTCAAGTATTTTTTCTCAAGTACTTTTTGCAAGTATTCCATACAGTTCTTTCTTCACATGATCTATCTTTTCTCTTCTACACCTTCTAGCACTAGAATTATGAAAATTCTGATCATCTGGAGGATTCTGCATGCCTTCTCAGTAACCACCTACACTTTTCGTGAAACATCTGTTAGGTACTTTAAGGTGCACTACACTAAACTGTAGCTTAATAGATGGCATAAAACATTATAAAGTTGTGCAAG
This sequence comes from Phalacrocorax carbo, assembly GCF_963921805.1. NCBI lineage: Eukaryota > Metazoa > Chordata > Aves > Suliformes > Phalacrocoracidae > Phalacrocorax > Phalacrocorax carbo. The sequence continues at coordinate 163,909,313 of NC_087513.1, forward strand.
AACACTTCTTTCAAAAATAGCATATCAGCATTCTTCTGATGTCTCTTCCTTAACCTGTTATGATACAGGACTATGCAAAACAATTTATTGAATGGAAACTTTGTTTTGCATGCATAACAATTTTAAAAAGTGACATTGTTTTGAGTAGCATGCACAGCTAGTTGCAGTAAATATATCTTCAGTAAAAAATACAGATACTGCAGGGTCACAATTTTATCCAATGTAAAATGCCATCTGTTCTTTTAGTGAAAATATAAATCAACCGTATATTTTTACAAAATGTCACCAGCAGTTATGTAAAGGTACCTGTCATTTTAATGGCATCAATAACTAGATGAAAACTTGCAGAGTTTTCTAAGATGCCTTTCATAATATAGTATGATAGACAGATAGTAGAGAGGGTCTTTGCTAACATAAAGCTAAAAGAAAAAGTAAAAAAAAAGAAAAGAATAGGAAAAAGTTTTTAATATTATTTATGTCAGATGACCGGAAATGGCAAAGAAAATTATTAGAGTTATCCAAAGTGGAATCTTGTAAAATCTGGATATCAAACCAACTATTTTTTTCTTATTGTGCCATATGCTGTACCATTAATAAATAATCCAGATAAATGATAGTTTTGACATGTTTCATGTTTCATGTTTCTGAAGCTTAACAGGTGATCAGGTTTTTCACTGGAAGAGGAACAAACACTCTTCTTTTTATTTCTCACTCTCCAACATACAAAATAGTTATTAGAAAATGTAGCAGAGTAGGTGATCTGCTTCATAACAGTCTACTGCTTAAGCCTTGTTTTCAGATCTCTTACTTCCCATGTGAGAATTCTAGGCAGAATTCCATTAAATTATTTCTACTACCTTCTAGCAGCTCTCTTGCTGGAGATTTTATGGTTGGAATAAAACCCTAAAGTAGTAATACTTTCATAAATTGCATTAGAATAAAATGCTAATAATCCACTGTGCAATGGGTAGATGCAGAGACTTATTTTATATCCTAATGTCTTGAATGATGCATCTCATCAGAAAAATATTTTCTTGTTTATTTAAGCAAGAACAAGTTCAGTCGGATAGCTGGAGAATATACATATTCTCTAGAAATTTGGGGAATCCGAGGGCCCCCTACTAGAGCACACGGAATCACAATGGTATTCTGAAACTGGGATTTAGATACCTGAATTCACTGTAATGGCTAAAGTACAGGTTGGGCCACCCTTCTCCCCCCGGCTCTTAGCTTTTGGGATTCACAAGCTCTGAACATTCCATCAGTATTTCACATCAAGAACCTATAAGTATATAGGATGCTTCATCTGCTGTGTTTGGATTAAGAACTTCCTAGGGTTCACCTAAATCTTCAGGGAACTTTGTATTTGCCTGCATAACCAAAAGTTAGGAACGCAATAACTTCTATTCCTAACAGGGGTGACCAAATGAGGTATCAAAAATCATGCAGTGTGAATACCTGTGAAAATGGAATTGCTAGATGTGGTCAATATTCCTTATGGCTATGACTTTCTTTTTCCTCTGTACTGCAGTCTTGATTAGCTTCAGCAGCCTGCTGATTTATTTATTCCTTCATCTATTTATTGTAATTCCCTTGTATTGCATGCAGAATTAAACTCCTTAATAAGTCTTGAGTAAACACTCTGCCCATTAGGCACTGCACTACTAAACAATGGCATTGCCCTTAGCACCTTCAAGAAATTAGTCCTATATAAAAAGGAAGTTTTCAGAATGGACAGTACTGGACCTTGAGCCCTTTCTCCACAAATTAACTCAGAGACGATACTCTAAGCATTTCCAGAGCTTTTGCTTGATCCACTGGTAGTAGGTTTATCAGATGCTACTGAAACTAAAAGATATCAGTCACAGGGAGTTCCATTCATGGCAGCAGTTTAGTTAGGACACAAGTCACTTCGAGATTGCTAAAATCAGGTACCTAATCCAAGAAAAGAAAAAACCCCAAAACAACAAAAAATAACCTACCAGGAATTCTTGTCCATGATAGCTGAATTTGAAAAAATAAAAAGTTTTTTGCATGTCAGTCATAGCACTACATAAAACCAGCAATGTTCAGCTAAGCTTCTGAAGCAAATATCAGATATTTGGTCTGGCATCACAACTACTGTGGTTGTTTGGCTCAGATTGTTTGTGAGTAGTTTGTCCTGAAGGGGTGTGGAAAGGAGAATTAATTTCTCAAGTCATGGCATCAGTTTCTGGATCCTTGAAGTCAGGCACGCTCTTGTCCTGCTCTTATTTTGCTTCATTTGCAAAGCAAGGCAAGGGTCCCTAATTGTTAGTAGACCTAGGGAGCACAAAAATCCATCAGAACCTCACACAAAACTGAACCTATATAAAAACAAATGTCAGGGTATTTTTTTTTATGAGAGCTTTTGAAGTTAGTGTAAGAGTGTTATGCCCTTGGGGAGTGGAAGACTTCTTTCTGAAAACATTGACATCAGATTCCAGAGGGTAAGAAACAAACTTCAGGATAGGCCCTGTTTCTCATGGGCTGTATGGGCCAGCTGAAAAGCATGGTTTGTGGAAACAAATCCCATATTTATTTACATGTAAATGTTGTTCAGAGATGCATAATTATTTTATGATGTAGCTCTGTAGTTTATCACATAATTCTGATCACCAGAATGATGAATGCCTGTGGTACCTCTGTGTAAGTAGTTAAGTAAGTACCTATGAAGAAGAGAGTGAACTCCTGAATTCCATAAATAGGCAATAGTTTTTTTCCTTATACATGTTTTAAAAACTGTTATATATCATTTGCTCGGTAACTCCACATGCATCTGGGCCCCAGCACGGGCAGGAAAGGCCTCTCTCAGGGGATCAGGACAGCCTTGGCTGGTTGGAGCCATATGGAGCCAGTTGCCCCTCCCTACACTCAAGTGACTGTCACTGCCCGACAGGAGCTGCCACTGGCTTGGGGAGCACCGCCAACCAGCCAGAGGCAACAGCCTGACAGACCCGGGGTGGGGGCATCCACAGCCCTTTGTGTCATGGGGCAGGGGGCCCCCGGAAGGATCCAGCAGTGGTCGCCCCCTGATGAGCAGTGCAGCCTTCGGCAGACTAGTAACAAACATTGTTTGACATCAGTCTTGAGAAAAGCAGGTTGTTCAGTCAATGCTTAATTATCTCATTAGGGTTTTTTTCCGTGAGATGTAATTCATCAGAGAAATATTCTGCCTTCAAGTATTTATGTGCATTTCTGTTGATTTGATTTTGGCATGTTTTTCTGATGCTGTACTTTGATCTTCTGTATTTATAATATGTTTTCCCCTTCTGATACAAAACTGGAAGTTACTCACCATAATAGAGATAATAAAAATATAGTACTGGGAACTAGATGTTACTTGAGCAGGCAGACTTTTTCAGTAAGGATGAGGTGAGATTTTGGGGGGTCTTTATATTCTTCTCTGATATTCTAAGTTTTATTTTCATAAGCAGAATTTACCAAACATCTTTAATTCATTGCCATTCATGGATGGTCTATACATTTTTTTAAATAGAACTTAGATAAACTTGTAGTACTCAATTACAACATTTTCATATTATTTTGTAACCTTCCTCAGAGTCTGGTTGTTATTTTCAAATAATCCGTCTGTTAGTCCCAGCAATATTTCTTTTCCTTATTTTTGTATATATGAAAAATTCATTCATTCCCATTTTTAGTCTACAAGCTAAAAAAATATATGCATTTTATGTAAGGTGAGATTCTGCCTTTTTACCTTTATCCCATGAAGTGAGAATGCAATTCTCAAACCCTTCCAGGTTTGAAAGTGTTGCTGAGAATTGTATCAACATCTGTTTCATCTTGGTAGGTAGGAGTCTGAGGCCTAGATGGACACTTAAAAAACTTTATATTGTAAGTGTGAAGAGTTAGGCATCCCAAAATGTGACTCTCAGCACCCAGCATAATGTGATAAGTGAGATATTGCACTGTTTGTAGGCTAGAGGTAATATTCTTTTTTTTTTAGGGAAAGTGATACACTCAGAAAAAATGGACAAAGCGCAACAGAAATGGTGAACAATTATTCCAGGTTTTTTTAGGTATGTCTCAAGTAGACCGTCTGTGATGTAAAAGGTCATTAGTGCCAGTGTTATGTAGGGGATGTTAGAGGAAAAAGAAGACAGAGAGAGATGATAGAAATAGTTAATTTCTTAAGGAGTGAACTTGAAGTGAGCAAAAGGAACAGAGCTGAGGCACATGACACCCCATGTTGTAAATTATGTAATTCCTCAATAATCCGGCCATTCATTCTGGGTAACAGAGTCAGAGTCAATTGAGAACTAAAGGTGAAACATCTGCAATTCACAGTATTGTGAATCACCTTTTAGCTTGTGGTTTTCCTATTGTTTCTTGATGTGAATAGCACAAGACAGAAACTGGTCTATCTACATTGGAATTTAGGCACTTTCTATCCTAACTTTCAAATAACACTATACACTCTTCATTTGGCCCAAATATTTCCTGGATGCAAAATTTTTTTTGTGCTTATGCATAATCATCACCTCTGCATTCAGAATAAATTAGTTGGTAGGTGTCTTTTGAAAACAAAATGAAGGTTATTGTATTCTTTGAAGATTGAGAAACTGTGGGTTTCCTGCTGTAGGTTAAAGAGAAAAATATTCCTGCTGAGTGGATTTATCCAGCATATCTTTTAACCTGGATTTATGCAGGAGGCTAAAATCCCTTTAGAATTTAATTACATCTTTGAAAAATGTAGTTTTCTATGGATAAAGTATGGAATGTATCTTACTTACGAAGATGTATTCACATTTGTTAGAATTAAAACTTAAAAGTGCATGCTGACACACAATTTTGGTAAAGGAATTTTAAGTATATGTAAATGGAACTGTTACCACTTTGATGCAACTTCTTCCAGTGTTCAGAAGGGAAAAAATCTGCTTATTCCAATGTGCCTTTTATTTCCATCTTGGCTTAGGACATTTCTTTCCCTATGGCTTTGAAAACTACATCCCTTCTTTGCATTTCTTTTCACCTAGATCCAGTTATATCTCCACTCTGCTTTCTCCCCTACTCTTCACTCCTTTTTCTTAAAAGAGAAAAAAGAAAAATAAGTCGGCCTTTTTGTTTGGGGATACTAATAAAGTGGGAGAACAGCAACAGAGAATTACTACTGATGATAATCTTCCTTCTCTGTAGTCTTTTTAACGAAGCCTGAAATCAATTTTTTTTTTCCTTTCCAGATGTGGAAAGAACTGCATGAACATTAAGGAGAACACCTCCATTTGGAACCTAAACTGTTGACATTTTATATGTATTTTTGGAAACAGGCCAAGACAGGTAAGATGGCCAAGAGGCATACGAAACAGTATCGAATGGTATCCTGCCAATCATATAAACCTTTAGAGAAATACTAGAAGATATTCAATTCTTCAATTCAAGACATCACTTTTTTGAGTGAGCTCTTGGACAGTGGCTCGCTGGGAGACAGTACAGCTGCGTCCTGAGCCACACTTCTCATAGCTGTGGACAAGGCTAGCAAAGCAGCTCTTGGAACACATTGTAACTGTGTAGTTTGGAAAAGAAAACTTAATTTCTATTTTTCCCATTATAAAGATATAGGTACAGATTTGGAAACATCAAAAGGCTTTTCCTTGCCTAAATTTCTTTGCAGAAGGGAGACTTAAAGCTGAATATTTGTCTTTGAAAAAAAGTAAAACTAGCAAAAATATTTTTCCCCTATACTTTCTTTTAATTACATCTGTATTGACTTTATTTTAGTTGGGAACATGTAGCTTTAATCTCTTGTTGTCCCTTTCTCTAAACCTAGCCCACTCAGGCAAGATAACTGTAAAACCTATCAGTATAAAAATGCTTAAAATTTTATTTGCCTGGTCTAAAGAAAAGTCTAGGAGAGAGAGGTGTTAACATATGGTTCCTCTATTAAGTTTACATTCCTGAATATTTTAAATATTAGCATTATTCTCAAATTCTATGTTTTGCAAGTGCCTTCTTCCTCAAAAATGCCACAGGTTTTTTTCTGTTTCAATTCAGCCTGTGCAGAAGTGGGTGTAGGGGAGTAAACTTGAAGCAGTTAGTGAAGGCTGCTTCAAGCAGATAGCAGAGGCTTTCTTATCCCTTATTAGGGATAAATATGAAATAATTCAAGGAAGAAATCTGAGAAACTGATATTCAGCCTTTCAGTTGCACAGAACTAAGCTTTGAAGTCCTCGTATTTGTGGCTTTCTACTGTAGGATAGTAGATTCTGTATCTGCTGCATCTATGGCAGCACAGTAGATGCTCCATCACAAATGTTTCTGTTTCCGTCATGTATGGAGTATTTTGTGTAGGTAGTTACTCAGCAGTGTACACTTTCAAAGATGAAGGAAACTTTTGCACAGTGATTAGAACACTTACCTACGAGTACAAGTCTTGGCTTAGAAAGTGCTTATGCATTTTAGCCAATGTTTTTTTATATCTCCTTTTACAGCAGACATGGAAGTCACGTTCCAAAGTATGACTTTTCACTCTGCCCTTTTAAACATTTTATCCTGTTTAGAGTCCTCAAAGCTCTCTGCTTTTACGGTACAGAGTTCATACGCTTACCCATATTGCTTTTTGCGACAGTATTTTAAAACTTTCACTAAGTGCTGAATTTCTAGCTGTCAGGTCTAGAAAGTTGCTTTTCTTTATGATCATTATAATTTCATTTGTACTTTGTTCTGTTTGCCTGTCAGATCACAACTGCTTATAGAAGAGGAAAATAGATGTGATGAACTCGCTGTGGTGAAAAATAAGAACAAAGAAGAGGAAAGAACACCTCTTGCTCAATTCAGTGAGTTATTTAATAAGTCCTTTTTTGCATAATATTTTGGAAGGGAAAAACATATTCATTTTATGCCTACACAGATGAAGAAAACCCTGTTGTCATTCTTTCCCTGTTTAACAAGGCAGATTTTTTTTTTCCTGAGTTGTGTAAGGAACCTTCTTTATAGTCTTTTCACAAAGCTGAAGTAAGACCGACACTGCCATACCCACCCTGAAAAATGTCTTTTCCTCACTGCTTTCAGACTGCCTACTTCTGGACTTCTGGAGTTTTCTAAGAGGGTAAACGTAAGGTGATTCATGTTACTCCAAGCTCCAGTTTATCATTATAGCTAAACCTGATGGAACACATAAATTATTCTTTACCATTTAAGGTGATTAACTGGAATTTTATCTCATTGAGGTAAAAAATAGGTTTTGCATTTTCCCACTGTATTGTCTTTCCTGTTTTCCTCATTACCAAAAAAAGCACAGTAAGAAGTGAAAGATCATGACCTGAAAGGTAACCTTGTACAAAAGTAAATGAAAAATGATAAAAAAATAGGCTAATGCAAGTCCTTTGAAATTTTAAATAATTTTTTTTTTCAAAAACACCCTAAAACTTATGGTGACAAAACTGCTCAAATATATTTTTTATTACAAAGTCTTATCAGTCAGTGACAGACTTACTTTTTATTAATAAATTCCAGTCTTGATTAGACATGAATGTATGGAGTAGAGAAAGCCCAACGAGAGTGAGCCAGAGCCCTATTTATGGTCACCATCCAGGCACTTCTAGAACCTTCTACTGCTTCGGCTTCTTGGAGTGGCTGAGACATCAGTCAGTGAAAAGGATTGTCACTACGCCCCCTCCCAGTGACTTGCACTTTGTCTCTGACACTGTTCACAGTACAGCCACTTGGGGCTCGTCCCTTAAACAGCAGAAGCAGCAACAGAACCGTCATACCCATGTGCTCTCCTGCAGTTTTGGCACTTCTACCACCCAGTCTACAGCTTGTGAGCACAATTGCATGTGGGAGGTTCTCATCTGGACATCTAGTGAGCTGGGAAATGCAATCTTGGACTAATGCTATGTAGTGCACCTGACAAAAAAAGAATTGTATAAACTATTCGAATAGCAAATAACACTGATCACTTACATAATATTTTTCTTTGTTTACTCTTCAGATATTTTGGAAGAGAAACACAGCATATACTTTTAATTCTGTTACTGGAACCAAAGTTAAAAAAGAGGAAACAACACATCATTTTATTAAAGAAGTATGCTTTAAAAGGGAAAAGAACTGCAAAGCATTGTTTTGCTAAATTCAGTAAACTAGACTATTGTAACATATATGAATATATTATTAATTCCAAAGCATATCAGATTTTAGTATATAGTCCTTGATACATTGAGGCTTATAATTATTTATAATAGAATAGCAAAATAAACCAGCTGTTCATGTTCACAACCAAAAAAAGAAAAATCTATTGTTCTGTTAAAGATAGAAAAAAACCCAAATCACCTGTATTTTTAAAAATTCTTAATACTGTTACTTTGTATATCTGTTATCTACATAGGAGACCATCTATTCACACACTTAACCTCCTAAAAATTGGGATTATTCTACATGGGTAGCTATATATGAAGATGATGTAGAGTTGCACAGTTGGCATCACAGACAATTTTTCACTGTGGGTTAACTGGTCCTCTTACAGAAGAGAGGATTAAACATTTTGAACAGGAGAACTAGAGTTCAGCTCCAGATATGCCATGTTGCACGTGATAAATGCTCTGTAAGCCAGCTGTCCCACTTGCATTGTGGAATTGTTTGATAGATATGGTAGGCTGAATATTTCATTATTAATTCAACAGTGTTCTGAATGTTCAAGGTTTGTTACAGCCACACAGTGCTTCACTGAAGCCAGACGTTTTTCTACAATACCCTACTTGAGTAGAACAAATGACAGTGCTGGAGGTCTATTTTGGTTGCCATATCCTCTCATCCCATTCAGTTTCATGAAATGTTTTTCCATCCAAAATACAACTTTAACCACTGTTTCTGATCCTTTAATCAGAAAAGCAGTACTGAAGTACAGGAAATAACTAAATTACAACTGTGTCTTTAGGGATTTTTTTCCTATGAAAGTTTGGTCTACTTATACTGTGGGTGAGAGGACTTGAAGTTTTCTGGTCTTGCACATCAAATCAAATTGTACTTCAAATCAAGAATAAAAATCTACAAAAGAGAAAAAAAAAGAGAAAAGATTAGTGGTATTTGGAAAAGATGTGGAGATGGAAAGAATGATGGGTGTGATGAATCAATAAGCACAAGTGGAAGAACCATTATGCTTTGATGATTGGACAAATTTTAATACTATTATTATATAAGCAATGCACAGCCATACGAAAATAATCAAACAAGCTCCAAACTGAGAGGTCAAGGCTCATTACTTTGGGCACAATAATGTGCTGACAAAGTATATGGTTTCCAGGCCCAGAACTAATATATTTTAAAGGTACTGTACCTTGTGAAGTAAGTAAGAAGACTTTTACTGTCTTGTAGAAGACTTTAGTCAAAACTAGCTTAGATATTTTTAATACAGTATTGCACTGCGTGGTAGATAAACTTTGTGATTGGCACTTACTCCATGTGGAATTACTGTTAGAGGAAGCCAGTATAGACTACATATTATAATTATAGTTGATATACAAACTTCTGGTGGTTCTTGATAGTCCTCAAAAATCAAAAGTTAAAAAACCAGACAACAACTCAGAAGTGTTACAGAACTGAGTTACAGAACTAAAAATCTGCTATTCAGATTGCTAGCAAGTCCAGTCTAATTTTAGTCACTGTTTCCTATTGGCATCAATACAAACATTGCTGATGTTTTTGTATAGAACAGGATATCCTGAGTCACAGTAAAAAGTGACATAAAGCAACATACAAAAAGCAATCAACATGAAGATGCTGATTTTGTACGGTGTTTTGCAATGTGTAAGTATAAAAGGTCTAATACAAATAATCCTGCATTACACCACGCTACAAAACCATGAACTAAATCCATCAAATACCAGACAGCAGTCAACATTAACATTAGTGATATATCAATGTTTCCTACAAAAATCAGAGATGAGGTACATGAGTAGCACTTTGTTCAAAGACACCCACAACAACACCCAATTATCTTGAAACAACTTGTACATCTGTAAGACCAGTCTACTTGGCACAGCACAGCAACTCTGCTAAGTGTAGGCTTACGTACATTCATGAAGAGGAAAAAGTGTTTCTGAATAAAGTGACAATCAACCAGGGATTTAGAGTCTTGTCATTTAATTTATTCATTTACCCTGTAGTTCAAATTCTTTTGTTCTAGTTAATTAATAAACTGTCATATTCAAGATTTGAATCATCAACCGTCCTTACACAGAAAGAAAGTATAATCCGTGGAGCAAAGAAATAATGATACCCAAAAGTTTATGTCTCATGACAGATCCTTCAATTATGCAGATGATTCAGCAGAGAGATTTCACTTCTTACCCAAATCAGAAAATAACAACACAATGTAGCTTATGTGACTTCAGTTGAGCAAACACTATGTTCTCTGAAAAAGTTGCTTCCCCTTTTTATAACTATATTGTCATAACTTACTTTATGTATCTCTAGTTAGATTAATTCCTTCTTCCTGAAAAAGAAATCAGTAGATAAACTGAAGATGCCCAATTCCAAAGGGATGTATAATCAACCTGTCCTGAAAATTATTCCTTTATGTTAGTAATTTAAAAATGGAGAAATATCAGTAGCCATTATTCAATCTTTATTTCATTAAAACTTACCATATTTCTTTTAACAAATCTCATTTCTCTGTAGTGCTAGACACACAAGATACAGTCTCAAAGCTACCTTTGATAAATCCATTCTGCAGCATGAAACACTGTTGTTATTGTTATTAGTTATAGTTACGGCTATATGTTTGTTGAGATAAAAAAATTGTAGTGCTTCACAGAACTATATTTAATATTCCTCTTTCTTCTAATTAGTTAATTTCAGTACTGAAAAAAAAATTCCATACTAAGTATTCCTAATCATCTTCTTGTCCTTCCTGTGTGTACTTTCAGGATAATTTGCTTCATGATCTTCCTGGGACTGAGGTGTAGCTGTCCAGCCTGTAGTTCTTTAAATCCTCCAATTTGCCCTTCCTGAAGGTGGGTTTGAGTTTTGCCTTCTTCCAGTCATTTGGAACCTTCAACAGTCACCATGATCTTTTAAAGATGATAAAGAACAGCCTCCCAATGACACTCTTCAGATCCCTAAGCACCCTGGGATGTGTCTAGCCTTATGAAAGTACGTGTATCTTTTTAGCTTAAGTGCTCCTTAGATTTTTCTTTCTCCACTGTGGGTACCACATTCACTCCCACCAACGCAGCTAATATACTTGGTCTTCTGGGAGACCTCATGGTAAGCCATATCAGGAAAACTGGATGCAAATAAAAATCAAGTAACTAAACATTTTCTGTGTTCTTTGTCAGTACATCCTCTGCCCACTGAGTATGTGGGCTCAAATTATTCTTAGCAATTTTTATTCTGCTGATATACCCATAACAACCTTTCATGTTGCCCTTCACAGTAGTCCCTAGTTTGAGTTTTGACTTTCCCAAATCCATCCCTGTACACACAGCCAGTGTTTCTATATTCCTGCTTGGTAACCTGTCCAAGTTTCCACCTTATGTATACTTCTTTTTTGCTTTGAACTTGTAGGGAATTATCCCACATATGTGCACACACACTGTGCTGGTTTTGGCTGAGAAGGGGTTAATTCTCCTCACTGTCAGGGGGGGTGTTGGCTGCCTTTCCAGCTTCCCGCGCTCTGCCATGTGGCGGGGCGGCTGGGAGGGGCAGGGCCGTGGTGGGGGCGGCTGACCCTGACTGGCCAATGGCAGGTTCATTCCATACCATGTGACACCGTGACCAGTATATTAAGGGGGGGCAGTTTGCAGCTCCAGGGAGGTGGTGTCGGGTCGGTGGGCGGCGAGCAGCTGCGTCGCGTGTGGTTTGTTTTGGTGGCGGTTCATTCCCCCCCGCCTCCCTCCCCCCTTCCCCCCCAGGTTTCGTGCCTCTCGTTGTTCTCCTTTACATTGCATTTCTGTTGTTGTTTCTTTTAATTTTAATTATTAAACTGTTCTTATCCCAACCCACGAGCGTTACCCTTCTGATTCTCTCCCCCATCTACCGGTGGGGGAGTGAGCGAGTGACTGCATGGGGCTGAGCTGCCGGCTAAACCACGACAGTCTTTTTGGTGCCCAACGTGGGGCTCAAGGGTCACAGCACCATGTTGTCCTGTTTGCAGTTTGTGTTAAAGATTGGTGTCGGTTTGTTTAGTCTGCTGTGTTCTGCTGTGATTAGTAACATTTTTCCTACAAGGTTTGTTATACAAACACTCGTTTTCAGCTTTATCTGGTATTTGGGGTTTTTGCTGAAACCATTACCGTACTTCGGATACCACCTTGTTGGGGCAATTAGCAATTATACCTCCTCCTCTGAGAGATTTTATATGGAAGAAATACAGAATAATACCTTTGCAACTTTGTTCTATGATATCTCTGCCTCTGTTACAACAACCTTTTTGTATCTTGAACATCCTTGGGTGGTAAAGGTGCACTTATTGTTCGTTTTTGGGCATGTTGTTTTGGTTTTGACTAAGCAACTTAAGAATATCACCCAGAAATCTGCCCCGAGGCTTGATAGTTACGAGTGGCAGGGCATGTGGGATAGCATGGGCAAATACCTAGGGCAGTGGGCACCCCCAGTGTTTTGGAGTTTCACCCCCGAACAAGTGCAGAATCCTAAAAAACTAGTAGAATATTTGGAGAAAGTATGTTGTTACGCTGGGAACTCCAGAGAGACACAGGTAACTGCAACATGCTGGGGTCTGGCCCATGTGTACCGAGCCCTGCTCAACAGTATTCAGTGCCCCCAGGGGGAAGAGAATGTCTCTGGGTTGAAAGGCAAAGTGACAGGCAGTGTGGCCACCCAAACCCCCACAACAAGTACTGGAGCTGGCTCAGAGAATTAACCCGTACCAGTATCAGTCACCCCTGTACACAGGACGAGATATTGGAAGCGGACATCAACTCATTTATAACGGGATGATGAAGAACCAGGGCCATCGTGGGGAGAGGAGGAAGAAGTCCTAAATGAAATAGAGACCACCTGTGCTGGTTTTGGCTGAGAAGGGGTTAATTCTCCTCACTGTGGGGGTTGGCTGCCTTTCCAGCTTCCCGCGCTCTGCCGCGTGGCGGGGGGGGCTGGGAGGGGCGGGGCCATGGCGGGGGCGGCTGACCCCGACTGGCCAATGGCAGGCTCATTCCATACCACGTGACACCGTGACCAGTACATGAAGGGGGGACAGTTGCGGCTCGGGAGCGGCGCGGCATCGGGTTGGCGGGCGGCGAGCAGCTGCGGCGCGTGCAGTTTGTTTCGGCGGTTGGTTCCCCTCCCGCGCCCTAAACCCCTGCCCCTCCACCCCCCCCCCCCCCGGGTTTTGCGCCTCTCATTATTCTCCTTTACATTGCATTTCTGTTGTTGTTTCTTTTAATTTTAATTATTAAACTGTTCTTATCCCAACCCACGAGCGTTACCCTTCTGATTCTCTCCCCCATCTACCGGTGGGGGAGTGAGCGAGCGACTGTGTGGGGCTGAGCTGCCGGCTAAACCACGACACACACATGTGCATACACACACGTGCATACACACACACACAAAATGGCCTAGCAAACAGCACTTGTTAAGACAGAAACATAAGTGTAAACACTGTGTGAATGAAATATCTGAAAGGGTGGGTGCCAGAAAAAATGATACCTCTAATTAGCTGGATTAAGCAGGTAATGACTAGGGGATGACCAAGGTACTTGGGAAAACAAACGAACAAACAGGTAACTGGAAAAGAAAAATAAAAAAAAGCATGAATATTTGTGACAGTGAGAAGAGATGGTGAAGAGGAAGCAGCATCTGTCACAGGAGGCAGCGTCCCCGGGCAGCCCAAACCCCTGCCCAGGTTGGGAAGCGCAGCATCCCATGAGGCACCAGAAGCAGCCTTCAGCCAGAAATGGGCTGGGGCTGCACACCAGGACTCCACCTCGGGGTGCAGAAGACAGTCCCTGGGGCAACGACTTGCTGTTTTGTGGACAGAGCTACTAAGATTGTAGGGAATGTCAGAATTACAGATAGAGCTAGTGCATCCATGGCTGCAACAGGAAGGGTATGCAACTAGGGGAACCCACACTCCAGAGGAGGAGCAATGTGCTCGTGGTTACCTAGCTGGTTGGAAGGGACGGGTATATGTATATGCAACTGTCCAAAGGTGTGCATGTGGATGTGGATTAGAATTTCTTGGTATCAGCTACAGAAGGTATCTTCTACATTGGTTCTAAGCTATGTATCCTTAATAAATTAATAAACCACTGCTGTCCTGTGAACTGAGCGGATTTTCTCTGCCACAGATCTCAACTATCCTGAGCACCCCTGTACATTCCGTGCACATCCATGCACATCCATGCACATCCCTGCTCTCCCAGTGCTATGTTCCCTTGAATTCCCCCTCAATGGGGGGGGGTGTGTGTGTGTGCTTTGGGAACATTTTTTTTACTTTGAGAAGGATTTGCTTGAAGATCAACCAAATCCCTTAGGCCTCTTTGCTGTCTCCTGTTGGAGCCTGCCAAGCAGATCCCTGAACAAACTGAAACTGTTCCCCCTTGTCATGAAAATACATTTATTGAATGATGAGAATAGTGAATTAAAATAGAATATCATTTTGATATGAAAAGAAATAGGAGCTTATTGTGCAGCATTCTGCCAAAGTAGAGACTTTGAATACAAATTTGATTTGGCACCTGGGAACTCAATTAGAGCAAATAAAAGGATAACCCTTTAAATTAAGTGTCTCCAAATAAGTGTTTAATTTCTACTTAATAAGGTAATGAGAGATGGAGGTGAAAGAATACATGCATAAAATTAAAGATTTAGCTATTCTGTTATTGAGAAATAAATAGGGAGGGAGACAGAAACAAAACCCAGATGTTAATTTTCTAATCTATTTTGCCTGTGTCCCAAAGGGAGGGTTTCAGAACACTTGAGAGCATTAATGTACAGCTTACTCACACAAAAAGGAGAAAAAATATGGAAAAGAAAGTGACTTAACATGAATGTGGATTATTAAAGAATTTATGTGATGCTATTAAGTGTTTTGTGATCCTGGACTCCAAAATTGGAAAAGAGAGCCTGGCAGATAGAAATGAAAAGAATAATATTCATTACCAGTGCAAATATCCATGGAGAAAAAAAAGTCCTCTCTTCCTGAATACTTTCAAGGTGTCTACCTGAAGACCAATATCAGATTTATGAAAAAATATGAAGCCATTACTTCAAACTGCGTGCTACCTTCCACAAAGATGCCCACTCTAAGTCACCTTTCTGTTGTGTCGAACAGGATATTCCAAAGGATACCCATGCATGCAGACATTGTCATCTTTTATGTCATGACACTGATATGATGAAAGGGTAGGTTATAACAGAAGCATCAGTTACTTTTCAATAGCTCCTAATGTGCAAACTCTTGACCCATTATAAACTGTGAGAAGCAAGACTGATTGCTTTTACAGCTTTATCATTTTGGCAACTCTCTCTGTGACAGTATCTTTGCAGTAAGACCATATTTAAGTGAAGAATAGGCACTGGTTTTACTTATTTAGTTATTAAACCACTTTAAGGAGGAAAAAATCACTTATTAATGCTCTTATTTCAACAGCAATGCCATATTTCATTTTAGTTAAAGATGATTTCTGTGTCAAATCTTATTTTAAGTGAAACGTGATTTTCTGTATTTCTTTTACACTCATTTTATTAATTATATTTAGTGTTGAAGCTGTGATAAATCCTTACTGAGGCTGTGAGATTCAGTTGACTTCAGTGCAAGAAGGGGGGATCTCTCCCACCTGATCTGTTAGAGCTGATTTTGGCAGACTCTAACGTACAAGGGGCTCCTCCTTTCCCACCCCAATGGAAGCTGCTGGTTCTGTGTCCCCAGGCCTGGACATCAATGAGACTGAGCATGTATTCCCAACAGGTGCACAAAGACACACCTGCGCACACATGTAAACGTCTGCCCACATAGACAAATGCAGACAGAGGGCAGCACCTTCACCAGCACCTGCACTACTATTGCCAAAACCTCTTCTTCCTCTCTGGCTGATCAGGATCCACATCCACACATGCAAGAAGGGACTCTCCCATAACTGGTCTTAAGCACACAATGTATCCTAGAGCTGGCCCCGGTCCCTAGTCTTCTCCAGCTGTTGGCCCATAGACAATTGGTACCTCCAGGCTCACTGTCCTGCACCAGTGGCTGGCACTGCAGCCTCTGCTTCAAATCAAGGGCTAAAGTGGCTTAGACCTTGTTAGTGTTCACACATATATGTGCATGCACGCTCAGAACGGGAGTGTACCTTCACAGAAAGTAGTTAAAAATAGGATTTAATAAGAATATAGGGCAGACTACAGTGATCAGCCTATGAGCTTAGCTAATCAAGAATACTGTCCAGCAGCTGGATTACAGAGCTGGACTCCTTTATCCCCTTTTCCCAGTATATTTTCACACTTGCTCCCTTCTGATCCACCCTGACCCCTCCCTTTATCCTTCCCTAAACTTTTCATAATAAGTCTCACGAAGTCCCACAGTTCCTTCAAAACATTCCATAATGTTTTACATAGCCCCAAAATTTGTTTCACCCTGCATCCCAGAATAAGCCACACACTCATCTAGGCAATAACCCTTATTAGTTTTCATGGTGCACTGGGTAAAGATTCTCTTTCACTGAGTCACTTTGGTGGGTTTCACACTAGAGACTACAGTCTAATCATTCAGTTAGTCCTCTTGGATGCTCTTAGAAACGGCCATTCAGTGTGCCCCTTTCCACTGACTAGGTTATTGGGATTTCTCTGACCATAATTTCTCCTTTTATCTGTGATGGGTCTGCATGTTTGGTGTGATTAGTCAAACAACGTGAAAAATACAAGACTGATAGGGAGGTTTTGTTTGCTTTGTTTTATAATATGAAAATGTCTTAGAGACTTAAATAACACTAAATGCTCATGAGCAGTCTATTTATTTAAACCTCGACAATGGCTACCTAAATATAAGTGCCAAGAGCTGTACTAAATACATACTTAAATAAGTGGTCTTATTATCAGGTGTGTTAGCAGCCATAATGTTTCTGGGAACTCATGATTTTTGAAAAACAAATTGCTTAGGACATAAATTAAGGTAAATTCAGGCATGTTACTTTTACTTCTAATAATTTAAGTTCCTTCAAAAGAGGTTAAAACATCAAAGTAAGATAATTATTTTTTAATGCAAGAAATATTCATTTCGAAATATAAGTTAGCATCAGATGAAATTCTTGTGGTGGCTCATCAAATGTCAGTTTGTCTTAGTTTCTCCATTGTTAAATTCTTCACAAAGCTCTAAGGTTTTATGCACCATCTAAGTTTTGGCTTCTAACTTGTATTTGTATTTACAGAAGGGTCTATCTGCTATGTAACAATGGGAATAAGTCTGTAGTACTCCCTAAGACCTCAGCTGCATAATGCCAGAAGGACCATTTTTTCCTCTTAAACCTTAACTTCTCCATCTATTCCCTGGAATATGATAGAATTACATACCTGAAAAGCATTTAAATAGTTTAGGTCCTCAGGTGATGGTATTTACAGAAGACTCAGAATATTATTGTTGATGTACAGTCAGCAGCAATAACAATTCATCTTAGCGACCTATATATTTTCAAGAACTCTTTGAAACTACTTTGGAAATTTCTCTCAGTGAAACACTGAGGAACTTGTCATAAATCCTTATGAAACAGGCAAATGAAAATAAAAGTGTGAACTTAATGTCATTCTTGTCTGTTTTTCATAAAGAAGGAGCCAAACATTTTTTGCATGTGTTTGGGAAGGGGAAGAACACAAAACCAGAATCAGTATTGCACTGCTCTGAATGTATATTCAGGGGGGGAAAAATATTTCTTTTGTTGTAAACTATCTTTGGATGTCAATCTAGTGAAGTTCCCACACTGTACCTTTTGGAACAGATGAGCTTAGATGACTATTCATATGACAAAACAAACAATAAACAAAAACCTTTCATGAGATATATCTACTGTTCACTATTCATTTGGAAAATTACAATTTTTCCTCTATGTAAGGTCATTTAGACACCCAACTGATAAATAGGTTTAGTTTTCAGACACACGTGGGGGATATAATCTAATAAGCTATATTCGAGCAAATAACATGCCTCAGCATTCAAGTTGCAGGTGGTGAAATTGTTTTTCAAAGATTATTCAGTCTCCTGTAAATTATTTAACAATCAACTTTGCTTTGTTCTGTTGAGTCATTCAAAGCTGCAGCAGAAAATAGTACCTAGACAAAGAAAAACAAGTCAGACTCTGTGCCAGGTTTCTAACACTTTCACCTGATGAAAAATTGGAAATTCAGATGTTGCATTTTATTTTAAGAGTAGTGTGTAAGTATTTTGACTTGAAGTTTAACTACTGATTTTTAGATGTATCATGAAAGGCTGTAATGACAGGGTGCAGGATGACTCTGTCCTTCATATTTCAGAAAGTGTGCCTGCAGCAGTCCTCCAGCAATGTGACATCTCACTGTCTGTGCTCCAAAGAATTCATTATTTTATAAGTTTGTGGTGGATTACAGAAGCTTCCATGACAAGTAAAAGGAAAAAAAAAAAATTTTTCTGACAACAGCTATGAGGAGTATTTTGCTGGTTATCATTCCGCTTGTTTATAATGAACTATATCAACAACATAATGAACAACATCTAGATCAACTCCCTCAAACTTATGAATTTCTACATTTCTTGGTCCCAAAATTACTCTGGACTTTACCACCCTGACTGCAAGGTCCTAAAAGTACACAACAGCTATTATGTTTGTTGCTTCCGAACTCTAGCAACTCTCAAAACACACATGCTTAAGTATGTCTAGGCTGAGAAAATTTGTAAGCTAATAATAGCACATGGGCTTTTCTGCATTCACAAATGCACATACAGTATTCAGTATGCACATACAACAAGTATGTTAAGTGCAATCCTCCAGCTTGTAGCAAAGTTCTACTGCTAAACTTGTTTTTACAGTATACATTTGGAAATCCAACAGATATTCTAGTCTCCAGCAAAAAAGAAAATATAAAATCACACCACAAAATTGAAAAATAAAGGTGTTGCTTTCAGTTTTTATGTTGAAATAAGGATTTTTACACTTGTTAAGGGAGAAAGTCCCCCAAAATAAACACAAAATCATTGACAAAAATATATCCAAGCAGCTGTTATTTTGCATTGATTATTCTTCTAGTTTAAATATTAGCTAACAAAGTAAGAAATAAAACAAATTCATCAAATTCAAACAAAAAACATTTTGGACTTAAGCAGAGTTATAGTTGTGTATGCCTCCTGGGAACTTGATTCCATATTATTAAAATGCCAAATGGCTTTCCAAGTATGAACACAGAAAACAACAGACATTTTAAGTGAATCTGCCTGGGGCTGAAAAAATATGACCAGAATGATTGCCTCCATCCCACCATTAGTCCTGTAAATTCTGGAAAACTAAGTAAGCAAACATAGGAACCTCAGTTAAACATGCATTTCTTTGTTTTATAAGCATCAGTTGGAGTTTTCTTCTCATTTGTTTTCTCCTTCTTCTGTAAATAGATATCAGAATGTTTCTGTGATTTAGGAATGTTAATTGGTTAATAACAATGATATTTCTAAGTTTAGATTAATTTGTGTTGGCTTTTCTTCTCAAAGTATCATCCTCACAAAATCTTAAAATACATAAGTTGATCCTCAGAGAAAGTAAGTGTCTTTTGAGAAATACGGAATTATATTTTCTCTGTACTTGTTAAATTAGCTGAACTGTTTTTCCAATGACACAGAAAAGAGGTTGTGGCTTTCTGCAGTGATGGTGTTAAAAATTAATGTGAGAGAAATATATCTAAGCTGTTTCAGGAATTACCCTTTAATCTTTGATAAGAACGAGTTATTTTGAAAACAGAGAGTTCAAATTTAACTCATAACTGTTACCATGATGATTGAAAATATAATATTTAATACTGTTATCCATATTTGTTAACTACGATTTTTTTTCATGGACCTTGCTCTCTATTCATCTTTATGGCAGGTAACACAACTCACTAATTGTCTAGAATAGTAGGGGTTACATGCTTATTAGCCAAGTGAATTATCCAATGTAATAGTAACTACTGTTATCTGCTTAAAAATAATGTACAGTGAACATGTGCAGGACATAAGGGCAAAATAAGTAATAATAATTCTTTCTAATAATGTTCATACACAGGAAGCCCACTTGTTATCACCTTACACATGCCAGTAAATGGATTGAACAATCAGGTAGTATAACAACTGCCACATCTTTAGAGCTTCTACATACTAAGAAAAGGAAAATTATCACATAGATGTGTCAGTGAAACTGTGTCACTCAACCAAGTTCCAGCAGTGGTATTTTGAAGTAGTAGTTAGAGGGTTTCCACAGCAGTTTTAATAAGTGCATCGTTCTTCTGAAAATTCAGGATCTCTGAGGCACAAAAGTAGTTTGAAATGCCTGATAGTCTCTCCTGGATCCTCCAGAAATCACATATTGTTACTTCTCAAAAAATAAAGAAGCTCTGGCTACGTCTACATCTTGTTTTTTATTTTAGTACCCAGGCAACGGGTGAGGTCAAATCAATCCCATCAAGTGTCTACCTTTTTTATCTCCTGAAGGACAAGGAAACCAAGACTGGAAATTATGGGGGAAGAGGGTATGCCCTGTGCACAAGAGGACATTATCCTTGTTATGAGGATCTGTCTTGACTTGGCCATGTCTCTGTCTATGTGTCTATGATGTGTGGGAATAGGCAAATGAAGGCGATCAGTGTCTTTCCTGGGAATGCCCCTATGTTTCCTGCTGCAAAGCCAGAGAGGATCAAAAACAGGCTGCCTGCATGGGTACAATGAACATATGGCTTAGGATCTTGGTAGTACTTCCAGCTTCTGGTCACTCCCAAGATGGATCAGGAGGCAACAACTCATAGGTCATTTCTCTGATGAAAGCTACCATTTTGAAAAGTACAGATGATACAGTGAGTGTAAGAGCAGACGGTATGAGTTTCTGCACTTGTTTTGTGTTTTAACATAAAATAGATTTGGGGCTTATCCTGATCGTATCAAACTTGGTGGAACTGAGCTGCATTTACAGCGGTAATAGTGAATTTAGTCAGCTCTATAGCAGAATGTATTCTGCTATCACATTTTCCTGAATGAGCAGGTTTCTTGCTGGGAAAATAGATTAAAAATTATCTTAAAAGGACACTATGAACATACTAATGCCTTTACAATAAATTCTTAAGTCCCATTAAACATTTAATCACCACTGATATACAGCTTAAAGCATACTTTAAGTGGTAGGTATTCCTCTAAAACTCTAAAAACTTGATAAAGTTTAGTATAGCTCTTACAAATCTTTTGTAAAACATCCTAAGACCTTACAGGTTTTGTTTTGGTTTTACTTTTGTTTTTGCCTTTTTTTTTTTTTTAATAAACATATAGTCACATAGTTAGGTATTAGTAACTTAGGCATTCAGATGCTGTTAAACAAACATCACCTCAGCAAATTTCAATCAGTAGAATCTGATTTCTGACAACTCTCCAGAAGACTATTTCTAATCCTGTTGCTATAGAAACATTTTCAGTCTGCCAAATATGCTATAAGGAACATATAAAGTATTACTTTTTCAGCTGAAATACCAAGAGTGTACTATCCACTATTACGTATTATTCCAGACCAATGCCATTAGAGTCACCTATGTTGGTAAGTTTCTAAAAATATTTCTCCAGAAATCTTTTCTGTTTATAAAAGCTCAGAAATGTACCACAATGCTCTCTGAGAAAAAGGATAAAAGCTTGGATATATTTGTTTACAATAAACATGGCAAACTCCAGGGAAGAGGAAGAAATGCAGGAGCTTTGTGGCATAAGAAAACTTTTGCTTTAAAGTATTATAGCCATTTTACTTTCTGCACCAGACTTCATCATTGACATCGTCTACAGATGTTAGAGTCCTGAATGGATCTGAACACATGGAATTTAAGAGGAAGGTACTCCAAAATACTTATTGGCAAACAACTTTCCCAATAACCTTGTTCAATGAATTGATGACATCAGTTATAAAGCACCTAACAATGTAAATGTTTTTACACTGTGATTTAAGAAGTTTGATTTGAAAAGTTTGTATATACAAATTTTGAAAATTTAATTGAGATTTAAGACCACAATCTGAGCTCCTTCCTGTTTGAATACTGTAAGCTTACTCTGAAATAAGATCACTTATACAGTAAGATACATGATGGTTATTCCACATTATAGTCCAAATGAATTTTCTGTATCAAAAAAAGCTGTAATAAATGGCTTTAAATTTGACCCCTAACTCTGGGTTATTTTTTGTGTTTTAATGTCTGTTTTATTTTCCTTCCACCGCCATTGATTTCTTTTAATAAATAAAACAGTCTTAGATACAGAGTTTAAGGGGGAAGTTGACATGATCCAAGGACCCTCTTTCTGAACTTTATTTTATTTTTTTCTATCTTCAAGGTTTCTGCACCTAATTTAAACAATGCTGATTAGAATATGCCACTTCTGTCTACATAAATGGAGTTTCTTTCAAATAATAGGGACTAAAATAGGTAATGAAACAACCTTGGATGTATTGATACAATATATGTATCCAGATGCAACCCATGCACTTGACCCCCACAACACACATGGTTGAGTGACAAACTAAATAAGTAATCTTACAATAGGATTTTAATGTATTTAGGACTGTGTTATGAGCCAGTAACACCGGAAGTGAAGCCTGGCAGACAAGCACTTTGGCTGAAGTGAATAAGCATAGATATGCTCTTGCTGGAAAGTCTGCAAATAAGGCTGCATGTGTATGTGCTTTGCTGCTTTTTGCTTCTAATCCATTTTGTCTATGGCAACAGCAAGATTGGTACCCATATCGTAAATAAAAGTAGATGGGAAAAAATACCATGGAATGAGAAATCCAAATCTAGCTTCACTAAAGCTGGAGCAATAGTCTTATGAACAACGATTTTCTATGCTAATATTAGTACCATGTAAAAGAAAACCTCTATGCATTACATCATTATGGCACAACCTAATAAAATCAGCCATGTCCAAATCAAGGAATGGATCACTCTTCCTCCCTATCTCTTTAGAAAAGATGTTAAAGCTTCTAAGAACTCTTGTAGAAATAACACAGACTAAATAATATGACTCAGATCATCTAGATACAGCCTTTGAGCATTGTGAAAGAACCATGTGCCCATCTAATTCCAGCCAAAACAATTTCCTGCTTAACCAGTTTTAAAGGGTAGAGAATGTAATTATAAATCAGAGATGTGGCAAGAATTCAAATTGGTGGCTAAAACCGGGGGGTGGGGAGAGGGGAAATGCTGTGGGGTGTCCCTTTATGCTGATCTTTTTCCCTGAGTCCTAAAGATGATGCCATAAAACATTCTGGCTTCTGGTTTATTGTCTTTAGCTGCTAAATTCAGTTGCAGATACCTCCCCAGAAGATACATATAGCTGTATGTGGATCATCACTGATCTGTCTGAGCAAATAACATGCTCCATTTGTTTACAGTGAAAGAAAATCCATTAGAATGGAAAAGTTTGCGAGCCTGAAACATTATACTTAACTTTAATGTGAAAAGGAACAAGAAAACCCCTTTTGCTTCTTTCATTACGAATTAATAACAAAGTACAAGCCTGCCTTTCTCCTGTTTTTAAAATAACTTTACCAACAAAACAAGAGCTAAATATCTGCTAAGGAAGTGTTATTTTGATAGAAAGGCATATGTTGTTTCTATGCTGTCCTTACCTTTTTCCATCTCCTTTCTGCCCATGTTGAGGTATTTTTATTCTGAAGATAATATTGATTTTTTTATATATCTTTTTTGAGGTAAGAATATTAATTACCTTGGTAAAGTTCCCAAAAGATTAGTTAGGTTTTAATTTCTTAATTTATTATATTTACAGTGTTTGTCTTTAAAAAGTTCATATACTGTTTGTGAGAAGAATATCTTAGAATGCCCAGATATTATTCTGGATTCAGGCTGATAAATTCAGAAAAATCTGTCTAAAATTTTAGCTATTTACTTTTCTATCTGACCTAACTGTATTTTCTCCAGACTTGGAGATGGAACTATGCAAAAGACAAACATGTTCCATGCCCACACTTAAAACTTTTAGCAGATACTACAGGTTTTCATGAAAAAAAACAACACTGAGAGTCTCAGTGGAATATGGATATCAAAACAGGAACTATGGAGTCCTTTATGTATTGTTGCCTGGGGTCAAGCTTTAAACTAGGTTCGAAGGGGGAAGGGGATATAGCCAGGCCCACTAGAGAGGAGCCATGGGGTGGCATGGCAATGTTGGGGGTGAAACCGAGAGCCCAGCTCAAGTGCATCTATGCCAGTGCACGCAGCATGGGCAACAAACTGGAGGAGCTGGAAGCAATTGTGCAGTGGGAAAGCTATGACTTAGCTGCCATCCCAGAGACATGGTGGGATGACTCTTATGACTGGTGTGCTGCAATGGATGGCTATGAGCTCTTCAGAAAGGATTGGCAAGGAAGGAGAGGTGGTGGGGTTGCACTATATGTTAAAGTGTGCTTCAATTGCATAAGCTTAGCGATTGTGATGATAATGTTGAGTGCTTATGGGTAAGGATGAGGGGGAAGGCCAACAAGGCAGATATCCTGCTGAGAGTCAGTTATAGGCCACCCAACCAGGACAAAGAGGTAGATGAAGTGTTCTACAAGGAGCTGGTGGAAGTCTCACAATCTGTTGCCCTTGTTCTCATGGGAGACTTCAATTTACCAGCTGTCTGCTGGAAATACAACACAGCAGAGAAGAAACAGTCTAGGAGGTTCCTGGAGTGTGTGGAAAATAGCTTCCTGACACAACTGGTAAGTGAGCCTACCAGGGGAGGTGCCTTGCTTGACCTGCTGTTCACAAACAGAGAAGGACAGGTGGGAGATGTGGCAGCTGGAGGCTGTCTTTGGCTTAGGGACCGTGATACAATTGAGTTCTCGATTCTTGGTGAAGTAAGAAGGGGGATCAGCAGAACCACTACCATGGACTTCTGGAGGGCAGAGTCTGGCCTGCTCAGGGCACTGACTGGGAGGCTCCCTTGGGAGGAAGTCCTGAAGGGCAAAGGGGGCCAGGAAAGATGAGCATTCTTTAAGAAGGAGGTCTTGAAGGCACAGGAGCAGGCTCTCCCCAAGTGCCACAACATGAGCCGGTGGGGAAGATGAGCATCCTGGCTGAACAGGGTGATTTTGCAGACACTCAGGAAAAAATGCAGAGTTTACCTTTTATAGAAGAAAGGGCAAGTAACTCAAGAATAGTACAGAGACCTCGTTAGGTCTTGCAGAGAGAAAATGAGACAGGCAAAAGCCCAGCTAGAACTCAACCTGGCCACTGTTGTAAGGAGTAACAAAAGATGTTTTTACAAATACATTAACAACAAAAGGAGAACCAAAAAGAACCTCCATCCTCTATTGGATGTGGAGGGGAAGATTGCCACTGAGGACGAGGAAAAGGCTGATGTACTAAATAGCTTCTTTGCCTCAGTCTTTAACCACCACACCAGTTATCCCCAGGGTATTCAGCCCCCTGAACTGAAAGGCAGGGACAGATCAGAGAATAAACCCTCCATAATCCAGGAGGAAGCAGTTTACGACCTGCTGCTCCACCTGGCACTCATAAGTCTGTGGGGCTGCATGGGATCCACCCAAGAGTGCTGAGGGGGCTGGCAGAGGAGCTTGCCAAGCCACTCTCCATCATATATCAGCAGTCCTGGTTAACAGGGGAGGACCCAGATGACTGGAGGTTTGTCAGTGTGACGCCCATCTACAGGAAGGCCTGGAAGGAGGATCTGGAGAACTACAGGACTGTCAGCCTGATCTCGGAACCAGGGAAGGTTATAGAGCGGTTCATCTTCAGTGAGCTCACCAGGCAAGTGCAGGAAAACCACGGGATCAGGCCCGTCCAGCATGGCTTCATGAAAGACAGGTCCTGCCTGACCAATCTGATCTCCTTCTATGACCAGGTGACCTGTCTAGTGAATGATGGAAAGGCTGTGGATGTTGTCTACCTGGGCTTTAGCAAATTATTTGACACTATTTCCCACAGCATCATCCTAGACAAGCTGGTGGCTCATGGCTTGGATAGGTGTACTCTTTGCTAGGTAAAAAACTGGCTGGATGGCTGAGCCCAGAGCCCTGTGGTGATTGGAGCTAAATCCAGTTGGCGGCCCTTCACAAGCAGTGTTGCCCAGGGCTCAGTGTTTAATATCTTTATCAATGATCGGGACGAGGGGATCAAGTGCAGCCTCAGTAATTTTGCAGATGACGCCAAACTGGGTGGGAGTGTTGATCTGCTTGAGGGTAGGAAGGCTCTGCAGAGGGATCTAGACATGCTGGCTTGACAGACCGAGGCCAATTGTATGAGGTTGTGCTGGTTTTGGATGGGATAGAGTTAATTCTCTTCTTTGTAGCTGGTAAAGTGCAGATGGCACATGGATGCTTTAGTTGTTGTTAAGTAGCAGCTCAGTGTTGCTAAGTAGCACCTATGATAGTGAGGGACCTTTCCAGCTTCCCATGCTCTGCCACGTGGGCAGGAGGCTGGGAGGGGCAGGGCCACAGCCAGGACAGCTGACCCCGACTGGCCAATGGGACATTCCATACCATATGACACCACGACCAGTATATTATCTAGGGCAGTTGGCATGTGGGGGAGGCGGTTGTGGCTTCGGGACTAGTGGTGTTGGGTCAGCAGGTGGTGAGCGCCTGCAGCACGTGTTGTTTGTTTTGGTTGTTCACTCCCCCTTCCACCTGCCCCGGGTTTCATATCCTTCTCATTCTTTTCCTTTTAATTGCATTATTATTGTTGTTGTTGTTATTGTTTTATTTTAATTATTAAACTGCTCTTATCTCAACCCATGATCTTTCTCACTTTTACCCTTCTGATTCTCTCCCCCAGGCCGCTGGTGGGGGAGTGAGAGAGCGGCTGTGTGGGGCTGAGTTGCTGGCTAAACCACAACAGAGGTTCAACAAGGCCACGTGCTGGGTCTTTTCACTTTGGTCTCAAGAATCACATGCAAAGCTAGAGGCTTGGGGAAGAGTGGCTGGAAAGCTGCCTGGAGGAAAAGGATCTGGGGGTGTTGGTTGACATCCTCCTGAACATGAGCCAGCAGCGTGCCCAGTGGCCAAGAAGGCCAATGGCATCCTGGCTTGTATCAGGAATAATCGGCCAGCCGGACTAGAGAAGTGATCGTGCCCCTGTACTCGGCACTGGTGAGGCCACACCTTGAATACTGTGTTCAGTTTTGGGCCCCTCCCTACAAGAGGGACACTGAGGTGCTGGAGCGTGTGCAGAGAAGGGCAATGAAGTTGGTGAAGGGTCTAGAGAGCAAGTATTGCAAGGAGAGGTTGTGGGAACTGGGGTTGTTTAGTGTGGAGAAGAGGAGGCTGAGGGGAGACCTAATCACTCTCTACAACTACCTAAGAGGAGGCTGTAGTGAGGTGGGTGTTGGTCTCTTCTCCCAAGTTACTAGCGATAGGACAAGAGGAAATGGCCTCAAGCTGCATCAGGGGAGGTTTAGATTGGATATTAGGAAAAATATCTTTACTGAAAGAGTGGTCAGGCATTGGAAAAGGCTGCCTAGAGAGGTGGCGGAGTCACCATCCCTGGAGGTGTTCCAAAAACGCGTAGTTGTGGCACTTTAGGGCACAGTTCAGGAGGCGTGGTAGTGTTGGGTTGATGGTTGGACTTGATGA
Source organism: Phalacrocorax carbo (assembly GCF_963921805.1). Lineage (NCBI taxonomy): Eukaryota > Metazoa > Chordata > Aves > Suliformes > Phalacrocoracidae > Phalacrocorax > Phalacrocorax carbo. The sequence continues at coordinate 163,937,071 of NC_087513.1, forward strand.
TCCTAGAGGTCTTTTCCAACCTTAATAGTTCAGGATTCTAGGATTCTATGATCCTAAGTGCTTTAGTATTGCTAAAGGTGTTTACATTTTTAGTCTGTCTTTTTGCTTGGAGCCCACACACCCTGAATCTTTTGCGGCAGCATTTAGACCAAGTGCTCTTATCCTTGCTGCTTTGCACTGGTGCTTTGAAGCACTATTATTCTGTTTTCCCTGACAAAGTGGTTTTTTTTATTATTATTATTTTGGCACGCAAATCATCCTGTTTCCCTTCTATTTCTTAATGCTTATTCTTTCTAGCTTTAGTTTGAAACCCTGTACTAAAGTTTCCCCCACCCCTGTCCATCTGGTGTCTTCTAGACTGTTGACTCTTTATTACAAGATAAATAATCAGTGGGTAACAGTCATTTTTATATCCAAAAAATACTACCCAAATAATAAACATTCACAAAGCTTAGCAGCCAGTGTGCAATGTTTGCTCCTAATTAAGCCTATTTAATTAGTGCCAATAGTATCAGCAAAGAAAGACCACCAACAGGAATTCTGAGTGGGTATTGATGAAAGTTATAGTTTTTCTTCTGAGGAGAAAAAGCAGTAAAGTTGTGGTTGTTGACATGATTGTGAGACCCCCTGTTGTACCGGAAAGGACAGCCAGGAGAGGACCTACACTTCTCTTCCTGGCTGTCTCTGGGGACAATTTTCTCTCTTCCTCACACTCTGCCTTTGTCCCTGCTCTTTCCCTAAGATAACCTTGAAGGCAATGTACACCATCAGCCTCAGATCTGAATAATAAAGCTTTGTGCCTGTCAGCCCATTTCAACTTTTTTTTGTGCAACATTATAAATGCTTCCACATCAGCTGCATATTTAAATAGTTGTTATTACAAATGACCTATTCATCAAGCTAAGTTATCCAAGTGATGGAAAAATAATTTGGTGCAGAGTTTTCCAATTAAATAAATGTGTTTAGGATTAATATGAAAATCATTTGTTTGTATCACTATGCAGTCAGTGAATCGGCACTCAGCATAAAAGAACAGACAATAAAGGTACATGACAGTAATTTATAAGTCTATGTCTGAGCCTTCCGATATGATCATACAACAATAAATGGTATCCATGTAAATCGTGGATCACTCTTCCATAAAATAGTTACTCCCAATTGCATTAGTTTATCTGTGTTTGGAAATGCAGTAACTAAAGTTAGTGCTGAATTAGCAGCACTGTGATATTCGACTCAAAGACACCATGGGTCCCAAAGCATTTCTGAATAGAGTACACAGATTTCTCTTCTGCGGGGGAAACCTTCTGCTTTTTATTTTTTTCCATTTTGAATACAGGGTTTGAAATCTGCCCTTTGTGTTCTAGCTTTTAGTGAGCAATTTTCCATTTTTAAAGGGAACTAGAAAGATTAGAAACTGTCTTATATTCTCTTTGTTTTGAAATCATGCTTATGCCAGGACTCATGTCATGTCAGAACTCTCTGGAAAACCAAACCAAAATTAAAGTAAATAGGATATGACTTCTTCGAGTTAGGGTTATATTTATACATTTTAGTTCTCAAGTTTAGTCTTCTATTTTAGAAAAAAAAAACCCAAACAAAAAAAATACACCCAAACAATGCACACCCCACCTGCAAAAGAAAAAAAAACCCAAACAAAAAACAACCCTGCAAAGCACAAATACTCAGATGTATTATTGAAAAAGGGCATTAAGGTCTGAAGTGTTAAAGTGAAATGTTCAAAAGTGCATGATGGGGCTTTACATAGGATTAGTATTTCCTTAAATGAGTACCATACTAGTATGTAAAGTTTAGCGTGGAATTCATCTGTGCTGTGTGGATCACCTCACACTTAGGTGTTTAGTTAGTTTATTGTGGTTATGTAGGCGTTCTCTATCATTAACAGAGGAATTTTGTGCATTTCAGTGCTAAATTCTTATCTGTTCATTTTACTTTGCAAACTTTCTAAGGCCAAAACAGGATCTACTCGCCAACTAAATGTAAATATTTTCCTCCTTTATGAATCAGATTTTTTTAAAATATATTTCAGATATTGTAAAAACATTTTTAGTAACAAAATAAACACAATTCTTTCACTTTTCTGTAGGTGTATAGAAGGTTATTAATTTTAAAAAACTTAAATGATCCTTGTACTAAAAATGTAGGAAGAGCAAAGGAGAAAAGGGGAGAGAGGTAGAGGTGTCGTTGCATAGCAGTGATTTTCTACGTTGCACTATATTTCGTTTGTGCCAAAGCCTATATTCTGAAGACGGGCAAATTTATGGTTTTAAAAATACCACTGCAATTTTCACTGACAAGTTTATCAAGAATATTTCTTGCGATAGTGAATAGCTCCCATGGATAAAATACTAGAGTTTTTTCAGTGGCCATTTTAGGATTAGGGCTTTATTTTTAAAAATGTTCATTATTCCCAGATGTGCTGGTTGTAGCTGCGATAGGGTTGATTTTCTTTCTAGTAGCTGGTATAGTGCTGTGTTTTGGACTTAAGATGAGAATAGTGTTGACAATACAGAGATGTTTTAGTTACTGCTGAGCAGTGTTTGGACAGAATCGAGGCCTTTTCCTGCTTCTCACACTGCCCCACCAGTGAGCAGGCTGGCGCTGCACAAAAATTTGGGAGCGGGCACCACTGGGACAGCTGACCCCAACTGACAAGAGGGGTATTCCGTACCATATGACATCATGCTCAGCATTTAAACTAGGCAAAAACCTGGCCAGGGGTTTGCTGCTTGGCAACTGGCGGGGAATGAGTCAGCAGGTTGTGAGCAATTGCTTTGTGCATCACTTGTTTTGTATATTCTTTTATCAGTATTATTATTATGTCCCTTTCTTTTCTCTCCTATTAAATTGTCTTTATCTCAATCTCAATGAGTTTTACTCAACTAATCTCAATTAGTTTTACCTTCTTTTTTCAATTCTCTTCCCCATTCTGCTAGGAGGGAGGGAATGAACAGCTGTGTGGTGTTTAGCTGCCTGCTGCATTAAACCGCAATAGTCTTTTAGTTTTTCAAGATTCTGCACTTGTTCAGGGCTGAAGTTCCAAAACATTGGAGGTGCCCACTGTCCTAGGTATTTGCCCATACTACCCCACACACCCTGTAAAATGTCTGTGAAATGTCCACAAATGTCCACAAAATTGAGTATATAAGAGGTTAAAAAAAAAAAAGAATCTTGGATATGTCTGCTTGAACACTTAAGAAAGTTAGTACCTGACTATTTCCTTATGAAAAGATACTCTGGCTAGCTAAAATGTTGGATTTCTTCGCTTTGAAAGAGGCATTTCTTTGTCTTTTAGAATAAGCAAGATGTTAGGTTAGGTATTTTATGGATGCTTCCTTCTGTTATCCACCTCAGAATCCTGCAAGAGGCTCCATAACAAATCTTACAATGTTTTTCCACCTGTTAAAGAAAAGTCTATATGATATTTCTTTTATTTTCCTTTCTTTTTTTTTTTTTAATTGCAGGCATTTTTATCAGAAACACTGAATGTAATCAGAAGGGGAAAATCAATCAGATCTGTTATTTATTTGAGAAGCAAAAGCAGCTGCAGGCGTATAAAATTAGAACTTAAAATCAGCTTTTACTTCAGCTACAGAACTGAAATCATGTAGAGTCAAAACAGGTGGCTGAGAAATGACCATGTTCCATCCCATAGAGCATTATTGCACAGCTAAAACATTTATGCTCAAGACTGTTAGATTTAATAGTGTATTTCTGCACTTTGCTTTCTTCACTGTTGTTCAGATACTATGTGATAAGTACTTGGTCTGTAAAGAAATAAGGCACTTAAATCCTGATTAATTGTCCCTGTAGGCAGTTGCATATGAAATTAAGATTAGATGTTAAATGGCAAACACCTTTCTTCACTCAGCTTCTCTTATACTCAAAGCACCTTCATTTTCACTATTAAGCCTAGGCAGCTAAGGACTATCTAAACTCTGTTGGGGATCCTGACTGAAGATAAGTGCCTTCCTACAGTTGCATAATTAGGCCTTGAAGAGAGAAGGGTTTATGATTTACTCTGTAATCTATTGTATGTGACTCCCACTCAACTGCCAGTTATGGCTGTCATTCTTGGGCACTTAATTCTCCCTCAGCATGAGTGTAAGAGTAGCCTAGGTAAGTAATCTGGGGCTGTGGGTTCTTGCAAATGGCAAGACTCCTAAAAATCAGGTATTGTTATGCAATGTGAACTTTTAACTTGGCATCCACAATCCTTCCTGTGATGTTTTGTGGATGTACACCTCAGCTGCTCACAGTTTGTAAACAACATATTCAATCTTGGATACTTCTAATCTCCTTGTAATTATTGCAGGGGATTTTTTTTTTTTTTTTAAGCACTGGGATTGCTGCCATGCATGTAATAGGTAATCTAAGGTAACTAATTTTCCTGGTTTATGCCTCATGCTTTCTATCTCAAAAATATGGAAATTGGATATGACCTATTCTGTTAGGGGCTCTGTTGCAAATGAAAGCTCCAAGTGGAAAGTGATAATTATTCCTATTGTAATATGCAGTAATGTATTTCCTATCTGCAAAAATGTCTCATTCAGATTCTATGCAACAGAGCATCTGTTCAGGCATTGGAAGAGGCTGCCCAGAGAGGTGGTGGAGTCACCATCCCTGGAGGTGTTCAAAACGTGTAGTTGTGGCACTTTAGGGAGTGGTTTAGGAGGCATGGTGGTGTTGGGCTGATCGTTGGACTTGATGATCCTAGAGGTCTTTCCAACCTTAATGATTCTATGATTCTGTGATTCTATGATCTGTGTTTCATGGTGTGGTTGTACTTGATCTGGTTTAGTACTAGCAAATAAAAAAGAACCTGAAGCCAAATGACATGATTAGCTCATGTCCACAATGCTTAAGTCTAGCATTCCTTATTGGTTTGTCTCAGAGACAAACCAGGTTCAGGTAGAGACCTAACAACTAATTAGTTTAGAGGACAAGAAGACATTGAGTTCCTACTCCTTTTTCATTTATCAGTGTAGATCTACACTGAGATTCCTGAAGTAACTCCTTAGGTGGTATGTCTAAGCCCAATGCCCTGGAAACACCTAATATTATTTTAAATTTCAACCCCACCTAGAGCTTGACGATTAAAGCATTTTTTTAGGCAAGAAAAGTAGGTTTGAGTCTTCTAAGGAAGTGTAATGAATTGAATCTGAGTGTCTCATAAATACATAAAAAGGAGACAGCTCCATTACCACAATGCTTTTTAAAGTAATATATGTGTTCCATCAAGAATGCTTTCTGGGCTGTGGAGATTTTCCAACACATGTATCCCTGCATTGATTCCTTAATTTAAGACATGCTGAATGGTCTGAGTGACAGTGGTGTACGTCCTACACAGCTGCTGGTTGCTTTAGTTCCCTTCTTGAGTGTCTCAGCATATGCCTATATTGCACAATACACTGCTATTCACATATGCTTGTGCAAACTACCTGCAGGATAAAGATGATACAGATACCATGTTACACAGCTAGGCTTTGATCAGCTTGCTCTGAGGTAATACCACCTGGACACAGCTATAATTCTTGTGTGTGTGTCAGTGGTTTTGCTCTGTGTAAACACGTAGGCTCATTTGGAGCTATCCGAGCTATCTGAAATGTCATCAGGTAGTATAGCATGGATGCATCCTTAGGCATCTCACTTATTTTACTGAAGTAATTCTAAGTGATCAGTGTGAGCTCTTAACAGTCAAATCAAAATCAGGTATCAAAGACACAAATCTGAACCTTGGTCAATTTCTATCAAAATCATGATTTTTATTTATCCTCTGTCATCTATCAGCTGCCTTTAAAACATACCTGCCACAATTATGCTGATCATCCTTATGAAGATATGAAGCAGTTTTCTGATAGTGTTCACATTAGAGTGACAACACTTAGAGAACTTACTAAAAAATAAAGGGTAGTCAGAAAGGTTTGTGTTGAAGAATAAAGTCAACATTGCAAAAGGTCAGTCATAATTAGACAGCTGAAGAAATGTCAGTATTGCTTGAAGGGACTGATTAAGAATCCCTTTTCCAACACCATGAAAAATACAAATGTTGATCTATACAAAGTGAAGTCTTGCTACATCATGGTGTAATTATAGTTTATCATGGTGTTGTTACCGGTACTTAATCCATTTTTCACTCTGGGATTTACATACATTTAAATGCTTTAGACTAATTTACTCAAATAAAGGTATCCTAAAATTCAGTTATATTTCAAAGTGAGCATATAAATTTGTGTTTATCATGAAAACTGTAATTAAGCCAGGAATACTTCATTATTTGTTTAATATGATATTTTATCAGAAAGAATTAAAGACACTGTAGATGATTTTTCTGTAATTCTTTTTTCCTGTAATTTTGAATTCTGAAGGAATTATGGCCCAAGGATAAGCACATAGTGGAGAAGGTACACCTTGAAGTGGCTGTGGCTGTAAAAACTGTGCTGCAGCAGATACACCTTGAAGTATCAGTGGCTGTGCATGAGGTCATGCTGGAGCACCTCAAAAGGTGTTGCCATGGATAAGTCCACAGCTGAGCAGGTACATGCCCGGAGGGACTGCAGATATGGGCAAGGCCATTTTGGAGCAGGTTTACTTCTGAAGGGACTGTGGGTGTGGGTAAGGCAGCGCTAGAGCAGGTATATCACTGAAGGCACCGTGGCTGTTGTGGGTTAGCCCCAGCTGACAACTCAGCTCCACACAGCTGCTCATTCATTCCCCCACTGGCAGGATGGGAGAGAGAATCAGAAAGGTAAAGGTGAGAAAACCCGTGGGCTGAGATAAGAACAGTTTAATTGTTAAACTAAAACAATAATAATAACTACAATAATGTAATGAAAAGGAAAATATGAGAAAGAGAGAGAGACAAGAAACCTGGGGAGAGGGGAGTGGGAATAAACAACCCAAATAAACAATAACTGATGCAGCCACCCACTGACCTAATGTCACCTGTCCCTGAGCTGTGATTGCTTCCACCCCAGTTAATATACTGGTCATGACATCATATGATGTGGAATATCTCATTGGCCAGTTTGGGTTGGCTGACTTGGCTATGCCCCTTCCCCTCCCACCTTCTTGTGCACGTGGCAGAGCATGGGAAGCTGGGAAAGTCCCTAACTATGTAGGTGCTGCTTAGCAACAACTTAGCAGCTACTTAACAACTAAAACATCAATGTGCCGTCAGCAATATACCAGCTACACAAAGAAAATTAACTCCATCCCAGCCAAAACCAGCACAGGACCCATGGAGAAGGCTAGGCTAGAACAGGTGCACCTCAAAGTGACTGTGGCTGTGGGTAAGTCTACACCACAGTATATATACACAGTAGGTGTAATCCTGGAGAGACTGTGGCTCATAGATAAGGTTCCACTTGGAGCAGGTACATCCCCAAGGGACTGCAGTCTGTAGATGAGTCCAAGCTGGAGCAGGGGCAAGGGGAAGAGTTCATTATAATATTAAACCCAATGGTTGAGTCCAAAGGGACCAGGGGTGGAGATTGTAATGGGAATACCTTTAAGTTGTTGTAACCCATGATTTGAGTTACATGTTATTGGAATTACTATAGCAGGAACCACCTGAACCAATGTAGGACAAGCCATAAGAGAAGCAGTGCGAGGGCAGCAGTGACCCAACCTGAGCTGGTTTTGGTGCCCAGTAACTCCACAGAACACACCACCTCTCCTGTCCTGAGTGACCACCAGAAAAGATGGAGCACAAAGTCATGGACATTTGTCAGCCCAATGTCAGCGGACATTCTGTGTAAATCTGTGGACATTTTAAAGATGTTTTACAGGACTGGTCCATAGACTAAGGGAATGATATCTGTGTATTATATCAAAGGATGGGAAAGGGTGGTGGTAATTAATGAGGTTGTATTGGATAGTGTGGGACCTGAGCATGACATAGATGGTATGGAATAAGGGGTCGATACTGTCCTGGTTTTAGCAGGGATAGAGTTAATTTTCTTCAGAGTAGCTAGTATGGGGCTCTGTTTTGGATTTGTGCTGAAAACTGTTGATAATGTGGAGACGTTTTAGTTGTTGCTAAGTAGTGCTTACACTAGTCAATGACTTTTTCAGCTCCCCATGCTCTGCCGGGTGCACAAGAAGCTGGAAGGGGGCACAGCCGGGACAGCTGACCCCAACTGACCAAAGGGATATCCCACACCATATGATCTCATGCTCAGCGTATAAAGCTGGGGGAAGAAGAAGGAAGGGGGGACGTTCAGAGTTATGGCATTTGTCTTCCCAAGTAACCGCTACGCGTGATGGAGCCCTGCTTTCAAGGAGATGGCTGAGCACCTGCCTGCCCATGGGAAGTAGTGATTGAATTCCATATTTTCCTTTGCTTGCACGTGTGGCTTTTGCTTTACAGATTAAACTGCCTTTATCTCAACCCATGAGTTTTCTCCCTTTTACTCTTCTGATTATCTCCCCGTTCTACCAGGAGTGAGCGAGTGGCTGTATGGTGCTTACCTGCTGGCTGGGGTTAAACCATGACGGATACCTTACATGCTTTTAGATTGTACTAAATAATCTTAGATTTCTGTAACTAAGTCTCATAGTAGGGAAAGATTTAATCTCCAGAAAAGGAAAAAATTTTGACACCTTCTGTTTGGATGTCTATGCTTTTATTATTATTAGTGAAGACTGGGTCAAGTCTGGAAAACTCTCTAGTTTCTGTTGACAGTATTGAAGGGGGTCTTAATTCAGTTCTCTAAATGTAAGCATCTAATGTCACCTTAGATGCTGTTGAGTATCTAGACTATTATTTTGCTGGAAATTTTTCAGGTAAATTATGATATTTCAAATTAGTTTAACAGCATGTATGCTAACAACAGTTTTCTAAGTACTGTGTGAGCATAGTCACCTAATTCACATGTAGAAATGTCTACTTAAGGTTGTGGGGTTTTTTGTGCTTTGTCATGGACCTTGATCCTAGCAAAGGTTTCCATTAATTTCCCTGTTGCTGCTGAATCAGCCACGCTAGCCCAGCTTTCTGTCTTTCTAGAGAGGGCTTCTTGGCTTGCCCTTCAGGACTTTCTCTTGCAGGTGTTACTGGATTCATTAGTTTGTCAACGTATGAAACAAAACCACCTAGTATGGCCTGTGAAAACCACTTTAGAAGTTGGAGAAAGTATGATCACTGACTAGTATCACCTGTTTTCTTGCTTCTCATACTGCCATGTAGGCATTTTGGGACAGTGCGGTACTAGCTGCTGCTGATCAGGGAGGTATGGAGTTGTCTGTGGTCTAACTTTGCGATCCCACCTGTATTTCTTCCCCAGGGAGAAGTGTCTGTGCGCCCTACACAGCAAGTTGCAGGCTGGTAGGGTTTCTGTGCTTATGCAGGAGAGCGGTACCTTTTCAATGTGAGAGCAGACTGAATATGTTTACCTGATGTAGAGTTTTTCTATAAATGTTTCTGGATTTTTAGGGTGCAGGCTGAGGCATGCCATGGTATGGAAAGAAAATAGCAGAGGATAATTGCCATGTAATTTTGGCATATGTGTTTTCAGGCTTAGTACATTTCAATCAGTGGCATTTTTATAAAATTTTATGTCTTATATCATCCCCAAAGCCTTTCTTCAGTTAGAATTTTATCTTGCTATTATGAAAAAAAATATATGAGTAAATGTAGGGTAATGCTTTCATACTGCTTATGTATGAGACCTTGTATTTTGCACAGTCTGTGGTTTCTATAAATAATTTGAAAACATAAATTTCTGGTATTTTATTTAATTACCAATCTGCCATGACAGCATAACTCTTGTTCCAAGAAAGATAATAAGAACTGATGGGCCACCAAAGCCATTATAAAGCTTTTTTCATTATTTCTTTGTGTGACTCTGATGTATTGTTCACTAATTAGTCAAGTAACATCGCTTACATCATACCAATACCAATATTACAATACCAATAATAGTCGTATTGCAAACTGTGCTATGTATGACATAAAAAGTATAAAAAAAGATTTTGTATGCGCTAGAGAAAATAAATATATAAAGACAGGTCATCCATGTAATTAAGCAAAGAGATTAATACATGTGTAAGCTTCTGTGAGGTAGTTGTACAGAAAATGTTTCTCTTCTGTACTTGTTTTAATGCAGACACTTTAAGGAAATGAAGTAAATTAACAAAGCCTCCTAAGCTCCAAACATTTTCATTACCTCTGTACTGAAAATGAAAAGGCTCAAAAATATATGAAGTGTTGACTCTCTCAGGTTAATTGTATACGCTTAATTTTTTTCTCTGAAATATTTTTAAAACAAAGAAACACTGTGTGGAACATTCAGTTTAAACTGATGAGTGATCAATATGAATTCCTTTTTTTTTTTCCTTCTTTTTTTTTGTCCCTGCTCAGCCTTCAATTCTTTTTGCTTATTTCACTTTTAGGAGCTACAAACACATTAGAAAATGTTTATTACTTAGTTCCAACTGCAAAGGGGTATTCTATAAAATTCTACCATTAAACAAAATGTATTTTAAAATAAAAATCTTTATTAGAGTTAAGAGAAATTACAATACTCCAAAGTATACAAAGGTTTTTGAGTTTTATTAGATTGCTTTAATTTTTTTTGGGGGGGGTTATTTTAGTCAAAGAAGGATATTACATTCCAGTTTACCCTTACAAGGTGAGATAACATGGTAGGACTTTATACTATATAATTAACTTGACAATATTCTGAGCAGAAGTTTTATTAATTCAGTAAATGAGTACCACGAAAATGGTTCAAACAATAACACTGCATAAACCATTAAGAAATAAAAGAATGATTAAAAAATACTTAGCATACTGATCTTAAAATATACATTCATACACCTCTTTATATAAATGTATACATATATGTATAAAAATGCAAGGACTAACTAGAAACTAATCAACCCTCCAATCTGTATGGAAACTACCTACTAACATTTTTTTCTTCCAATTGCTGTATAAAAGAAATTTCACTAATTTTGTAATAATGTTCACATACAAAAATGAGTACACGAAAATATTATGTCAGCCAAGATCTTGGCTGTATAATATTCTCATTATAAGTTATAATATAGGCGTTACTTACACCTTAGTAAGCATTACTTACATTTTAGAAGTTACAGAACATAGGTGAAGTTCCAGCCACACTTCCATGAAGAAACACTTTACCATTTTGTTTATGTTCTATAAATAGTCACATTGGGAAAATACATCTAATAAATAAGTGCTATTATTATGCTTCTTGGTTCTTTTCTTTCTCAGACTATGAATCTTGGACATTCAACTACTTAGGCTCAAAATAAAAACGGGGTGATTTCTAAAGCCAGCCCTTCAGTCTGGTAGTGTGATTGCTATCACGCACAGCTGAGATCTGTGGAGATGAAGTCCCTTTGACTAAATAGGACTTTTATATCAAATATATTTCCTGAAAAAAAGCTGTAATCTGTTCATCTTACTCTGAAGATGTGCAATATTTCCCAGTAGTATTAGGAAAATAGTGATTCATAGTCAGTTACTTAGGGGAAAAAAAATAGAAAGAAAAGAAAAAACATCTATTCACATGATAAGATGCAAGGTTATGGATCTTGTGTGCATGAAGGTACCTCCTTTGAAACTTTGACTGAGGCATCTAAGCTCTTTAAAACCTTAAGCTTTCTTCATGCATTGTTGAACTTATAATGCCTAATTTGAGGATCCATTTGGTACTGTGAGGTGAGATTTGTAAAACCAGTCTTGATCTCTTTTCTGACAAGTATTTAATGGTGTATGAATAAATAAATAAAAATATGTAAGTATATAAATATATTTCTCTCACAGGAAGAGTGCTTAATTCAAACATCGTTTTGGTAAGAGTGTTAATTAGTTAGTTGTTACAGGATATTATGTGAGTGAAGAGAGAGGAATGAATAAAGGGAGCTGGTGAAAGAAGGGTCTGTATTCCATGAAAAAAAAAAAAAAGGCTAATTTGCTTATGCTTTAAAAGAGCTCTACAGACATATAACTAAATAGATTTGAAGGGTTTAAGACTAGTTAGCCTAAGTGGCTTCAAGATAGTTCTAGCTTCTGATAAACTCTTTTTTTTCAGATCTCTAAATCTCCTGAGGAGTTTAATGGAGAACCTGGATACCAAATGGGAGGTGCAGACTCCGTCACCCCACAGGGGCTGGTTCCATGTCTCTGCTGCCCAAATTTCAATAGCTCTCATTATGATCCATTTTCAGATTGGCTCATTTTCTGTATGTTATGCAGTCTACTATGTCTCTAAACAAGAGTAAATGTAAGTTAGACCAGTATCCACTTTTGTAAATCAGCTGTGCTAACACATCAAAAAAATATACTGAAGTTATGAGGTTAAAATTTTAAAGTTATTGCCATCAGATCCAATAGCTTCACAAAAAGGTTCCAAATGAAAATGTGATTAGGAGAGACAAGCCCATCTATTTAACTAAAACTTCTCTGATATCATTTACTTCCAGTTCACAATTTACTGTTGTGGTTCGGGAGCACTTTTAAAAATTCTTTCAACGTCAATCCTGAAAGGTATTATTAGCTAGGAACTCAGATAGATAAACTTGTTGTATGGTATTCAAATCCCAGGGCAAAAGAAAGGCTTTTATAAACTGTTATCTTTGGTATACTGGCATCTTTAATGAAGGTCAGTGTTTGGGTTTTTTTTTGTTTGTTTTCTTCCTGTGGTATATAGTTCTGCAATTTTATTTTCAGTCTCATTTGGTTTATCTTTGCCTCCAGGATGACGGTATTGTGAAAAGAAACAACAGAATATTTGTCTCAGAATGACCTAGACATAGAGGTATTAACTGAAATTTCAGTTAAATAATTTATTATTTTTCTTGTTCCCTTAATATTCAGCTATATAGTAGATGTTTGAAATGTAACCGAAAATATAAAAAGGGTTTGCTTTATAAGGGTCTCCGTAGATATTAATAGGCATAAATCTGAATTGTGGATTTTATGTTACATGCTGTTGATTTGAGGCAAGCATTTCAAATGCCTTGTGAACAGAAGACAAATTCATGCAACAAGTTATATCCAGCTATAGAAATCAGAAACCCTTTACATTATTTCTGTCAAAATTTTATTTGTGAAACATTAATTTTATTTCACAGTGTATTATATTTTAACCTTTAAAAATAACCCTTATGATGACAGACTACAGAAACTTATCTCTTTTTGCTTAAAAAAAAAAAAAAACCTCAAACAAAGGACTATCCTGTAATTGAAAATTATCTGGTAATGGGATATGATAAGGCATGAGATTTTCTGTTTAAGTAACTGCTTAAACATTTTTTGTTCCTTTTTTCCTTTTTTTTTTTTTTTTTTTTACTTTTGTCTCCTTAAGAACTGAGAGAGATTTGTGCTGTATTTCCCAGGAAGTAGCTATTTTCCCAGCATACTAAACTCTACTACAAAATCATTCAGCTTAGAAGGTAAGTTTGTGTCTGAATTCTTACTGCTTTTATTCACAGGTTCATCCCAAAGTGACTGTATCACCATCCTACTCTAAACAGAAAAAAAACCACTTATAGAGGTTATAACAATACAAGGAAGCAAAGACAAAACCCAGGATCAGGCAATCCAGAACGGAAGCCTGATTTATAAAGATAGCGTTTTGAACTGTCTTTAGTAGATTCCTGTGCAATTTTGCATTACCTATATTGAAACCCAATGGGGTAGCAAAGAAAGCATCTTTAAAATGTATTGTATTATCTCTGAGCTTTGTTATTAATTAAATATTAAAGTCCCAGGCTAGAACATGAAATGAATTAATCATATCACTATAAAGGAAAAACAAACAGAAACGGGGAAAAAAATCCCTGTTTCCTAAATATGCAAAAACAAATCCCTGTTTTTCTACAGAATTCCAATTAGCATATTGCAGTAAACAAATTTTAAACATCTGCTAAAGAGATGATTGCTAAAATAATGATTGCAAAAACTTTATTTGGCAAACCTCATTCACTTAAATATATACTCTGAATTTTTTACATAATTCTAAAAAAAAAAAAATGTTCTGAAGTCTTAAAAGAGTCTAATTTTTCCCAATATCCAGTAGCATTTTAATGTAACTTTCCTGTTCCTATCATTAATAAATATGATTTTATCATCATTAAAAATGGTTTGCATCAATGATGCTAGTCTGAGGAAAGGGACTCTACTATACCTGAGGTCTGATCGCTCATGATCTTCTATGTCTGTGTGCAGAGAAGTTTAGATAAGGGAAGTCTTTGCATCTGCTGGTGCCAAAGAGCTAGGTAAGAGAAAACTATGATTTTAAAAGCAGGAGAAAAGAGTTAATCAGTTATCACTTGAGTTGGATAGTCTAATTATCTATTTCTGTCTTCCATAGCCTAAACATTTGAAAAATCCATTCAGATTTACAGATAAACCAGTAGAGAGTGACCAAAGAATTTATTATTACTTTGTTTTAAAATAAAGATAAAAAAATTTCCCCCATGCACACACCAGTTCAAAACTTATGGTCCCTTTTCCAGAGGATATTAACACAAAGACCTGCAAGATTTACTGGAATTATAAAAATAACGAATGCTATTTAAAAATATACCTATAATTGCTTTAAAAGATAGTAAATTAATATAATTGGCAAAAAAATAATCAGAATAGCAATAGCATTCAAGAAACATAAAATGCACAGTTAATGAAAGCTTTGTGACTAAGTTTATGTTATACATTATTTCCATTCTGAATGCGTCAGATATTAATAATTCCCACCAGACTTTGTTAGTAAGATGTAAAAGCTAGTGCTTATAAAAGACAAGGAACTATATCTTCCCTAAACCTCTGAGAAGTCTCAAAAACATTTGAAAGTGCAAAAATTAATATGGACAACAGTACTTTCTGAGTTTTTAAACAGTGCTTTACTTTTCCTGTTTTGATGACATCTTAAAAATCAAGAGGTCTTTTTCCTTTCAAGTAGCAATCATGCTTATAAATAACCTTCCTTAAATTTAATTTTAAACTAATAAAGATCAAGTTTGATGCATTTCTGTTGAAACACTCTTTACAATATTAGGAAATAATTTCTGCTTCACATGACAATCTTTTTTTTTTTAATTCTTTTAAGTTTTGTTTCAAGTTCCAAATATTGCAGAAAACTAACATGATAAATTTTATTGTGTTTACTGACTATTCATTCTATGTGATTTATTTATGTTGGAAAATGGACAAGGCCTCATGTTGTCTCTGGAAGCATTGGCTCAAATTCCTCACCCAAAGTGAAATGAAACTGATATTACAAATTCTTTACTCCCTTCCCAAGTAAATTTACTGCCGACTTTGGCTAAGTTGCCCAACTTCCTGTACTGGGTTTATGTGGCAAGGTTTTGCTAGCAGGGGGGCCACTGTGAGAAGATACCAGAAGCTGCCCCCTGTCTGACATAGGCAGTGCCAGCCGGCCCAAGACAGACTGGCCACTGGCCAAAGAGGAGCCAATCAGTGCTGGTGATAGGACCTCTGTGATAACATTTTTAAGAAGGGGAAAAAAAACCAGCTGCACAAAGCAGCTGGAAGAGAGGAGTGAGGCTATGTAAGAGAAACAACTCTGCAGACACCAAGGTCAGTGAAAAGGAGGGGGAGGAGGCGCTCCAGGTGCCAGAGCAGAGATTCCCCTGCAGCCCGTGGTGAAGACCATGGTGAGGCAGGCTGTCTCCCCGCAGCCCATGGAGGTTAATGGTAGAGAAAGCTCCTGGCAGGACCTGTGACCCCGTGGAGAGGAGCCCACACCAGAGCAGGATTGTTGGCAGGACCTGTGACCCTGTGGGGGACCTATGCTGGAGTAGTCTGTTCCTGAAGGAGTGCATCCTGTGGAAAGGACCTGTGCTGCAGCAGTTCTTGAAGACCTGCAGCCAAAGGTGCATGGGGGCAGTGAGAGAGTGAGACTGACACAGAGAAGTTTGTCAAGGACTGCCTCCCCCCTATCCAGCTGAGAAGGAGGATTGACACAGCGGCTTGATGGGCACCTTATGGCTAAGCAAGGTCAACCCAGAACACATTCTGTATCCTGGACTCTGTGTCCTGCCTCTGGAGTTTTGAATTCTAAGGCAACTATAATTTAGTAAACAGGTATGTACTAAGTGTGAGTGTATAACAATTTTAACTGCATTATTACACCAATAATAAATTTTTCACTTTATGTAAAATGTAGTTCCTGTTTGACCATTACAAGTTTTTGTGCATAGAACATAGAACACATAACTAAAAGCTTAGAGGTTATTTTCCTGGTTTTAGACAAACAGCACAAAAAATCGATCCATTTCCATTTAA
This sequence comes from Phalacrocorax carbo, assembly GCF_963921805.1. NCBI lineage: Eukaryota > Metazoa > Chordata > Aves > Suliformes > Phalacrocoracidae > Phalacrocorax > Phalacrocorax carbo. Next base: position 163,953,368 of record NC_087513.1, read on the forward strand.
AATCTCTACAGTTTATGATGGCAAAGTTGCCAGGAGGATAATTGGCTGGATTAAGACTAAGAGTTTCTCTAAAGTGTACAGTAATCCACTTATGGTTGCTGTAGGTTGTAACAGCAATCCACAAAGACTCACAAAACTTAACTATTATCCACTTTCTTAGGTAGAACAGTCTGTTGATTATGAGTAGCTGAGCAGATGTATCAGAGATATTCTCAAAGCTCTCACTGATGAATAAATTTTCTCTATGCTCAATGAAAAATTGTGGATGTACTTACAAAAAAAGAAACTTAGTCAAAATAATGGATATTTAGAAAAGCAAGGTCTGTTACCAAGGCTAATTCTTGACAAGCAGTATATAACTGCAGAAAATTAACTATTTAACGTTATCTGTAACATATGTTTGCTAATTAAAGGTAGTGCTGTAAAAATAGGATTGCTTTGATATGTCTTGCTAGATGATTTATTACTTTTAAATATAACAGAAATATTCTCATATAAAGACAATTATTTATTTTATATTATTAATTAGTTACGGCTGAGTGCCACTAAGTTTTGGATTCATATGACTCACAGTGAAAAAAATCACTTTCAGGAACAAATCCTGACACCCTTGAACATTCCTTTTTATTCCTACTAGGAAAGAGGTAAAATTCATAGAATAAGGGAATAAATTATGAGATTGTGCATTCTGAACAGAAAAGAAAATTTATGCTTGACTGATTTTTAAGAAAATATTTACAAGGAATGAGCAAGAAAGTTTAATGTTTGGAAAGCTGAAGAGTATATATTGGAACACATGACTATAATAACAATTGCATTATATGTTTTGATGTAAAACCTCAAGTTATTTTTACACGTGGACATAGTAATGCAGAAACTCTCATAACTGAATGGTAAGTGATTTACTGAATGTAATAATATAATTCAAGCATCATTTTTTTACTGAGGCTAGAAGAATTCAAATGTGTATTAGTGAAAAACCCCTTTGTATGTCAAACCCTAATAGCACTTCTGTAAAGACTCCTTCTAACTTACAACTGCTACATTCCACTCTTCCTCAAACTACTGATTTACTAACTGTAGTAAATTAGCTCTCGTGCTGGCTTTAAGATATCGTTAGTGGCAAATAATTTGCAGTTGTTCTAGTATTGAACACATCTCAAATACCCATGATTATACATTTTTTTTTCCTGTTTTATAGAATAAAGACACATGTTTGCTTGAAATTTATACCTGATTCTTTGGAAAATGTCTAAAGGTGTTGATGTCCTATAATGTGTACTACTGTCATAGTTTAAAATCATAGCCCAATGCATTATTTCACAATCTAAAAAAAAAATCTATGAGAAATATGACTGAAATCTTATGGGGTTTGGGTGTGTTGTTTTTTTTTTTTTTTTTCTCTCATAAGATGAATCATTCCATCCTAAGACAGGTGTTTACATAACCAGATTGAATTGCATTCTGGAAACTTCACTGCCTTTGACCAGACAAGTAGTTTCATGTAACTGAGGTTTGCTCAGATAGTTTTTACGTTGTTAAATAAACTGTGCAATATTAACTGTTTCAGCATGCTTTGTAAACTAACATGCATTTTCACTCCACCTTGCTGTCCTTCTTTCATAATACAGCTAGAAGATGTGAGAGCACCTGAGGTATATCAACTTTACACTATGTGAAGATGTGGATCCACTGGATTAATCTTTTCTCTTTGACCTAATTAAGAAAACTCATCAGGATAAGTACAGATCTTCAGGGGCAATAGGCATTTATCTCCCCTATGAATGTCATCTGCAATTGTTGTTACTCAAATACCTGCTTTCCCTGGAGAATTTTTCTTAGGCATATGAGGAGTTAAATTAGCTTAAAGGCTGTGGCCATTTGCCTCTAGCCTGTCTGTTGCCTGAGACGTCTAAGCTCAGTGTGCTTTGACCTTTCATGCCTAGACATGGACAAGAATAATTTCTTTAGTGTTATTTTAAGCTTTTCATCATAGAATCAGGAATTTAAAAACAAACTGCAACTACACTGAACCAATTATATTTGTAATAGAAGACACTTTAATATTATCTTTAACAAGACTTTAGGAAAATGCGTAAAAAGAAACTTCAATTTAAATATTTTTGAGATATTCTGAACCTAATCATGCTACCATTGAACCAAAAGCTAAAACTCCCACTGACTTCAATGGGCCTAGGATTATATGCACAGCAGGGGACAAGACTCAGTAACCCATGAGGTGCTTTTCATCCCTATGTTAGTACAATAGGAGCAGAAATCTGCAGCAAGCATGATAATGTCAGGGTTGTAAGGCTTGAGAAGTTAGAAAGCTAGGACTTTCATATGAACGACATTATTTTTGAAAAGTACAACTAATATAAATGAAGCTGTGGTTTTGAAATTAAGTTTCTATTTGCTATAAACATTACTGACTACAAGATATCAATATATCTGATACAGATTTGCATTTTATAATTATCTTGGCTTAAGATTCTGATAGTTGTTTGAAGCCTTTTCTTACTGTGAAAAAGGGTAGGATTTTAATTAGTTTTATTTCCAGCATTCAGCTGATGTGCATGGGCGACAAAGCCAAGTGTGAGACATGGAAATCATTGTAAAGTCTTTACTGCGGTATAAGTACATGTATTCAGTGCAGAACAACTGGAAATCAGCTTGAATGCCCTGTCAGTGTAACTAACTCAACCTCCTCTTTTGCATTTCATGTTCTTTTCCTCACTAACAACAGCAGCAGCTGCGCTAGTCTAAATTCCCAGAATTATTATTATGATATTTTTTAAAAGTCTTGTTCTTGAACATTCAAATGCTCTAATTCTAGAAAGAGGTAACTGCATCAATTTTTCAGATTTGGTATCTTCACAGTTTACACTTTGAAATTGGCAACATGCCACCAGATGGAGAGCAAAAGATTAGCGATTAGAGGCCAGGTTCTCAGAGCTGAATTTAAACATCGTAATTGCGGGGTAATTCAGAACACTGAAAATGGGCATTTAGGTATCCTACATCACTTGAAGAGTGATTAAGAGTACCTGATTCAGGGCTCTCTTTCCTCTTTATAGGGAGCCAACTTACATCACACAGCCATGCAGCTTTCTGCATGCAAACAGATGAATGATGACAGCTAGTAGAGAGCAAAGAGTAGTAACAGGACTACAGCTAGGTTCCCTCAGCTGTCTCTGGTAATAATCATCTGGCTCATTCCTCCCCACTCCCACCCCCATGTTCCCCATGCTATCCATCTGCATCCACCTGGGATTCAGAAGACCAGACCTTTGTTGGAGAACAGATGCTGAACCAAAATAAAGCTTGCACATTCTGTATAGCAGCCAGTTTATTAGATTATTTACTTGTAACATGGAAGACACTGGTTCTTAGCTATGTTTAACTTGAGAGAGGACTAAGCTATTATCTCTTTCCAAAACAGTCAGATTGTCTTGTTCTCCTTTCTCTACCACTGTCTTGAAAAGCCTCTTGTGCAGTGAACAATTAAAAAAACCCAAGTAAATCTGACTATATTAATTCTGCTACATGAGATGGTGAGGCACTTCATCACAGTCATCCATGCTTAAATTTCATCTGCCTTGATTTTGGACTGCTCCAGCTATATCTCCAGTGATCCAGTCTATAGCACATCTTAGCAGTATAAATGAAGCCAAGAGATGACTCTTGTGTTCAAATTCAGAGCAGAAGCACACTTCATGCAGCAAATATCCTGATTACCCCACCTTTTCATTTGGATAGAGTGGTCTTGGAGCATCTGAGTGGAATTACTTTAGGCTGACACTAAATTAAAAGATGTGGTCCAGGAGTACACTGAATGCACTCAACTGCCAATGGATTATTGCCGATTGATGATGTTGATGGGATGATGCTGAAAATGCCAATTATCCATAGACTGGAGGTAGTCCAGAAGGAAAACTCCCAAAATGTGAATAGCAGGAATATTAGACTTTTAGCACTGTTTTCTTTACACGTGGATTCCTATTGCTTCTTCCTCTTCAAATCCAGAAGCTAGCAACTATAATCCATGATGTTGGCTTCTGTGATCTGTTTAGTGGGTATTTTTTTCAACATTTAGTGTGTGGGGTTGAAGTGCTTTGAAAGTCGTAAAAGAAAAGAGATTTGGACAGAGTGAGGGACCTACTCTGCTTTAGAGGTGTGACAGATCTTACTGACATAAATATTCATTGTAAATTCAAAGGATAGCTGTGTTTAGCTTTAGGACCAATGACAATATCCATTGAATTTAAGTATCTTTCAAACTGAATGACAAATGAGAGTGAGTGTTTTATATTGCACTTGGAGAACAGATACTCAAGTTCTGGCTAAGTGTCAGTATAGGTGTTCTCAAATTTGACCAATATTAGATTAGACTGGTAGATTGTGATCATGTCCCTCTTACTGAAGGGAGACTTGGATCCTGGGCATAATTTTGTTGACATTTTTTTCTCTGCAAAACATTGCAAATGAGGATTATTTTCTAGCATCAGTTATGTTTTATGGTTTCAAAACCAGATGTATTTTCTCAAAGAAGTTGTACTGTAATTTCTCATGCTTTCAGACACCTGTATTTAACACTATACATTTTCTCTGAGACTGTTTTTATACTCAGAACACAAACTCTTTCCATCACAGTAAACCTCAAATGATATTTTTATTGTATGTTGGACTTAGAATTCCTCTATATGAGATGTACGTTTTAAAATAATTACTTAAACAGAATGCAGTAGCACCATCTATCATAAAACTGGTGTTACAAAGATATCATTTTTCTTTAGAGACATAGTTTTTCAAGGCTTACTAGAAACTGTACCCATATAAATCTCATTCAAATTTATTACTGTGGTATGGCTGAACCCTGTCTTTGAATAGCCAGCACAAAAGCCTTATTTACCATTTTCTGAAAAAAAATAACTCTCTTTTGTTCGTATTTTATTTTCAAGCATTGAAAAATATTTGTCATATCCTGCCTGTTATCCTTCTAACTTTGTTAAGAAAAAAGACTAATTCCTACAGCATTCTCTGGATCCATTTTTGTTTGTGCTATTTTTTAATTAAGGACTAAAAGTCAGAACTTCTGATTTTTAATAGGAATACCCATATTGACTTACATGGGCTTTGAATCAAGACTTTAAATTACCATCTCATCCTGGCTTAGAATGTCATATTTTTAAATCCTGTAGTCTTGAAATATGATGAGTGTCTTTCCACTACAAAAAATGTATTCTATCACAGGTTTAATTTTGATTTCTTCTTACCAGTATTGATAATAAGCAATTTTTTGAATTCCATGTGCATATTATTTAAACTGTTCACACACAGAGGAACTGTCTGCAGTCTCTCTGTCTTTCCGCAGCATTTTGTCATTCATATCCTGTATAGTGTTATTTGTTACGCAAGAGTGATAGCTATTCTTCAAGGGCAAAAAATATGGTCCAGTACACATCTTCAAAGGCAGTTGGCAATACCATACATTGTGACCTCCAAGAAATCTATTAGGTGTTACACAAACGTAATGCAAGTGAAAAATAAGAAAAATAATGCAAAAAGATGAATAGCACCTTTTAATGTGATAAAATTTATCAGTATTAGTCTTAATTATGTGTTTTCCTTTTGAATAATCATGTGACATTTTTTTCAGTTTCATTTTCTCGTCAATTTGAAATGTATTCAGCACATTTACATGCAGCATGAATGAAGTCCCTTAACTATGCAAGGATTGAAATAAAATAGAAAAGGAAGCACTTTTTTTTTTTTCTAGTGTTGTCCTTTGAATTCAAGATAGCAGTTACATCTCAAATATCAGACATCTACATTTTATTCTTCACAGTTACGTTTGACCTACCACTTAGTCTGGTTTCATGCCACTGAAGAGAAATATATGCTTTTAGAAGCTTCAGATCTGCCCCATTTTAGAAGCATAATGGATTTGCCTAAACAAATTTTATTAGTGACATCTAAGACTCCCTAGGCTTGAGATATCCACATGAAGCCTGCAGTTATAAGAGGATTTGGGTAGAAACAGTGCTCTTTTGAATCAGCAGTTAGATGCAAAAGGGGTACCTCAATGAATTTCAGTGGTTCTAGATAAACGAGTTGTGCTTTAGATGTTTTATTATGATTAGACTAATCATACACTTGAAGAGCTTATTTTCTTTAAATGGCTTCAGACAATGACTAAATTCAGTCTTCTTTTCAGTCTTAAGGCCTAAATTGTGTTATATACAATGAAGTTGTCTTAGAAGGAGGTATGTGTTTGAGCTCTCCTAATGGCTGAGAGGTAGTCAACACAGTCAACATGGTCTAGGAATTTTCTCAGTCCATCAATCTAACTGTTGCAAATGAAGCTTTAATACTTGTTTCTCAAAAAATGATCAGTATACAAAGTAATATAAAAGGGTGGGACTGGGAGAATATTGCACAAATTTAGGCATCTAATACTATTTCCAATGGTGTGCAGATCATCTGTCCTCTCTCCCAGCTCTTGTTCCAGGTGGCTCAAATCACACTTAGAGCTTTTTTTTTCCCCAGGTATACCAGACCCCCAGGGTATCTTAAATACCAGTAGGCAAGTCAGCTGTGATGAGCAATTTAGTCATTCCCTGGAAGTCTGTTCAAATTATACATTAAAAATGTTGGGTATTAAATACCAAATTTCATCATGAGGTTAAATCTTCATGCTGGAAATGTGTATTTACATTGTCCCAAAAATATAACACTAACTACTACCTGAAGACTTCCTTGCTATCAGCAATTTTCTGCAAATGTGTTCAGAATATATTACTAGGTTTAAATAATTGATTGTCAACTTGTTTCTTAATGACTGTCTGGATAACTAGCATTTTTTCAGCTGACTAGTGACTTTCCTTTCTTTTTTTTAATTTTTGAGCTTAATTTTTCAATTTGTGGAAGGAATTAATGGTATGCAGTCTTTTGTAAAAGACAGTTTAGCCTGTCTATGAGTATTCATGTATTTTATTTTGCATAAAGTGTTTATTGTTAAACCCACATTTGAAAGTGAATTAAAAGAGAATTTCCAGCCAATCTGTGGAAGGCAGAGAATGTGAGAAAATAAAATCAGAAAAGAAAATAAGGATTAAAACTGGGAAAATGTATAGGCTGGTGGACATTCCCGTACAGGATAGCTTGACCTAAAAACTACATTAATATATTTTTCCTTTGGTAGAGAAGTACAGATTTCTGACAACTGCAGTTTTAATTACTGGTGAAAACTATGCTGGATATGATAATCAGTTCTATACTTCATATATAATATATTATCTATTCAAAGCAGAAACTCTGCAGTGAATTCTGAAAATATGTCAATCCCCTTAAATAGAGCCTGCACGGCTGACTTATATTTGAGACAAAGGATAATTTACATTAGCATGAAATTCTTGGCAGAAACAGATATCATTACTGAAGCTCTGTGCAATTACAAAACTGAGTAAAGCTGTTCCCTTAATAAAATAATAATAATTTAAAAATTTATAACATTTCTCCAAAGTGAATTAAATTAATAAAATTTTCAGCTATACTCTCTGTCCTTATTTCTATACAGCCACTACAGTGTTAGTACATGGTGATACCCTTCCATCTTTATAAAACTTATAATGCTTGTTTATATTAAATATTTAATGCCTATTTTTTATGTCTTGCAGAAATTGTTTGTGTTCTTTCATTTTGTTCCCCAGTCTATTGTCACTCTCCATACTGATATTTCAACTATACCTTACATATTATCATGTTTCCGAAGTAGTAAGGACAATACTTATTGTTAGCTATTATTTCTGCCTTGACAGTCTGAGGACCCAAACAAGAAAAAATTGAAGAAGGAGATACAAATTATTTCTTAACCAGCCAATATAACTGGAGCACTATATCTATTGCCAGGAAGACACACTTATTTCTGTCTGAAATAAAATGTTTAGGGATTAATTTATTTGGCTAAAAGTAACTAAATTTTGTCTGTGTGTGTGTGTTTGTTTTCTTTTGTCTTCCTCTAAATTTCAAATGAGGAAAGATAGATTCATAAGTAAATCTATTGTTACCAATTTTCAATGAAGTGTCACTATGCTTACTTTAATATTGCTATAACCTGAAGTTAATTTTGTCTGAAGTAAAACTCTACTAAGTAGTCATTTAAAATGTACTGGCAAGTGTACCGTCAGCTAACAAGTGAGAAAAATGGCGTCTCTGTTTATCTACAGATATATAATTTAAGGAACATGTTCTGATAAAATAGCAGTAATAAAAACCTTTAAAAACTGAGGTTCATAAAGACATGCCTTATGTAACTTAATCTTCCCTATCAGCTAAGGATAGAATGAGAAAAAAATAAACAGAGTTAAGAAAATCAGGATATGAAGAAACTTAGAAACAAATCAAAAGAAAAAAACTTTCCTTGACAATGATTTTTTGTTCTCAAAGAGTAGTTTCAAGCTGGTGATCTGAAACAATCATACATACTCAGGGTCCCAAAACATCAATGGAAAACACAATATGTGCAGTACATTAGCTTCCAATTTAAAAATTTAATTGATATTTTAAATAATGTAAATAACTTTTCTAGTGTAAATATTGTATACACAGGAAATCACTATGTCTATGCTGACACCCTAATAGAAACTCATTGACTAAATAATAAAGCATTCATTCTCAGGCAACACAAAATGTTTGTGTGTGATGCTAGAAATCATTTTCTGTGAGTTTCGGTGGTTTGTTTTGGGTTTTGCTTTGGGGGGTTGGTTTTTGATCGGTGGTTTTTATGTGGTTTCTTTTTGTTTGTTTGTTTGTTTGGGTTGGTTTTTTTTTCCAAAATATAAGATGTATTATAGCTTTCAAAATAGTAATTCTATAGGGTTTTTTTTAAAAAAAGAAACAGGAATATTTCTTATAGATAAAGGATACTTATTCTGAAATGTTTTGCTAATTCTGAGTGGTAGTGTTAGATGTAATAGCTCCAGCTACACAGGTGGGAAGAGAGGTAGCTATTCAGATAATTTGGATTACTGTGTAAGAATACAGGTTTGTTTACACTGATGTGTGCTACTTCTTGGCTTGACATATTAGCATGGTCAAAATGCTCTGTCAATCTCTTAACTTGGCTTCTGGGATAACAGCAGTGCTGCCATCAGGACAGGCTGAACACCAGCCCATCACTTGTACAGTTAAGATTGTTATTCCTTCCATGATTTTTTCTCATCTTCCCATCATTTTTTTTTTTTCACTTTTTTACATCAGTTTAAGCTTTTACTAACCCAAATAATTTCCTGGTATACCTTAATTTCATACCTTCATTAACTGGCTTCTTTTCTAAATTTTCCACAAGTACACTAAAAGACGCAAACCACTGCACAGATCTCTGTGGGATTTCACTAGTATCTGCCTTCTGTAGCGTAAAAGGCTGTTGTTCAACTCTTTCATTTCCTATCTTTTATCCAGTTCTTAATCCGTAAGACTGTCTTCCCTGCTATCACATAGCTGATGAATTTGTTAGAGAGTCTTTGCTCAGGCACCATGTCAAAGCTTTCTAAAAAAGCTACCATGCTTTATTAACTAGATCATCTTGTCAGCACTCTCAGAGAGCTCTAATAGATTTGTGAGGCATCATTTTCAGGTAGAATAATAGTGTCAACTCTTTTGTATCGTGTCATGTGTATAGATATATACATAATGATTTTTTAACAAATTTTCATCCCATATATGAATTTTAGAAAATATCTTAACATTCTTTTCTTATTTTTAAAATGGATAAACACTCTACTTTGGGAGAATCATTCATTTTGCATGATGTAATGGCTAAACATGAAGTAATAATATCCTAGCAATTTATCATCTCCCTAAATACCCTCATCATAGGGTGACATATCTGTGATATAGTTTTAATATTGCACCTACAATTTTCACAGTGAAAAGTAACGTACAATATTTGGCTCTAAAAATGTGAAAACCTTAACAGAAGAAGAACAGCTAAACTAGTCCATTAAGAAGAATTAGCCAAGAAAAGAAAAAAAATAAAGCAGAAAGCAAAAAAAACATTATTATGCCACAGGACATAGTAACAGTGTGTTCAAATCTTGAATATAGTTTCTAATTCTGCTCACATCCACATCTCAACTTCTCCTTTCTCCCCTATTCCCAGATAGAGAGAAGGCTAAGAAACATATACAGAGAAAGACAGCTAGTAAGCTCAGATTTACTTAAAAGGATTAATTAACTTTTCTCAGTTTTGAAATGATACATCTTTGTTATTTATTATTCTTACACAGAACTTGGCTGTATCAAATGCAACTTGAAGAAAGAACCTTTGTAATAAAGGAGCAAAAATGAATGGTTTTTACCATATAGTGATTTCCAAAACTAAACGGGCTAAACTGAGTTATGACTATGTCAAAAAACAATTAGACAATGTTAGGTGAAAAATCCATCAAGCTCTGCTAAACCAAATTATCATAAAATTTCTTATTAGGTTGTAGATTGAAGATCAAACTATATCTTTTGAAGGGGACTCTGTTTTTTTCTTGTAAACATGGCTTGAAAAGCAGAAATTATAATTTTCACAATGGGAAAAGTTCACTACTAAAACCCTGTGGAGCTTTATGCTTATGCAGCTAGAAAACTTCAGCTTTTTAGGGCTACATTTGATGCATGCATAGTAATCAAAAGTGATGTGAATCAGAAAAATGCTTGAAGCATTTTGGATTTTTTTCCCCTCTAGAGTTTGTATCATCTTTATTTTTCATAAACCTCACAACTTTCCACAGTAAGATACAACCTAATAAATCTTTAAGGTGAGAGACATATTGCAGTAGCAGCATATTTGATTTCTTATCTTACAGCCTCAGTGCTGTTTAGAAATGGTTTTTAAACAAACAATTTACACATTCTTGAAGAAATATGTTATGTTATTCTAAAGAAAGCTTTGATCAAGGTTCATCAGTCTGTTTAAATAAACTAATTAAACAATCAGGATTGAACAAATTGCTCGTAGGTTTTTGTTTATCTCAGCTGAAGTTCTAGTTGAAGATTCTGTATGAAAACACTCAGAAAGAGAATTAGTGTCTCATGATCTTGCTGTTAATGAAATGAAATAAAATAAATCAGCTTTACTAACAAACTTGACATCGGACAAGTGTTCCTTCTTTTTTTTTAATTTTTTTTTACCAAATTTATTTTTCTGAAAGAACCTGTATCAATACCCCCAGGAAATGAAATTTGTATCGATGGAACAGATAACACAAACTGTTCAGACAGCTTTGGTGATCCTGTGTTATCCTGGCAGCATATCTTGTCTTTAACACATTGAAGCATTCTGAAACTGAAATGGTACATAAAATTTCCAGTTCTTGACTATGCTGGGTAGATACATTTAGGGCTAGAGTTTGAAAGTGTTAAATATATGTTTGTTTCCAGGCCCTACTCTTTAAAAACTGGTAACTTATTTTCAAAATAAATTTTAGGCAAATAGATTCTGAGCTGCTCTTGGCAGCTATGAATAATCCCTGATGCTTATACTATAAAAACAAGGAACATATAGCCATAGAATTATAAAAAAGTGTTGTTTAAAAGATTTCTGAAGAACATTTTGATACCTTTTCACTCAAAGTAGACCTGTTGCCAACATGAGATCAAATTGACTGTGGCTTTGTCTGGCTGAGTCTCATGGACCTCCACACGTGCAGAGCCCATGACTGTTCAGGGCAACCGGTTCCAATGCACTACCTATTTATTTACAGTTATTTTCCTAATGCCTAGCATGATCCTCTCAAGCCACAGTTTGTGGCCATTGACCTTTGCTGTATCATATGGCCTTTTTTGTCTTTGTCACTTCCCTTCAAGTAATTGTAGGCTGCTATGAAATTACCCCTTAACCTCCTCTTCACCAGACTAAGCAACCCCAGCTCCCTCACCCTGTCTCACATAGGACATGCCATCTAGGGTCTTGACAATCTGGGTAGCCCTGTGATGGACTTCTCCCATATCTCAAAATCCTTCTTGAATTAGGGACCCAGAAACTCAGTGCAGTATTCCAGAGGTGTCATCACCAGTGCTGAATAGAGAGGAATAACAATTTCTTTCAGTCTGCTGGCCATGCTCTGTGTATGTGGTATTTGATTTGTCTTATTCCCTGTTTACCTTTTCCCTCTTCCTCTGCTGGCTGCCTTTCTCTCTTCCATATGATATGGTACAGGCAGAAGTCTGAGAATAAGTTTGTTCAATAAAGACCAGTGCTAAAAGGTCTTGAGTACTTCGACATTCTCCCTATCTTTCTGTGTCAGTAGGTTGTTTCCCCATCCTTCATCAGACTCAGTTCTTCCCTGAACTTTCTTTAGCATTTAGCAGACCTGTAAATCCTTCTTGGTACCTTTTATGGCCATTGTTCATCTTTGTCCATCCTGCTCATGTCCTTTTTCAGCTCCTTTGTTTTCTGGTCCTTCCCTGTGTCCTTGCTTCCACATTGTACACCCTCTTCTCCCAAATCCCATCTACTGGGCAGGAAAACCTGTAAATGTTCAATGAGAAAGTTTTATCTTTTTGTTTTGTTTTTTGTTTGTTTGGTTGGTTGGTTGGTTGGTTGGGTTTTTTTTTGTTTTGTTTGTTTGTTTGTTTTAATAGCATCTGAGCTAATGAACTACTGCTGTTAAACGTATTGACAGTTAAAATAAGAAGCACAAGATTTTTAAGTGTTTTCTTTATAAGTGTTCTCATATTTAATGGTTCAAGTAATTTTTCTTTGTGTTTTTCAGTCTCACTTTTGATATTAAATTTTTCTCATGTTTTTCTTCAAAGGTCTCTGCTTCTCAGACTTAATGTCCTCATGGAATTTTTATTCTCCATTTTTATCAGATAGCCCCACTAATTGTTTCTGGTACTGCTGAGTTGTTTTTTTTTTTTTTTAAATAAAATATAGGAACTACTTTTTTATTTTATAATGAAATTTTCCAAACCCTTAATGGTAACAAAAAGTAAAAGGAAAATGGCAAAATATCCTGTTTTCAGCTGAGATAGAGTTAATTTTATTTCTAGTAGCTGGTATACTGCTGTGTTTTGGATTTAGTGTGACCATAATGTTGGTAACACACTGATGTTTTAGTTGTTGCTAAGTAGTGCTTACACTGGTCAAGGGCTTTTACAGCTTCCCATGCTCTGCCAGGTGCACAAGAAGCCAGGAGGGGAGGGGGCACAGCCAGGAGAGATGATCTAAACTGGCCAAAGGGATATTCCATATCATATGACATCATGCCCATTATATTAACTAGGGGAAGTTGGCCAGGGGTGGCACCAATCGCAGCTTGGGGACTGGCGGGGCATCATTTGGTGGGTGGTGAGCAGCTGCGTCATTTGTTTTTTCCCTGATTTTTTGTTCTATCTCTTTCTCATACTGTTTTCCTTTTCATTACGTTATTATTATTGTCATTATTATTGTTGTTGTTATTATAGCCGTTGTTATTGTTGTTATTTCATTTTAATTATTAAACTGTTCTTATCTCAACCAACAAGTTTTCTTACTTTTGCTCTTCTACTTCTCTCCCCTGTCCCACTATGGTGAGGAGAGTGAGCGAATGCCCTAAAATAGTAAAACTTTCTGAATTAAATGGCATCAATCCAGTGGTAACAAAGAGATATGTAACAGCAGAGATCACTGTAGCATGAATCATACTGATATACTACTTCTTCTTCTTCTTCTTCTTCTTTATTATTATTATTATTATTATTATTATTATTATTATCTTCTGACAACAAAAATAGAAAGTAAAGAACCAGTGTCTTCAGGTCTCAGGATGTAATGCATTCATTGCTGAGGTATTAAAAAAATGACAGTATTACAATATGTAGAGTTCAGAGTGTTTGAAGTAGGAATAATGCTCTGAAGCCTAAACTAAGTGAAATCAGAATGCATAATTCAGGGGTATCTTTTAAGCTTACTTCAAATTAGAGAAAGCAAAAAGAATTTGAAACACCTTTATAAATATGAGTTAATAGGGAACCAGACAAATCTGCAAACTTTTGACTTCAGAATGAACATCATCTTTGTCATGTCTTCTCCTCAGGTATGTTCCAAAAGAATGCAGTATTATCTTGATTTTTTAAAGCTAAAATTACATATTATTCTCAAATGAACTACTGTAAATATCTTGGGTCTTTGATGTTGAGCTCTGTGTTATATATGCTAGATATTGAAAACCTAAAGCTAGAGACAGCAACCTACCCAGAATTTTGTTACTATTCAAGCATTAATGATATCAACACAATTGGGTAAAAGAAAAAAATAATGGAAAGGAAATTAACATAAAGGAGGTGACTTTGCATCATCAAGTGTCATTATTGACCTTCACTCTCCTAGATACCTTTAAAAATCTGGACATATAACTCTTAGCTCTTTGAGAGGATTCACCTGACCAGATGTAAACACCTACGGTGTAGGTTCTCTCATCTGTAACATTGTTTTCCGTATATACAAGAGAAAGAAATAGCTGTATTCTAAGATTAATTGAATGTCAGAAAAGAGATAGGTGCAAAAGTAAAATTTTAAAAGTTAAGACTATGTCCCATGGACAACTGTCCAGCCCTTGCCTCCATTCCATGATTATCTTTTATTTATCAGCACAGAAGTAGGTTTTGGGATTGATCACATCTGTCTTCTCTCTTTGAAAACAATTGACAACCTTCAGCTCTTCAAATGGAAATCTAAAACTACAACTTTTCCCAGTGGACTGTCACACATACTGAAACACAAATTATTATCTGACTGCATTATGACATATGAACACAACAAAAGCAGAAAAAAACCACATTTAAAAATCAACAGATAAAATAGGTTGTCTCATTTACATGGTTTGCTTTTCATATCTTTACTCACTCAGGCATGCAATGCTATTGCTTCATGTACTGGGTCTGGCTGTGATGGAGTTGATTTTCTTCTTAGCAGCCTGTATGATGGCGTGTTTTGTATTTGTGGCTAGAACAGTATTGATAACAAACCAGTCTTTTGGCTGTTCCTGAGCAGCGCTTGCACAGCATTGAGGCTTTCTCTTTTTCCTGCGCTGTGCCTCCTCAGAGTGCAGGCTGGTGTTGGCAAGAATTTGGGAGGGGACACAATTGGGACAGCTCATCCAATCCACAAGCCTTCTCCCCTTTCTTCCATTTTCTCCCGGTTCCGTGGGAGAGGGGAGGGAGTGAGCAGTTGTGTGAGAGTTTGGATGTTAATGTCAGTCACCTCACTGCATTCCAAAACAGTAGTATCATTTTGTAGAAATACTTTAATTGCATTGTTCGTCTAAATTATCATCTTTTATGTTTTCCAGACACAACATAAGTAAATAAGTATATAAAAGTAGATCACTACAAATTAATGGGTCATATTTAACTGTAATTTTAATGCTTTCAGTTTTAACAATTCCATGCTTATTTCGTATTTACATTGGGATCAGAATCTGATTTTATTGCATCTGGACTAACAAACTCCATTACAAAGGGTTTCTACCATGTTGCATACAGAAAATTAATACACTTTCTACATGTAGGGTTTGAAATGAAAGCAATACAATGTTCATTTCTTGATAAAGTATACCAGGACTTTGCAAGTGTTAGTTTGGTTCAATAGCCCTATATTTGATAGCTCTATATTTGATATCTATCGTAAGGGTGCTCTATTTTTTACAGTATCTTTCATTTGCTATATTGAATTTTAGGAAACTGAAGCCTGGCGGGTATCTTCTGTGTCACCGAGCCTAGCTGGGAAGTGGACTGCATCTTTTCCTGAAAGGTCAAAAACTGTTAAAGCAGCATTGAATGTCTTTTTGTGGTGATTCTTTTATTCCTTAAGATGAATGCATTAAATGAAACCATTACTTTACACAAGCTGTTATATTTTTACTTATCTAGTAGGCTACAGTAAAACTGTTATTTTGGTGATGTAAAGACAAAGCATGTCTTCGGTGGATAGTTTTATTGGGTTAAAGGAAATCTTAGATTATATGAAGCAAGCACTGTGTTTTTCTAATCAACACCATCCCCAGCCCTAATATAACATCTATAATAAGTTTCTGGAGTACATGAGTAAACTACAGATAAAGTCAAATATGTCTTAGGGACTTAGCACACATATAGCTATATCGAAACTTCATTCTTTTAATGAATGTTTTCCCTTTCTTCTTTCTTACTCCTTATTTTTGAGAAGGCTGGTCAGCTACAGCTAAAGATCAAACCACTGGACTAATGAGGTCCCAATGGAGTGATCAAAAGGGATAGGAAAAAATAACACAGTACCCTTATTTTACACATAGAATTTGGTGATGTATTTTTTGGTACGCAGCATACATCTCAAAAAGTCATACAAATTCCTTTTAATTTGCAGTATTCTGAAGCTATTCATTACTACTGGCAGGTTTCCAATTTCTTTAGAGTAGTATCACTTTAATTGTTATTTAGCTTCTACTTTCCCATTTTTCTATCCAAAATGCCCCAAAACTAATTTTTCTAAAAATATATCTTTTCCAAGAACTAGAGCATGAAACAATTTTCCAAGTATATGCAATAGAATGACATTCTAAAATAAAGAAAAGACATAAACACTGACTAATGACAATGGTCTTCTATGCAGTCAAATTATGTAAGACTATTGATAGGAGAATCCTAAATGACTTTTTAAAATAAATTGAAATTATATTGAATTAAAAAAAAAAAAAAAACCCTTTGCTTAATTGGGCTGAAACCATCACTCTTCTCAGATGACAGATTTTTGTATTTCTTTTAGATAAGTTTAATTTCCTGCTTGCTATATCATTATTTGTTTTTATTATTTTTTTTCTTATGCTGAAGTATAATATCCATACTAAATTTTAAGAATTCTGCAAAATTCAGCCTCCCAGAGACAAGCATATTTTTGCATAAAATGCTCTGGGTCTCCACTCTGAATCCTGATTGTAACTTTAGAGATATTGTCAGAGTCACCCTAAAGAGGCAAATAGAACTAATGTGTTTTAATATGATTAATACATGTATCTGTATATTTTATTTAAAAACAACAGAAGTAGTGTGAAAATTAAGAAATTATGTAGCATTTTAGATAATACATTTTTCTTTACCAAAACCCTTACTAGTGACAGAGACCTTAGAAATTTGGTGATTTTTACTTACATTTTGAACTTTGGGCCAAACTCCATCTCAGATAAATAGTCATCAATGCTCTCCAACAACTATCAGCAACTTCTTATACACTGATAGCAAATATGTTAGCTAATTTTATTATGCAAGTCTATACATGAAAAATTAATTTCAGTGAGCACTGATACCTTTCATTCAACCTTATTAAAATCAAAAGGATCACTTCAAATGAATGACTCCGTAATTTTGCCAAAGTTTTTCTTAATACTGTGGATAGAATTGCAGAATGTGAAGAAGTGATTGATGAGAGATGTTCTGATATTGCAGTAATGAAGCTCATATTATCTGTACAGATAAACATGACCAATTAGTTTACCACAGGAAAGAAAAAATCTGGAACAAATCACAGCTGAAATCCACTGAGAACAAATTAGATTGTTACCCTTATTTCCCAATCTGAGTATGACATAAGACTAACAGATTACCTGTCAGTCCCCAGACCATTTGACAGTCTCAGACAACATTTGGAAAAAAACTCATAATTTGGGGATCAGATCCTGATTGGCAAAAAATTTACTCTATGCAGAAGTTTCTTGTAAAGGAAGCTGCAATGATGATCTCTCAGAGTGCCATAAAAAGAATTATGCTATTTATACGGTTCTGTTAGTAATGGATTTTTCTTTATGGATTTTGCACAATCATTTTAACACCAGACTTGACTACAACAGCTATTTGCATCTAATGGAATAGTGTTCTATTTACCCATTCTATTTTACAGTCGAAATTTTACCAATTATAGGAACTATATAGTTACTATTGCTTTTTGTAATGCACACAAATATTTTAGAAAAAGCTATCACAATTTCTCTAAGCAAGGATAATAGCTGCTAGGTTTTTTTTTTTACTGCTTTGACTTAGTGTTTCTATTTTTATATTTCTGTCTCTAAGCTTGATGAGTCATTACTTTATATCACCTCACCCTTCATTTAACAGTGTCACATCATATAAATGATGTAATGAAATGTAACATGACACAGTTCTACTATGAACTATTGTAAAATTATAAGACAGAAAGCATTTAAATAGTGGCTGCACTAAACTAAACACAGGAAAAGTCAGGCATGGGAATCAAGCTATCAATGCAAGTAAAAGTTTCTCAGCAGATGTGGAAGACTTACCTGCCACTGTCAGACTGAATGGAGTACTATAGATAATTCTACCTGGTTATTTCATGCCAAAAAGTGTACAGATATCATACCAGTAAGACTGACCTGCCTACAGAATCAACTCCAGTAAGAATTTTCTTCTCCTTAGGACAGGATAAAATTAAAATGGGGAGAAAAAGCTTCTAATTTTCATATGAGTTAAAAATTAAACTTGGCTGACTTTGGCGTGACGTGCTAAATTTCTGTAGAACTAGAATACTTTAATACAGCTTGTCTAGACTTCAGGATTTAGTCTTAAATTTCCTACCTGGAGTTCAGAGCTCTGCTTTTCCTTTTTTAGTTTGTGTTTTGTTTTTTTGTTTTTTTTTTTTTTTCCCTCTCCTGTGGAAGATAAGAACTTTGAAAACTTGTTTTATTCATGGTTTTGTACAGCTGAACATGCATAGTGGAACTACATGATGATGGCAATTTAGTTTCTGAACAACCTAAAATGTTCTATAATGAAAAGCAAAACCTTTAAAGTTATTTTGTGAAAGCTGTTCAGATACCTTTTTTTCTTACTATTTCTGTCTGCATGCTAATCTAAATTCAGTATACCTATTATCTGCCACATCCTAAAAGCATGTACACAGATGTGTGATAACTTGTTAAGCCACAGTAAATTGATGGTGAAGCTGAATCTTACATCTCACCATTATTTCATAACAGGAGAATGGTGTGCCTTTGAATTTTTTGTGTCTTGCAGAGAGAATTTTTTCATAAAAGTTGGCATGCAGAATTGTTTGAATCAAACCATAGGACAAGAAATCAAACTTTTTTCCAGAGCTCTGTTTGCCAGATGCAAAGTCTGATAGAGAAGTAAGAGTATTAATTAAATTAAAAGGAGATAATTATTTTCTAAAAAAATGAAAGGGTGTCATACACAGTAGCTAAAACACACCATGCTGAAATAATTTAAACAGTGCACAAGTAATACATATATTAAGGATAAACAAATACTTAAATGTAAATGCCAAATCAAAAGAGAAGAAAAACAAAGAGTGTTTGTAAAGAAAAACACCATATTTACAGCAATTTCTTCTCATACACTCTGTTTCTTTGAAATAATTTAAGAATTTCGGCAAAAGCCCACCAGAGATGGTGCATTCTTTGACATATACAAAAATATAAGCTTGTGTGTTAACTTTAACAATAATTTGTTCTTAGAGCCTATATTACATATATAAAATTTATAAGGAGCATAAAGCATAGATATTTTTCTCTATGAAGATTTTATACAGAGTATACAGTGCAAATGATAACCTACTTATTTGTCACTTTCAATGTGTAACGTGAAATTATAAAAAAATAGGTTGGAAGGGACCTTCATAGGTCAGTTAGTCCAATCCACTGGTCAAAAGAGCTCTGGTGAGATAACGTGGCTCAGGGTCATGTATAGTCAACTCTTGAATGTCTGCAAGTGTGGAGATCCCACAGCCTCTCTGGGCAACTTGTTCCAGAGTTTGACTATCCTCATGATAAAAAAAAAATATATTTTTGCTTGTATTTTCCTTATATCTGATTGGAATTTCCCACATTCTACCTTGTTAACTCTTGACCTATCTCTGTGCAACTCTGAGAAGAATCTAGCTCCATCTTCTCTGTGTCTGTCAATCAGGTTGCTGTGGACAGTAACAAGGCTTCCAGAGTTGTCTCCGCTCTAGGCTGATCCCTCAGCTTCTCGTTGTAGAATGTGCTCCAGCCCTGACTGTCCTGATGGCTTCCACCTGACTAGCTCCAGCGTGTAAAAAACCTTTTGTTATTGGGGACCCCAAAACTGGACTTAGGACTCCAGATGTACTGAACGGAGGGGAAGTATCATAACCCTGGTCCTGCTGGTTACACTCTCACTAGTGCAGACCAGGACATATTTGGCTTTTTTTCATGCAAGGATGCACTGCTGACTCATGTTCATCTTGTCCACCAGGATGCATGAGTTGGAGGCCATTAAACTGGAAAACACAGATTGGTAGCCTGTAGGTTTTGTCTCAAGTGATCAGACTATGGAGTCAGATATACATACATGAACAAAAATGTCTGTAGAAGGCACTTGTTTTGTGATACAGGCAGTTTTCCTGATTCAATAGTTAAAGTTTTGTTTACAGCATACAGCCAAGTGTTTCATGAAAGACCAGATCATCTTGCAATGCGCACTCTTAGTGCAATAGAAACATGTCACTCTTTCAAATCCCTGAGGAGAAACAACACTACTACAATAAAAAATTATTTAATTATTTGCATCCCTGTTTGGATGTGAAACAGATGGAAGAAACTCTTAGCACAGTAATGTTTATTCACATACAAGAGCAGTCTGTTGGGTGAAAATTACTTAGTCAAGTAGGGGATGCACTTTATTTGGCACTTGATGTATTTTCTTCTTTAGTATTTCTTCTGTCTTATCCACTTCTCTTTTTTTTTCCCCTTTACCATTAATGCATTTAAAAAAACTTCAAAGTTAAGAATTTGCTACCACAAAGTTTTACTCATATGAGGGGTACAATATGTGCATGAATAATTAACTTGAAGCGTCTGAGGACTCTACATATAGACTTAGACTTTAAAGGTACATATTGTATGTGCCTTGCCTCATTTGATATTAAGTGATTTACTGCATTTAACTATGTTTAACTACCATAAAAGGCAGTTAAATAAACTGCTGAGTTAAAATAAAACAGGACTCTAACCAAATAAAGCAGTAATGTAATGGAAGAAGTAATTAACCCTGAACAATGGAAAGAAACACAGGATTTAGGAAAAACATACCTGAAAGAAATCGCTTTAAGTTTAGGTTGGACATTAGAAAAAACTTGTTCACCGAAAGGGCTGTCAAACACTGGAACAGGCTGCCCAGGGACGTGGTTGAGTCTCCATCCCTGGAGGTATTTAAAAGAAGGGTAGATGTGGTGCTTGAGGATCTGGTTTAGTGGTGGACTTGGCAGTGATAGGTAAGCAGTTGGACTCGATGATCTTAAGGGTCTTTTCCAACCTTAATGATTCTATGATTATCTATTTATACATGAACATTTATTTTATTTTAATGAAAATGATAAAAGTCTGAAACAACTCAATGACCTGAACATACATTCAAAAGTATGCCATGAAAATGCATGCTTTGGGCAAAAAAGAGACAAAAATCATAGACTCCTCAAACACTTATATTCCCATATTGCTTGACTGAGGACTAATAATAACAGGTCTAGTGATTACCAGCCAACAAATTAACAGGAATTGCTGTAAAATATGAGCACTCTAACACCACACTTCCTTTATATTTTTCCCAATGGATGGACATTGACAACTTGTCATATACACAGTATTCTTGAAGATAGTATTATTTACATAATTAGGATCACAATAACAGCACTACAAACTATAACACTTCAAAACTGAATTTAGCAAAATGTTTCTGATTGGACTGGTAAATCTTGAATGCAGAGCCATAATCTGTTATAGCATTTGTGTATTGCTAGGAGGAGGAGGAGTGGGAGAAGTAGTATTGCTACTGTTGTTTCTATGTATTATTCTTTGCACTAGAAGTAGACAAATGTATTTTCAATTTATTAAAGAAATAGCTAGTAAAGCTGAGGAGACCTTCATTAAAATTACCAGATTTTATTTAGGATAAAAACTTACACATAATATTTTTCATTTGGGCTTTGTTGCATTAACAATTGGTTTTAATGTAATTCTCTGAATTTACATATGTATCAGAAGAATTTGATGTTCCAAATCTTTATAAAAGCAACATCTGAGTTGATGAATACAAAAATTATAATTTTGTCTTCATTATGAGAATAAAGTGTGTCTTTATGCAGAAAAAAGCCCCATTGTTGTTTAATAAGCAAAATTCTATGTATGAACAAATGTGATTAAATATTTTCTTAGACTGAAATAAACTAATTCAAAATATATAGAAAGGTAGCTGAAGCAAAGAAATTAGTGACATTATTTTTTGTTTCATTCATTATGCAATTATTACATGATATTCTAGAAGAAAATAAATAATACTCTATTCCATAGAGGTTTGTATATTGTGATAAAAATACCTCAGGAAAGATAATTGCTTAAAATAATGGATGGTATCCTATAACACTAGCAACACAAGTATATATTCTAGTAAAGTGCTTAATTCAAGGGCAGAACAAAAAAGTGATGCTTCAATAAGATGAAGAAAAGTGAAATAGTTTGTAATGTGAACATTTTAAAGTGAGACCTTAAGGCATAATCTAGTTCAGTGATGGGAAAGGGAATTCCCCTGTTTCAGTGAAAACAGTAACACAAAAGAAGGTTTACAGAAGGACAGGAACAGGAGCAGAAAATCTAAATATGTTTTACCCCTTGAATGAAGTAATTCCCTCATTCACTGAAGAGGGAAGTATCATACAAAAAACATGATCTAGAAAACATCTAGGAAAAAACCATGGCCACTATCGTAAGAAATAGCTGCCATAGATACGACACCTCACTAATCTAAACCTTTGTCCAGACTAAAGTTTGAAAGAAAGTGTGGTATGCCCAGGCCTTGAGTCCTGGTTCTCCAGTTTCTCAGGATAGAAATTCATTGGAGCACAACTGTATTTTCTTTGCATTGATGTAAGATACACTTAACATACACATCAAGATACAGAGATGCATTTTGGAAATAACCAGGGTATTAATCTAGACTCCAGTATTTAAAACAACTTCTTATAACAGACATGAGATTAAATACCTAACCAGTCATTTTATTTTCCAGCTTTTGGATTTTACACCTGTGAAATAGTCTGTAGGACACATTGCCATCAAAAAAAGGAGCCTAGCTACTGCCTTATACAGTTGTGGGATTTTAATTGACCAGCTTAAGTTGGACACTTAAGCAAATTTGCTCCCAAGAGTAATGACAGCTAAATGGAGTTTCTCATATCAGAGTGCTTTCACTTATTATTTAACAAGGACAGAAAATGAATATTACTAGCTGAAAGGATTTGGGAAAGTTAACAGTTAACAGCTATCTGCCTTAGGTTTTGTCACCACCAGAAATCAGAACTCTACAGAATGCTTCTCAGTATTGACACAAACACCACATTTTTTCTACAGTGCTTTCTTTGGAGTGAAAAAGTCAAACGGCATATTATATCTGTCATTATTTTAATTGTAACAGAAAAAGGGAATGAAAATAAAGCAATCCAAATAATCATTCCTTTATTAAGATCACCTGCCACAGGAGCTGCATTAATACACTCATGAATACCTATTTCGTTGCTTACATGAATGATCATTTAGATACTTAATATTTCCACATGCTTAAAGACATCTTTAAGGCTATGATAGGGAATCATCTTTACAAACTGATGGGGAAACATTGAGCAGCTTGCTATCCAAACCAAAGTCCCAATTTAATATTCATTATGCAAAGGTCAGAGTAAATGTAACATTGTAGAGATTAGGTTGCGTTTATAGGAATTTCATGAGGTAAATATGAATTCTGAACATATGGTTGAAATATCACATTCTCCTGTGGAAAAGAGGATCCTGTAGTTGTAAATAACATATAGGAAATAGGGTGAAGTTTGGGGTTTTTTTCCTAAAGAGGAAAAACACATCAATATTCTGATGGAACAATTAACTGAAACAATCCTGCTGTCATTGTAATCACTGTTACTTGAAAAGAAACAAACAAACAAAAGGCAAAATGGACAGGGAAGGGACCTAGAGAGGGTGCAGTGAGAGAGTGAGGAATCCTTGTGTGCTGCCCTGGCAGTTTACAGCATGATGCAGAAAAGTGTCCCTGCAGGAACTGGCAGAATCTGTGAAAAGGGAATGAATACAGCCTACTTGCCGGGATAATTGTATCACACAAAGAAGGATAAATTAAGAAGTTATACATGTGATACACCATCTGTGTCTGTTTTTGTTATTTTCTCCATATACATCTGTTTCTATTCAGCTATAGGGCAACACTCCATCATATTATGCAGACCAGAATAACACAGAAAGTTCAGTTTTGTTGACAAAAAGAAACTTCTCTTCCTAAATATATGGTAAACCAGCAGAGTAATTTTTGATCAGTAACCTTTGAAAATCAAAACAAGAGAGTTGATCCAAATATATTCAGATTTTATGTTTGATATTTATAACTCTGGATTAAGATCTCTAGATTCCAATATGTAGTTATAACTTGAGTCAGATGCTACACTATTAGGTGCTTATTTTCTGGTTCCAGCTGGAATGTAACTGAACTCTGGAGGAAAAGATAAAATTTAAACAAAAATAAAAAAACCACAACAAAAAATCTACACTATCTACATACAGAAATAAAACCAAAAATACAACAAAAAGAATGATGAAATTGGTAAAGGGTCTAGAGCACAAGTCTTCTGAGGAGTGACTAGGGCAACTAGCGTTGTTTTGTCTGGAGAAAAGGAGGCTGAAGGGAGACCTTATCGCTCTCTACAACAATCTGAAAGGAGGCTGTAGTGAGGTGGGTGTTGGTCTCTTCTCCCAGGTAGCTAACGATAGGACGAGAGGAAATGACCTCAAGTTGCACCAGGGGAGGTTTAGATTGGATATTAGGAAACATTTCTTCAACAAAGTGTTATCAAGCATTGGAACAGGCTGCCCAGGGAAGTGGTTGAGTCACCATCCCTGGTAGTATTTAAAAGACATGTGGGCATGGTGCTTAGGGACATGGTTTAGTTGTGGACTTGGCAGTGTTAGGTTAACGGTTGGACTTGATGATCTTAAAGGTCTTTTCCAACCTAAAGGATTCTATGATTCTATGATTCTATGTTTCTATTCTATGAACTTTTATGATTTAATATCTTAGCTCTGGCCCTAGCTGGAAAATGAGATTGGGGACTGTCCCTAACATCTTTCTCACCTGCTCCTCTTCTGAACTCGAAGCACAGCTTCATAAAGTGAACTAGCCAGCCAGTACTTGATGTACTTACAGTCAGATAATGCCCCAGAGTAGTTTGTCAGGCACATTCAGAAGTGATTGATATACTTTTTGCTCATGTAATTTCCATGTTTTTTTTTTTCACCCAGATAATTATATGTCTGACTAATGATGCTTTAAAGTTCTCTAAATTTCTGGAGATTTTTAGATGCATTCAGCAGCTGTAACATCACATTCAGATGAAGCAGAATCCATTTGAATGCATGAGCCTTGCAAACCTGGACAAACAGCATCTGGTTTGGCATTGTGGGGGAGGGTGGGAGGGTGGAAGGATGGTGTTTATTTTTGCTGAAATCAGAAAATACAATTCCATGCAGCTACTGTAAATTGTATATGTATAAAATAGGGTCCTTCTGAACTGTAATTGTGGAAATTGAAATACAGAAATGTGTGTAATGTGGCCTGTTGACACAAATCAGAAAAGAAATCAGGAAGGAAAAACAAACAAACCAACCCAGCAAATTAAACTTTTTTTCTCATTCTTTCAACCACTGTCATAAATTTCATACTTTCTAGATGATCCTAGCAAGATAATCCTACCTATTTTGTAGCACTCTTTCAAATACTGTTCTCAACCAGATTTTAATATGTTCCTAATGAATAGGGTTCTTTTTTTTTTCCCCAAAATCACATTTAAAATATAGCCTGGAGGCAATGGTTAGTCCATAATCGAATACAAAAATAATTCCATGCTCAGTAGTCTTATTTCATCACCTCATTTCACTGCTTACTGATTTATAACATAACTGATTTTAAATCAAGAAAAAAAATCATAAAATAATCTGAAAAGACCATCTATTAAAATATTTTTATGGCTGAGAACCGCAAAGAAAGGAGGTGTGATGAGGAGTTCAGATATCAATAGTATGGTATTTGAATGACTTGCCAGGTCTTGAGCGGATCCTGGGATGTTGTTAGATTTTAGGATGATTTTTTATTTAATCATAGTTTTCATTGACTCATTTCCTTTCACAGCAGTGCTAACATCTAACAGAGCTCTAGTGTGAGAGACAGAATTGTTTCTAAGATGCCCATGTTTTAGGAATGAGAGAATATCTCTGAATGAACACATACTATTGCTTTTAAGAAAGACAAATTATACTGGCCAAGTTGTCTTTAAGATTTGAAAAGATATACCACTATCTTCCTTGACAAGTTCAGTGCTAACTATTTTTGCAATCATATTTTCTAATATCAAATCTGAACCTTCCTTGCTGCATAGTATATTGATTATTTCTTGTTTTACCCTCAGAGGATATGGAAAGCAACCAATCACTGGCTCATTTTTACAGTTTCATATATTCAAATACTGTTGTTTCCTCTTAATCATTTATTTTCTAGACTAAACAAACCCAGTTCCTTCAGCTCTTTCTTACAGGACATATTTTTAATCTTTATCATCCTTGATGCTCTCCTCTGTGCTAAATTTGTCAATTTAGTTCACTCAGTTGCCTCATTTGTGATTTGTAACATCAGATCCTTTCCTGAAATAGTGTTTCCCAGCTGGTAATAAGGGATTTTATTTTTTCCCTTTTTTCCCTCATTCCTAAATATATTTCTTTTTACTTTAAGAATTTCCACTTATTGATTTGGAATATTTCTTCAATTTATCAATATACTTTTCAATGACAGTGTTGCCTCACATAATTACAATTGTTTCCCAGGTAGTAATATTTATATATTTTACTTCTTTGCCATTATTCAAACTTTTGATATTGAATTGCACCATCTTCACAGGAAAATCAAGAATGATTCTACCTAGTATGTCTCCCTAATTTTAATAAAAGTTACTGATGAAAATTGTTTGGACATAGGGGGTGGTGGGGTGGTGGTTGTGTGTGTTCAGTCAGTGTTGCTCCAGATGAGAGTGGAACATGATGAACTAAGTCTTACAGTCTTTAATCTCATAAAAGCAAAGAGAACACCAAGTATAACTTACCTCTGAAGAGTGCCACAGTGAAAAGGGGCCCCAAAAGGACAAGCATTTGATTAAAAGCTGGTGAATAAACATTGTGCAGATGTTTGTGCTTACTCACTCCAGCCACAGTAAATTCACCCTAAATGAGGTCAATGGCTTCCATGTAGTGCACCAGAGTTAGAAATATAGTAAGACTAGAAAACCGTATTCAAGAATCTTCTCCTAAGCAGTAAGAATTTATTATTGGTTGAGAAAAATACGTAAGATATTTTAGACTTTTTTCTTGTATTCTGAAAAGCTGAGCAACTTTTTAATTACAGACTATATATATCTATATTCTTGTTAAGAGCTAAACTAACAGAAACTCTTAGCAAAGCCAGTGAATCTAGCTATCTTTCCAAGGAAAAGCAAGCAGCAGTCGAGTGGGAGGAACAGCAAGGAGTAACTAGAGGGAGGAGCTAGCAAAGTGAGACACAGATAATGCAGAGCAGCAGAGCAGGAAACAGATCAAGAAATAGCAAAACATGGTGAGACAGACAAGGTACATGTGCAGAATGTGAAGTGAAGAATGCACAGAGTGAGAGGCTGTAGGAAGCCCGTCACACCAAACATTCAGCATCTGCTTAAACTGAGCTTTGCTCTCCAGAAGTATGTAATCTGAAGCTGTAAGCTGAGTGTAATTCAAGGAAAGGGAAGGAAACTAGCTGGTCCAAACATTCATTTGACTGGAAGAAAGGGATGTAAACTAGTTATATTTGCTGTATTTATTTTGAAGTTGGATATGGTATGTCACCATATTTATCTACATTATTGGTATATTTTTTCTCTTTTTAATAAAAACATGTTCTGTGAATCAATACAATTCATATTTGTAAGCGTTGAAAATCAGCTTACTGGATATCAGGAAGTATAATTCATTTTTCCTAATTTTTTTTGTAAGAGTTGTTTTGAGCCTAACCCTTCCTTCTGCCAGCCAAATCCCAGAAGAACTGATATATAATGCAGAAAATCCTACCTGCAGAAAATAAATTATAGCCAATTTTGTTAACTTTATCTTAATTTTTATTTTACTTTATTTTTGGTGTCCAGAAATATATTTCTGGTTTAGGGGTACCTGCTCAAACAGGGGAGTTGGACAAGATGATCTCCAACCCCTATCATTCTGTGATTCTGTCATCCTTTGAAGTTGTGACTGCATTAAAATGTTTTAGACAAAAAATAAAATGAGGAGAAAGACAGACTTAGACTCTCACAGGCCAATCACAGAACTTTATTTTCTGGTTTAGTTTTCCTCTCTTTCTGAAGGGAATTAAGCCATAGGTATCATCCCAGAGAAGTTTGTTAAAACTAAATTATAAGGCACTGGGACAAGTTGAAAGAAGCTGGAGGAGGGGATGGGATTCAGCCTTTTTTGTTAACATTGCCTAACTTTGACAGTTGTAGAAAAAGAGTGGAAGAAGGCCTTGAACAAAGCTGCCTTACTCTAAGTTGAGTGTTAATTCAGTCATAGGCTGAATAGCTATTTGTTTCCAGATTGTAGGGTCTGTTACAAACTATTCACAATTCAGGATTGCAAATTATTATTTATAATATTTTTCCAAAGAAAGAATATGCATCTCAATAGCTAAACAAATATTTTTCAGAAAGTGAGTTTGTTCAAAATCAGAGGAAACTTCAAAGTCACTTAAGATGTGAAAAGCCATGACTGGAAAAGAAAAACCCAAAGCCCAAAACATAGAAGATTGTAACTTAATTCTTTCAATGATCCTGTAACTGCTTTAATGAAAAGCTAAGGGAGGAAGGGTCAGAAAATTGTTATACATTTTTATTGACACAGTTCTACTTTTAACCTCTGGGTGAGTTTATTATTTTGTGCTTAGTATCCCACTAAGCATAGCAATTAGTGGAACAGGATAATGAAGCTTGTATCACCTCAAAAACACTTCTTAAAGGGAAGAAAAATAGATAACAGTAGATCTTGTACATTAAAATTTTCATTGCAAAAATCATCATGTGTAACCTGAATTAATGCTCACAGTGCCTGTATTTAGATTGTTTTGGTTTGGTTTTTCTCCCCTGTTCTAAGTATATGCTCATAAAGGAGGCTTTTATCATCCATAAGCAGCATAGATGTTGCAGTTATTCTCTATAAGTCACTTGCAAAGGGATGGACGAGAGCAACAAGGTCTTCTGAATGTCTCTGCAAAATTTTATCCTAAAGACTGATCATGATAATGTAATATTTGCAATTTCTATCATCAAGCATGCAGGAAGTAATATAAAAAGTTTCTTTCAACACAGGTTTTGTTTCCAGATTGTAGGGTCTGTTACAAACTATTCACAATTCAGGATTGCAAATTACTGTTTATAATATTTTTCCAAGGTATTCACATTTATGAAACACTGACACTAGTGAATTCATTTACCAGTGCTAGTTTACCAGATATCTCAGATAAGAGATTGCTTGCAGAAATAATTCTGAGCTATCCATCAAGAATGACTTAGATAAGGTGGTAGAGTAACTCCTGCATATTACTTAGATGCAAAATTAATCAGGGGGCTACAGAGTAAGTAAGTATATTCAGTAGCACTAGAAGAACAAATTTATTACCTTGAGGTACTTTAATAATGGTGACATCTGCCGCAGCCTCAAAAGTAAGATATAAAAGTACCTGATCTTACATTTCTGCACCATCAAGCTTCTTCCACCATTTTAAAAAAAATGACATAGAGCTGGCACTCTAGAAGGTTATAAATACTTTTATAAGAAATTTCATTATTGACAATTTCTCATTTAGAACCTTGGTTCTTCCTTAATATATCATGCACATTTTTATCGGAAAAAGTATCTTTCTTACTCGTCCAGCCCACCTAGATACAGGCTACCAAGGACAGCAGCACAGCCTGAATGGTTCCTCAGATGCCTTTCCTGACTTTTTCACATGTGTGATCTTGACTAGATTGTCCATTGAACAAGATACAGGCAGAAACGGTCCTTCTACCTGTTGTAGTTTAGCCCCAGCCGGCAACTCAGCCCCACAGAGCTGCTCGCTCACTCCCCCACCAGCAGGATGCAGGAGAGAATCAGAAAAGTAAAAGTGAGAAAACTTGTCGGTTGAGATGAGAAGAGTTTAATAATTAAAATAAAACAATAATAATAGTAACGACAACAATAATAATAAAATGAAAAGGAAAATAACAGGAGGGAGAAAGAGAGGAGAAATGTGGGGAGGAGGGGAATAAACAACCAAAACAAACAACAAGTGCTGCAATCACTCACCACCCACCGACTGATGCCACCAGTCCCTGAGTCACAACTGCCCTGCCCTGCACCAACTCCCCCAGTTAATATACTGGTCGTGAAGTGATGTGATATGGAATATCCCATTGGCCAGTTTGGGTTAACTGACTTGGCTGTGGCCCCTCCCCTGGCAGAGCAGGGGAAGCTGGAAAAGTCCCTGACTTACTGACACTTAGCAGTTACTTAAGAACAACTAGAACATCAATGTGCCATCAGCATTACACCAGCTACACAAAGAAAATGAACTCTATCCCAGCCAAAACCAGCACACTCCCACTTCTAGAAACACATGTGGTTCTATTTTGTTTTGCATTATAAGATTTTTTGACACAAGTATGGTTGCAAACATAGTTTAGACTCATCAGCTACTGGTACAAAACTGAAGAATGGAATGACTGAGGTTGGGAGGGACCTCTGGAGGTCATCTTGGCCACCACTCCTGCTCAGGCAGGACCACCTAGAACATGATGTCCAGAACCTTATCCAAATGGGGTTTGAATATCTCCAGGGATGGAGATTCCACAGCCTTTCTGGATAATCTATGCCAGTGTTCCGGCAACCTCACAATAAAGAATTGTTTCCTGATGGCACCTACTGTGTTTTAGTTTGTGCCCATTGCCTCATGTCTTGTCACTGGGCATCACTGAAAAGAGTGGCTCTGTTCTCTTTGCACCCTTTCTTCAGGTATTAATATACATTGATGAGATGTGTCCTGAGCCTTCTCTTCTCCCGGCTGTCCCACCTACTTTTCCTCATAAGAGATGCTCCAGTCCATTCCTCACCTTCAGGGTCATTTGCTGGACTCTCTCTGGTATGTTCATGTCTCTCTTGTAGTGGGGATCCCAGAACCGGCAGCAGCACTCCAGCTATGGCCCCACCAGTACTGAATAAAGAGGAAGGATCGTCTCTCTTGACCTCTTGGGAATAGTTTGCCTAACGCAGCCCAGGATACTGTTCACCTTTTTTGTGACAAGGGCACTTTGCTGGCTCATGTTCAACTTGGTGTCCACCAGGACCCCCAGGTCCTTCTATGCAAAGCTGCTTTCCAGCGAGTCAGCACTCAGCATGTAGTGATCCATCATGAAGCATTTGTCATGTGTTACTGGAAAACAAATGGTGTGAATCTGTGTACTTTCCATGAGGTACATTGCTTCTGAATGACATTTCAGCAGTGTTCATATCACCTAATTTCAAGTATCCACAAACTAACAGGTAGTATTCACCCTCTTGTGAAAATATGGAAAGGATTGATTATTCTATAATACTTCTTATCTCATGAACAAATAAGTATTTAACAAAGAGGTAGGCACTTCTACATGTAGAAACCTAAGCTTAAGAAAGAAATTTAGAAAAGACCAGTCTAGCTTTTATAGGAAATAGATTTTATTCCAAGGGGGAAAAAAGTAATCAATCAAACAAACAAGAACAAACAAAAAAAGAACTTCACCTTTTTGGGGGCCTAGCACTATGCTATTGGGAATGCTCAACTGTCAACTGCGCTCCTGTCTTTCATGATCTTATTCCCAAGGCACTCATCTTCTGCCTAACACCATTTGACAGTGAGCACTTGTAGCTCCTAGCTCCAAGAGGAACTTACATATAAATACTCAGACTGCAAGAACGAGAGTTGTGCACAGTCCTTGCAACATGGCTTAATGATGAGACCAGTCACTCATTAAGTGGGAGAACTGAGTTCTCTCTCTTAATAGCAATCCATAGCTTTCCCACCCTACAAAAGGTCCTTGCTGATAAGTGGAACAATACTTTTCAATATAGGTCAAGTGCAATTAACTTGTTTAAGGCACTGGGTAACCAGAAATAACAACATTCTGAAGCCATAAAAATAGGAAGATTTAAGTCCTCATGCTCAGTATGGAAGTGAGGAATGAGATACCAGGAATTCTGTTCTCTGGTCTTTTATCTTTGATTGCTGGGGTTTTTTTTCCAGTTTGTTTTGATTTGCTGGGAGTTTGCATGTTTGTTTGTTTGTTTGTTTCCTCCAGTGATAATATTACGCAAATAATAAAAGTAATCAAGGAATCAAAACCACAAAAATAAACATTCTCACATACCACATATCCTTACCAATTCATGCCACTGACCTGGTTTGTTCTTATGACTACCTCCCTTATCATGTGTTAGTCAGATTTGTATGTTCTGGTTTGTGTCTTATTTGGCCAGATACCCTTAAAGGAGCAGACACTTTCCTTCCACATACCCTGACACTCAGGTAGTGAACATCATGACTTGCTACTGGCTCCACTCTTGCTTTTATTGTAAAATCAAGTGAGCAAGTAATTTTATGAGATAAAACTTTATAACCACTCAATAACACATAAATCTTTTGGTTAGAGATTTATCTCCAGTTTACTCGGTGTTTGTGCATTACTTTCCAAACTGAACCTACCAGTATGTCTGGGAGGTTATTTTTAACATTTTGAGCTGTCAAAGTAGATTGATTCTCATAGAAAAGGTGAAATTTAGAGTAACTCGTTGGTAGATAGAAGAGGGATGTTAATCTACAAATAATTTAAGAATTCATAAAAAATATAATGCAAATTATTTTGTTTCATTCCCCAATGGGTGGGGATGGGGGTTGTCACCAGTTCTACAAAGAGAACTTTATTACCAAATCTTCATTTAGATTTTCCAAAAGTGCATGCTATAAATCTGACTATTGAGTACAGATGATAAACTATCAAGTAGAGGTGATAACTCATCTGTTCTCAGTGTTTCAAATCCAACAGAAACCTTTGCCAGTATGTCATGTAGATATATCAGAACTTCTTGGAAACTTTTTGAGCTTAGCATATACAGTCATGGCTTTAACATCAGGAGAAAATTTAATCTGTCATTTGTAATACTTAATGATTTTCTTGAAGGGCTTAACATCCCATAGTATATTGAAAGAGCTGAGTACTACAAATTACAAAGTTAAATATATAATTAATCAGAGGTGAAACAGTTAAATTTGCAATAGTATGAGAATATGTAGTGACTGAAATTTATGTCTGCCTTCACTGTAATTGGGATTCAGGTTACTGAAGTCTGGTTATATTCCACTATCATCAATAAAAATTTGAAAAATAATTACATTTGACCTATATTCAGAGGGCAAGAAAACCAGACATTTCAGTGAATGTTATAAAACCGTTCTATGGAATGACATTTAGAGACCTATGATGGGCAACTTACTGGCACTAATTTTCTAGGAACAGAAGTAGAAACAGAACAAATTACTCAGAGGAAGTAAAAAGTAGAAAAAGTAGAGCACTGACATGCTAATTTCTCTTTTCCTACAGTATTTCCTATTCTACAGACTACAGTAATTTCCAGATAGGCATCCTCAAGAAAGAATATTGTGATTATACCAAATATCAATCAAACAAAGAAAATTATATTATTATCCTGATGCCATGATGTTAATTTAAAGGTTTCTTAATTACTGTTCCTATTAAATGAGTAAATTCTTTTACAAGAGTGGGGGAAAAAAATGAGCAGAATAACTAACAAAGATTTCAGACCCTGAGAAAGATATTAAGACAAAAACAGTCTAGATGTAAGTATACTTTCTGATGAAGACACAGACTGTCTCTTGGGGATCTTCTTTTCAGTTTTGTAATTAAAATATTACACATAAAATTTTGGTTGTAAGCATAGGAAAGATATTTCACCGTGAAGATAAGTCATAAGAGTATGTGATTATAAAATATCATTTAATTTTTCATAATTACATAATAACACTGTTCTCAAATACCTCTTGATACGTCAAACAGGGAAACAGTATCTAATCTTCAAAACCTCTGAAACAAAAACTGCCAGGCCCCTGGCCTACTTCCTTTCCCTCCCCAAAACTCCAGAGGTTACTTTTTGTCAGTCGTTTCTTCCATTAAAAATAAATAAATAAATAGATAAATAAAAAGAGGGAATCCCAGCAACAATAACAATAAAAAGTTTTTATTTGTTGATTGTGAAAATTTATTTGAACACATTGAAAAAGCAGTTCCAATCAAGAAAAATTCATTCCATTTGGATTGCTTATTCTCTGAGAAAAGAAATAAGACTTCACTGAAAAACTGAATCTTTTTCTTCACCTAAATATATTGCTTGCTGGAGCATTTGTCACATTCCTGGAGCAGTAATTGGATGTTCAGTTGCTGTTTTTCTATAACTTACTCTTTGGTTTTTGGTTACACTTAACACTTACACTACACATTAACCATATGCAGAAAGAAAAGAAAATTGTGTGGGGTTTTTTTTCTGAAAAAGCTTTTGACCTTGTTATCCCCTTATCCACAGCTTGTTTTCTCTAGTTTTAAAAAAGCACCATATCAACTACTGAGAGTGTATGGCAACTTTTGTATTAGTGTATATTTAACAGACTGTAATGATTTATGATGACTTCTCTTTTCCAGAAATGTAGTCTCTACACTCTTAGTTTTGCTCCTAAAACTCTAATTACTCATTGTTTTTGTCCTAAAACTGAACAGGAAATGCCACATGTTATTCTGAGGATTTGTGATGCTACTTATTTTTACGTGCAGCTCTACTTTCTGTTCAATTTACAGAACTTTCATCTGAACATGGCCTGCAGTCACCAATTTATGTATTGGCCAGTGATCTGCAAAATAAATCTTTCATAACATGTTTTGACTTCTACAGTTTTACAAAACCCGTTCTCTGAATCATCTTGCATCTTGCAAGTGTTAATCTAGGAAGTAAAAAAAACTTTAGGCACTTAATATTTTAGTTTGTCAACTTTGAATCCCTTCAAGTAGCTTGCTTCTGAATAGGTTTGCAAGATATATTTATCTTCTGCCCTTTAGTAATAGCGTTTGCTGTAGGAAATGATGTTTTATTACCCCTCTATCAGTTTTAAGCACACTGATTCCATTTTCTTATTATGGGTATCCAGACTTTGTTATTAGAACACAAATCAAATAATTTCCTACTTACATCTATGTATATAGAGTAGGATTTTCTCCATTACAACTGTGATACATAGCTTAGCTGGTCAGACAGAGTAAGACTAAGAAGCAATTTTATCATAATGTACTTAGTGTCTCCAAAATACACAAGCTATCAAATAAAAATGAGGAAAATCCAAACACAAAGCATGTCATAAGTTATCTGCAACCCTAGACACAACAGTAGTTGTTAACAATTTTGAATTGACATAAGTTAATGCGAACTTTCCTACATTAATGACTAGATTAATTCACATTTTAATGTTAGTCACCAAAAGGTTGAATTTATCAAAATCCATATTATAAATAGTCTACCACCTTACTCTTAAAGTAAGTCTAAAGCAAAAGTGAAATTGCTGACAAATGCAGTAATGTAACACACTTAAACAGAGCAGGAAGACACTCTAATACCTTACTGTGGACTTGCCTAAAATACTTCTCTAAGAGTAGGCAGTGTCTTTGATTGCCTGGCAGCTGAAACTGTCCTCACAAGATCTAGGAGAGATTAAATTAGAAAGGTTCTGCTCATTGTCCACATTAATCTGATTCCTCCTCCTGCCACTCCCATTTCTTCTATTGCAGAATAATGTAATTTTTCATAACAGAGCCAACTGTATGTGGAGAGGACAATTAAGCTGTGTTCTTGCAGCCTCTTCTTAGGTCTTTAAGTGTTTCTTTCCATTCTCTTCATTTATTTCTTCCCCTTGCAGGCAGAAGGTGACAGAAGAAAATCCTTATACTCTTCTTTTGTGTGAGCTAGGAACAAAGGTGATTTCTGAGTCCTTGTAGAAACAGTTTTCTCTTTTGAAGCCACATGCTTCCTAAAGAATCTCAGGAATGAATTCCTATCACTGAATTACTTTAAAAACTGGCACTAAAGGGGAGACAAGGGGTTTGAATGTACAAGACAAATCTATGTAAGAATTAACAGGGGCTAATTGTATATATTTAAAACAAAGGAATTAATGATTAACAAATTTTGATGATATGTATAGAACTCCCAGATTTAAGTAAGATATAGGAATGACTAAACAGTAGAGATCTGCAGGACCAGTCCTTCAGTCTTATGTATTTCTGCACTGCCTTTTATCCTGTCTTCTAGGAGCTTCCTCAGAAAAAAAGGAACATGCAAAACATACACACATAAACTATGAAATGGGTGTTGTGCTTTTTTTTGTTTGTTCGGTTGGTTGCTTTGTTTTTCAATTATTTATTGTTTTCTGTCTTGATTCTGGATGACTTTTCGAGTGCATACAATATAAATATTCATTTATATATAACTTTTATTTTGACCACATGGAGAATGTTTTAAGCTATTGCAGTACCTGAAAAAACGAACTCATTTGATGTAGAAAATTAATTTGTCCACCACTTAACAAAGAATGTAATAAATCAGTTATGAGGTTAGTCACACAAACAAAAGTAATTGTTAAGCTAAATTATTCAATGAGTAATGTGAAATATATTTAGTCACATTCACTTCTTTCATCAAGAAAATAGCATCTAGCCATTACTCTGACAGTACTCAGAAATGGAAGATTTTGTTAAGCAAATCAAAGCATGAATTATGTGACAGTTTTCTAGCGTTTTTAGCTAAAAAAAATATAAATTAGCATTTAGAGAACACAAGGGGAAAAAAAGGAAAGTGCACTGCATTTTTCATAAGAATTAAGTTTTTTCTACTGTAAATTTGGTACCTGTAGAGTCTCTTCTCCACATACTTGTAACTATTTTATGAAGACTCATTATTATATAAGATCCTTCATGCAGTAAGTGATAAAAATAAAGAAAAGAATGGCCTTTCTAAGCACATGAGCTAGCTGGCTATATACTTTCAGAAAATATTACCTTTCTTTTTTACTGATGGGTACCATACTATTGCAGAATAAGATTTTGGTGTTAAAAGATACATGACTGGTTACATTATGTTAGCCATGATTGTCACATGAAGGCTAAGAATACGTTATTGTTGTGTTAGTTTTGTAACAATGCAACAATAATAAAGACTCACAAATGGCTGATGAGAAGAAATAACAAAAACCTATGGAGGGTCTGTACACTGTTTTTTTGGTTTTTTTTTTGTTTTGGTTTTGTGGCAGACAAGAAACTCATTTGAGTAAATGACCAAGGGTTTCTGGTTAGAATGGTAAAGATAAGGTAGGACTTATGAAGAGCTCCGTAACTAAATTCCTCTACAAAAGTGTGAAACAGCATAGCAGAAAGGGCTAATTCAGTAACACAAGAAGTTTTAGCCGTATTGCATTAGATTTTTTGTTGGATTTCTTTTTCTTTTATGAAGAACAAATTAACAAATATCTGTTTGATTTCAATTTAACCTGCTTCCTAATATTATAAAATATTTTATCCTGTAGATCTTTGTTATACACAACCAGAGATACAGGATATCCCCTGAGGTTTTTATTCACAAATAGTTGATTTAACTAAAATTTACGACACCAGTTTCAGATTTGGAATCATTGACCATCATGAAACTGAAAAGATAGTATCAGTTTATCTTGAGATTATAAAAAAAGAGTGAAAAGGAGGAAAGAACTGAAAAAAATGAAAACCTGAGGACTTCTAATAGACTGGTCCTTTTTGACTTTTTATCCCTCTACTTTCCCACACCGATTCCTCTCAACTCCCCTTTGATCCCTTTTTTCCCTGCCTCTGGTTCCTCACCTAAACACTACAAATAAGTAAACCTCCCCTCAGTCTTGAAGGTGATCTGGAGAGCTTCCCCTGCTGACATAAGATGAAGGGTGTCCTGACCCATGGGGTTGAGGGTCTCCAGGGACAGCCCTGGGAGGGCCAGGGCAGGGGCTTATATCTCTGATTGGGTTATTGAGGTTCCCCCACCTGCCATTGCTCCTCTGTGCTCCTTCATATTGGTAGAAATAAACCTTTAATTATGTAACCTAGCAGTCACCAACAAGTTACTAGTTATAGAATGAGAGGAAACAGATTCAAGCTGCATCAGGGGACATTTAGATTGGATATTAGGAGAATTTTCTTCACTGAAAGAGTGGTCAAGCACTGGA
This sequence comes from Phalacrocorax carbo, assembly GCF_963921805.1. Taxonomy (NCBI): domain Eukaryota; kingdom Metazoa; phylum Chordata; class Aves; order Suliformes; family Phalacrocoracidae; genus Phalacrocorax; species Phalacrocorax carbo. The sequence continues at coordinate 163,991,864 of NC_087513.1, forward strand.
ACAGGCTGCCCAGAGAGGGGGTGGAGTCACCATCCCTGGAGGTATTTAAAAGATGTGTAGACATGGCACTTTAAGGCATGGCTTAGGAGGCATGGTGGTGTTGGGTTGATGGTTGGACCTGATGATCCTAGAGGTCTTTTCTAACCTTAATGATTCTATGATTCAATATACAAACAGTTGTCTGATTGTTTTAAGTAAGTTCTCATTAAGTAGGTTCTCATTAGTCAAATAATTGCTATGAGGATTTCTTATTTAAACTATAACTTACATTTTTTACGTCTCCTTCAGTTGTTTCATTGCCAAGAAGGCAACAATCTCTTTGATGAGAATCAAGCCCAACAACAGAAGGTCTGTGCTTGCCTATGACATAAAGGAGCTGAGTATAACACTGTATGACAAATGAGTATGCTATAGCTTTTAGAAATACAATTTCAACAGAAAAAAATATGTATATTTTTAGAATCCAAAAGGGTGTTGTCAGATTACCCAATTTTAATTGCAACAGAAGACCAACTGCAAGTGTCTGAAATACAGCATAGCATTACAGTATTTTCAACACTGAGAATGAAATCTGTAAGAGATCCTTTTTTTACTTCTGAAATACGATCCTTTTCCAGTCCAACAAGATTTAGCCCACATTAATGTTGTACTAAATCACCTGAGTAAGCAACAAGACAAAGCACACATACATAGCAAAGACATATTCTCAGGCACCAGATGCTCTTACTACACAAGTTGTTGTCATTAAAATGAACAACACATATTCCTTGCTTGTGACATTTCATCACTTATGCCAGGTTTCTGATAACAGGCTATTTCCAGGCAGTGGCTCCCAGCTGTGTTGCTTCATTCCTATGCATGGGCTGAATACATGAAATCAGACTATGTGCAGAAGCCAATGTATCTATACTCTGTGCTCTTCTTAGCTTAAGTTTTACCCTGCCAAGTCTTGTTTCTAACACTGAACAGACATGTTCTGGTTTTATTTCCTTTTTTTCTCTTGTCTTCAGTTCTGTGTTTACACTTGACAGTAATTATTGAAGAAATGCATTATTTTCACAGAAAAATACTTTATAGAAAATGTTACCATTTGTGTAAGAGATCCTAAAGAAATGAAAAGTCTAAAACAAATTATGATATGCTGTTATACAGAATAACAATAACAAAAAACCAGTCTCACTACTAGCCAGTTTGCTAATACTGACAGCACAAGTCAAGTTTTCACTTTTCCCAAACCTTCCCAATGCTTTTTCCATCATCTTCAATTATTCTTATGAGAGCTGATTCCTCATATTTTATTGTTCAATAGCTCAACAAATGTTGCTGTATTCACAATAAAAAAAAACCTTGTGCAAACTGGATGGAAGAAACAGGTCTATAACTTATAAATCATAGAATCATTGAATAATTTAAGTTGGAAATGACCTTTAATATCATCAAGTCCAACCATTAACCTAGCACTGCCAAGTCCACCATTAAACCATGTCCCTAAAGGCCACATCTGCACACCTTTTCAATACTTCCAGGGATGGTGACTCCACTTCCCTGGGCAGTCTGTTCCAAAGCTTAATAAGCTTTTCCTAAAAGAAATTTTTCCTAATATCCAATCTAAACCTCCCCTGATGTAGCTAGAAGCCATTTCCTCTCATTCTTTCGCTAGTAATTTGGGAGAAGAGACCAACACCCACCCCACAACAAACCTCCTTTCAGGTAGTTGTAGAGAGCTATAAGGTCCCCCCTCAGGCTCCCCTTCTACACACTAAACAACCCCAGTTGTCTCAACCTTTCCTCAAAAGACCTGCTCTCTAGACCCTTCACCAGCTTCGTTGTTCTTTGGACATGCTTCAGCACCTCAATGTCTTTCTTGTAGTGAGGGGCCCAAAACTGAACACAGTACTCGAGGTGTGGCCTCACCAGTGCTGAGTACAATGGGGCAATCACTTCCCTATTCCTGTTGATGGACACTTCCAGTCCTTTCTTGCTGGTCAACTTTCCAGCCACTCTTCCCCAAGCCTGTAACGATGCATGGGGTTCTTGTGACCCAAGTGCAGGACCCAACACTTAACACTGTTGAATCTCATACAATTGTTCTCAGTCCACCAATCCAGCCTGCCCAGATTCTTCTGTAGATCCTTTCTACTGTCAAGCAGATTGACACTCCCGTCCAGCTGTCCAACTTGGTGTCAGCTGCCAGCTTACTGAGAGTATACTCAGTCCCCTCATCCAGATCATTGATAAAAGATGTTAAACAGAACTGGCCCCAACACTGAGCACTGGGGAACACCGCTGGATTAATCTCTCTGGGCCTGGCCATCCAGCCACTTTTTTACCCAGTGAAGAATATGCCTGTCCAAGCCATAAGCAGTCAGTTTCTCCAGGAGAGTGCTGTGGGAAACAGTGTCAAAGGCTTTACTAAAGTCTAGTAAACTAAAGTTTAGTAAACTGAAGTCTAGTCCACAGCCTTTCCCTCATCCACTAAGTGGGTCACCTTGTCAGAGAAGGAGATCAGGTTAGTCAAGCAAGACCTGCCTTTCATAAACCCATGCTGATTGGGCCCAATCACTGGGTTGTCCTGTATGTGCAGCATGATGGTGCTCAGGATGATCTGCTCCGTAACCCTCCCCTCCATCAAGGTCAGACTGACAGGCCTGTAGTTTTCTGCATCATCCTTCTGGCCCTTCTTGTAGATAGGTGTCACTTTTGCTAATGTCTACTTGACTGGGACCTCCTCAGTTATCCGGGACTGCTGATAAAGTATGGAAAGTGGCTTGGTGAGCACTTCCACCAGCTCCCTCAGTACCCTTGGGTGGATCTTATCTGGCCCCATAGACTTGTGTGTGTCTAGGTGGTGTATCAGGTCACTAACCATTTCCCCTTGCATTATGGGGCTCCATTCTGCTCCCTGTCCCTGTCTTCCAGCTCAGGGGGTGAGTACCTTGAGAAAAACTGGTCTTACTATTAAAGGCTGAGACGAAGAAGGTATTGCATTCCTCAGCCTTTTCCTCATCCTTTGTCACATCCAGTAATGGACAGAGATTCTCCTTAGCCCTCCTTTTGTTGCTAATGTATTTATAGAAATATATTTTATTGTCTTTTAAGGCAGTAGCCAAATTAAGTTCTAGTGTGGCTTTAGCCCTTCTAATATTCTCCCTGCATAAAGCTGTGTCACCAGCTGTGTCAGGAATTATTTTCCACACATTCCAGGAACCTCCTAGACTGTTTCGTCTCTGCTATATTGTATTGTATTTTATTGTATATTGTATTGCAACTGTGTCATAGGTCTCCTGCTGCGCAATTGCTTACAACTCCTCCTGTTTGTTGCCTACACTGCATTGGTGTAGAGGCACTTCAGCTGGGCTATTTATCCTGCCACATTTTGGGGGCAAGAAGCCTTAATTCTTATGTGACCATTTGCAGGCACTTCTGTGGTTTCTAACACATCAATAACCCTTGCCTCTTTGCTGCTGTATGGATGTCCATCCTTTACCTACACTGAGATGGCAGACTTAAGGACCTTGCTAGCACACCATCCCTCAAACATAACTCTCAACTACTTAAACAAAAAGCCAGTTCAACCTCTAACATTCAAATCAATAAAATTCCCAATATCAAAGGCCATTTTTACAGCAAAACAGGAATATAAAAACAGGGTTGGAAAGTTAAGCTGTACCCAAAATTAATGATGGTGCCTGGCTGTATGAGGGAAATACACATTCATGAAGCTAGAAACTGCCTAAGGAATTATACCTGCATTGCTGTCTAATGGAAAATGAATGGGCAGCTCAGAGGAACTGCAGCTCTGACTTCTCCAGACTAAGTATTCTGTATACAACTTTGGGGAGTCAGCCTCATTCTTATTTGGTCTCCTGGCCTGATGTTGGGGGTTTTTTTGCATTGGACACTATATCCAAACTCCTCCACAGCCTCCCAAATGCACACAGTCCTGAGATTAATTTATGAGAAGTTTACTTTAGGTTTCCCTACACACAGCTTTTCTGCCAGCAGGGTAGCTTCTTAGTGAGTTGAATAATCTTATCATCACAGTAGTCAAAAAACTTTCTGAGGTTAAACCCTTAATGGATGGCGCTAGACCTTTGGTGTCATGGTTTAGCCGGCAGCTCAGCCCCACACAGTTGCTCGCTCACTCCCCCACCGGCAGATGGGGGAGAGAATCAGAAGGGTAACGCTCGTGGGCTGGGATAAGAACAGTTTAATAATTAAAAAAACAAACAAACAAACAAAAAAGATGCAATGGAAAGGAAAACAACAACAGGTGTGAAACCCAGGGGGAGGGGGGGAGGGGAGGGGGAAGGGGAATGAACCACCAAAACAAACCGCACGCGCCGCAGCCGCGCGCCGGCCACCAACCCGACGCCGCGCTGCCCCCGAGCCCCAACTGCCCCCCTCCATGTGCTGGTCATGGTGTCACGTGGTATGGAATGAGCCTGCCATTGGCCAGTCGGGGTCAGCCGCCCCCGCCATGGCCCCGCCCCTCCCAGCCCCCCCCCCCCCCCCGCCACGCGGCAGAGCGTGGAAGCTGGAAAGGCAGCCGACCCCCACGGTGAGGAGAATTAACCCCTTCTCAGCCAAAACCAGCACATTTGGCCAGGATGAAATGGACACATTCCTTAAAAACAGAAGAAAAGCACCTAAAGAAATTCAATGTTTACAGCTAGGTTTCATCAGAACTAAAATAAAAGAGGGAAAATCTTTAAAATAGAGAAAATTAAGGTGTGTTGTATAAAACAATAAAATTGAAAGATTTGAAACAAATCTTTTTTCCTGCCCACGGTGTCCCTCCCAGTCCTTTAGGGTGCATCTTTCAATCCTAAATTTAGCACCTTTTCCTGGTTTTTCAGGGAAAGCTTTTTACGTTGTTATCTTTGCCATCTTTGCCATTTGCCCTTGTTCTTCTTAATGACTTTACAGTGCCTATGTGTGTGGAGGCCTCCGTTCCTCCTACGTCATTTCCTCCTTGCCTGTCCTACAGATTCCCATACCTGAGTATATGCAGTTGCTTCTGAGGAAGGAGCAATCTATAGATTTTTCTAATGGTTTCAGCTGATACAACCCTATAGGCAAAGTACACAGGCTCCATCTACACAGAGCCTTTTACCAAGATGTAACATCCCACAAATTATATATCAACAGCTACACTACCTAGTATAGACATGAGCAACAGAGACTGGCCAGTGTTCTCAGCCCAGGCCTGTTCCTTTGGCCAGAGCATTGGAAAAAAAGGAGAAAACTTTAATCTCCTAAATATTAAGGCTTTTTTTTTTCAAAATGTCTCTGTGAAAGACACTTAGACATATGAAAAAAGGTAGCCCATTAAGACTTATTTTAGATGTCTGCTTAAGTATGAGATAAACCATTTAGTTGTTGCCTATTTTTCCTTTTAACAACAGAGGGTTTAGGCAGTACATAACAGATAGAAATCTGGTCAAGCAAATCCAGTCTCCAGTTCTTTTCCTACTTTTGGAATTTTCTGTAAAATATGACTTTTTAGTTCTATTACTGTTAAGACACTAATAAGCTTTTTGGTATTTAAAAATAAATGTTTTAAATTGCAGATATTATAACTTAGGAAGATTGATACTAAGTAGAAAATTCCAATCAGTTACATATTTCAGTAGCTAAATCTGCAAAAAAAACCCCCAAGTATTTCAAAAGCTTTTGTTATCAAGAATGATTTTTACATATTTGTAGAGTGATGTGATGGGTTGATCCCATCCAGCATTTAAGCACCCACACAGTGGCTCTCACTCTCCTCTACCCAAGCAGGATGGAGGACAGAAGAGGAGCAAAAGCTTAAAACTCATGGGTCAGCATGAAGGCTGTTTAATATATGAAAGAAAGAGAGAAAAAACAGGTGATGCAAAGGCATCTATTCACCACCTCTCACAAACAGACTGATGACCAGCCAGTCTCCAAACAGGGGCCACCTCGGAGCACAATACCACTGCTTTTTACTCTACCACCAGTTTTCAATTGCATTACATTATATAATATGGAATATCCCTTTGGTCAATTACAGGTCGGCTCTTCCAGCTGTGTTCCCTCCTAATTTCTTACCCACCTTCAGCCTACTTACTCTGGAGCAGGTCAAACTCAGGGAAAAAAAAATAAGGGGAAAAAAGAGTAAAGACTTGATCCAGTTGTAAGCAATCTTTAGCAATAGTCATAACACTGGTGTGTTATCCACACTGTTTCAGACAGCAGCCTAAAACACAGCATCATATGGATTGCTATGAAGAAGGTTAACTTTGTTCTGGCCAGACCCAGCACAAGTGACGTACTTCCAAATTGAAAGATAACCTGTTGTTGAATATAAATCTATAGTTTCTTAAGAAGATTTTTTTTACTACTACAAGTAAAATTCTGATTCAATCAGAAACAATAATGGCATACACCTATTTTTGCCCTATAGCAAGAATTAACTATCTTGACTGGACTTTAGGAAGTACTGTGCATAGTATGTCCCATAATACACCATGGAAACATATTAGCTGCTAATAGAATGAGGAAGTATATTACATTCTCCAAATTCTGCCAGTTCTTTTATCAGCAACAGAAGAACACACACATTGTGCCTATGATTTGAGCATGGGGGTGGGAGGTAATGATAAAGGGGCTAGAGGAAGATGATCAGATGTTTAGCTAGCATCATGAGCATTTCAATGCCAGCAATTACATTCAGTGGGGCATATTAAATGTGCAGGATATTTTTGAATTCAGAAATTATGTCACATGAAACTGCAGACTGTATAAAATGAAAAAATCTCAGTGGCCTGTTAGAGATTTATATCTTGTCCTTCCTTGGTGTAAAAACAAAGTTATGCCCCTAGCCCATAATTCTGGCAGATATATCAGCTTATTCTCAAAACTACTGTTCTCAGCCTTTAGCTTCCAGGATTGTGTCATTCAGATCTTGTTACTGTAACTGCTAATAGAGTGATGAGATTCATGGGGGATAGTACTCCTCAGCGTGACTAAGGCATGATGACATTCTCATGGGTATTCTTAGACTACGTTAGGAACGTGTTTGAAAGAATAGCTGTAGAAGCAGAACTGAGAAATAACAGATAGTCCAGACTGATCTCATGTTTGACAAGAACAAAAAGACTTAGCTTCTCTGAAAAGATCAATATGACTGATTAGGAAGGCTAAAAGTGCGGACACAGAGGTAAGTTACAGTCAGCAGTTGCTGTGAATACCACTCCTCTCAGAAATAAGACTAATCTACTAAACAGTATTTATCTTCTGAGATTGCAAGCAGATGGAAAAAAAGAGACTGAGCAAAGGAAAAAAGAAAAAGGTATACAAAAGCTTTATCTGTTTCTTCCGCACTTAAGGACTCAACATGATTCTGTTAGGTGAGAAATAAGCCTTTCGTTGCCTTGTTTTAACTGTTAATTTTCTTTTATATCTGATTTTATTGATCATAGAGGATAAACTGGTTCCTCAGAAAAAACATAGTTATTGGTATTCTTTCTGAAAATGAGCATTCTGTCTCCTGATAATGTTGCTTCTAACTTCCACAAGGACAAGGACTTTATTTAAAAAAGTTTTAGTATTGATTTTATTATAGGCATTGAATTTATAGTTTTAAAATATTTTGAACTTGAGTTATACACGGTGAGCAAATTCTACTTGTTTATACCTTATAAATAGTATACTGTAACAAATCATAAATAATTTTCCAGTACTAAATTTATGGAATATTATGATATAGCAAAACAAATAAAAATGAAGTAAGATTTTTTTATTTGAAATTGCAACTAAGAAGAAGGAAAGAAAAACAAACTGTGGATGATTAAGAAAGAAAATGTGCACTAGCAAGAAAAAAGAAACAAAAATCCAAGTGAGAAATCAAAGAATGTAACTTTGAAAACATGATCCTTCCCCCAAACTTAAGTTTTCTTGTGCCCATTTTCTCACCTCATTTTCCTTCACACATTCAATCTGTTTGCTAGAGATTTTTTTAAAGCATGAAAGGAACAGAAAGAGTTTTGACTGTGCAAAGCCTTATTACCATATCAGTTCACGTTCTGCTTTCTGGAGGCAGTTCAAACATCCAAACAGAAATGGTATGTGGATGTCTGGCAGAGGTGCAGTGCCCTCTGAGCTGGCAATAAGAAACTAAGCAACATACCCTAGAATATGTCAGATGACACTAGACATCTTAATTTAGACAACTGAGTTGCAAACTTTCTGTCATTTCATGATGATTCACCTAAAAATGGAAAAAAAAAAGGTAAGGTAGGAAAGCTATGACACTTCCACATATCACATTAGAACTGGTCAGATTACAGCTAGTTTAGGTGAGCAGATGTATTTTTTTTCATTTAAAAATTTTATCTAGGATGTTTCTTTGCTGCATTTAATGCAGATTTTATAGTTAAAAGACAGGTGAGAAAAAGGTGAGAAAATTACAGAATGCAAAACATAACATATTGCTTATAAGTCTTGCCTGAGAAACTCCCTCTTAGTTCTGCCTGGCACAGAATTATGACTTTAGCCTGTGTCTTCTATATTCCTGGAGTTCCTCCACTGACACCTTCATATATCCCTAATTTGTCTTGTTGGAGTTCTGCTGACCAGTTGTTGGAAGAAAAAGATACCTTCTTAGTAACCTGGTGATGAAAAGCAAAGCTATATATTAATATTTTTATGAATTTTTTTTTGCTTCTTTCTCACTTTTATTTTCTTCATTGAACAATAAAGATCTTTGTACCTGTTTTTTTTGCACACAATAAAAAAGAGTCATAAAACTTCATTTAGAAATATTTATACAGTGTCCCAAGACACTGATAGAAACTGTTATAGGAATTTTTTTTTTTCCCTCCAATACAAAAATCTAGCCTCAGCTTAAAGACTCCAAGATAGTGTAAATGCAGTCTACTACATCTTCTGCTAACCAGTCTACCATGTAAAAAATATTAATTTTCTCCGTTTTACACATTGCTGACTGCATCTTCTAGTGACTGTACTAGAAAATTAAATAGTAAATTAGTAGTAGATTAAACAACTGTCTAGTAAACTATTGTCTAGTAAATTAAACAACTGTCTAGTATTAAACACCTTTCTGTGACAATACAGACCAACATCTTCAAATATTTGGTGGCAATACTAGTAGTTTTGTTGGGCAGAGCCAGGCTGGTTAGCAGACAATCAAATATTAACCAGGCAAGTGCTTTATGCTAAATATACAGAGCAGTGATTGAATCTCCCAGCAGCCATCACTCTCAGTATAGTCTTTAACAGTATGCTGTATTTTCAATCTTCCCACAAGCTGGTGCATGAAAGGGGATGAGATACATCCAATCAATGACATGTTCCTTGGTTCAGTTGTCTATGAGGTTCTTTCGGAAATGAGTCCTGTTTTCTGATTAAATATTTTTTTAACATATAATCATAGAATCATTAAGGTTGGAAAAGACCTGTAGGATCATCAAGTCCAACCATCAACCCAACACCACATGTCTCCTAAACCATGCCTTAAAGAGCCACGTCTACATGTCTTTTAAAAACCTCCAGGGATGGTGACTCCACCACCTCTCTGGGCAGCCTGTTCCAGTGTGTGGCCACTCTTTCAGTAAAAAATTCTTCTTAATATCCAATCTAAACCTCCCCTGATGCAGCTTGAGGCCATTTCCTTTCGTTCTATCACTAGTGACCTGGGAGAAGAGACCAACACCCACCCCACAACAAACCTCTTTTCAGGTAGTCGTAGAGAGCAATGAGGTCCCCCCATAGCCTCCTCTTCTACACACTAAACAACCCCAGTTGTCTCAACATTTCCTCATAAGAACTGCTCACTAGACCCCTCACCAGCTTTGTTGTTTTTTGGACACGCTTCAGCACCTCAATGTCCTTCTTGTAGTGAGGGGCCCAAAACTGAACACAGTATTCAAGGTGTGGCCTCACCAGTGCCGAGTACAGGGGCACCATCACTGCCCTGCTCCTGCTGGCCACACTATTCCTGATACAAGCCAGGATGCCATTGGCCTTCTTGGCCACCTGGGCACACTGCTGCCTTATGTTCAGCCGGTTGTCAAAAACCACCCTGAGGTCTTTCTCCGCTAGGCAGCTCTCCAGCCACTCTTCCCCAAACCTGTAGCATTCCATGGGGTTGTTGTGGCCCAAGAGCAGGACCTGACACTTGGCCTTGTTAAACTTCATACAATTGGCCGTGGCCCATCAATCCAGCCCATCCAGGTCCCTCTGTACAGCCGTCCTACCCTGAAGTAGATGCTTGAGGGTTGCCACAAGATAATGTTGCCACAGAACTTGTTTTACAAGGGCCAGGAGACTGTTTCAGTTAGTGGTATGGGTTGCAGGCTTTGTTTCCAAACAACTGGTAGTCATCTCCACCATGGTAAGTACATGCTGTTTGCCTTGGCATGTTTGCAGTAGTATTATATAAACAGTCTTCCAGACTTCCAGATATTGGTATCCCATCCACCATCCTCCATGCTAGAAAGGCTTTAGTCGCTTACTTATGGGGCATGTTTCACATTCGTGGATAACCCATGCAATGGTGTTGATGGTGAATTATACCCCATGCTCATTACCCTGTCTGTACACTGCATCTCTTCCTAGATGTCTTGATGTTTCATGGGTCCACCAAGCTATTAATAGATCTCCCCTACCTTTCCAGTTTGGGTCTACCTGAGCCACTTCAGTTATAGCAGCCTGGTTATACTTGCTTGTTGTTTCGACATCCTTCAGTGGCATGGCTCTTGGGTGTACAAACATCTACATGATGTACCTTTACAGAAAAGTTTTCTGCCCATGGAGCTATGTGTTGCAGCAGCCCATATGGGTTTGCCTCTTCATCACTAGTTGGTCTCCTCTGCTGTAGCCATCCCACAGGGCATTTGTCACCATCCATAGGTCAGTATAGACATACAATACTGACTGTTTTCCTTGTTCCGCATTATCTAGCTTTGTTTTGTTTTGTTTTGTTAGCTGATGGGTACATGGCTATTATCTAATTGTTCACATCCATTGGGATGTGATAATGCCTATCTTGCTATCTCATTCTCAGAACTGGAGCTCTTGTGCAGATCCTTTGACCTTGCTTTGTTTAAAGGTAAAACCAGCTTTCAAAAGGTTCTGGATTTTTTTTTTTTTTACTTTCACAAACACTTCTTCAACTGTGTTTCCCTACATAAACATTTATGTCAATTTATTGGAGGTGTTGTGCCTCCTTCCCCTCTAATTCTCGACTGTGGACCCTGGTATCCAAACAGTGGAGCAACTAAGTGATAATTTGTTCACCTGACTAATGACTATAATATTTCTTCATATCTTGAAGCTCACTCAGAGATAGCTTTCAGCCTTGTTTGTGATTTCTGTCTCTTTCCTCTCCTGTTCCTGTGGCTGTTTGGCTGGAGAGGAGGCTGCCCCTTCTGATTCTTCCTTATTCTCCCTCTCAGGAGGAACCTATTCCTGCCTTACTAACCAAGTCAACCCCTGCTTCCGCTGTTTCTTCTTTACAGGAGAGACTGTTGTAGTTAAGGCTTGAGTCTCTGGTTTAGCCACAGTGTTGATTTGTACGAGATCCAGAGACACTCTTGCTCCTTTGAGGGTGCAGAACACAGTCTAGGTAGGTGTAGGCTATGTCCCAACACAGTGCTAGAATTTCCACCTCTTTGGTGTGGGCAAGGCATCCTTTCTTGTGGTTTGCCACTTGAACAGGATTCCACACCTGGTCAGGCACAAAGTCCCATGTCATCAGAGGTGAAAAATACTCTAAGCAACTCCCTAAATTCTCCCAAACACCTTTCTGTTCATAAACTGGCTGCCTCAGGGCACATCCCTTTGTGGCATTCCCAACTGGTTGAGTAACCTTGGGAAAGGACAAAACTAGATTCACGGCACACAACAATACAAGCATTCTGGTTACACAGGAAGATTCAAGAAACTGAAGGGTGATTGCAACAAGACAGGAAAAATCGATCCCAGGGGAGAAGAGGGAGGTGTCATTCTTATTTTCTCCCAGTTCTCTAGAATTGGTTTCCAGAGGCAAAGAGGAGAAAAGTGTAATTGTTATTTGTTTCAATAATGCCACTCTTTTACTGGGTTAGCAGTAATGCAAGGCCTAAATAGCAGACTATGATAAAAGCCAGTGTTTTTATCATAGCTCTCCCAGGCAAAGTGATAAACAACAGAACAAGCAGAAAAAGCCAAAAGCAACAAGGTTAGAGTTTGATGTACAGCAAGAGAGGAAGCACAGCATGGAGCAGGTGAAGGAACAAAGAAGACAGTACTGAAAGCAAACAAGTCAACATTGTGAGCAGCAACAGCAAGCTGCCAAGTACCAACAGAACAGTTACAACAACTATAAATTCAGTCTAGCACATTCCGATCAAATCTATCATTATCTAAAACACCTCTAGACCCACCTTTGCTGCTAAACAGGTTGGTGGGTTGACTCCAGCCAGCAGCTAAGCACCCACAGAGTCACTCACTCATCCTCCTCCTCCTCCCAGCATGTTGGGGGATTGAAGCACAACAGCAAAAACTGAAAACTCATGGGTTGAGATAAAGACAGTTTAATAGATGAAGGAAAGGGGGGAAGGGGGGAAGAGGGAACCCAAAAGGAAAAAAAAAAACAACAAGCACAAAACCAACCACTCCAAACCCAAGCAATTCAAATGTAGTCACTCACCTCTTCCCACAAGTAGATCAATGCCCAGAGAGTCTCTGAGTAACAGCTGCTTTGGAAAGACAATCTCCCCAGCTGTATTGCTGAACAAGATGTTCTATCCTATGGAATATTCCTTTGCTCACTTTGAATCAGCTTTCATGACTCTGTCCACTCCCAACCTCTTGTCCCTCTTCAGTGTTGCTTGCTGTTGGGGCAGAATGAGAAGCAAAGAATACCTTGATGCTGTGCAAGCAGTGTTCAGCAATAACCAAAACATTAGTTTGTTATCATCACTGTTTTAGTCACAAATCTAAAACACAGCTCCCTATAGGCTGCTGGGAAGAAAATTAACTCCATCCCAGCCAGACCCAGTACAGACAGCTAAACAGCTTGAAGTTTGCTTTGAATCTAGATAAGAGGATCTTTCATTCATTTGCAAGAAAGGATGGAGAGGTATTCAGAGCTACCTATCCAAATAACTCTGTAACCAGTTGACTTTATGAAAACTTTTTTTTCTAATATAACCTGATAAGCATAAAGTTTGAGGAGACTTACAAATCTATTTGGGGATTACAGAATGTCTTGACATGCTTTAGGGAGAGAAGATAAATCAGCCATTTAGATCTTCTTGTCCTTGAGGCAGCTTGTTTATGTCACCCTGTTTTTTACAGGACTGAGCATAAGTACTGCAATAAAAACTATGCCTCAATATACAGTTTTACTATACAACTAAATATATAAAGTTATATCTATGGCTACAGATATTTTATGTATAAGTTAATTATATGTACACACACTTTCAAAAAGATTTTAAACTGCTGAAAATTGAAGGGTTATTCCATAAATACAAGGCAAAGCAATTGTTGTGTTTGTTTAGTTTAGGACACATCCATTAGCTTTTCTGGGTGATGATTGATCTGTACACTGTCTTTTCTGACTTGATTGTCAGACGGTTAGCTTTATTAGGATTGACCTGTCAGCCATAGGATATCTGTCTCAGACTCTTAAAGTAAAATCAACTATATATTTTTTTCTTTATTGAAGAACACTTTTAACTTTGCAGCACAAGTTAAATTAAATAAACCCACAAGCACCATTTCACCCTAAACTTACGAGAAGAAAGATGGCATGATTTTTTGCTTCCAGTATTGGTACTGAAATTTAGCAGGGATACATATTCTTGTTAAAGCCTAAAGACACAAGAAATAATATAGGAAGACATATGCCAGTGTAAATCATAGAATCATAGAATATCTCATGTTGGAAGGGATCCATAAGGATCATGGAGTCCAATGCCCTGCTCCTCACAGGGCTACCTAAAACTAAACCATATGACTAAGTGTGTTGTACAGATGCTCCTTGAACTCTGACAGGCTTGGTACCATGACCACTTCCCTGGGGATCCTGTTCCAGTGACTGACCACCCTCTAAAAGAAGAACCTTTTCCTAATATGGAATGTGAACTTCCCCGGATGCACGTTCATTCCATCTCCTCGTGTCCTATTGCTGGTCACCAGAGAGAGGAGATCAGTATTTCTCCCTCCACTGTCCCCCTTAAAGAAACTGTAGACTGTGATGAGGTCACCCCTCAGCCTTCTCTTCTAAGATGAAGAAACTCAGTGACCTCAGCTGCTCCTCCTCGAGGGTCTTGCCCTCAAGAGCTTTCACCATCCTTTGGACACACTCTAATAGTTTGATGTCCTCCTTATATTGAGGTGCCCAAAACTGCACACGGTACTTGAGGTGGTGCCACACCAGTGCAGTGTAGAGCAGGACAATCACCTTCCTTGACCAGCTACCAATACAGTGATTGATGCACCCCAGGACACGGTTGGCCCTTTTGGCTGCCAGGGCACACTGTTGACTCATATTCAACTTGCCATCAACCAAATATCCAGATCTCTTTCTGTGGGGTTGCTCTCCAGCCTTTCATCCCCCAATTTGTACCTATAACCAGGATTACTGGTCCCAGGTTGTACTTGCTTTTGTTAAATTTCATGTGGTTGGTGATTTCCCAGTTAGTATAGCTGGACTGGATCAATCCTGAGTGGATGCAGTAATACTTCTCAAGTAGCTATCCTGTCTTTTGTATTAAAAATTGTAAGGATTTTCATCAGCAAGAGCAGGGCTGCTCCCTAATGGAAAGCAGGCAGTGACTCCATGTGGGAAAGCAGGGCAGGACCTGGCAGCCAGGGTCTCTCCCACCCCCCAGCCGGGAGCCAGGCAGTCAGAGGGCACCAGGACATTCCCAGCCCTGGGCATTGGGCACTGCCTGGGATCATCCCAGGCTGAGGCTGGGCCCGGCCATGAGCCTGTGGGTGGGCCCAGCCTGGGGGGCCTGTGGCCAGGCAAAGCAGGGCTGTAGGAAGCTGGAGACTGGCCCTGCTGCAAGCATCACTGGATGGCCCAGAGGGCTGACATGGGGTCCTGGGCCATGGGCAGGGTGGAGGGAGCCCTGGGGGGATAGGCAAGGGCAGTCAGGCCTGGTGGTGCCCTCAGGGACCCTGAGATCCATGTATGGAGACAGGACTCAACACCAGGATGATAACTGGTGAGGGTGAAATGCCTTGTATGACTGGAGTGCTGTGATGAATGGATATTGGCTCTTTAGGCAGAACAGGCATGGAAGATGAGGCAGGTTGCCCATTATATGAAAAAGCAGCTCAAATGCTGCTGGGGTTTTGCTGTAGAATAGTCAACAGACAGATTAAGAGTTTGTGAGTCAGGATCAGAGATGAGGGTAACGGTGTGATAGGAGTTTGTTACAGAGCATCCAATAAGGGTTAAGAAAAAGGCAAAGCCTTAAGAAATTCAAGAGAGTCTCCAGACAACAGGTTCTGTGCCTTACAGGGGCATGTGACATCTAGAGGTGTAACACAATGGAACACAAGCAATCCAGGAAGTTTTGGAGGGTGTTTGGGAAAACTTCTGAACACATATGCTGGACAAGCCTATCAGGTAAGACCCTTTCCTGGATCTGCAACTCATGGGCAAGAAGAACTAGTTGGAGATGTGATAATCAGTGGTAGCCTTGGTTGTAGCAACCATGAAACAGTGAAGTTCTAGATCCCAAGTGCAGTGAGGAAGGCAAGTAGGGCAGCATACAGACCCTGGACATTAGGAGAGTAGACTTCAGCTTCTTCAAGGAACTATCAGATGGTATCTACTGCACTGAGGAACAGAGGAGCTCTAGATATCTTGTAGGTCTTTATGGATATCTCCTCTCAGCCCAATAGTCCATCCCAATACTATGGAAAAGGAGTAAGCATATAAAGAGGCTGGCTTGTGTAAACAGGAATTTCATGACTGATCTGTGACCCAAAAATCATGTATACAGGAGATTGAGAGAGGACATAAAGGAGGACTTTATCCAGGTATGCAAAGATGATGTTAGAAAAGCCAAAGTTCACCTAGAATTGAAACTGAGAGGGGATGTCAAAGAAAACAAAAAAAAAGCTTCTACTACTACATTAACAGTAAAAAAGAAAATAAAGAATAAAGGAAAATGTGGGCATACTGCTGTATTATAATGTTATCAGAGAAAAAAATCATGCTGAGTGTATGAAAGAGTATATAAAAGTACATCAAAGTGTATATAAAACCATAAACATCATAACAATGGTCCATGTTTTGCTTAAACCCAGATCCCGCAAATTCATATATACAAATAATACTGAATTCTGCTGAAATGGGTGGAAGTTTTAGTGACAGTGGACCTATATAAGATTGGGATACTTGATGCCTTCTTTGCGCTGGTCTTTACCAAGATCAAGGTCTTTGTGTATAGAGACAGGGTTAATCGAATTCAGTAGGAGCTATTAGCAGAAGAGGATTGACTCTGGGTTCAATTGAGAAAGATTGAAGTACAGAAGTCCTTGCATCCATACAGGCTGCATCCAAGAGTGCTTAGAGAACTGTTTGCTGTCATTGTGAAGGCCACACTATTATGATTCAAATGCATTCAGTTATGGATATCGGGGAAGGTCCATGATGTTATGAAAAAAGCACCTGTTGCACCAGTTTTCAAAGGGGGAAGAAGTCTGATCTGTGCAAATAAGGCTGCTCATCCTCCCTTCAGTCTCACTGGAAGACACAGAACTGAAGAAAACTTAGTGGGTTCTGGTAACGTTTAGTATCACGACATGAAATGTAATTAATCTAATTGTTTTATGTAAATTCTAATGGGGACTGTCTAACTGTGTACAGAATATTTTAAAAGAGAAAGTGTTATAAATCACTTTGCATATTTGACTATTTTCTGAAGTTGGAACATGCTTATCTGTGATTATAAGGTGTGAGGGAAGGAAAGAACTGAGAAGGAATTCATATTTTTGTTAGAAGCAATGTATTTTTCTCAGTCATGCAAAACCTCTGTGTTTTCTATAAGATGAAAGGAAAAAGTAACTCTGCTTGCTAGCCAAACAAAACTCAGTACAAATTTTGAACATTTTGGCAAAGCTCTATGAACTTTAAAAAAACCCTTGAATTTATGGATCTTCTAGATTTTGACATGCTTTTTTGGAAGACTAGAAGTTTGATATATTTGCCTTTGAATAATGTGATAATGAAATTATAAGATCATTCTGTAATCCCTTTTCTGTTTTCTATTTCAGGTGCCTTAAAAGAAATTAATTTTTTTAAACATATTGTTGATTTTTTAAATTTAGGCCAAGTCAAAATTAGCAATCTGGCTCCAAAAGATTTCTAAGATTCATTATGGAATCCAAATAGCATGGAAGAAAAGCACATGCATAAGAATTAGAATAAAGGTAGTTTAGCCCTCAGTTTATATCAATCACTTCATATAAAATGCAGTTTAGAGTTCAGAGTGGTTCTATTATCTCCACACCCCATATTATGGGCAAAAATTCTAAGGCTCAATAGGAGAAGATTGTGAAGCAGATTACTCAGTTTCCTTGTTTCAGTGCTGGATCTATGTCAACTGCCATAGAAGGACATGTTGAAGTGAGAGAAAGGTGACCCAGGAAAAGAATCAGCATTTAAAAGGATTTGTAACTATTCACAGACTTTGGCTCCAAAATCTGTATGTATCCTGCAATGACGTTATAGATGTTTGTCTACAATTTCACTTTTTCATAGTCTTTACATCAGACAGTAAAAATCCCTCAATTTTATGTGGTGCGATGAGGTTAGACCTTAAGAAAAACTATCAAGGTTCTTTAATAATACAGTGTTAATGTTGTAGCCCAGTAAATATTATTTTGTTATTATTAATAAAGGCTGGAATGCTTGTATTAGCCTGAGAGTGCAATCCCAGGATTTATATGGGCTTGATTTGGTCTGAACAAGTTTTAGTTTCTTTTTAAAAATTATCTGATTATTAATTATGGCTTAACATGTTCTGGCTTCACATCTGTGCCAGAACTGTCACTGTTTAACAAATACCAGTCCATTATTACAGGGCACCACAGCCCAGGATATCAGGCACCTCTGTAGGGATGAGGCCAGCCTGCAGGAGGTGGTCAGGATCAGGCCTGGTGATGGGAACCAGGTTCAGACACAGCCCCAGGACGTCTGGGCAGGGCTGTCGCGATGGGGCCAGGCTGAAGACCACCCAGGATACTAATCCAGTGGAGGAGACAGGCACATCACTGGAGCAGAGGTGTGGCTGAGAGGGAATGAGGCCAGGTCCAGGGACCTTGCAGTGGGGATTTGAGGGCAGACAACTCAAACCAGGGAGGAAGAAGCAGTCTGTGTTAAGAAAACACCTAAAAATAGCCCCAAAGAGATTTGGGGAATGATTGTTTTGTGCTATCAGCATTATTGACTACTTCCCAGAAAAGAGGGTGGGATGGTGGAGATTGATGGCAGGGCCCCAGCACCCCTTGCTCAGTGTAAATCGTCACTGTTGACCTAAAGACCCAGAGGATCACCATAGAGGGTGACCATAATAACCCTGAGGCAGATGGGTAGGTACAGTAAGGATTTATGTTTAGCAGTTTTTAGTGTATTATCATCAAAGATATTCTCCTGTATTGATTTAAACTATTAGTGCTATTGTAACTGGACTAATGGTCACTCTTTCCTGCATTTCAATTTGATAATTGAGATTTTAATTAGGCAAACAATAATTCCCTAGCACCACATATAAGATGAAGTCCATAAGATGAGTTATCCACCTTACAAGTGTTTGTGCCTTTCTTCTTGGAATCCTGAAGGAACAGGCATGAAGGAACAGGCACCTTTCCAGTGAATAAGACCCTACACTGTAGGGAACCAAGCATTATTAAGATCAATATTCACAGCTGCATGTAGATGTTCAATAATCACCTAAATATAGTCAGAACCCAAAAGAACATTGTATTTTACAAACACAACCAAAACAATTTAAGTAATCAAAGTAGGTTTGAGTTCTTAGAGATTCTGAGTATCCTTCTGACATACTGATAGGTGTTTGACAATGACCCTTTGAAGGTCCAGGTCCTGCCCCTCTGAAGAAAGTGGAGACATTATCTTCTGCCCCAGCTGATGTGAGATAAGATTACAGGAGTTTACAATCATCATTTTATGGCTTACTTAAATACATAGCAGAGGTGCAGTAACTAGAAATGGGGTGAGAAGAAAGATCCTGTCCTGGTTTTGGCTGGGATAGAGTTGATTTTCTTCTAGCTGGCAGAGTGTTGTTTTGGATTTAGGATAAGAATAATGTCGATAACATACTGATGGTTTAGTTGTTGCTAAGCAGTCAAGGACTTTTCAGCTTCTCATACTGGCCTACCAACAAGAAGGTTGGAGGTGCACAAGAAAATGGGAGGGGGCGCAGCTGACCACAACTCATCAAAGGAATATTCCTTACCATATGACAATACGTTCAGCATATAAACTGGGGGTCGTTGGCCAGGGCAGCTGGTGCTCAGGGGCAGGCAGGGCATTGGTCAGGTAGTGGTGAGCAATTGTTTTTCATTTGGATCACTTTTCTCTCTTGGGTTTTATTTCTCTCTCTTTCTGTTATTTTCCTTTTTAATACAATTTTCTTAATTATTATTTTTATTAGTAGGACTAGAATTATTAGCATTAGTAGTATTTTTAGTATTATTATAATTTTTTATTTCAATTATTAAACTGTTCTTATCTCAACCCACAAGTGTGCTCACTTTTACTCTTCTGATCCTCTCTCCCATCCCACCATGGGGCCTGGGGTGAGTGAGCATGCAGTGAGCTGCTGGCTGGGGCTAAACCACAACAGAGCCAGAGATGAATATTTGTACTGTATAAAAGAAAAATGAATAAAGATTGGCTAGAGATGTCTTGGAAAAGATATGAAAAGATTTTATTGGCCTGTGATGCTTACCTTCTATTGACATATATTAAAGTCCCATTTCTATTAGTACAGTAAGAATGTTTTAAAGACAGTCTTTACTCTTAAGTCTGATTTCGTAAAATATATTATAAAAAGGGTTTTTTAAGTTGAACTACTTTCTCTTAAACATACTGGCCATTTAGGTCATTGTTAAACCTCAACATTTGATTCACAGAACCATACCCATTAATCATCAAATTTTCAACAGGAGGGTTTTAAGAAATATGTAGACCTCTTATCACAGGTTTCTGCACCACCAGTTGTCCATGGAGCACAGTTTAAGAAGTACTACCCCAAATTCTTACCAATATATTAGCTATCCATGTAACAATGCAATAGAATGTAAAAGATAGAGGTTTCATACTAGATTTACTGTAGTCTCAAAAGGAAAGTGTTTTCAGTAAAATAAACATCATATATTCTGTCTTTTCAGATGTTTTTCTTTTTAACTAAGCAATCAATTAGAATTCTGTCTAGTCATATACTACTGAACGTTAATGACAATGTTTTTTTTTTAAAAATACTTGTTTATTTTATGGATTTTTGTTGATAAAAATTGGATATATAATTACTGATATAATGTCTGCAGCTGAGACATCTTGGAAATTGTTTGTGACAATTTGAAACTATTTTTATTTGTATGAAATGAAAACCAAGTATTAGGAAACACTAAGGAAAATTCACTTACTAGTGTGCCTGGACATACCACTGAATAGTTTTGCAATATACTGCTATGGCAGCAAAGAAAAAATGCTTTGTTCATTAAATTACAGTAAAAGGTGTTTGATACACAAGGATAGAAAGCACAAAGAGCACATGTGGCATATATAGATCCCAATTATTCAAAAATTACCAAGATAATGCAGAAAAATGTAATATAACCAAAGTAATAGAGGTCATAAAAAGGATTGGTGTATGGTAGACACAGATGTCTAGTAAGCAATGATGAAAAACCTTTTTCCCAAGCCTTGATACCTACTGACATTTGTGAAAAGACAATATGTCTTTATTTTACAGGAAGTTTAAAGTGTATTTGTCAGGCTAACTAATTCTATTTGTTGGTTCTTCTTCCATTTTAATTTTTAGAAAACATTCATAGCTTTAACATCAAAGAGAAATAATTTTCCAGTAATAACTGGAACTTATGTTACCTTCCCAGTAATAACTTAGAACTTATTTTTTTAACAGCAATTCCTCAAATGTCTTACTCAAGACCATTCATAAAATGATGGGAAGAAAAGCTGGTTTTCCTGTGTTTAATTTTAGCAAGGCTGATTTCAGAAATCTAAAGAAAAATAGGTTGCTTCAGTAACATTAATAAACAGCTATCTTCTGACCTTTACTCATTAATTGCTTCAAGTTTTAAACCAGCCAAAAGCAAAGATGGATTTCCATTTTGTTACAGGAAAGGCAAAATCACCAAGAGTTTATTTTCAAGGCACTGTCAGTTTTCATGGTACCACTCAGTTCAGCAGACTAGTGAACTTCAAAGAGAACAAACAAGAATTTTGCAAACTTCTGGGACTCACATTCATCTGAATGTAGAGATAGCCACCTAGGAAATCTCTGCCGTCAATGGAAAGACTAGCGGATGACACAAAGAGGTGAGATGTGCTACTCGACTTTATCCTAACAAACAAGGAAGGGCTGGTTGAGGATGTGAGAGTTGGGCATACCCTTGGCTGCAGTGACCATGAGATGGTTGAGTTTAGGATACTGTGAGGTAGAAGCAGGACCACTTCCTCTGAGCTCAAGATTGGTGCATCCACAGGAAGAAGTTGTCAGGCAGAGGAGCCAGGAGACCCACATGGATGAGAAAAATCTTCTAGAGAAACTCAAATGGAAGAGGGAGGTACACAGTATATACAAAAAGGGACTGGCCACTTGGGAGGAATATAGGAATGTTGTCAGGGTATGCAGAGCTGTGATGAGGAAGATCATAGAATCATAGAATCATAGAATCATAGAATTGTTAAGGTTGGAAAAGACCCTTAAGATCATTGAGTCCAACCGCTAACCTATCACTGACAAGTCCGCCACTAAACCAGATCCTCAAGCACCACATCTGCCCTTCTTTTAAATACCTCCAGAGGTGGGAATCCACCACCTCCCTGGTCACACTGTTCCAATGACTGACAACCCTTTCAGTGAAGAAGTTTTTCCTAATATCCAACCTAAACTTCCCCTGGTGCCCCTTGAGGCCATTTCCTCTCATCCTATCACTTGTTACTAGGGAGAAGAGTCTGACCCCCGCCTCGCTACAACCTCCTTTCAGGTAGTTGTAGAGAGCGATAAGGTCTCCCCTCAGCCTCCTCTTCTCCAGGCTAAACAACCCCAGCTCCCTCAGCCGCTCCTCCTAAGACTTGTTCTCTAGACCCTTCACCAACTTTGTTGCCCTTCTTTGGACGTGCTCCAGCACCTCGATGTCCCTCTTGTAGTGAAGGGCCCAAAACTGAACACAGTATGCAAGGTGTGGTCTCACCAGTGCTGAGCAGAGGGGGGCAATCACTGCCCTGCTCCTGCTGGCTACACTATTCCTGATACAAGCCAGGATGCCATTGGCCTTCTTGGCCACCTAAGCAGACTGCTGGCTCATGTTAAAGGCGGCCGTCAACCAACACCCCTAGGTCCTTTTCCTCCAGGCAGCTCTCCAGCCTCTCTTCCCCAGACCTGTAGCGTTGCATGGGGTTGTTGTGACCCAAGTGCAGGACCCGGCACTTAGCCTTGTTGAATCTCATATAGTTAGCTTCACCCCAACAATCCAGCCTGTCCAGGTCCCTCTGTAGGGCCTTCCTGCCCTCCAGCAGATCAACAATTCCACCCAGCTTGGTGTCATCTGCAGACTTACTGAGGGTGCACTCGATCCCCTCTTCTAGGTCATTAGTGAAGATACTGAACAGGACCGGCACCAACACTGAGCCCTGGGGAACACCACTCATGACTGGCCACCAACTGGATTTGGCTCCATTTACTAATACTCTCTGCGCTCAGCCATCCAACCAGTTTTTAACCCAGCGCAGAGTCCAGGTAGATAATGTCTACAGCCTTCCCCTCATCCACTAAGCGGGTCACCTTATCATAGAAGGAGACCAGGTTAGTGAGGCAGGACTTCCCATCAATAAACCCATGCTGGCTGAGCCCGATCCCCTGGTTGTCCCACATGTGCTGCATGTGCGGCATTCTAGATGATCTGCTCCATGACCTTTCCCGGCACAAAGGTCAAGCTGACAGGCCTGTAGTTCCCTGGCTCCTCCTTCCAACTCTCCTTGTAGAGGGGTGTCACATTTGCTAGTTTCCAGTCATCTAGGACCCGGCTGACCAGGGCTGCTGATAAAAGATGCAGAGTGGCTTGGTGAGCTCCTCTGCCAGCTACCTCAGTATTCTCGGGTGGATCCCATCTGGTCCCATGGACTTGGGAACATCCAGGTGAAGGAGCAGGTCGGTGACTGCCACCTCTTCAACAACTGGGACTTCATTCTGCATACTATCTCCATCTCCCAGCACAGGGGCCTGACAGCCCTGAGGATGACCAGTCTGACTATTAAAGACTGAGGCAAAGAAAGCATTAAGTACCTCAACCTTCTCCTCATCTTTCCTGGCAAGGTTACCTTCTGATACAGGCTCACTTGGAACAAAATCTGGCAAGGCATGTTAAAGACAACAAGAAGGGCTTCTTTAAATATATCAGCAGTAAAAGGAAGACTGGGGATACAGTGAGCCCACTGCTGAACAAGGAAGGGGCCCTGATGACACAGGATGCAGAGAAGGTGGAGTGATTGAATGCCTTCTTTGCTTTGGTCTTTACTGTTAAGACTGGCCCTCGGGCATCTCAGCCTCCAGAAGAGAGTGAAAATATCTGGAGAAATGAAGATTTACCATCAGTTGAGAAGGACTGGGTCAGAGATCACCTGGGTAAACTCAATCCTCACAAATCCATAGGCCCTGATGGCATGCACCTGCGAGTGTTGAAGAAGCTGATGGATGTTCTTGCTGAGCCACTCTCCATCATCTTTGAAAGGTCTTAGAGGACAGGAGAGGTGCCCTAGTACAGGACAAAAGCAAATGTCACACCAATCTTCAAAAAGGGCAAGAAGGAGGACCTGGGGAACTATAGGAACTATAGGGGAACTCAGCCTCACCTCCGTCCCTGGAAAGGTGATGGAGCAGTTCATCCTGGAGGTCATCTCCCGGGTTGTAGAGGACAAGGTGGTTATCAGAAATAGTTAACATGAGTTCAGCAAGGGAAGATCATACTTGACCAACC
This sequence comes from Phalacrocorax carbo, assembly GCF_963921805.1. Classification (NCBI taxonomy): domain Eukaryota; kingdom Metazoa; phylum Chordata; class Aves; order Suliformes; family Phalacrocoracidae; genus Phalacrocorax; species Phalacrocorax carbo. The sequence goes on from NC_087513.1 coordinate 164,016,107, forward strand.
TGATAGCCTTCTGTGATGGTGTGACTGGCTTGGGTGACAAAGGGAGAGCAGTGAATGTTGTCCATCTTGACTTCAGTAAGGCATTTGATACTTTGTCCCATAACATCATCATAGACAAACTAAGGATGGATGAGTGGGCAGTGAGGTGGACAGAGAACTGGCTCAACAACAGAACTCAGAGGGTCATGGTCAACAGGGCAGACTCTGGATGGAGGCCTGTAACTTGTGGTGTGCCCCAGGGGTCCGTGCTGGGTCTGGTCCTGTTCAACATATTCATCAGTGACCTGGATGAAGGGACAGAATGTAACCTCAGCAAGTTTGATGATGATACCAAGCTGGGAGGAGTGGCTGATACACCAGAAGTCTGTGCTGCCATTCCAGCAAGACGTGGGCAGGCTGGAGAGCTGGGCAGAGGGGAATGTCATAAAATTCAACAAGAGGAAGTGCAAGGTTCTGCACCTGGGGAGGAACAACCCCACACACCAGCACAGGTTGGAGGCTGAACTCCTGGAAAGCAGCTCTCTTGACAAGTACCTTGGAGTGCTGGTGGACAGCAAGCTGACCATGAGCCAGCAATGTGCCCTTGTGACCAAGAAGGCCAACAATATCCTGGGCTGCATTAAAAGGATTGTGGCCAGCATGTTGAGGGAGGTTATCCTCCCCCTCTACTCTGCCCCAGTGAGACCACATTTGGAGTACTGTGTCCAGTTTTGGGCCCCCCAGTTTAAGAAGGACGTGGAACTGCTTGAGCAAGTCCAGTGGAGAGCTACCAAGATGACCAGGGGACAGGAGCATCTCCCTTCTGAGGAAAGGCTGAGAGACTTGGGATTGTTCAGCTTGGAGAAGAGAAGGCTGAGGGGGGATCTCATCAATACTTACAAATATCTAAAGGGTTGGTGTCAGGATGATGGGACTAGGCTCCTTTCAATAGTACCCCATGACAGGACAAAGAGTCATGGGCACAAGTTGGAACACAGGAAGTTCCAGCTAAACATGAGAAAAAACTTCTTTCCTGTGAGGGTGCCAGAGCAGTGGCATAGAGCAGCAGGCCACAGGGAGGTTGTGGAGTCTCCTTTCCTGGAGACATTCAGAACCCGTCTGGATGCGTTCCTGTGCGCCCTGGTCTAGGTGTGCCTGCTCAAGCAGAAGGATGGACAAGATGATCTCCAGAGGTCCCTTCCAACCCCTACTGTTCTGTGATTCTGTGATTCTTTCTGTCCAAATATAGATATCAGAAATAAGCTTAAAGAATTATATCTTTGTGAGGGAATTCTTGTTCAAGCAAGATGGGTTTAACCATCTCCAAATTATGAAGGAAATTATCACCTATACTGGTAGATTTTTCTCTTACAATTTTGCATGTGCTCTCTACTTGTCCTCGCTAACCTATAGCATACCACGTAGAGAATCCAGTAATTCAGCCCCCATCCCATTACTGTTGCATGGGTTTGTTCCGCCCCAGGTGCAGAACCTTGTACTTGCTCTTGTTGAATTTCACCAGGTTCCCCTCGGCCCAGCTCTCCAGCCTGTCCAGGTCTTCTTGGATGGCAGCACAGCCTTCTGGTGTATCAGCCACTCTTCCCAGCTTGGTACTTTACCCTTTCAAATAGAAAAGAATCAGGAATGGATAAGAATTCTTCATGCCCAGTTCTCCATGTGTCTACAAAATTTTAATGTTTTAGGGAACACTAACTTATCCTCAACTGAAGTAAGCATGTTTCTCACTCTAACTTTTTAACCACAGTTCTCTGTTCTGCTGTCCCCTTAAGAAAAAAGGAGTGGTAAATGTTTTCTAGGGATTCAGATTCACAAATTGCTGCAAGTGAGCTGAGTTACAATATCAGCTTAGTGTCTTCCTTTTAATCTACTGCAAACATAAGGTAAACAAATGTATGTACAGTGTGCAGTCACCAACCCTATGAAGTTTAACATGGGACAGATTTTACACCTGGGGCACGGCCACCCTGGATGTACATACAGAGTGGGGAATGAGAGGCTGGAGAGCAGCTCTGCAGAGAGGGACCTGGGGGTTCTGGTTGATGAGAAACTGAACACGAGCCAACAGTGTGCCCTGGCAGCCAAGAGGGCCAACCATGTCCTGGGGTGCATCAAGCACTACATTGCAGCCGATCGAGGGAGGTGATTGTCCTGCTCTACTCTGCGCTGGTGCGGCCTCACCTCGAGTGCTGTGTGCAGTTGTGGGCGCCACAGTACATTAAGGATACAAAGCTACTAGAGAGTGTCCAGAGGAGGGCCACGAAGTTGGTGAAGGGTTTAGAGGAGATACTGTATGAGGAGTGGCTAAAGTCACTTGGTTTGTTCAACCTGGAGAAGGGGAGATGGAGGGGAGACCTCATCGTGACCTACAGCTTCCTCACAAGGGGAGGAGGAGTGGCAGGAGGAGGTTTACATTGGGTATTAGGAAAAGGTTCTTCCCCCAGAGGGTGGTGAGTCACTGGAACAGGCTCTCCAGGGATGCAGTCACAGCACCAAGCTGGACACTATTCAAGAAGAACTTGGACAACATCCTCAGAGATATGGTGTAAATTTGGGGTTGCCCTGTGCAGGGACAGGAGTTGGACTTGATGATTCTTGTGGGTCCTTTCCAGCACAGAACGTTCTGTGATTCTATGATATTTTAAAGCTCACTTCTCTCTAAAGGTTTGAGAGGAAAAGAACACAACAACTCTAAGAGGGAAAATGTAACACTGCCAAAATTGTAATGTTTTCTTACCATTTCAGCACATATTAATATTTTATTGATATTTATAATAAGTAACAAATGTATGATTTCAAACTTTTCACTGATTTTTTACTCCAGTTCTATTCCTTAAATAGAGCTTTTAGAAACCAGTGCACCTGCAAGAAAAACTGTCAAACCTGTGTAAGGCAGCTGTCAGGATTTTAATTCCTGAATAAATTGTTTTTATAAGGCCCTGACTTACAAAAATACAGCATAGTCAAAGCTCTCATTTAGTAGTGGAAGCTGATATATACACATCATTTTTGAATGAGAAAAAAGGGGGTTTTCCTGCAGGTTTAGAAACCAATTTCACCTAGCATTTTTAAAAATCATTGGCCTGTATGTTCACATAATTTTTCTGCTGTTCCCTCCATATGATCTAATGATCTCATCTTCACTTTTTCCTACTCTCACTCAATTTTCATAGTGCTACATAGTCAAACAATATTACACTTAAGTAAATAGTTTATCACAAAATTCAGTGACATATTTTCAATATTTTGAAAACTATTTCTGTAAATGTTCATGACATGCTGTTATCAGCCCAATTTTATTAGCCAAATGTATGGAAATGTAAGATTTCCATGACGATAAGATAATATATTTTTTTTCCAGTGAAATATGTGTACAGAAAAAAATATTATAATGCAATTGTTTTGGTGTTAATAGCTAATTAAACTATTCAATCATCCTGTGATCAAAGTTTAATTTCAATTCCCAGAAAGAAATATTTATTAAAGGTTACTTATAATTCATGTTCTGGTACTTATAATACATTGGGTAAATATAAGAATTCATTTTTATCATATAAATATAATGGAGACACAAGTATTCAGGTCCTGAAACTGGAAAATAGGCTTATCTTTAAATGAGTACTTAATGTAGCCGTCTTTTATTGTTGTTTATTGTAATTTTTATTTATTTACTTCTCTATATTTTACTTATCTTTTCTCACAGGTTACTTAAAATACATAGCTCCAGCTGAGAGGGAAAAATTGCTAGGATATGAAGTATTACTGATAATGAAATATCACTTCAGTCAATAATGACCTGTAAGGGTGATTGTGAGGAAGAAAGCTGAAAGCTATTCAGGAGAAAAAGTATGATGGAATAGCACGAAGATTGCCTGTTGTTATTTGGAAGTCTGGCCTGTTTGCACAAGCCCTGATAACCCCACTGTGTTTTGTACAACAGGAAAACAGCAGGGACTTTTCACCCTTTTGAGACTAGCTGTTCTTTATGAAAGAGTGAGGTTTTTCTCAGGTTTAGCTATCTGATGGATAGCTTACTGCAGTATGTGGGATTTAGATTTCTGTGTTTTTCTTTGGCAGACTATAACACTGTATAAAGCAGAGAAGATGAAGAGTCATGAAAATTTACTAGCCCCGGGACAAAATCTGTCCACTGTCCTTCTTTAATGGAAGCAAAGGATAATTCAGGGAAATAAAACAAATACAAAAACCAAACTAAAATCTTACCTAAGGGCAGTTTGTTATATATCGGATCACCAGTATGTCTAAATTACAAAAAGTCTCTTGCCTTGCTTTCTTGGCAAGAAACAACTTTCTTGGTTACAAGGGAATTTTCCTTTCTTCTTGCACTTATCAAACCAACTCTGTTATATGAGGTGAAGGTAATTAATCTTCAGGTTCTTTCCTACAGGAGATGCTTGATGACTTAGCTAAAATAAATGTATAAGCGTTAACACATACAGGTGAAGAATTCATTAGAAATCCAGATGGATCAGTTGACTGTACACACACACACACACACACACGATATATTTTTCCAAGGTGAAATAACTCCATGCAAGGAGGAAAATACATTTGTTGCAACACTACAGACAAGTGGCCAAAATATGATCACTAAGGTAAGAGAAAAGGGAATGCAGCAAGAGAAGAAAGAACGATACTTGATTTAACTCTTCTAATAGCTTCACCCTATCTATTGCCCTATGATAAGACTTTTAGGGCTAGACTCAAAATAATATTTTTGGTTAGCTCTTCTAGAAAAGGCCCCATTTTAGGTAATCTGGGCATAACATAAATCAACATTTCAGTGCATTAAGTGCAACTTGGGTGAAATGAGAACATAAAGTCAAGATATCAATAATAAAACATCCTGTCTTAAAGTATTTGGGGACATGAATCATCTATATCTGTATATATATGCTGAAAAGGTACTAGACTGTAATCTGATGCCAAGTGACACTGAATAGCTTTCCTATATATTGGATAGAGCTCGTCTCTTTGTAGTGGCTCTGCCTTGGAAAAAGATAATTCATGTGGTAAAGAACAGGAATAGGTAATGAATGAGCAGACAAATAGGACAGAAAATCAGAGGTCTAGTGCATGAGTTTGAGAGACAGATCTAAGTTTTATAGTAAAAATGCCTTAGACGCTTGAGTTAGGTTTATTTTACACAAGTTCAGTTTCCTGGAGGTCACATTTCTAGTCTAAAATAATTTTTGATTCCTCCTCAGTTCACAGAAAGATGTGGGAGTTTCTGTAAAACAGTTAATTCTATCTCAAAACAAGAGTTACTGTTCATCTAAAAGACCTTTTCTCTTTCTATTTCAAGGAAGATTCAGATTTCCAGACTGCAGAACCCTAAAATTAGATTTCTTAAAGTAACTATCACTATTTGAATCGAACCTAAATTTGTATTTTCTTACAAAGAAGATCTAGTTCTTGATTCATTGCCTGAACAAAGGAATTCAAAAGAAGACTTTGTTTTAAAAATCAGACACTGAAGTTTTTTAGAGGCAACAATGAGGTGAAAATAAAATATGCAATGGGGCACCAACAGTCTAGTCTCACTGTATCTGAAATAAAGTCTTGAATAACGAACTTCAGGTTAGTAGCAGTGTTTATCTGCAGCTATGACTTATAGAACTAGTCTAGGAGAGATGATAGTATTCAAACCTATCCTTCTGTCCAATATTTTCCATTAGTACACTTAAGCTAAAATCACTGTAGTGATATTCAAAGATTCTCTGTTTCCCAAAAGAGATGTAAGAAATGGCTTGCTGAAGAACTTGTTTTCATGGTACTGGTTGCTGGAGAATACAGACTTCATCATTTTACAGATAAACTGTTTTGTTTGATTCTTTCTGTTTGTTTGGGGTTTTGTGTGTGTCTGTATTTTTTGTTGTTTTAGTAGTGTTTTGTTTTGTTTTGTTTTTTAATACATGATATTTGAATCTTATAAATTACATTGCAACAGAAGGAAAAACTACTTACTTTCCAGATCATTTTGACCTGGGAAGAAAAAAACAGATGGGATTAAGTATCTAACTTTATAAGAAAAAAGTCTCCAGATCTAATCTAATCATCCTTTGATCTTTTTACAACAAATTGAGAGAAAAAGGAGCCTCAAGGTCATGATTTATTTAATCTTGAGGTTTATATCTAAAAGTAGGTTAAATCGCTTATGCACTTAAAATATTTTTTTCTTCCCACTGACTGTACTGAGATCCAGGAAAGAATAGGTGACGTGTCCAAACTGATAAATAGTTTACTACTCCTACCCTGTGTTGCCTTCATTTCAGTCAGACCAGAAAGAATCTGAGATAATTTTTCCATCCCTCTCTTCTGAACTTTCTGATTTTCTTTTAGAGTATAGACCCACTGGAATGCAAAAGTAGCTACTTGACCCTCAGACCAGTTTTCTTCTTCTTTATTTGCCCCATCTTATATTACAATTTAGATAATATTATTTTTACAACTTATGAATACTCTCATTAGGCAAGGAAAGATGATTAAGTATAACTGCAAGAGTCGATGGGTTAATTTACAGGTTATCTAGCAAGCTAAACCTTTGTTAAAAAAGATGTTTTCTAAACTCTCTTCCTTGAGAGAGAGAACTTTTAAGGCTTAATAAAACTTCATTATTACTTCTCTGACAATCCTTTCAGATTTCTTCCCAGCACAAAGCCAGAAAAATTAGAACAGATTCTCATTTAAAATGGAATATTTAGTTACTCTAAGCAAACTGGACTTACATAAATCCATGGGCCCTTATGAGAAGCACTGGTGAGCGCTGATGAAGCTGGCTGATTTCATTGCAAGGTCACTCTTGATAATCTTTGTTTGATCATGGTTACAAGGAGAAGTGCCTGAAGACAGGAAGAAACCAAATGTAGCTCCTATCTTCAAGAAGGGGAAGAAGGAGGACACAGAGAAATACAGGTTGGTCAACCTCACCTTGATCCCTGAGAAGCTGAGGGAGCAGTTTAATCCTAGAAACAATTTCCAGGCACATGAATGACAGGAAAATCATGAGGAGTAGTCAGCATGTATTCACCAAGAGGAAGTCATGCTTGACAAACCTGATAAAGTTTTATGATGGAGTAACTGCCGTGATAGATAACAGTAGTGGGTATTGTCTACCCAGACTTCAATAAGGCCTTTGGTACTGTCTTCCATAAGATTCTGATAGACAAGCTCTTGATGTATGGGCTAGGTGAGCAAAGAGTGAGGTAGATTGAAAACAGGCTCAGTGGCTGGGCCCAGAAAGGGGTGATCAGCAGCACAAAGTCTCTTTGAAGGCTGGAGAAATGGACTGACAGGAACCTCATGCAGTTCAACAAAGGAAGTGCAAAGTCCTGCGCCTAGGGAGGAACAACCCCATGCACCAACATATGCTGGGGGCCACCCAGGAAAACAGCTTGGCAGAAAAGGACTGGGTGGTCCTGGTGGACACCAAGTTGAACGTGAGCCAGTGATGTGCCCTGGCATCAAAGAGAACTGATGGTATCCTGGGCTGCATTAGACAAAATATTGCCGGCAGGTCAAGGGAGGAGATCCTTCCCCATTTTTCAGCACTGAAAAGGCCACTTCTGGAGTACTGTAGTTCTGAGCTCACAACTACAAGAGAAATGAGGACATACTACACAGAGTATGACAAAGGACCACTGACGTAATGAAGGGATTAGAGCAACTCTCCTGTGAGGAGAGGCTGAGAGAGTTGGGACTGTTCAGCCTAGAGAAGAGAAGGCTTGGGGGATCTCATCTGTGTGTATAAATACCTGAAGGGAGGGTGCAAAGAAGACAGAACCAGCCTCTTTTCAGTGGTGCCCAGTGACAGGACCAGAGACAATGGGCACAAACTGAAGTGCTGGAGGTTCTCTCTGAACACCAAGAAACACTGGTTTTTACTGTGAGGGTGACTGAGCACTTGCACAGGTTGCCCAGGGCAGTTGTGGAGTCACCATCCTGGAGACATTCAAAAGCCATCTGGACATGGTCCTGGGCAAGTGATTCTAGGTGACCCTGCTTGAGCAGACAGGTTGAACCAACTGGCCTCCAGAAGTGCTTCCCAAACTCAACCATTCTGTGATTCTGTGAACCTCAAAAGAGAATTCATATTCTGAACATACATAATTCTTAAAATCATCTTAAGAGTTACAGTTCTGCCATCTTAATTCTCAGAACAGGTAAATAACTAGGAAAAATATTTAAATAAAATTTCCTCTGCCGACTCTCAAAAAGTAGAACCTAACTACCTGAAGGTCATGGATTAACGAATATCATAATTTCTAAGGTGTCTAGAAAATTTGCCTAATAAAATATTTTTATATTAGTCTAGAACTAGCCTGCAATAGAATACACAAAATATTTTTGCACACTTTTTATGAAATCTGTGATAAATCTGTAAAGATATGTAATTTTACATGTCCGGCTAAACCCTGTTAACATTCAAATTTATAATTACTTAATTCTATTTCTATCTTATCAGTAGCATGCTCTATATATATTGAGATGCTCTACATTTCATGATTTTGTGAAAACATAGAATAGCTAAATTCTTTACAAGAGATTGCACAATATTTTCTATGTTGAATTGAATCATTGAAACACAACTAAAATCTCTTTCTATATGTAAAGCTTTATATGTAAATAATTGTATAAATATACAGCTTTTGGAAAACTGTCTCAGAATACTTAATTAGAACAATATATATTGATTTCACCATGCTCACTAGAATAAATACAGTTATAATTTATACTTGATTTTTCATTCCGACTTTTTCATTAGTTTTATAATTAGTTTTCATTAGTTTTCATTAGTTTTAACAATGTAATATTGTATTGATTTCCAGGAACATTTAAAATGTTTTAACAATATCCAAATTAAACAAAACAAAACAAAAAGAGTTCTTTAGTTTATCAACTTTTAAGCCTACCATCAAGAAATTTAAAGGCTCCAAATGTACATTCCAGAAAGGTTGTTTTGAGCTGAGAGCTGCCACACCCTGACTCATTCTCCAATTTTCCTTTGAAAAAGTTTAAAATCTTGGTATCACATAGTGGCATAACAAAGGAGTAGAATAGCAATTCACATTTTAGGTTCATAAATCAGTAAATCATTTTGAATTTTGTATCCCATAAAATTAGACAAAGATCTCATGTCATTACCTGGGGCAAACATACTTAAGAAATTAGCTCATTATTGTGTTTTTTAAATATTTTAGCAACTTTAATATCCTTAGAATTAAGGCACATACAACGTAATGAAACAAGAAAGAAAATTAAAATACACAAAACCATATAGAAGTTGGTAACACTCAACTCAATCATTTCAATAGAAATAATGTATTTTTCTCCAAACTGAGTATCTGTGACATTTAATTCCTTCACAAGAGAAAAAAAACCTGACTTCCTCCTAATTTTTTATGTTCAATGGAATGAGCCACAGTAGTTGTTTGCCCAAGTCACCAGACGACAACATCACACCTAGTGGAGAAGTATATGATTGTTCAACTATTAATTTTTAAATAGACATCTTAACTAGCTGTTTTCAAACTGAGAAGCACTTTAGCATATGTTGCCTTGAGTCAAAGTTGGTACCTTATCCTGTAAGTGGACACTCTGACCTATGTAGTTCAATCCTACATTTTCCACTAAATGTAGCTTAAAGACGTAGGTATCATGAAAAATCTCTGTACAGATGGAAGTGAGCTAATGAACCAAGGCATTTACAACTCCAATAAATAAGACACAAGCATCAGGTAAAATAAGTTCCAGTTAGTCTTTCCGAACACAGCTGCAAGCAACTTCAATTTAAACCATGACACCTGAGTAGAGATTAATTTGGAAGTTACCATAATGGCTTTATGAAGTTGGGCAGACTAGTCCTGCCAGCTGTTTTACCTCGTTCTAATAAAAAGATTCTGTAATTCAATTTAAGGGGAAAAGGGTTTGTCAGTATACTGCAAATTATGAAACTAGGATATGATGAAAAGGGCATTCCTATTCCTTAGTTTTGTTCGTTTATTAATTTTTTTCCATACACAGGAATGTCATTATATTTTATTTAAAATTAGATACCAAACCCAAATGCAATATTTATTACTGAAAATCACATAAACATTTTTTCTGAAAGATCTTTCTTTAGAAGCTTACTTTAATTGATTTTTTTTTTCCCCAGAAGATACTGCTTCACCATATGGCAGCAGGCTTTTAACTAATAAGTTGGCACTTAGAGAAGAAAGGGAAGAATATTGCTTATGGTTAACTTTAAATCACAGGTGCAGTTCCGGATAAAAGGAATGTGTTCAAGTGCCAACAAGGCTCAGCACATTTAATTATATTACTTGCTATCTCGATGAAACAAACAAGGACTGATTATTCAGTTTTGACACATTTTACACTATATTATTTTTCCTCATGTCCATGAAAATTCTTTAGTATCAAAATAATGAAAGCTTATTAGACTTCACTAAAAATCTCCAGGAGATGCTTTATCGTGACACATCAGGGTCTGGATGTCCCAAGGAAAGCCATTTTATCAAAGGATTTAGATGAGACTGGTTTTTAAAAGCTTGTTTGCATGAAAGTAATGTATTGTTTGCTTCAGTTGGTAATTCTGCTGATGTCAGGGAATTAAAAGAGCTAGAATTACTTTGTGGATATGAGTATTCTAAATGTCACCTCAATGTGGGAAGGCCAGGCTGGCACAGAGGGTCAGGCTAAGATGAAGAGACAACCAGCCAATTTAATTTAGTGCTCACCTGAAGCACTACATTAATCTTTAAATTTGGTCATATATCTAATTGTGCTAACCAAATGACAAGTTAGGCAAGTTAATTAGAACATCCTCGGGGGGTTACTTTGGATACAAGTAAATGAGTAATATAAAATAATTCTGAACACACAAGAGTGGTTAAGATTTGGAAAAAAATAAGATTGCAGAAATAAGGGGTGGAATTAAACTCCAGATTGTATTCCCCTAATTTAAAGTGTCTAGGTGTGGTGTCTGTTGTTTATGAGTTTCAGCTACTAGAATATTCAAAGTAAAACAAAACCACAATGCTTTGGTCTCATCATAGAGATGTTATGACAATTGAGGCTCATTAGGGTAAACCACCTGTCTGTAAAATGGTGATCCACAAAGATACTAGCCTCCCTTAAGATCTGTATCGGACTCTTCAGCTTTAGGAGAATGCTTCAGATACCTAATCACTAGATATATTTTGAAGAAGTTATGTTTAACCCCTATTCAATATGGTTGATGGAATCTGGAGATCTAAATTGTCTTATGGTAAGCTTTTTTGTTTATATTCCAATGTCTGTGATACTATGTTATAATTAAAAAAAAACAGCAAAGGTATATTAAACCTTTTTGATCAGTAGCAATGTTGATATGCTGTTATAAAAGCTTTACTCTGGCAAACTTAACAGGCCAATGTTGGAAATATAAATCCAAGTCATAGCCAGTGTATTACTTTATCCCTAAACGTTGTCTTTTGTCCTCATAACATGATATATTATTCATCTTCTATTTGTGGAGATGATGTCTAATGTAAATGTTCACAACCTCCCCCTTCTGACCCCCCCCCCCCGAAAAAAAAAATAGCCATGGTGCCTGATAACATATATAAAAGTAATACCAGTGAAGATTTTTGTGATGAGCAATCTCTTTTTTCTCCTACAAATTACTACAAGGAGACTTCAGTTTTGTATTTGAAATAGTGGAATGTTTTATAGTTATTGTTTCTTTCCATTGCTGTAAAATCAAGTGAAGTTTAAGAACCTTCATGTTTCACTAAAAACTGAAATGAAATATTTGTAAAGACCAGTGTAGATAGATACTTAGTAGTATTGGCTCTGAGCTGTAACATCTGTGTTATGACGTTTACTGCCACGAGTTAGGTATTTCCAGATGGAAACGATGTGGTCATTCATTAATTTTCTTGGGAAAAGAGTTTGCATGTTCTTGAAAAGGAGGTAGCCACTTCAGTGCCTGCATAAAGCAAGCTCCACATTCTAGTTAAATAAAAACGATTTGTTACCTGAAGGAAGCAAAATCAACAGCTTCTTTATTGTCTTTTGTAGACTGAAAAATGGAGCAATGACTCATGCCCAAGGTACCACAATGGTTTCAAAGAGATATGTTGGTATAAAAGCTAGAGTAATATAAGTGAATCAAGACTAAGTTTTAAAATATATTGCAATCATCAATTTATTGAACCCTAATAACAAAGATGAATGAAAAAAAATGCTTAAAGCTTGTTGTCTACCTAGGCTACGGAGACGTTGCTTTCTACTAGAACAAGCATATCAGGGAGGGTAAATGGAAACTTATGAATATTGTTAATCTATGTTGATTTTAATTTTTCAGGCTAACCAAAAATGGATTCACAGTGAACATTTGGAAACATTTTTCCCTCCATCCTGCAGAGGAATTAGTCTGTTACTTCCTGTGTTTTATTTTTCCTTGAGAACAGGGATCTATCTGTTGTACAGGTTCAGGAAGTACCATACAGAAGTAAAAATTAAAATGGTACTACTTTAATTGTTTTTGGGGAAAAAAAAATAATTCCCTTTTGTAACCCTTCCAATAGACTTTTTACTAAGATTTCTGAAGACACCCATCAGAGAAAGAAAGAAAAGACAAAAAAAATCCTACTTAACTTCAAAGACATTAATATTCAGGAAACGAACGAATTTTTTCTAGATGTGTAGGTCCAAAAGTATTGTGTTTCTTCCTTCATTTTCTTGGAAAGGTTTATGTACATTTGCAGAAACACAAATGGTCGGTAGTGGTTCTAACTGGAAGACTATTGCACATGGAGGAGTTAGTGATCCACCCAACAGTTAACGCGAGTACGTGCAGGCCTGTGTTGTGAATAGCACTTCACCTTCAGGCCTGTGTTGTGCTGAACATATTCCTCAGCCGCTGGATAAACTTAGCCACCTAATCATAACAGATGGACTGGTAGGCAGCCCCCCATGGCAATGATGTTATACCACCTGCGTGTCCCTCTCTTTACGTTAAGGTAAAGCAGTGTTCCCATGTGAACATCCTTGTGCTTGACAGTAGAAATAATGAATAGAGTTGCTTTCTTCTAAGAGCATGCTAGCAAAACTCTGAAGACCAAAAAGCCATGGAACCTCTTCATGGACAGGATCTGTGCCATATGTTTTGCCCAAATTGGAGGTCCATCCAATGCAGCACAACATGTAAGGTTTTCCATTAAAAAAAATAAATTAAAAAAAAAGCCCGTGAGGCAAGATCTTTCAAAATTTCCAAATCTTTTTTTTGCTAACCTTTCTGGTTAGATGCAGTTCCGTATAGAAAATATTTTATTTATTTCATGTGTGATTCTGTGATTACAGCTAGTTCTAAATAGAGCAAGAGAGACAGATGTTATACTAGCATATCAGACTTCTTCAGTGTTATTGACTTCATTTTACAATTTGCCTGCTACCTCTTTTCCATTGTGATAGATTATATGATTACAATACGTTGTCGTTCAGGTTTGGTTTTTTTGTGGATTTTTTTTTTTTTTGTCTGCAATAGCAGTGGAAAAAGATTAAGGGGCTAATACAGGTTCCCTACTTAAACATTAAAATTGGTACTGAAGACACAAACACCTGTAATCTAAGAAATGTAAGCCTCATGTTTGCTAAATGGTAGAAAAGTCAGTCACATATTTATGTCTTTATGAAAAGAGATCTCTCAATATTTTAATGTCTCTTCCACACACTTCTCTAATGGGGCATATGGTAAGCTTTCATGTCATATAAAAAAGCTACTGTAGCATGTGCAAGCCAGCTGTTGGTTTTTCTGACAGCTTGCACAAAGGCTACAAAGTTAAAACTATTTTATTTTTGTTTCTTCACAAAGTTGGGTTTCTAAAATTGGAGCATTTTAACAACTGATGGAAAGAAAACCAACCCTTACTATGTATTTCCAAATGCTTCATTTCAATATATCCTTTTTACTAGAAAATAATTTGGTTTGTGCCCTATATTTAAATAAGCTTAATAAATATACTGATTCATTTAGTTAGGAGGAGATCATCATGCAATCAGTCCAAAACAAATGACCAAGATAAACATTTAGGGATTATATAAAATTAAATTACATTAAATATTTTGATTATTAGAAAAACTCAGTCCACACACATCAGCAAAAAATGTGTCCTCCCAGGACAATAGTAAGTAGTGGAGATGTCATAAATATATTCTGAAAAATGGTGAAATAATAATAATAATAAAAGTTAGTATTGCACCTTTTAAAGACTTATTGGTACACAGTTCTTTACATGGTGTGATAAAACAGAAATGTTCTTAATAGAAAAGATTGTACATGTGTACTGTTAAGCTTGGCAGGCTAGGGACTCTACCTGCTTATGTATTTGCTGTATGTGATTTGCAAGACAGTTTTCTAGCACTGTGACCAGCTCTGTGCACTCCATTAATCTGTCTTAGCCTTCAGAACTGGGTGGTCCCATCCCACTGCTACATTTAGGCCAATACCTTACCATACTATCTGCAGGAGTTGTTCAGAAGAATACCTTTTGGCATGGTCCAAAGATGCCACTGGGCATGATTTGAACAGTTTTGCAGTATAAATAGCCAGACTCCAACTATATAAATTAAAATGCCATTTATTAGTGCTAACATGGCTTGTTCTGTTGCAATATTTAGTTTAGAAAAATGCCCTTTCCCAAATAAAAAAACATATTTGCCTTACAATAACACTCTCCTCCGACAGTTATGGTCCTGTAATTCTTCACACAGTAAAAAGGGTTTATTCAGTCTTTTCTCAAAGGCTTTTTGAGTAAATCAATCACATCTAATTTTTTCAATTCTATATTGAATATATCTACACTTAGGCTTTCCTTCTACTTAACAGGAAAAAATAGACACTTTAGACCATGAGTCATCTGATTTATTTTAGAGTCTACTTTAAAATTAAGGATTAAGTGTGCCCTAAAAACACCTATTTGTTCTTTTCTGACTCTGAATAAAGACTAGATATTGAGCTCAAAAGTAGATGTCTACATTACAGACATTTAGACCAATTTCTCTCCAGACTCTAGACATATGAAAGATTTTTGAAAGAAACCTAGACATCCCCTTCCCCCACTATTCTTTCAGGATTACCCTGTGTTGACTCTATGTTTTGTTTTGGTGTTTGTTTTTTGGGTTGTGTTTTTTTAAGTCCAGCTTTCAGCTGCCCCAAAATTAAGATATTTATTCATATTATTCAGGAATCTTGATAAACATATTGACATTTCATTATTGTGTCTATATATTTCTCTATTTTGGCATGATCTTGCCCTGTATCATGATATAAATATGCATTATATGATATATCATACTATTTACTTAGGTTCTAGTGTTTAAAATTAATTCAGCTGGAAGATTCAGTTTCTCAGAGATTTTTCCTTTGACAAGTTTAGTACACTAAGGTTATGGATTTGGCCTCATAATGAAAATAAAAAAGAATAGAAGACTTCAAATAGCAGACAAACAATCTTGATTTAATAATTTTACTAATTAATAGTGACTATGTAATTTATTTCTGTAAGTTAGGATGGGCCTCTTTCATTAAGTTAACTGCAAATTTTCAGTTGGGTTTTATAATGTAGGATCTTAAACCCAATAATTGTAAATATCTGAATCTCTAATTAAAAGTGAAATCATCAGAACTAGTCATGTAGTACATTGCACATACTGTAGAACAAAAATTTTCTTTATATTTTCCAATCCATAGAAATCTATACTTGGTTGCCTTGGGTGTAACATGTTTTTAGCTGAACTTATTTACAAAATGTGAAGGAATAGGTAATGATTTCTTCAGTCTCCAAGTCAATATCTAAGATTTATTCTGGCTACTAAAACATACTGCTTTCTGTGAGTCTTCTTCAGCATATGAAAAGGCTCAGCTAATCGAGGAGACAGTACTAAAGTATTTTCAAACCTAAACAATTCCAAAGACTTTCATTCAAAAAAGAAAGCTGAGAGAGCATGTATGGATTTCCAGGCAGCACACAGAAGCTGAAAAACTTTGAAAATGTTTCTATATCTGAACATTTCAGGTGTAAACGTGATAACATTGAGGAAGGTTTTCAAACATTAATAAAGGAAGAGTCATAAATGCCTTAAAAATTTCTGCTAATGGTTTAAAATATTCTGTTTTCTGTCAGAATTGTTCTCTCCCTATTAGTCTTACTAAGAAATTGTACAAGTGATATTAAAATGTTATTAAATTTAATTAAAAATTGAAGAGAGATGTTTAAAAATTTTTTAGTTTTCACTATTTTTTTTATTTGGAAAAGGTAAAAAAACAAACCAAAACAAAAGAAGATTATCTTTGATTTATTTATTGACTAAGAATTAGTCCTGTTCATTGCAACATTTCCGTGGATGCAAATTAGTAAAGCTAATGCATTGCTTAATGTTGAACTAGTGATATAGCTACTTATGAGTAGAATGAAAATTGCAAAAAGAGAATAAATCACTTTTTCATGTGTATGTCTTAGCTCTATATTGTAAGGACCAAATGGAAACTCTCTGCAATTCAAATGTACAAGGCCTACAAGTGAATGCAAAGGCATCCATTTTTGACAGGTGGTATTGTGAAACAGAGGTAGAACTGTTATTTATAGCATTAAAAATATCTTGAAATATATATGCAAGCTTTTCCTTGGGAAATAGAAGACATAAAGCATAAACTTATTTTTTTTAAGATAATAAAAGTATAGACTTATGAACTCCAAATTAAGTGTAGAAATGAGATTTTACATGTATGACAACGACTAATTTGAAAGTCAGTTTGAGCAACTGCATTGGCAGATGAACTTTGCCTGTGAGAAATTGCAACAATTAGGCTACAAAAATAACTTCTGAGGTGGCAATACTTATATAAATAGTATTCAACAGGATGAGAGTTACAGGAATTATGACTTTCGTTCTAAGCATGCACGCAGTGGGAACTATTAAACAATCGTCTGAGATTTGTTGTTGCTCATTTCTTGAAGAAAACCTAGACTAATGACATTCAGAATGTGAAGAAATAAAAGGAAAAAAAATCATAAAACGTGAGACACATTTTCATTCAACTTATCGCAGATTCTGAGTAAGTATATAAGATTACGGTAAACAACAAAACATGTAAAATATATTTAGGTGTTTTTATCTATCTATCTATCTGTCTGTCTGTCTATCTATCTATCTATCTATCTATCTATCTATCTATCTGTCTGTCTATCTATCTATCTATCTATCTACCTACCTACCTACCTACCTACCTACCTACCTACCTACCTACCTACCTACCTACACCTATCATTTTACATGGAATGCCGTTAAAAGGTATAAAAATATATAAACATGAGGAGTATGCTAGAAAAAAGAAGTTTGATACTGCTTTTCATACAAACAGCATTGTTCTAATTTTTTTAAAAAATACATTCTTGTCAGTCTTTAAAACAGGCTAGTACTTAAGAACTTGCCATTGTTACTCTGTAATGGAATAGAATTTCAATAGAATTTCTTTTCATGGAATTTCAACAACAGTTTGTTGGCTTTGCATCTCATCTATGCACAATCTTGGATTTCAGCTGTGCATATTTAAACACTTACACTGTTATTCTGGTAGGATTTTTTGGTTTGGTTTTGTTTTGGTTTTTGTTTTCCCTGCATATGACATTGACTTTAAGACCATCTGTCAAGTTATGAAGTGAATGATACTTTAGGTGAGAATGATATATATGTTAATATACATATATACCGTCTATTCAATAAAAGTAGAAAAAATATATTGCCTTTAAAAATAATAGCTATCATTTATTTAGAAGGTTCTTTGGCTTGATTTTATTTTCTGCGGATTTTTTTGTTTGGTTGGTTTTGCTGTTGGGTTGTTGGTATCTATGTCTTGGAAGATAAATTATTTGAAGAAGAAATAATTGTAGTGGTATGTCCCTTCTATGTTTCACTAGCTAAATATTAATTAATAATGCTTCCAGAATGCTATATAAAGAGAAAGATCTTTAGTTAATGCAGATCACAGCAACTGTGTCAGCTTCACTAAAGCACATAAAAATGAACATTTTGAGGTCTAACTTATTATCTATAAATTTCAATTATGTTTCCAGGTAAATAAATAATTAAATCATGGCATTTTATTTTAGTATTAGGTATCTGTGATTCATTTATATATCTAGTAATAAATGAGCTTCTATAAAGCAAATTTGTAAAACTACCTAAACCCCAGAACATTTAGACCATCACATAACTGCTGTCATACAGCAGCTGCAAGAATCACATGAGACAGATATGTAAAGAACTGAGACAATTTGTACCTAAAAGCAAATGGTAGATAATACTATTAATGCAACCGTGTTCTTTATTCAGCTATAGGATCTGAACTAGTGACTTCCAGAGATTAAAGGATTTTTCTTTAAGAGACAAGTTCAATACCCATACTTCTATGCTAGTGCATGCTGGCTCCACCCGACTATGTTTTTAGGCTTCTTAAAAACAAAGAAAAAATTTACAAGGAAGGCATGGAATGAGAAGGTGGCAAGCATGTACTTTTGGGCCAGAATGCTTGGAAACATACCCAGGTTTAGTAACATCTATAGAGAATCATACCTAAAGGAGATATCTTACATGAAATAATATTCAATATGATTTTTCTGAATGACAGATAGAATATCAATCATGAAAAACAATTTGATTCCAAGATAAAAAAAAAATTTGTCTCAACAATCTTCTTGTTTGTCTTTGATTTGAACTTTAGAACCATATGTTGAAAATGACATCTATAGTAGATCCAGATGTTTTATGGCATTAGCTAAGTGTTTAAAAAAAACATTTGGTGATTTGTGTTCACAGATATATATCAAACACAGTCAATATTCTCCTAAGATTATATTGGAACTAAAGCTGTAAAGAAATGCACAGGCAACAAGAAAATTATACTGGTACTGTATAACCCACTCCTCAGTATATTATATTAATGAAACATTTAAATTCTGACTCATTCTTGCAAAATTTTACAAGTTTCAGAACTGACAATCTTTACTTCTATATATATATTACAAATCAACACATTAGCTATTAGTAAAGGAGTGGAATTTTATGAGTGATATACTTACACTTATAGAAGAATCTTATGGCACTGCGGTTCATAGTGTAATCTGATAATCCTCTAGGCCATATGCTTTCTTCTTAGTACCATCATTCCAAGATTTATTGACTTGGCCATTTTAGAACTAAGAAAACAGATTAGTGCTTTGAACAGCGGTTTGATTTGGACTGAAACAACACTATAAAAAATTTTATGAACCTGAAACCCTGCTTTATCTATTTTCCTCAGCTCTGATAACTGCTTAGTAATATAAGATCAATTTTTAAAACCAAGTAGACAATGTTATAAAAAGAATGTCAAGATTACCTACTTTTTCTTCATCCTCTTGCCACAGAATGCAGGGCGCATCAGGCTTAACTGCCAGCCTTTCCTTAGATCTCCATATTTATGGGAATTGGGAATAGGTTCATAAATGTGTTCTAAGGAATGGGGTGAGGAGAATTCTGAGTGGCAGGAAAGTACTGATGAGCAGAGTTTCCTTTCTGGAGGAGTACTTAGGTCTGAATGTAGAGAAACTGTGCAACTGGGATGAAAATGGGATTCAAACAGGGCCTGAGAGGAAAAAGAACTAAGTCTTTTTGAAAAATAGTATCTCTGTGGAATACACTTTGAAAGGGTCTATTGTCTTTTATTTTGAGGCAGAAACCAGCACAGGGTTCACTGTTCATGAACCTGTCCTCAAGCATCCTGTTAGTACTGAAGTGCATACTCACTAAATCGAACTAATAACTTTGACTTGGAGCTGTGGGAATGCTCTCAAAGAGGGGCTGATGTGTGTGTGGGGGGGCATGTGGGGGCTGGCTGGCTTTGGACAAAAACAGGGAATCTGATCTTGATATACAGTGTAACTGTATATGCATCTGAATGCATCCAAAGTTACCCAAAACATCTTAATGACAATACCTGTCAAGACTTTTTGGCTACTGTAATATAAATATCTATTAAGTGAAAATATGCCAAATAAATCACATTCAAGGAGTGTGGCAACAAGATGGAATAAAAAGGTAATAGCCCATTTTTATTACAGAAGGGGAAAAAAAAAGCCTCTATTAATACTTAAATGAATGGATAAGTCCTGTTGGGTTTAGCTACTGTAGAAGTAGGGATATCTATTACAAGTGAAAAATGTACGTTATAGCCTGGAGGAATCCAACATGTCAGGCAAGTCTAGTGTCCATTTCACTATTCAGCAGGCATTCTACTGAATGCAAAGAATGATTTCTCAATTTGAAGTTCATGAAGAAAAACTATGTACTACCCATAGAACAAATATTTAGGTTATCAAACATATGGACAATTAAGATAGCTTGGATGGACAGACCAACATCAAAACATGTAATACAGAAATAAGCAGAGGAAAAATAGCTCTCAAAGCATCAGATGAAAAATTAATGATGTTCAAGCTGAATTAGTTGAATGATACTGAGAAATAAGCAATTTTTGTCAGAAAAAACTTTCCTGTTTGCTTATAGATGCACAGGTTTGCTAGTGGCATAAACTCAACACCCAGCACTTGACGCTGGTATTTACACCTACACTGTAGGTGCTTATTGTGTGGAAATGAACAGAAGTGATAGTTCTACAGATGTTGACATGAATATTACAGCTGAGTAAATATATCTGCTTCTTGAAATTGCAAGCCATTACACAGTGTGAGTTTATATGTATCTTTTTTTCCAGAGAAAATTAAGAAAAGGCATTTGTGATAAACATGAATTCAATTATCCCCAAATAGAATAATGAGTATTTCAAGCTGTATCAAGGTATTTTTCTCCTTGTGAGTCCTCTTCTTGTATGTCACTTACATGGCATATATTGTTTTAAAATGTTATTTTAAAATGTTTTCTAGCATGACATTTACCAAAAATCCCTCATATCTAGTGGTGTAAATTCAAATTCCCTCACTTATGTGATTTATCCTTAAGATTCTTAAATGCCAAGTAACTTTTTTTTTTCAGCTAAGGAGTGTGAAAAGTGCTATAAGAATGCTGGTATTCCTGATCAATTGTGCTGAAAGTCCAATAAGTTATGTTAAGCATTTTACATTATTCTAGCCTCCACCGGTTAAGTATTTTTTTCTGCTATGGCATGACACTGTGCTGTAGCATCCATTTACATGACTTTTTCCTATTTCTGATTCTCACAGAATGGAGTCCAGCTGACCTTCAGAAAAAAAAAAAAAAAAAAAGGAAAAAAAAATCCCACTCCTTTTAAATATCTTACTAACTGGCAACACTATATCAAGGGAAAGAGAAAAAGTGAAGAAATACGAGCTTTTTCTCAAGAGGCATATTTGCATATAGGTCACCATAAACTAGCTCTCTAGTCTCTATCTAACCCCCGTTTTTACCATGCCCTCCTGAGATCCTTCTCCTGCCTAGTATGGAATCGAAAATACTATGTGGTATGGTGATTTATTTCCTTTAGTGTTAAAGAATGAATCTGTAGACATGACATTAGCAGAAGCTGTAACTTTTTGCTATCATATCTTTTTACTATTCTATGTCATTGCTTCCTATTCCTGCAAAACACCCTAATGCCTTTTTCCAGTCTCACATTGTAAAAATGTTATCTAGTTAATACATATGAAGGATGGTGTCAGTCAATCTGATTTGTATGTCTCTTACACATTTGAATCATCATCCAAATAAAATGTTAGGATTTTTTTTCCATTTAGATGAGAGCTGAACAGAAAGCAATTTGAATAATCTTTGAGTACTACAGAAGGCAGCACAGTGCATATTGGCTTGTAAGGGCTGTTTTAGCGTTAAATGTTTTTATACCCAGTAGAGGTAAACAGTATTTTCAAGGTCTCCAGAAGAATGTGTTGTTTTTTTCTGTTAGGAGTATTTCAGAGACATCAAGCTCTGTTCACTGACTATGAAAGGCATTTAGGAATTTAGGAAGTTTGTCTCACTTGACACTTGCAGTTCAGATCCTACAAAGTAGGGAGTCTGGGTCTCTTCCCAGGTGACTCAGGATAACCAATTCTGTACTTTGAGGGACTTTAAGACTCCTGCCACAGAGAACTAGAAAAAAATCAGTAATTTCCCCCCCCCCCCCCCCCAAAAAAAAAAAAAGATACTGAAAGCAACAAAACCAGCTTTTACCTAGAAGATCTGCTATTATCTGTCAGATATGGTTGTTCTGATTTTGCTATCACATTATTAATTAAAATCTTGTAAATTTTGAAAATAAATATTATGGGTAGCTATATTTAAAGAGAAGGATAAAAGTTCTTATTCTTTCCCCTTAAAATTTTTCTTTAGTCCACAACACAGAGAATTGTAGTGTCCTGTGCATATTTTACTTATATGCTAAAACATGTTATTTTCAATCTTATAAATTTACAGTATTACTTCTACCAAAACTCTGTATATACTTAGGAGAAATGGCAGATTTAGGAACACTTGTTGGTGTTTTAAAAGCTTGGGATATGGCAGTATGACACAGCTTTCATTTATCTTCAATACGATATACTTGAAAGATAATTTTACTTCCTTTACATCAGGTGTATAAGTAAAGGGTTATGCCTCTTAGATTTTTAATGTCATTGGTTTTCATTAACCCCATTCTGGGAGTTGTTGGATCCCTTTAGTGAGATTCTGGTGTTGTAAGTCTGGCCATATAACACCAAATGTTCATTAGTCCCCTCACAATATGTGAATGAAGGAGAAAGACATCCTGCACTTCTTGAATGTTCCTCCTCAGCATGTAGAGAAAAGTATCTGTGTTGAGAATACTGAGAAATGTATTTTACTTTGACTAGCAGGTGTTTAAGGGTTAAAATAAGAAGATTAAGTACTTCAGAATTTTCAAAATTTATTCTATTCACGATTTCATTCAATATATATATGTGCAGGTGGAAATTTATCTAAAGCAGAGCCTTAATATATTATTCAAACTTTTAGTACTTAAAAAAGAGGGAAACAAAATTTTCTATTTCTAGAGTCTTATAGTTACAATTCTGGTATCATATAGTTTTGAAAAAAAAATGTTTAAGTTTTCCTTGTACGTAAGTAGAAGATTCTATACAACTCTAGTAACAAAAAGAAAATATTCCTAATTAATAGGCCTGTTATTTTCTCATGTGTATGCATGCATACTATTATATTATATTATATTATATTATATTATATTATATTATATTATATTATATTATATTATATTATATTATATTATATTATATTATATTATATTATATTATATTATATTATATTATATTATATTATATTATATTATATTATATTATATTATATTATATTATATTATATTATATTATATTATATTATATTATATTATATTATATTATATTATATTATATTGTATTGTATTGTATTGTATTGTATTGTATTGTATTGTATCGTGTCATATCGTGTCATATCGTGTCATATCTTACTATATTTAGTATTTTTGTTATTTATGATAATTTATATTATTATTTATTATTTTATTTGAGGTCTTGCACTCTAATAGAAACATCCTTAAAGAACTGCCTGTTCTGTTCAGCTCCTTTACCCTGAAGGCAGTTTCCCAGAGGGTCCTGTACACCAGTTCTTAAAAAACCTGAAAGTTCACTCTCCTAAAATTCAGGGTATTGACCTTATTCTTCATCTGGCCCATATCACTCAAGTTTGTGAATTCCACCAGGGCATGGTCACTGCAGCCCAGGTTGTCACTAATCTTGACCTCTTTAATTAGTCATCAGGTGGTGAGCAACAGTACCAGAAATCCTTCTCTTCTGGTGGGGCTCTCTATCACCTGGATTAAGAAATTTTACTCAGTGCACTCCGAGAGTCTGCTGGGCTGCTTACAGATTGCTGGGCTGCTTTTCCAGCAAATGTCAGCGTGATTGAAGTACCCCAGCAGGATGCCTGTGAATGCGATGCTTCTTGTAGCTGAAGTAAGAACCCTTCATCTATGGGCTCCCCTTGGTTGGGCAGTCTGAAGTAAACACCAATCATGAGGTTTCCTCTGTTGGATTGGCCCCTAAATTTCACTCATCAGTCCTCGATCTGTTCATCACTGTTTTTCAAAGACTGATCTGTGCAGTCAGTCCATTTATTTACAAAGTGGGCAACACCCCCACCCCTCCTTCCTTGCCTGTCCCTTCTGAACATTTTACAGTTGTCAATTGCTCTGCTTAAGTCATGTGATTCATCCCACTGCGTTTCAGTGATAGCAACTAGATCATAGCTTTCCAGCCGCACAGTGGTTTCCAACTCCTGTTTGTTACTCATGCTGTGTGCGTTGGTGTAGATATACTTTAGTTGGGCTATTGACTGTGTCACCTTTTTAGAGGAACATCCTCTGAGGCATTTCACAAACGTTTTTCCCCGTTGACACCCAATACATCAGCAGACCCTGGCTCTTCTCTGTTACCCAAAATTCTATCCCCTCACCCTGCTAAATCTAGGTTAAATCCCTCCTTATAAGTCTGGCCAGCTTGTACCTAATCCCCATTTTGAATTTACCTCTCAAGTCCCTTCTTCCAAAGGAAGCACTTTTCGTTTTTCTCCTCAAGCAAGCTAAATAAAGAAATAGTAATATTTATTTATTTCATAAAATACCTTACAGATTAGAGAACTCATTAAAAATGGAAAAGAACTGCTAAATCTTTTCTCATCTTAAATCTCCCCCTTCTTAGCACCATACTTTAAATACTAGTCCTCAAGCCTCTCTAGCTAAAACAAGGCAGAACAAAAAGCCTCAGTTTCTCCCATTGAAGTAATGGCACTTTACACCTATGACAAAGATTGAAAAAAAGTCCTTGGAAAGAAAATGAAAGTGAAACTCTTCAATCTTATGTTCAGCATATTCATTGGGACAAAGAAGTCTGTCTTCCTGGACTACTCTTACACAAACAATAGTTTATTCTACTAATTCTTTTGTTTGTTTATTTTTTGTTCTTGACAGATATTGAACGAAATACACACACTCACTCGAAAAATTTCCTTCCTCTGTACTGAGTGTTGTAAGCACTAAACAAGTAAGTTAGGACAAGCGGAACATTAAAGGAAAATATTTTCCATTAATATCTTATCCTATCTGATGCTTGGCATGCAAGGAATATGCACATACAGGTTTGTATTCCCTCAGGCAGAGCTGCAACTCATTTCTATGCTAGTTTAAATAAATATGATTTTATTTGAAATAGATTGAAGTACTGACATGGTCAATCATCAGTCACAGCTGAAAACTACGACTAACAGCTGGAAGTGCATATGAGCAACTTTCTGAGCTGACTCCTAGGCAGCATTTTTTAGACAAGAATTCTAAAGCACACCCTTTATAGTCACAAACCAACAACAATACAGTCAGTCTCAGGGTCGGATGGCACATGGGACCACCTTAACTCCATTTCTTGAGTTTTCCCATGTTGGCCACTGTGTTATGCGTGCACTCAGGGAGTTAGACCTCACGTGTGGCATCAATACTGGACTAAGGCAACTACAAGTAGACTGTTTCCTCTTATGTAAATTATGTTATCTACATTATGCTTAATTCCTTTTTAAGAATAATTACCTTAATAATATGTATGTATTTTTGAAATATTTCAGATTAGATTGGCTAGTAACCAAAATTTAATATTGTCTCACAACAATTTGATACTGCTATTTTATTTCAACATGCTTCGTGTAAATCTATACATATATGCAGACCTACTAAATATGTTTTGCCTTTTTGTTGCCTTTGGAAAGACTCCCTTGTTCTTTCCTTAACATTCTTTTTTTTTTTTTTTCTAAGAAAAAGAAGCTCTCGCATTCAAAAGGCTTCCTTCAAGGAGCAGATAAGGGTATTACCATAGTGTCATAGGCAGAAGCAAAACCTTGGTTCCTAGAGGTGTAGCATCGGATGGGATTTGTTTCTTGTCTAGATATTTTGTAAACATAGCAGAACAGACTGTAAGTTCAAATCTCTTCATTGTCATTACTTCTAATCACTAAAAACATAATGCTTTCTGTTAATGATCATAAAATATGTTCAACTATTTCTGACATTTTGATCCCAGCTTTTCTAACTAAATTTTTCTGTTGACATAATTATTTTCTCAAATGTGACTTGATAAAATAAAATATTATTGATGCTATAGGTAGGCAAAATGTGTCAGATGATAAAAGCTGCTATTTGACATCCACCTCTGATGCAATTATCTTCCAATGAATGCACTGAGACTACAGGCATCCTCCATCCATCAGATCAATTTGTGTTGATCAACATATTTCCAATTAAGTTTTTAATATCTGATTATTTCTTAAAGGTTACTTTCATTTTAACATTTTAGAAATAGAGGCTAAAGTCTTGAAATTGAATCCATGGAGATTCTACTACAGTTGTTTCTCTTGGAAATTTGCTTTTCAGTTATCTTTTAGTGCTTCACAGGAGACCAAAGTCGTTTAAGCTCACATATTTTTAATTGCAAGACACCCAAACTTTCTCACTTTCATCTGTGTGACTCTACTTGAAATAAGCCTTTATATATATGTTTCTCCACAGCTGCTATCTACACTGACTTCTCTTTTATTTAATATGATTTATTTCTCCCAGTCCTTGAGGCTTCTAACAATGTTTGAGGCATGCTTCAGACTGTCAAAAGCGGTGGTATACACTCTATTAATTACTGTCTCTGCTGCCATTCACTTCAGTGCCCAAAGGAATCTTCAGAATAAATTCAGCTTCCATATAATACCCCAAAATAATTCTTTATATCCAGACCTGGTCAAAAGACAGGGATTTTGTGGAAGAAGCTTTTGGATTTTTTTATTTTAAGTGAAACAGAATATTTATTTTTCTATAAACATATTTGGTAAATTACATGATAAAAAATAAATGTCTCCACACCCACAAAGGAACACAGAGAGACTGGCAGATGAGGAGCCCCAAAAATAATCTGCCCAGCTATTCCCAAGCCCATTACAGGGACCATCTGCCCATTAAACGCCCATCTTCACAAGCCCATAGGAGAACAGGGAGGCACAATGGTAAATGGGAACCCAAACTGAGGACTCAGAGGAAGGGACACCCTGTCTGTGTCCCTCCCAGGGCTGTCCCAGGAGATCCTCAGCCCCAGTGTCCGAGCATGCTACCCATCAGGAAGAGTCAAGGGGACTCATGGCTGTTGCTGCTTAGGAGTGTGGGACCCATTATAAGATGCAGGAGAAGAGCATTTGGGGATTGCACAGGAACCGTTATGGTGTGTTTAGGGAAGGAATCAAAGGCAGGAAAAGGGAGAGGTTTAGATGATTTCCAGAGGAATGATTGCGGCAAACAGTGATAAGGGAGAAGGAGCTGGTCAGTGTGCTGATCTGGCTATGCCCTGTATCTGATCAGTGCCATCTGTCCTGTCTTCATGTTAAAATCCTTTCTAACGCTTCCCTGGCAGAGGATTTGTGCTGTCTTTGGCTAGGATAGAGTCAGCTTTCTTCATGGTAGCTGATCTGAGTCTACGCTTTGGATTTGTGCTGAAAACAGTGTTGATAACAAAGGGATGTTTTGTTATTGCTGAGCAGTGCTTACAGAGTCAAGGACTTTCCTGCTTCTCACCCCACCCCACCAGCGAGCAGGCTGGGGGTGGATAAGAAGCTGGAAGGGGACACAGACGGGACAGCTGACCCCAGATGACCAGAGGGATATCCCACACCATCCAGCATCATGCTCAGCATATATAAAGCTGCAAAAAGAAGAAGGAAGTGGGAGATGTTCAGTGAATGGATTCCTTGTTTTGCTTTGCTTGCATGTGTGGCTTTTGCTTTAGCTATTAAACTGTCTTTATCTCAACCCATGAGTTTTCTCACTTTTGCTTTTCTGATTCTCTCCCTCATCCCACAGACAGGGGAGTGAGCAAGCTGCTGTGTGGTGCTTAGTTGCTGGCTGGGGTTAAACCACAACAGGGCTCTCTGTCCTTTGCGTATGGTGCAGTGAGTCAGACCATGGACTGGAGGTGGGTTTAGCCTTGTTGAATTCCACCTTCAGCTATTTTCTCATAAGGGGTCTCATCCACGTTCGTGTGTGTAGGGAGTCTGTGTTGCCAGTAACCAAAGTGCAGGTGTGCGAGTGAGTGTATGATCACAAGTGAAAATTAAGCCAAACCAGCCAGCGAGCAAGTGAAGTGACCTGGGAGTGTGTATGTGCCTAAGGGCCAGCTCTGGGTGTGACACTACCCATGCATCTCTAAGGGTGAGACCACAGTGGCGTTTGCTATGGGACAGGGGTGTCCTGGCCAGCTTGGGGCAGTAAGGGGAGAAGGAGTGTGTGTGAGTGAGGGGGTCTGTACTCAGCTGAAGTGGCTTTGGAGATTCCTATGTTCAGGTGGCAGCAACCGGGCAGACTGGGTGTCTGAGCCCAGCTGCTGGAGGGGTCCGTCTTGTACATATCACAGAATCACAGGTTGGACGGGACCTCAGGGATCATCTAGTCCAACCTTTCTAGGAAGAGTGCAGTCTAGACAAGATGGCCCAGCACCAATACATATAAAAGTATATTCTCAGCAGTAGACCACTATCCTGCTCAGCCAAAAGGGAGCAGGGTGAGGCCGCTGGTACTGCCTGTGTTCATGTGAGTGCTCTGAATGACTGTCTGTGATCTGAGGCTGTTGCCTATGTATGTGTGTACATGTGTGGAGTAAGTGTGTACCCCTTTTGTGCTTGCATCTACTGGGAATTTTCAGCCTCGGTATAAGTTGGACCTGGGTATATGCAGCTGCAGCAGCCTCTTCTCTCTCAGGTTGTTGGATCTTGAATGATATATTTTCTTCTAACAATATTAAGCATTCAAATTTGTATTTCAAAGTATTATTTTAACTTTTTGCCATTTTTAATACAGTATTTTATTTTTCTGTATTTCATCATCTGTAAGAATTTTTTCATCTGTCCTACTACTGACATTTTATTTTATTAGCTTATTCTAGACATTAAGGATTGCCGTAATTTAAACGTTTAGTCTTCCACTTTGATAGAATCACTGACTGCTGGATATTCAAAATGTTTTAATAGATAAACTAAAAGAAATACAATGTGAAAGCACTTTATTATACTTTGACAGTAACAAATAACAAAACTGCAGAATGTAATAACAATATTGCAGTTTTGTGAGATAATGTGTAATGGCATTAAAATAAAAATAATTCCAGATTAAATTTTAAAAATTAAAAGGTAGAAAACAAAAAAAATTGCCAAACTTTTTTTCATAAAACAGTAACATTGCATTTATTCTCTCAATTTTATTTTATTCCTTGCCACTATTTCAATATGTCAGGGTTACATTGCCACTGGTTTCTAATTTTTTAACCATATTTTAATGTAAACAAAAATATTTAGAAAATTAATCTCAATTCAGTTTTTTTCAGGTTTAATCCTGAATTTGTATGAAAAGTGTTATTATTCACAGAGTCAATACATTTATGTTTCATAATATGAAAGGGAGGAACTTGTGCTGAATCCTTTTCAGTTTTCTGTGAGAAGAGAAGAGAAGAGAAGAGAAGAGAAGAGAAGAGAAGAGAAGAGAAGAGAAGAGAAGAGAAGAGAAGAGAAGAGAAGAGAAGAGAAGAGAAGAGAAGAGAAGAGAAGAGAAGAGAAGAGAAGAGAAGAGAAGAGAAGAGAAGAGAAGAGAAGAGAAGAGAAGAGAAGAGAAGAGAAGAGAAGGGGAGAGAAGAGAAGAGAAGAGAAGCTACATTTATTTAAGAAAATACTATATTAAAGTAACAATATAAAAATTATAAAAACTTTTTTTTAAAAGAAAACTATTCTAAGAGAAGTGAAACCACAGCCAGTCTAAAGCCAAGAAACATACAAAAATTTTACACAGAATCTAAATCCTGTGTCTGCACAGTTTATCTGAACATGATTTCAAACTATTCCTCACAGAATACAGGGGAGAAAAAAAAGTACTAAACTACAAGGTGAAATATCAAAAGACTTCTGTTCCAACAGAGTGCTGGTCACAGACATGTTTT
Source organism: Phalacrocorax carbo (assembly GCF_963921805.1). Lineage (NCBI taxonomy): Eukaryota > Metazoa > Chordata > Aves > Suliformes > Phalacrocoracidae > Phalacrocorax > Phalacrocorax carbo. The sequence continues at coordinate 164,046,193 of NC_087513.1, forward strand.
GCAATCTTACCAATGTTCTCTGTCTATTATATTTACAAAATATATTTCCACTTGTTTGTACAACTTGTAAAATATTTCCTTTACAGTTCTGGTAAATAGTTTTATTAGAGATGTAACACAGAATAATACCGTAAATTTTTAAAAAGGAATAACTGCAGGTTGTTTTTGCTTGGTACAGTAGTTCTTCATTCACTTTGTTTTTGCTTTCACATCTCTCCTGAAAGTACTTGGAAATGTCAGTGTTACCTTTACAGAATATGATTGCAACATTGATGTTGCATCTTTCAATAAAAAATGGAGTCTTAATGTGTCTTGAAAAGCATTTGAGAATCATAATTTAAAGTGTTTACTTGTAATAGTTTTCCACTTCCATGTCACATAAGCACTTGGTAGAACTGTCCTTTAAGACTTAGATATATTGTTATATTATCTTATATGGGGAGAGAAACACAAAGAATTCTAAAAGAGAAGAGCAAAAATGAGCAATCGGTATGTTCTTAAATCATCTGTGACTTGTTCAGGATTCACAAAGGTGCAGTTAAAAACCAAGGGTTTGTCCATTATCAATCTAAATATTTATAGCTAAAATTTAATTTATAAAATATTAAAGGACTTTAGAGTTTTAAAAAATCAAAATTTCCCCAGAGGGAAATGTTTCTGAGTGAGGACAGTCAACCATTGGAATAATCTGCCCGGGGAAGTGGTTGACTCGGCCACGTTGGACACCTTTAAGAGTTGTCTGGACAGGGTGCTGGGCCGTCTTGTCTAGACTGTGCTCCTCCTAGAAAGGTTGGACTAGATGATCCCGAGGTCCCTTCCAACCTGTGATTCTGTGATTCTGTGAAAATTTGTTTTTAATTATGTCTTTGAATGTTTTGGTATGTAATTAGTAACTTTTCAGTACTCTCAAATAACAGTAGAAATGTGAGATGATGAAGTTAACCTTTTAAAAATCTCATACTGGAAAACAACTTTTTTTTTCCAAAGAGCTAAACATTATATTAAATAACAAACGAATTTTGAAATTATCTTAAGGCGGCCAACTGCTGCTGAATAATGTTTCTAAAACACAGAAGGCCTTAAAACCTTTCAACAGGAAGAAATGTATCAAGGACTACGTCGCACTACTATGAGAAAGCATAGATTTACATTAGAATAATTTCCATTTATTTTTGTATGGAAACATTATCATTCATTTATTACATACATTAAAGAACAAAGCATTAACACAGCTATGTGGTTTCCTACTCTTAATGAAACATTTTCTATGTGTAATTTATTTGCAATTAAAGTTTTTCACCTAAATGTCTATCTGCATGAGTATTATATTCCTGAAAAAAAAGGAAAACAAGCAGTTTTTCAGTGGCAATACCTAGAATACTGGAAAAAGGTAATTACTAAGTAATTACTACCATGTCATTACCCTGAGCAATTAGAAGCTTAAAGGAGAGCAACTGTACTTATGAAAGTTGCATTTCTTGAGCTAGAGTCATTTAGCGCACGTATTCCATTAAAAATATATGTGTTTGCTTTTCAGGTGTCATCCTTCAGGAAAGGGAAAGCAATACCTTGAATACTTATTGATTGCTGAATTCCAATCATCCTAGGGTAGAGTACTTTCATGCATACATATTTATTAATGAATTCAAATTATTACTAAGGGATACAAGCGGGAAGAACAACCTAATTATTATATTTTATAAAAAGCATCTAAATACTAAATGTAAAATTCAGCTCCATATTTTTCCAATTTAAATGTCTAAATGTAAGCTAGAGGTAAAAGCCAGGTACTTAAATCTTGATGTATATGTATCATTTGAAATGCTTAGGTGTTTCATGCTTGAACTCCATGTACTGCTACAGGAGGCCATGATTACTTTGTAGGTGCTTTATTTGCCAGCCCAGAGAGAGATCTCCTGTACCCTAGGATATCTTAAATGGCACAAGACCATGCAAGTTAAGGCAAGTAATTCAGCTGAATATGAAATGAAGAGCTAGCCTTGTAACTACATTCACTGTTATAGGAGCCTAGGCACTTTCTTCACAAATAAGAACACCATATAAAGTAGAAGGGCAAATCTAAAATGGACTAAGTGACTTTAAATTATGATCAATAAGACATTCACTCAGGTGTACAATATTAGACAGAGGAGAGAATGGTAAGGGTAAAATTGTGACAATTTATGGCTTGAGGTAAAGACAGTGTATTAGCTAAAGCAAAAGCCATGGATAGCTGTCCCAGCTGTGTCCCCTGCCAATTTCTTGTGCACCCCCAGCCTACTCATTGGTGGGGTTGCATGGGAAACAGAGAAGACCTTGACACTGTGTTAGCACTGCTCAGCAATAGCTGAAACATCAGTGTGCTACCAACACTGTTTTGGTCACAAATCCAAACCATAGCACCATGCAAGCTACTAAGAAGATAATTAATTCTATCCCAGCCAAAACTAGTACATGCTGGGTTGGTTTTTTTTTGTTTGGCTTTTTTTTTGTTGTTGTTGTTGGGTGGGTTTTTTTTGTTTCCCTTACAGTTCAAAAGAACATGGAATGTAAGGATACAAAAAAAAAAAAAAAAAGAATTACAAGGATATGCTTCATTATCATTCAAAATCCTTAATATACCTGCTTGTAGCACAGGTTAACATACTCTGTTTTGTCAGAAGTAAGGTATTACCTCAAGAAACAAACAACTTCCCTCCCCCTGATATTACATAACATGTAAAATTATTGAGGAATAAACAAAAATATTTTCTTCCTTTTCCTCTTAGTTGATTTATTATTGCACATCTTTTCAGGAAAGAAACTTTCATGAGATCAAATGTGACAGGTGCTGTTCTAGTTTGAAAACATGTTGCTCTGGAAAAAAAATAGTTGTGTAAATGCAAATGCGAATCAAGTCCTGTCATGCAGAAATTATTTAGTTATATTGACAATATCAATGATTTCTCTGTAGAACATGAGTTTTTCAATAAAAAACCGTGCATAATGATGGATGGAAAGATATATTGGAACCATTTATTTCTCAACATTTTTCCTAAGGAGATTTAGTTGTTTTGTACATAAAAATAACAGCAGCCTCAGTTACTGAAAAGCTGTATCAATCCTCAAAAGATACATATTTTGTGCTGTCTTAAATAATGAAAATCACAAGAATCAATATTGTTTGATGTAAGATCTTGAATTTTAAAATAGTCATCCAAATAATTGCATTTTCCCATTTTCCAAGATTAAATTGGCTCTGTTTGTTGTTTTAATTTTCATTTATGTTGAAAAACAAAGCAAGGTTGAAATATTGATAATATTTTTAAAAAGCTTTTGAATTATAGAAAAAAATTGAAAACATTCATTTGACTCAATATCTATGATACAGTTGACTAAATCATCCTAGGCTACCTCTCATGGCCAATAGAGAGAAATAGAAACTGTTGGTATGGGTTTCATCTCACCCTAAGACAGTGTGGTGGATTGTCCTTGACCTCAGCAAGACGGGGAGAAAATAAAATTTCAAACTATGTAACTCTGTTGAGAAAAAGGCAGGTTATTGAAGAGAAGGAAAGGCTGCATGCAAACACAAAGAAGAAAAAAAAAAAGAAAAATAGAAAAATTAAAAAAGATTTATTCTCTACTTCCCATAAACAGGAGATGTCAAGCAACTTCCTGGTAAGCACGGCCTTAATACATGTAGCAGTTGCTTCAGAAGACAAACGTCTTAGTAACCAACACTCCCCCTCTCCTTCTTTCTCCCTGATCTTATTGCAGAGCATGACATCATGTGGTACAGAATATCCCTTTGGTCAGTCTGGGTCAGCTGTCCTGGCTGTGTCTCCTGCCAACCTGTTGTGTACCCCCCAGCCAACTGGCCTTTGAGTTGGAGGGTTTGGAGTGACAGCCTTGATGCTGCGTGAGCACTGCTCAACAGTAGGCAAAACCATTCTAGCTACAAATATAAAGCACTGCATTATGAGGGCTTCTATAGGGAAAGTTAACCAGTGCTTTAGAAAGTTTTAATCAGTGTTAAAGAGGAGTTTTAAATTCTCCACAAGAAAGATAGTAATCACATATCTATGACCCTGTTTGTGTGCAGCTCTTTTCACTACTTGGATATCATATGAAAGATAAGCACAACCTTGCTTCTTTTTGTTGATGTGCAAGCCTAGTTAAGTTCTCTGCTGTCCTGGTTTAACCCTAGCCAGCAACTAAGCACCACACAGCCACTTAATAGCTCCCCCGTCTGGTGGAATGGGGGAGAGAATCAGAAGAGGAAAAGTGAGAAAACTCACGGGTTGAGATAAAGACAGTTTAATAGCTAAAGCAAAAGCCACACTTGCAAGCAAAACAAAACAAGGAATTCATTCACTGCTTCCCATGGGCAGGCAGGTGTTCAGCTATCTCCAGGAAAGCAGGGCTCCATCAAGTGTAATGGTTACTTGGGAAGACAAATACCCTCACTCTGAACAACCCCCGCTTCCTTCTTTTTTTCCCAGCTTCATATATGCTGAACATGATGTCATATGGTGTGGGATATGGGGTCAGCTGTCCTGGCTGTGTCCCCTCCCAGCTTCTTGTGCACCCGGCAGAGCGTGGGCAGCTGAAAAAGACCTTGACTAGTGTAAGCACTACTTAGGACAACTAAAACATCTCCACATTATCAACACTGTGTTGGTCACAAATCCAAACCATAGCACCATACAAGATACTAAGAAGAAAATTAACTCTATCCCAGCCAAAACCGGTATAGATCTACTTTTAAGTTTGTAAACCAAACCAGAAAGAAACACCTAACTGCTGTTCTGGATAAACTGCCTGAGAAGTATAGTTTATGTCTTGTCCTTTTCCTCAGCACTTTCTAATTAATCTCTTCATGCAGCCATACACTAAATTTGCTGACCGAGCACCGAGGGTTTCAGCATGTAGACTGCTCTGAAGTGCCACTTGGGAAGCGAGAAACCTACAAAGTCATTTTACATTCTCAGTCCAATTCAAAGACTTGGGCTGCATTTTCAGCTCCACATGAGAAGCAGCTTAATTATATACTAAAATTTCTAAGTTTTGCTTAACTAAATGTATTCAGCCCCTCTCATCTCAGGATATACTCTATTCTCTGTTAAGATGTGCCCATGTTGTTTCACATCTTGTTGGGAAATGAAACTACCAGGAAATGTAGCAGGACCAGAATTTGGTCCTGTTTGTGTATTCTACATAGTGACTTGAATTTTACTTGATACCATTTCAAATAGAAGGATATTCTAACATATGTTAATTTCCGCTTTTTTTATAAAATATGAACTTTAAATTTTATTGATTTTTTCCCCCCCTGTAGAGAGCTTAGGTTTAATTTTGAATCTACTAGTGTATGCTTTGTTGAAGCCTTCCTGACTATGACTTAAACATCATGACAAATGTGTTGCTGCACACTGAAATAGAAAAGGCATTAGAAAGCTAAATTCATAATCAAAATTAAAAAAAAAATCTCCCAGACTAATACAGTATTTTCTACATGAATAATTGGAATAATGTAAAACATAATAGACTATTATTAGGGTATCCTTTATTACAGTGAGGAGAAGCAATAAAATGGCTTCATTTAGTCTTCTATAGTCTATGTACATCTGTCCACATTATCGAGGGAAAAGGAAAGAGAGGATCAGAATAAAATATAGGGATAGTAGATAATACGATACCTTTACTTTTGTACATCATCTCTAGGGACAAATGTAATGAATATGTGCTTAAATACTGCCATTCAGAAACCATGCCTTGCAGGTTAAACCATATTTTCACTTCTGACCATTTCTAAGCTATCTAGATGATATCAGGTAATATGTCAGGTCATAATCAGAGGGGAAACAACAGCTGAGAAGTATTCAGGAGGTTCATTTTAGCAGAGATGCCCTGGAGAATGAAATAATACAAAGAACATACTCAAGTTTTGAATTTCTGGCAATGCAAGCGCATGTTATGCCATGTTTAGGAGCAGTGTTTCAAGGCAAAGAGAAATGTCATCTATGTTAAGTGTGGTTTTAAAAATGACTGGTGCAAAACCAACAAGCTTAAAACCTTTTGAAAGATAATACCCCATTCTAATGGGGATTGTTAAAAGGAAACAAAAGGGAACATATGTTGTCCCTTGAACCATTGTCACCTGAGTGTATGTTGTCAGGTTTTAACTTTGCCAAAGAGTTAGTTTGGAAATAAAATACACAGAGTGAGCTCTAGTTAAAAATAAAACATTAAAGCAAACTATCAAGTTGCACTACATTGTTATCTACAGCTTTCCTAACTGAATTCTTTAGTATCAGTTAATGCTTCATACCATATCAAACAACACCCGATAGATTGCGTACAGCCTTTGTGTGCTTTTTTCTCATTTAATTTTTTTAATAGGTTACATATTTTATACATACATTTTGTGTGCTGTCGTTTCTCCCCACCTCCCTTTTGGAATATGAATGAAAATATAGCCAAACCAGATTTGATAATATCTGACAAACCAAAGGATGGAAAAATACAAGGAACCATAAAAACAGGTTAGGAAAAACAGGCAGGAAAGCATTCCTTTGCCATCCTGTGTTCTGACTGAAAGTCCATTAAACATTTTAATTGGCTGCAGCCAGGTTTAGTTCAGGCCATAATTAAACAGGTAAGAAATGGTAGCATAAGAAAAAGGTGGTTTTGCCCAACAAAGCTGAATGTCCGATTAGTGTCTTGTACCTTTCTCCTTTTCATCACACTACTTAATCCAAAAAGAATCAGAATTGGATCAAAGAGAATTCAGGTTGAACTTTGTGCTTGTATCTCAGCTCTATGATTTGAGCTATATCTACATCTGCATAAAGTTATTCTACTGTTTTGACTTTGCAGTGGAAATCGTTTGCCATATCACTGAAAGAGTGGGAGAGAGAAATATTAGAAGCAGAAAATTTTGCCTTTAGTAGGGAGTTGACAGACATCTTACAATGAAGGTCCTCTACATATTCTTTATGTCTGATCACTTTAAGATTCTGTGAATATACACTGAATCTATAAAAAAAGAAATTATATTTTGTGCTTTGTGAAATAGCACACTTTCTAAAAGTGAAAGAATTGCTGTTCCAAAAAAAGCATTATCATGAGTTTAGGACCAGGCTTTACATTTCTACACACCTTAAAACAGTGATGGTAACCTTTTAGTCTCTAACCAATGTTAGCTTGGTCGGGCCTTGTCTTTGTGCTCTGATATGTCATGGGTATCAACTATCTACCTTAATGAATTCAGACTGCACAGCCTGATATTCTTCTCTTAGATATAATATTTGTCACCTTTACTTTAGTAATAAAGATTTAATAAGAAAAAAGCAACACAGTGCTGCATTTTATAGATGATAAATTATAAACAATTTACTGTATGAATTCAAATGTATAGTAGTTCTAATCATGTATAAGCGGAAGAAATAATACTGCCACAGTGTACAGCATTATTTAGTCCAAGTGCACTGGGTGGTCTTCACCAGACAAATAACTTTTTTTAAAAAGGTTAGAAAGGAGGACCCTGGGAACTACCAGTCTGTCAGCCTCACCTCTGTGCCTGGGAAGATCATGAAACAGATCCTCCTAGAAGCTGTGCTAAGGCACATGGAGGACAGGGAGGTGATTCGAGGCAGCCAGCATGGCTTCACCAAGGGCAAGTCCTGCCTGACCAACCTGGTGGCCTTCTATGGTGGAGTGACTACATCAGTGGACAAGGGAAGAGCTACAGACTTCATCTGTCTGGACTTCTGTAAGGCCTTTGACACAATCTCCCCCAGCATCTGTCTCTCTAAATTAGGGAGATATGGATTTGATGGGTGGACTGTTTGGTCAATGAAGAATTAGTTGGATGGTTACATCCAGAGGGTCATGGTCAATGGCTCGATGTCCGGATGGAGACTGGTGACAAGTGGTGTCCCTCAGGGGTCCATACTGGGACCAGTACTGTTTAATATCTTCATCAATGACATAGTGGGATCAAGCGCATCGTCAGGAAATTTGCAGATGACACCAAGCTGAGTGGTGCAGTTGACACACCTGAGGGACAGGATGTCATCCAGAAGGACCTGGACAAGCTCAAGAAGTGGGCCTATGTGAACCTCATGAGGTTCAACAAGGCCAAGTGCAGGGTCCTGCATCTGGGCTGGGGCAAGCCCCAGTATCAATACAGGCTGAGAAATGAATGGACTGAGAGCAGCCCTGCAGAGAAAGACTTGGGGGTACTGGTAGACGAAAAGCCTGACATTAGCTGGCAAGGTACGCGCTTGCAGCCCAGAAGGCCAACCATATCCTGGGCTGCATCAAAAGAGATGTGGCCAGCAGGTCGAGGGAGGTGATTCTACTCTGGGAGAATAGAGAATAGAGAATAGAGAGTAGAGGGAGCTCCTCTACTCTGCTCTGGTGAGACCCCACCTGCAGTACTGCATCCAGCTCTGGAGCCCTCAGCACAGGAAAGACACGGACATGTTGGAGTGGGTCTAGAGGAAGGCCACAAAAATGGTCAGAGGGATGGAGCATCTCTCCTGTGAAGAAAGGCTGAGAGAGTTGGGGTTGTTTAGCCTGGGGAAGGCTTCAGGGAGACTTTATTGCAGCCCTTCAGCACTTAAAGGGACCTTAGAAGAAAGATGGGAACAGAATTTTTAGTAGGGTCTGTTGTGGTAGGACAGGGAGTAATGATTTTATACTAAAAGAGGGTAGATTTAGACTAGATAGATATAAGGAAGAAGTTTTTTCCAATGAGGGTGGTGAAACACTGGAGCAGGTTGCCCAGAGAGGTGGTAGATGCCCCATCCCTGGAAATATTCAAGGTGAGGTTGAACGGGGCTCTGAGCAACCTGATCTAGTTGAAGATGTCCCTGGTCACTGCAGGGGGGTTGGACTAAATGATCTTTAAAAGACCCTTCTAACTGAAGCTATTCTACGACCATAATTATACTCTTGGCTATAGACATTTTTAATTTATTTGGGTTTTTGTTTATTTTGAGGATAATTTAAAATACAACACATTGAAATAAGTATTTTATTATTCTTTTGTTGTGTTTACATCTGCACAAGTATGCTAATTCTGGTTATCTCTATACTTACTACAGTATACTTGGATGAAAATGTAATCTACTGTCCTTCATAATGTCAGATTACTTTATTCTTCAATATTCTTTATGCAGCTAAGGACTTTTAACTCAGAACCAGTTGGCTAGCCATCCTCTGTAATGCCTTTTTCAATAAGAATAGACCTTGCTCTCAAAAACTATGAGGTCAGCTTTACGAAGTAATTTTGATTTTCATGTTAGTGACCACAATATTATATTGCTGTCCTTTAAAATTCAATTTCTATAAATTTCTATCAGTTTTGGGGAAGCCCTTCTGAAAAATATTCATGTTGCTATATATATATTAAGATGGAAAGTAGAGAATTTTTCTTCTAGTTTTGTCTGATAGTTTTTATACATTTATTATTTACATTTTAATAATGAAATTTGTTTCAAAATCTTTTGGCATCCTACCACTGGATACCTACCTACTGAGTATTCAGTATTTTGCTGCTACAGTTACTACTTCTTTGGCATAACAAGGAGAGTGAGGTTTAAAGCACTTACTCCAGTCTGATTTGGAAGAAGGGATTCCAGATTTCTTACAGTCCAGGTGGGACATGGCAAGAGCTATGGGATTTAAATGATGAATGACTAGTAGATAAAAACCACAAGGTTGCCATTTAGGTATAATTGTGGTGTAGCTGTGTACCAGGGCTGTGCCTTGTACACATGTAATGCTCTTGCCCTTAGTTCCCAGGGTGGTCCAGGTCATATTAGAAGACTGGGTTGAAAGAAGGGCCTTTCTTGAAACTGTGTGACTGACTGGACCTTCACAATTAAGTATGTGATGAATTGTTATAGAGGGTCCCCAGAGGAAATATTCAATGGTTCTGGAAATCTCCCCCCATCTCTGACTGCCAATGTGTCTGGTCCAATCTGTGTGCTTGAATTCATTACTTTCCTGTGTAGAGTGTCCCAAAGTCTCCCCTAGGCCATTCCTGATACAGAGTGATCAGACTGGACATATATAAGTGTGGTGAGTTGACCCTGGCTGGATGCCAGGTGCCCACCAAAGCCTCTCCTCAGCTGGACAGTGGAGAGAAAATATAATGAAAACCTCATGGATTGAGATAAGGACAGGGAGAGATCATTCACCAATTACCATCATGGGCAAAACAGACTCAACTTGGGGAAATAAATTTTTTGCCGATAAAATCAGAGTAGGGTAATGAGAAATAAAACTGAATCTTAAAACACTTTCCCCCCATACCTCCCTTCTCCCTGGACTCAACTTTACTCCCAATTTCTCTACCTCCTCCTTCTCAGTGGCACAGGGGAACAGGGAATGGAGGTTGTGGTCAGTTCATCACACATTGTTTCTGCTTCTCCCTTCTTAGGAGGAGGAGTCCTCACAGTCTTCCTCTGCTCCAGCATGGGGTCCCTCCCACGCAAGACAGTTGTCCAAGACCTTCTCCAATGTGAGTCCTTCCCATGGGCTACAGTTCTTCACAACCTGCTCCTGTGTAGGTCCCTTCCATGAGGGGCAGTCCTTCAGAAACAGACTGTGCCAGCATGGGTCCTTTGTTGGGTCACGAGTTCTGCCAGCAAACATGCTCCAGCATGGGCTCTACATAGTGTCACAGACTCCTCCAAGCATCCACCTGCTCCAGCATGCTGTCCTCCATGGGCTGCAGGTGGATATCTGCTCCACCGTGGCCCTCCATGAGCTGCAGGGGGACAGCCTGCCTCACCATGGTCTTCACCACAGGCTACAGGGGAATCTTTGCTTTGATGCCTGGAACACTCCCTCCCTCTCCTTCTTCACTGACCTTGGTGTCTGCGGAGTTGTTTCTCCCACATATTCTCCTTTCTCTGGCTGCTGTTGCACAGCGGCTTTTTACACCCCCTTCTTAAATATGTTATCCCAGTTGCGCTACAACCATTGCTGATGAGCTCAGCCTTGACCAGTGGAGGGTCAGTCTTGGAGCCAGCTGGCATTGGCTTGACTGGATATAGGGAAGCTTCTGGCATCTTCTCACAGAAGGCACCCCTGCAGCCCTGCCAGCTACCAAAACCTTGCCATGCAAAACCAATACAATAAGACATTTTTAAATAGTCAATAGAAACTGCTTCTGCAGAAATGCTCAGTAGGACAATATTTTGTACGTAGTTATCATGTTTACAAGATGCCTTGTAGACAGCTAGTATGTATCAATAGCAATGAATTGCATGTATGTGGGTGGTCACACAGGTCCACAGGCCAGCTGGATTATAAGAACTGAGAGGAAGAGCAGTAAAGGAAACCTTCTGGATTCAGCTGAGGTGACCACTGCAACAATCTTTGCAAATCCTGTTGCCAACAGACAGCTGTCCTGTTAGGGAGATTTGATACCCCATGTGAGCGTTACTCTATTCCAGGACCTCAGAAAATTAAGGCTGGTTTAACAAGCACTCAGATGTTGAGTGTCTGTGTAGCAGGACCATTAGCCACCAACCCATTTGCTATCCTAAAATTAATGTCTCCAGGAGAAGTGCTAAAAACTGTGAAATATTTTAGGTAAAATTCAATTTAATTCAAATTAAACATTTCTCCACTTCTGAGGAAATAGCAATTTCTTTAGGACTGAATACAGATAGTGTATACAAACTCTGTTATGCTTAAATGAACAAGTCATGTATGCTTTCCTTTGATTTCGTTCCCTCCCATTGAAGCTTCTCTTCTCTGTAATGAAGATTAAATCAGATTCTTCTTTTCTGTTGAGGAAATCCTGAAAACAATCAGAAGTAAAGCTAAGGTGTGACTAATAGTGTAACAAACAAAAAGGACAGGCCAATGGAGGACATGGTCAGAAAGTTAAAGCAAGCCATTGTTCATTGCCTCATAAGACACAAAAATACAATCCGTTGGATGTTAGTAATATGCTAATACAGGAATAAATAAACAGCAAAGCACAAGCAAGGTGAAAGAACTGAAAATCCATTAGACAATTAATGAGATTTTGTCCTAGCTTATGATTTTAAACCCAGCCAATAAAGTTAAAAAGGAGCCACTCACCTAGTCTAGTTTACATTTTCTTATTATATATATTGCTTTGTTACTCCAGCAATAAATCAAAATATTCCATCACATTTAAATAGTTTGGTTTCTGGCAAGAAGCACAATGGACTATAGACTAATACACTGTATTTTATTTTTCAGGATGGTCCAATAATAAAAATGATTATGACAGCAGTAGTAACAAAATAATAATGAACAGAGTGCAATGTTTATGAAGAAAATTTACTGTCCAAAGTGGTGAGATAAAATAACTTTTCAATACCCTATGGAAAATTACCTGTGGATGAATGCTTGTGTAGTTTTTTTTCTAGACAAGTAATTCCTTTTTCTTTTCTAAATTTGTACATATTTTCAACTATTGTTGAACACTTCATTTCATTTGCTGAGCTTAATTATGTTAGCAAAACTCCTGCAGCAGTGTGTCAGAAATGTATCAGGAAAGATATCTTCTTTTTTTCTTTTATGTTTCTCTACTTTTAATCATTTTATTGAACTGTATATGTTAAATAATTATTTTGAACCTAAGATTTTTATATGGGAGTTAGTCTTATGTCTATTGTTCAAGAAATGATTTGCTCTAATTGATTTTGTTAAATTTGTTACCAAATGAATTTTTCTTAGTGATGAAGATTTCACAGCAAATACTGATGAAATGTAGTGGTATATATGGATTTAGTCTTGAGCTAAAGATAGTTCTGGAAGGAGCCATATCTGTTGGAGTATTAGCCATTTTCTTAAATTCATTAACTATTCCGCCTTTACTGGAATATTGCTAATACATCATACAAATATTCTAAGCATATCTTATGGGGAATGAGTTTGATATTCTGTCTAAAGAATATGTTTAGTTTTAATCAGAAAACTATAGTGTTAACAAAAGAGAGAAATCATTTTCGCATGAGGATTTTCACTAAACAAAAATGAAATCTTAGAAAATCTGATCAAATATCTGTACTTTAAAAAAGGAAGAAAGAAAACTCAGGAAATATAGCTGCCGCTACATCACTGGATATCCTCTAATAAAGAGTTTATATAAAAGATCAACAATATTAGGAAGTCATAATTCTATTTTACATCTGCTACATTGCCCGGTCCTGGATATCCCGTTTAAGATGTGTGTTTGAGTACCTTATTTGCTCGACACAGGAGTGTTGAACAACTCTCCTCCTGAGGTATGTATGTACCATGTGTTGTTGTTCTTTTTTTCCTAGGGTGAAAAAACATGGCTAGGGAGTGAGAAAAAAACTACTTTTGACAGCTGTAGCATCAAGATTTTATCATGGAGATGTATGATTTTTCATTTACAAAATAAAGTAAAAGTTGAAGATGTTCTTAATGGTTAAGAGATCAAGAGGAAACCTTTCAAGAGAGAAACAGTAAAAAAAGAAAAATCTCATTTTCTTGATCTGTGGATATTACAAAGTGTCCAAAGCATAGGCCAAGATTTCAGTTTGTATTTCAGACCTGTAGCTTTCTGTTCAAAGAGAGAACTGTGACCCCTTAACTGGAACAAGAGTTAAATTGGTTTTTGTTGACAAGATACATCAGAGAAAATTTACAGGGGGACAAGCTATCTTTTTATAGGCTGAAGTCCACCCAGCTCATATCTTATTTCAGATAGTGACCAACTACAAGCACCTCTGGGTACCATGCCTTGCCTTCCTGCCCTGCCTAGCCTCATCCTGCCTCATCTCATTTGAAAATATATGGGAGATATGCATGAAAGTGTACTAAAATGCAGCTGTTAATGCAATTACAGGATCCAAATGAAATAGAAATATGTAAGTAAGATAGAAATATAGAAGTCAGAGGTCACCGTTTTCAGAAAGGTGGAATAGATTGTGCAGGGACTGGCTAGAATGACGGGAGGATAAAAGCCAGAGTAATAAATAGAGAAAAAGTGATGAAAGTAATGGTGGAAAAGCAGAAGTGGAGAAGACATGTGGAAGGTGAATAACAAGGAAGACTATAGCCTAGATCTGTGTTATCAAATATCAGGATAAAGAGGAAAAGGATTTTATGTGGAAGCAATGGGAGCTGAAATGTGAGAAAGGAAAGGTAACCTGGAGGGATAAATTGAGTGGAAGGAAAAGAGAGAATAAAACAGAAGCATGAAAATAGAATGCAGATAGAGTGTGAGAACATTAAACTACTGTAAAAGTTTTCTCCCTGTAAACATATACAAATGCATATGTTCAAATGTATGTGTTCAAACAGTGGAACAGCCTTCCTAGAGAGGCGGTCAATGCCCCAAGCCTGTGAATGTTTAAGAGGCATGTGGACAATGCCCTTAATAATATGCTTTAACTTAGCCCTGGATTGATCAGGCAGTTGGACTAGATGATCATTGTAGGTCTCTTCCAACAGAAATAGTCTATTCTATTCTATGTACAGTGAGAGCCTGGAATAATTCTACAATTAAACTTCTTAATATTTTCTGTCTTGGGTACAGCTTGTTTTCATCATCAATCTGATGATGTAGCGCACTAATACTTCATCACAGTGACAGCACTGTGATGATATACTACACTAATACATCATCAGAATAACTGTGATAAGAGCTGTCACTCTGGTGATACATTAGTCGGGTCTAGCATAAAAGAAACATGTATTCCAAACAGATGTGATATAGATATCACTAAATTTTTGTTGCCATCGCTCATTTATTCATTCACTTTTATAGAAGACAGTATCAAAAACAGAATGTTTTTTAAATTACATGAAGTAAAAACCAATAAAATAAAGTTGAATAAAGGAAGGAATATTTGGGTATATACAATAAATGAGAAAGTAGGAGCTCAACCCCTAATTATAAAACTTCAAAATAACACATGCTACCACCTCTCATTAAAACAAATATTAAATTATCACTAATTTATTCAAGTGTTTTCAACTGTTTCTCTGTAAGTAATTAATTCTTTGATATCCAGACTCACACTTGTAACAATTTATTTCTACATATATTAATATACATTAAAAACCACAATACAATACAAAACATACAATTGTCAATGTATTAAAACAGAAAAGGTCTCCTAGGTAAAGAATGTATCTACATATGTACCTGGAAAGCCTGTAATATTCCAGTGATATATATTATTATCAGCACCAGTGTTTCTGAAAGGGTAAACAATCTAAAGTATGCCTGAATTTGACTTTATGAGCTCAAAGTAAAAATATTAATCAATACTTCTGACACTAAGTTGTCTTGTTGCAATATCATTGGACCCTATGTGGAATAGTAGGAGTGGATGGCAATCTGTGGGGTTTACCATGCTTGGCAGCCTCTCAGTGATGTGAATGTGAGCTCCTGGTAGGCAGCAAATTTCTCTACAGAAAATGTCTGGAGAACAAAGAGGTGCTTCGGTGACTCTCAGTAACGAATCTCCAATTACTAATACTTTATGTGCTTTTTCTGGTGGCACTGGTTCTAATGTGAGTGAGCAGTTGGATCAGCTTTGCATGGCCAGCTTCTGCTGGATCCAGTCCATTATTCACATCCTCTTCATTCTTCACACCCAGAGCATCACATCTGTTATGTAGGGACTCTTTGGAGGAAAAAGGAAGGTTCTTCCTTCTTCCCTGAGCAGGGAGAAGGGACCACTTTCCTTCCTCTCAAGAGTTACATGTGTCAGCCAACTTGAGGTTGAATTCAGGGTTACCTTCCCTTTGTACAGCCTTAAGGAGCTCAGCCTGAGACAGCATGCAAAACCATCTATCTATCTCCTGACCACAATCCTAGATACTGCGCTGCCTGTTGAGGTCCTCCTGTTACTCTTCATAGTTACTTCTTCAAAGAGTTCTTCTAGCTGGATGTGCTTGCAGCTATCACATCCACCGCTACCTTCAAGTGCTAGAGGGAATTCTAGGTGCTGGTGCTCCAAGCAGCCTGAACTCTGGTCAGCTATTTGTCTTTGGGAGGTCTGTTTGGGTGGAGATGTCAGGATAGCTTATCTGTAGAGATTCTGTTTGAGTTTCAGCCTCATCTTTGCAGTTGCAGCAGGTGGACACAATTTTCTTTCAACAGGTCACAGTCACCTTGTAATTTTATAAAATGATAATTCTTTGGAAAGTTGTCATCCTTCTAATTCTAATTACACAGAGACCTCAAGTTTCCAGGTACACTTACACAGCCATCAGCTAGCTAATTATACTAAAACTAATTTTATTACAGCTAATTTTCTCTGTATCTTGCCCCATGTAGCTACTGAGTTTTCCACAGGTGATATTCATCTGCCTTTCCCCCTCTCTATGAAGGCTAATGGATTCATTACCTTTCCTGTTGCTGACATCCCTTTCTGCTCCCCATTTGCCAACCATCCTTTTGCCAAATTATTTAACATGACTAAGTTAAACCCCAATAAGTTGTATATTTAACTGGATGTTTGCAGCTTCTGAAGAAGGGTTTGTGTGTCCTTCTTCCACAAAGTGTGCGTTTCTTGCCAGCAATCTCACAATTCTTGCAACTGTAAAATACCAGTGTGTGTAAAAGAAAGAACTGAAGAGAAATAGTGGTGAATTCACACAGAGATTAAGAAGAAAACAATAATAAAAAAGAAAGAAACAAATTCTTATATTCAAATCACATCCTTGAGATGTATTTCCCTTTGTTCTTATTGCTTGACTCCAGGACAGGCTTAAACTGGAGTAAGAACCCAAGCTGAGACTAGTCCTTCATTTGCACTTTACAGAGAATGTTAAATTTCCAAATATATCTCTGTTCTTTTTATTAATTTACTAAATCCTGGACAGATTTTCTTAACAAAGATGGTATTTCATAGGTGCAAAACTCCAGGCTTAATCAACATAGTTCCACCAATGTCTAGAGGATTGTTATGATGTATATTAACTTACAATACGTAATTTGTGCACAGAGATGCGAAAGGTGGACACAAGTGCTGCTGTTTACAAAAAAAAGAAAGATTGATGAATAATGCATGAGAAGTCTATGCTTTCAAAATTTCTGTGGGTAGGCAGTCCTAATACCAATGTGTCCCATTTAGCTACGGAAATTACATACACCACTGAGCTCCTCCCACTAGAGCACCTCAACACTCCCTCATTGACCATGAGGTTCCCTGTGTGGTCACCAGAGTCTCAAGACAATTCTCTAAGGGAGGATACTCATCTGGGTCTCCTGTAAATTCTGCTACAGTCCCAATATGGGACTGAGATCTCCAGTCTCATCCAAAGACGACAGAGATTTTGCACACAATACATGGTGTCTTATTAAAGCACCTTCTCAAAAGCAAAAGGTTTTTGTCCTTTCCTGTGAAAGGGTATAAGCCACAATTTTCATTTGTTCTAGTCACTGGACTAAAGAGATAACCCCAACCCTCCAGATAAAGTTTGCCTCCCTGTGCCTCCAGGAATGCAATGGTGGTGGGTCCAAAAAAGACATCTGTCTAACCCACGCAGCAGAATAGAAAGGGTCTTCAGATCCCTGGATGGAGTCTGGTTTTGTTCAAAGTGTGGCCTTCTCCTCAAGAACAAGTAGAATTTCACTGTACTCTAGTCAATAAAGCAATATCAACAATGCTTATTTCATATAAAGCCCAGAAGTCTCCTCATCATAAATAGTGAAAGCATAAAGTGATCATTTTTAAGGACAAAGCCTAATCCTAATTTTACATATGTTGAATTTACGACAAATTTGTAAAATATTGATAATGCTCAAGCAAGTGCTTTTTTGTGGATTGAGGAATTTCTTGACAAATACACACATTAGAAGTATTTAACTTTAAATGAGTTGCAGCATTGTCATGGATTGACAAATACAGTGATACCACTCAACTTTCGTCATGATAGACAAAAGCTTCAGTAAATCAGATCATACTGTACATTTCTGAAGTTAGTATATAAGTTATTAGGTAATTCCATATTGTGCCATCAGAGTCCATTAAAAACTGAATTCCCTTTTTCCAGTTGCAAAAATTCTGATATTTTAACATTTTTAAAATTCAGGTGTTATTTTCAAATGCTAAAATATTCAGTGGTATGTGAAACTCTAATATGTAACAGTTTGGAAATACTTAAATAGTTTAATATTACTTTTAGACAATTTCAAGCAATTCAGTCTACTTTGTACTTAGTTCTCATTTCCTCATTAAGTTAACTTCTGAGTATTTCTTTTGGTCTTTCATTTGTTCAAAAAATGATTTTTTAAATGATAATCAGAATTATTTTTTATTATTTTTTTTGCCAAAGCTTGTTTTTCTGTTGCAAGAAAATACCAATGAACTTCACTAAAACTATTAAAGAGAATTATCCTTAACCTAAGGGAACTGACAATACAGTTTTATTCCAATTCCTACAAACAAGCTGAAAAATCAGATTGTTTTTATTTTATCCTGTGTTCATCACCAGGGGTTCTTAGTGACTCCACTGTGGCATTTACAGTAACAAAAATTGCTCAGGCTTTACAAAATATTTATAAGTTGACTTCTGTTGGGGGGTTTCTGGTGTTATAAAGTGCTTTAATTTTGAGGTTAGGTAATATGATGAACAACTTGCCAGCAGTTTGCACTGCTGAAACAGCTCACAGAGGCAATTTATAAAACCACAAAGAGAAAAGCAGAGGAACACTCATGTAATACAATAAATTTTCTTTCTTTTCCATTCAGCTGTTTATTTCCAAATATAACTTTTGACCTGTCCTATTGTTTTAGAATAAGTTGCAGTTTTGTGTTATTGTGATGTACAGTACAGGAATACAAAAAGAGCATGAACATATATCTGTGTGTGTGCATGTGTGCGGATGTGCACAAATGAGAACTGTATCTTGTCATCAAATCATGATGAATGATTGAAAGAGAATTCATCAAACTATGCCACTGAATATAAATTGCTAGATGTCTGACAGTTATTATTCTAACTTTTTCAAGTTTCTTGAATTATTGTCAAAGAAATCTGCTAGTGATAAACCCAACACCTTGTTTCTTGAATATTGACCTATGTGTATTAGGGACTATTCCCAATATGCCTTACAGTTAGCCCTATAATCCATTTTGCAAGCATTTTGGAACTCTGCAACTCACAATGTATTCACTGTATCTGCGTAAGACTTGAAATGTCTCCCAGAGACAACTTCATACGTTAATTGAGTGAAGATTTATAAGATCAAAAGTTTTCCATGTGGTTAGATATGATTCCTCTTGCACGTCTGTTCGTCAGTGCAAGCATTTGACTATGGAAGTACATAAAATGCATATGTATGAAAAATTACACAAACAGACACTGCCATTGTGATACACACTGAGTTTTTTTAGTTTGGTTATTTTTTTTTTTTTCAAAAAAACTAGACAATTTGTATGTTCCATGGCAGTATTATAGAGATTAGAGAATGCCTTATTACATTACTGTGACAAAACTAAACAAAATGTATGGCCAATGCCTGCTGGATACATTTGTATGATGGTTTTGTGCATTGGTATAATTAAATCTATAAATTTTTCAGATCAACATTTTCCTCCTCCACTTCTTGTCTGCAGCTTAGAGCAAATTGATCTAAGCGTAGTTGTGTTTTGGGGATTTTTTTTAGTGTAGAACTATACTTTATCAAAACATTTCTCAAATAATTTATATCCTTATAAGTCTGATATCAGCTGATCTTAGTTTGCTCAGTCATGTTTTCAGTTCTTTGCTTAAACTTCTGAAAACCAGGAAATGAAGAATTAAAGAAGCAGAGATCTAAATTATGAAAAATCACCAAACAAACACGCCTCAGATCTCTAAAATTTAATTTAATCCCCCTTGACTTTGCATTACCTATGAAGATATTTAAAGGAGGTAGCGTTTGTGAAAATAGAGGGCAAGAAAATGTATGCAATTAAACCTAGCAATATGACTGCAGATAAACTGTGACTCAAAACTTTAATAGGGAAGAACAAGACAATTGCAATAAAAAGTGTTTAAGACCAAGTTGCTCACGATATTTAGGTACCTATTCAAATAATCAATGCAACATAACTTAGTCTAAAATCTCCATTTATTCAAATTAATTATGCTACACTGAATTTGACTAAAATGAGATAAAATTAATTTATCCCAAGCAACTTGGCTTATATATTAAACACTTAGACCCAGAAAATTATTTTAATATGGCCACCATGGCTTCATGGTCTACCTTTATATTTATTGGAATGAGACAGTTGTCTCAGAGGAGTTATGCATAGGGCTTCTCTCCTTGTGTTGGCATTTCCTTTTTTTTGCTGTTTTAGGAAAATGGCTGTATAAAAAGTCCACCTCTATGAGGAATGTGAATGTCAATACAGCTTTTTGAGAAAGCAGCTGGTTACAGCAACGCAACAGAAATTCCAAATAGAAATGTTTCAGACTTCTGTTCCTTTATAATTTTGGCCTTCTGAATCAGGGCTCCACCCACATAATTTTCAAAGTACTGAATACTTTCACGGGGAGAGATGCTAAAAGACCACGGGCAATTTTTCTGAAGTCAACTAATAGGCCCATCTTGTTCATAGTTGCCTGTTGAACATTTAGACTGACAATGCTCTTAGGTATTTAAATACCTATTTTTCCATTTTTAAGCAATTACAATTTATGGGTAGTTTTGAAGTTGAAATATTTTACTTTCTTAATAAAGCTGAGTCACAGTAATTAAAGCCAGATACAAAGAGGACAGTGGTTCTCCCTTCACAAGGAGCCACTTGGAGAAGACAAGAGGAATGAGGTACACGTTGCACCAGAAGAGGTTTCATCTGATACAAGATAAGACATTTTTTAATGAGAACAATCAACCACTGGAAGAACCTCTCTAAGGAAATAGTAGAGTCCCTATTGCTGGAGATTTTCAAGGTACAATTGGGCAGGGTTCTAGATAATCTCTCATAGGCTCTCTTTCCCATGAAAAGTTGGACCAGATGATCTTCTGAGGTCTCTTCTAACCTGGGCTGTTCTATGATTTTATGATTCTGTGTTTCATTAAAGAGAAATGAAGACAAGATCCTAGTGGGTAAAGAATGAAGGAGGTTACACTGAGAAGGAAGAGGGTCTTAGGTTAGAGGTCCGTTTCAGGTTTGCCTGTAAATGCATCACCCGTAGCAAGAAACGCCAGGTTCTCCCTCTGTCTCTGGAAACACTGTCTCTCCAGTTAGCTCAGCTCTTAAAAATTCTATCTGTTTCTGACTCAGTTTAATTACAGTAATTCCTTCTCATTTGACTTCAGGAAGTGGAAGTTTAACACTAGATTCTTACCCAGTCACATATTACTGTGACCAGTGTTTCTTAATTCAAGTTGAATTGACTTTGACTTACAAGAAAGATTTTTTTAAATTGACATGCATAAACAACTTCATTCTGATCTGGTTTAGAGACAATAAAAGTTTTACAAATACCCCAAAGTACAAATAGACTTACAAGCAGTTGTCAGAAGCATCAACTATCTTTTTGCAGTATCAATAATGTATACCTATCAGCCAGCCTTTAATTTGACAGGATCCAAGGTGTAAGAAGGATGCGGTCCTTGCTATTAGAATAGCAAGGTTTTCCAGGAGGAGGTTCCACCTCTTTCAGGTTAGGCATAGGTTTGTTTTTTTGGGTTCTCTTTTTAGTTGTGGGGTTTTCTTTGAAGTAGCCTTTGAGAGGTGGCCTCTTGATAGCATAGTTTAATGTTTTGTTAGCACAATATAGTCATGCATCTGGTTGATTTACACTAACTGAATAGCAACAAATACATTTTTATCCTACAGTTAATGAATAGTTCACTCAAAAAATAATGGTCCATTATATATATATATATATATTAAACATTTATTAACATCTATTCAATTATGGCCATATTACTGGTGTTTTTTCTCCAGTTAAGACACAGAATTCTACAGCTCTGAGCAAAAGCAGAATTTCAATATTTTATTTGTGTCTCCTGGTGGTCACACTGCCCTGAGGCAATTTCAACCACTATATCTGTAATTTTTCCTTAGAAAAACAGCAAGATTGATCAGGAATTATTAGAAACAAACCAGGCATTCTCAGGCTGCTGTTCTGGTTTTGGGAGTGTTTCATGTATCTCAGGTGTCCATTTACCAAGCACAAAAAAGGCAATACTACAGTGGATCAATGCATCATTAGTCAGCTTTGTGGCTTATGATATCAGTTACTTTTTTCATGATTGGCCAAAAGGTAAAGGATTAAAGCCTATAAATCTTTGATAGCCATATAATTTGAAGTTTACTACTGTGATATGGAGAAACCAGAGCGGTTCAAAGCCTTTTCTGCTAAGCTTTTTCCTGCTGAAAAGTTTCTGTTCAGTCAAAGCTGGAACGAGCACATACATATTGATTTTGAAGTTATTTTCAGTATGAAGTTTTCTGAGATTCAGAATGGACCTTCTGATCAGTGAATTATAAAGCAAAGTAGAAATGTGGAAGACTGAAACCTGCCCATTTCAATTTAGAATAAATTATTTCAGCCTAAGTCTATTTTGCAAAGGTTTCAATGGTTTTGTTTTGCAGTCCAGTATAAAAACATACTTCAAAACCTCAAAACTTGTTGGAAAACTTCTGATACTCACCCTACAAGTTGCCCCAAACCAACAGAAATTACCATAAAGAGTAGAACAAGTCAAGTATCACTTTTTATATTATGTATTTCTTTTTTTTTTTCGTACTTTTAAGGAATCTGATAAGAGTAAACTATTGTTTACACCTTCTAAACAATGATGCTCACACATGCTGCAAAATGTTAGTGTGAATCCACTTTTTTCCAAATTCTGCAAATTAAAAGCTACAGATCTGGTAAACCAAAAAGAAAGAAAATTAGAAAAGTCTCTGATTTGCGAATTGTATATAGCTTTCCTTTGTTCATTAACAGCTATGTGTACCATTGAAAATGAACAGATATTTCATTGTATTTATTTCCAGAGTCTCAAATAATCTTCCACCTATGATATTGGTAAGTAACATGTTGCACTGAATGGTGAATAGATGACTGTGAAGACATAGTCTGTTTTAAAAGGATGTTGTATTAAAGCTAATGAAAATAGCAAATTTTTCATCTGTTTCACAAGCTTTAAAATTTGTCTATTATCTGATACATATAAACTCTATTTCAGATGCTGCTTTGGTACAAAGCTGGATATTTAATGTCCTTCCTATCTTATCTACCATGTGGGTATAGGTAGTAAGCACTGCGAGACAGAGGCTAATACTATTCATGAATGACCAGGTTTTTATATAATATTAATAGTAATATACATCAAGTGGTAGGGAGTACATAAAATTCAATTTTAGTAGCCTGAGTGAAGGATTTTCACAGGATTCTAACCATGCTCAACAACTCCTACTGAAAACAGAGGGTGTCACCATTGTAAGGTGTGTCCATTTTTAGGGAAC
Source organism: Phalacrocorax carbo (assembly GCF_963921805.1). Lineage (NCBI taxonomy): Eukaryota > Metazoa > Chordata > Aves > Suliformes > Phalacrocoracidae > Phalacrocorax > Phalacrocorax carbo. The sequence continues at coordinate 164,069,637 of NC_087513.1, forward strand.
TTTCTGGCATGCTTTCTGGCATTGCTCTCTCTTTCCACTGACTATGGAGGAGGACAGGTCAAAGAAGTACCTCATCCAGTTTCTTACATAAGTTTCTTAAATCTGGGGTTAGAATATTTTTAATGGAACACAGGTGTAATCCACTATAACTCTTCATGTTACTACAAATATTTCTGCTGCTAATAGCATTCTTATTCTCTCTGTGTGTGTACATTTGTAATTCCTTTATATATGTATATCTGTTACACAAATGTTACAAAAATGTAGCATGGTTTTATTTTTAAATTTTTTTGCTATTAAATTTTCAATCATATATAAAGATGTGTTTCTTTTATATATATATTCTCACACTATTTTCTTAAATTAATCCATTGCTATTTTCTCTTTACCTATGGTTTCTGATAACATAGAATTGCTCTACTTTCTGTTGAATTTTGCAGTATAAATTCCAATAATATTTTTTACAAACTATTCTGATCTTCATCCTTACTAACATTTTGGTTTACCTTTATTTTGAAAAAAAATTTTTTCTTAGATCTTCTCTAACTCCCTGAGAGAATCTGAATGTATTTTTTTTCCATAGCAGGTTACCAAATAGTTGAAAAACTTAATTGTATTAAGATACTGTTAGCACATTAATTCATATGATCATTTAGAAGCCTATTCCATATTAAAAAGTGCTGGTTCATGGAGAATGAAAAAACCCCATAGCATAAAGAATAAAAGCTCTCTGCGTTAAGCCTGATATCTCCTACAAAAGCCTCTGCAGAAAAAACATGAACTAAAGATGGAACGAATGTACTACTGGACAAGTAAATATGAACTGTCAACACTGTTTTTACTTAAACTTTATTTCAAATTATATTAGTTTGCTGTAAAATCTAAGGTTTATTTTTTAATTTATTGCATGGTTTTAATCTCTGTTAATTCAAGTAAGTTTTGAATGTTTTCAGTTATTCAATTACACTGAGAAAATCCTTAGGTAATAAAAGTTTAATACAATTTAAGCTTCCCAAGACCATTAAATCTCAAACCCATAATGCTATCAAATGCACATGTCACTGGAAGAGATTCAGAATTTAGTCTTTAGGCATTCTGCAATTATAATGAATGCAAATCTCTGTAAGTATAAACTATTATTCAGAATCAGGTACACAATATTCTAAGTAAGAATGACCAGACTTTATCTTCATTTAGCACCTTTGGTGCTCTCAAAATATTACAAAAAAACTAAATGATAATTGCATAACTTATGTGCACTTGTTTCTCACAGTTATTGTTAATGAATGTTCGTAACTATACTACTATACAAATATGTTAGATAAGTTAAATGCATTTTTTTTGAGCAAAGTTAGTGGACATCTGCTGTCCTTAGCACTGAGCACTCCTTCTACAGCTGAGTTAAATTTAAGCAGTAATTTGTTCCACATAATCTCGGTCTAGACTGACTTTCACTAACCTCAGTAACTAACCAGACATCTTTAATTAGCAAGTAATTATGCAGGTTTAATCATTTAAAAGGGATTTAACAACAATATAAGGCCTTTGGTGATTTGATCATTAAAAGGCAACACATTTTTTGATACTGTAAGAGTTGCATGAAGCTGACTTAATTTTTAAGAGAAAGGACCACCTTCTTTCCTACAGCTTGAAGAAAGTTGTTCGATGCATCCTCAAAACAACAAAAATGCCATTTAAGATGCTTTTTACTGTAGCAATTCATCTTGGTGAAATTACATAAAGTTTGGGACTCCTGGGAATATTTTTTACATAAGCTTATATTTATAAAATATATTGCTGTCACTTTCCTTTTTATACATTAAATGTATCTAATTATATCCCCACTGCATAACATCAATTGATTGCTTCACAGAATCACAGAAGCACAGAATGGCAGGGGTTGGAAGGGACCTCTGGAGATCATCTTGTCCAACCCCACTGCTTCAGCAGGCACACCTAGACCAGGGGGCACAGGAATGCATCCAGGCGGGTTCTGAATGCCTCCAGGGAAGGAGACTCCACAGCCTCCCTGGGCAGCCTGTGCCACTGCTCTGGCACCCTTACAGGAAAGAAGTCTTTTCTCATGTTTAGCTGGAACTTCCTGTGTTCCAACTTGTGCCCATGACTCTTTGTCCTATTATGGGGTCTATTGAAAAGAGCCTAGTCCCATCATCCTGACACCAACCCTTTAGATATTTGTAAGTATTGATGAGATCCCCCCTCAGCCTTCTCTTCTCCAAGCTGAACAATCCCAAGTCTCTCAGCCTTTCCTCAGAAGGGAGATGCTCCTGTCCCCTGGTCATCTTGGTAGCTCTCCACTGGACTTGCTCAAGCAGTTCCCTGTCCTTCTTAAAGTGGGGGGCCCAAAACTGGACACAGTACTCCAAAACGTGGTCTCTCTAGGGAAGACTGGAGGGGGAGGATAACCTCCCTCAACCTGCTGGCCACAATCCTTTTAATGCAGCCCAGGATATTGTTGGCCTTCTTGGCCACAAGGGCACAGTGCTGGCTCATGGTCAGCCTGCTGTCCACCAGCACTCCCGGGTTCTTGTCAAGAGAGCTGCTTTCCAGTAGTTCAGCCCCCAGTCTGTACTGGTGCATGGGGTTGTTCCTCCCCAGGTGCAGGACCTTACCCTTGCCCTTGTTGAATTTCATCACGTTCCCCTCAGCCCAGCTCTCCAGCCTGCCCAGGTCTTCTCTGATCAAAGTAAAAAGGAATTAAGCAATTAATTAATTTCATTATTATTTTTCCCTAATATACAAATATGTGTTATCATCACCTAATTCCAGGACAATGAATTGTGTGACTTTAAAATGCCTTTATTTTTTATGTCTGTATATGTACAGTAATATTTCATTTGGAAGCATTGAAAAATTCAATTATCAACTGATAATTAAGCCAGTTGAGGATTTTAAATCTCATCCAATCTCGAGTAATTTGATCAGCTAGGCTGAACACATTGATGGGATGAAACTGTCCCACACAAATTACTGTATTATAGAAGGTCTGAGATTGTTTATTGAACATGTAAGTAAGCCTGAGTAAAATATTATCTTCCAAATTCAACATATTCCTGTTGGTTCCCTTTACCCAGATCTTTGTTTAGCATTTGGTGTGATGCTATTCTGAAGTACCTAATTTTGCCTATACGCTGCACATAGAACTAAGATATATAATACAGTATTAAGGTTTACTCTATGTACTGGAGCTTGCCTTGCTTCTAAATGCATACATGCTTTTCTTTTAATTTAGTCTTAAGTGACAAGCCTATGAGATTTTTATTATAATACTATCAATTTTATAGTATAGCATTATAACTGTATTAGATAATAATAGAATTTTATGATTTTATATAATTATAATATGGTATAATATTATAGTATAGTAATTTAAAATTTTAAAATTATATTAGTCTGGTGACTGTAAATTGGTAAAGAATACCAAACTATGTATTCTTGTTTTCTTTTCATTTTGAATATTTTAGCATAGGTTCCATACCCTTCAATGCTTTTTTTTTTTGCATCAGTTTGGGAATCTGTGGTGTTTCTGTGGGTGTTTTGTTACTGCCTTTGGCAACCACTGCATTAAGAGATAATAGATAACTGAGTCTGATAGGTCTCTGACTTCAACTGCTTTTCAAAACTATTACACAGTAAATGAGATGATCATAATAATGGATCCAGCAAAACAGTACATCTTATATTGGCTTTCCTTGTTATTGATTTTAATCTATTCTATAATAAGTTGATTATACATCATTATTAGCTTTTATTATAACTATGCATTTTAATATAGTTCTAGTTCAGCCTGAACTGGAGAAGTTTTACTTTAAAGAGCCGTAATTCTGAAAACAGTTTTGAAGTAAAATAAATTTTTTCCCCAGATAATTCTTTAGTTTTTTGAAAAGGGAAATTTTTCTCAGAAAAAAATCCAAAAGAAAATTCACTAGTTCAAACATGTGCAACTACTATTAGTATAAAATAATAATTTTTAATGTTATCAAAGATATTGAAGTTGATCTAAATAAATTTAAAAATAATTTTTTTTTAAGTTCTGTAAAAATGTTGTAACTCTTCAAGTAAGAATAGATTATTCTTTGACTAAGGATGACTGATCAAACTCTATTTGTCATCTGTTCAAAATACTCTTCTAACATCTTTTAGTTCCTAGATATCACTATGTAATTTTGTCAACTTCAAAAATTACATTTAGCTGACAAATTACATTTAGCTGTCCAACCAATTCTCTTGATGTCTCAAAAATGTAAGACATAGAATCAGACCAATTAGGGAAACTTGTGGCACTCCAAGGTTTTGGGATTTGACTGCAATGAAAATGAACTAAGAGTTTTGGGCATGGTTGGTTTTTTTTTTTCTTGTTTGTTTGGTGTTTTTTTTAATATACATAATTTCACATTCATTTACATCCTTTCACAATCCTTGGTTTTATATCTTTTATGCACTTGAGATGAATGGCTTCTTACATTATATTCCATTCTTATAAATATATTGCAAAAAACTAGGTAATTATTTCAACTTACAGTGCTGTCTATCTCACAGAAATATTTGTAAAGCTGTAATAGATTAGTTGTAACTGACTGAAATCATTCAGCTTACACTTTATTGTCACAGGCCTTCTAGTTGTTCAGTTTTCTATTATTTCCCTGATTTTACTAAGCACATAAATGAATATAATGCTGAACATAGCATTAAGCAAATTTACATCCATGTATAACTGCTTATATCCAGGCCTTATTTAAAGTAGTGGTGCCATCTAATTTTGCATATTTTTTTTGCACACGCTTTCAAGCATGAATGCACACACCCTGAAAAATTTACCTAGCTGAATATGAAATGTTTAATTGAAATAGTGCCTTGAAGAGTGATTCACTTCATTTCATATTTGTGAATAAACAGTGAGCAACATTGTAAGGGTTAATGATATAGTTCTTTTTCCAAGTGAGACATGTTTTAGACAGATATGTTGCATTACTTGTTTCAACAAATGCCCTACTGTGAAGAGCAGTGCTTGACAACAGCTCTGAGCATAAATCCAACCATGTTAATGGTGGCCCATTACCTTCCTTTCTGAGTTAAAGAATCTTTAGAAATAAGCATTCTTTGCATGAAATAATCTCCATTAAACATTACTCAGTTGCAAGCTTTAATCTATGTGGATTTATTGAAGTCTGATAGACAATTTCTTGAAATAACAAAACTGGAAAGTCTTTTAGAATTGGCAGCATACTAACAATGTTGTTTGGCTACCTGTAAGTATATGCATATATATATGTGTATGCATATAATGTATGCAAATATGTATATATAAATATGTGTATATATAAATATGTGTATACATGCAAACACACAAGTATATATTGCTAAAGAATATGGGAGTTCATATTTTTGCTGTTTTCTTTCATGGCTTCAATTTAAATCAAAGTATGGCCTTGACCTGTGGAAGAATTTATGTCTGTGGCAGATATAAAACTTCTAGAAACTGACAAAGGAGGATATTAACAGAAATTATTCACCATATTTATTATTATTCAAAACTATTTCAAATTAAATAGTCCATCAATAAGCAGAAAAATATGTCTGTCAATATCAAATATTGATAGCTTCATATATCATCTTGTAATTTCTATGCATAACTCCTGTTGAAAAGCATCAAAATTTTATGGTTGTTCCTCTGTGGAGAATGAGAAATCATATTATAAATTAAATTCATATTTAAGCTAGTTGGCCAGATCTACATCTTTCTTAATGTTTTGTAGTAATGATTTTCACTGATAGCAGAATACACTGAATATATAGCCAAATTATATTTACAGTGAAGTTTAATTTAGTTCAGTTCAGTCTACAGTAAATTTATAGCTTAAAGATTCTGTAAGATTTCTTTTTTTCTTTCAAACTGAAGAAGTGACCATCAATGGCATAACTTTCCATTTGTTTGTGTGGCAGTTTGCTCACTGACTTCATTGTAAACAGGACTATGCCTACCTTGAAATACATTTGTAGCTTGTAGTATTTGCAGTATAGCAGCAGAATTTGGCAGATAATGTATCTAAATATTTATTACTTTTATTTTATTGTATTGATTCTCACCACAGATACTCACCAGTCTTTTTATTTTATTTTAAGGTCTTTTACATGCAAGTAACAGGTTGCCCAGATTGCAGGGGTATTTTTAAAAAACTCTCTCAGGACACACAGGACTCAAATATTCCCTGCTTTTCTGTCATTTCCAGTAGATCTTTCCTAATTCATGCTACCCTTGGAAAATAGTTTTTCTCTCCTGGTCACCTGCACTACTGACTATAAAGTTAGGATATGCAGATTCCGCAGAAATACTGTGCTAGTTTTCAGATACTCTAGAGCCTTGTGTTGGCAGCTTAGCACTTACCTAGGATGGCCTAGTAGGACAGTGGAAGGACAACATCCCTTTGGGATGGATATGCCATGAAATGAAACACTTACTTGGAAACCACACTTAACAAAACCCAAGGCATGGCACGTGGCAATTCAAATATTTATATACAGCTTTCCAAATAGAATGGCACAATGTTAAATCTTTAAAAAGGAACAGTGGTCAGGAAGAAACCCCACAGTAGTTACTCTGTTTATGCTAAAATGAAATCTGAAAGGCCACTCTCCCTGCATTTAGTCCTCATGAGAAAGATGTGTATTTGGCACAACCAATTAAAGACTCAATGATGATTCACCTGACAAAATTAATTTTCTACAGAGTAGGCTTCTTGTCTAAGCTTGCCACTTTAAGCAATCTTCCTCATCATGGAAGAGAAATAGGCACTTTCAGAAGCTCATCTTAAAATAGAAATCTAAAATATGCAGATGAATTCTGCCATTGTAATGTTTTAATTTTTTATGTTTTCCTACAAAGGCATCCTAGAGCAATTGATTCAGATGCATGCATCCATACTGTAAATATTTCTGATAAATTAATTCCACACAACAAATGTCCAGTGTCTCAGATTTATTTCACTGATCTATATTCAGTTGGAAAGTAGTTGCTTTTATGCAGTCTCTTCTGGAGTCTTCCAGAGATATAATTTAAGTCAATTTCTTCCCTTAATACTAAGTAATTCTAAATATCTCAGAAGTTAATTCTTATCCATCTTACTATGGACCTACCTTACAGTAAATAAGAAAAAGAAACATATAACAGCCCAGGTTGGAAGAGACCTCAAAAGATATCTGGTCCAACTTTTCATGGGAAAGAGAGCCTATATGAGATTAGCACCCTGCCCAACTGGACCTTGTAAACCTCCAGCAATGGGGACTCTACTATGTCCTTAGAGAGGTTGTTCCAGTGATAGATTGTTCTCACTGGAAAAAATTTCTTTCTTATATCAAGATGCAACCTCTCCTGGTGCAACTTGTGCCTGTTGCCCCTGGTCTTCTCTATGTGCTTCTTGTGAAGAGAGAGCTTCTGTCGTCTTTGTATCTGCCCTTTACATACTAGAACACTGTTATTAGGTCCCCCTGAGCCTTCTCTTCTCCAAGAAGAAAAGACATTCAGTCTTTCCTTTTAGGGAAGGTTTTTCAGCCCTTTGACCGACTTCATGGCCCTCCTTTGGACCCTCTCTAGTCTGTATGCATCTTTTTTGAATTGTGGGGATCAGAACTGGACACAGTACTCCAGATGCAGCCTGATAGGCACTGAATAGAGTGGGATGATCACATCTGTACCTCTGCTAGTAATGCCCCTGCAGATGCAGCCCAGTATTTGATTTGCCTGATTCGTGCATTGCTGCCTCATGTTCAGCTTGGTGTCCACCAGGACCCCCAGGCTCTTTTCAGCAAGGCTGTTCCCCAGCCACAAGGATCCTAGCCTCTACTGGGTTCTTTTACTATTCTATCCCAGGTGCAGGGACCTGTCTTCATTAAACTTCATGCAGTTCTTGCTAGCCCACTCTTCCATCCTGTCCAGGTCTCTCTGTAAGATGACTCTTCCTTCAAATGTGTCCACCTCATCACCCAGTTTAGTGTTGTCAGCAAAGCTAGTGAGGATGCTTTCAATCCCATAATCCAGATCATTTTATGAAGATGTTGGATATTGCGGGGCCCAGTATCAATCTCTGGGGACCTCATTTGTGACAGGCTGCCAATCTGAGTAAAAACCATTGGTCACCACCCTCTGAGTGTGGCCTGTTGGCCAATTTCCTACACATCTTACAGACCACCCATCCAGTCTCTACCTGGCCAGTGTGTCAAGAAGGCTGTTGGAAATGGTGACAAATGCTTTGTTGTAATCCAGGTAAACAACATCCACTGCTCTCCCCAACTGAACAGAAAATGTCATTTTGTTGCAGATGGTGATCATGTTACTATGGCATGATTTGCCCTTTAATAAATCCATGCTGTTTTTTCCCAATCACCTGCTTCGTTTGGTTTGTAAGTGTTTACAGGAGGACTTGTTCCATCGCTTTCCTGGGGATTGGATTAAGACTAATGGGCCTGTAATTTCCTAGGTCCTCTTTTGGGCCCTTCTTGTAGTTGCATGTGACATTTGCCTTCTTCCAGTCACTAGGAATATCCCCTGATCTCCACCACTTTTCAAAGATTATAGACAGTGGCCTTGCAACCATGCCAGCCTGTTACAATTAATACCCTGGGGTGGATTCCATGCAAGCCCATAGATTATGTAGGTTGAACATCGGCCCAACTGAAGGGCTTGCTAAGCAACCCTTCCTCCACTACTGGTGGGTTGACCTGTGTTGATCCTGTGCTGGTAAAGACAGAGTCAAAGAAGGTATTGAGAACCTCTGCCTGGTCAGCATTAGTAACTGGTTTCGCTGCCCTGTTCAGCAGTGGACCTACATCTTCCCTGTGTTTCTGTGTATTGCTCATGTATCTGAAGAACTTTCTTCTTCCTGACATTTATCTTGGCCAATTTCAGTTTTAGCTGAGCCTTAGCCTTCCTGACAACATCTCTACATGCTCTAGCAAGGTTCTTGTAGTCCTTGATGTCTATTTGGTCACCTTTCCATAGCTAATATGCTGCTTTTTTGCTTTTAGGCACATCCAAAAGCTCACTGTTAAGCCAGGGTAGTTTTTTGTTCCGCTTTTTTCATTTCCCTTTGTGGGGGATGGCTGTTGTGCTTCCAGAAGGCTGTTCTTGAATAATTTGCAGGATGATGAGGCCAATGAAACTTTACTTCAGCTGCTCCAGGAAGCCTTGGGCCAACAGAATCAAGTAAAGTTCCATTGGCCTCATCATCCTGACTGAAAGGTCAGTAACAGATACCTAACGTAAGATCCCCCCTTGGTGATGATCCCTCTAATATTGATCCAAAAGCATTCAGTAGAACTTTCATAGTCTCCATATCTCACCGTCATACACTCAAATTTCTCTTTTACATGAAGTGCAACTCCACCTCCTCTTCTTCCTTTCCTGCCTTTCTGAAAGAGTTGCCATCCATTGTGGTCTTCTAGTCATGTGAGCTTTCCCACCAGGCTTCTGTGAGTCCTATGTCATCATAACCCTTAGGCTGGGCATGGAGTTCCAGTTCCTCCTGTTTGTTGCCCAGACTACCTGCACTTGAGGTGGCTGGACTTAGGTTTCTTGCCTATTATTTTTGTTAACATAGCTATTATTTTAGTAAAATACCAATAATTTTCTCTGCATCATTGCATGCTATTTTCTAGTTATTATCTTCTTTAAACTTGTACTACTAAAATTAAACACAGAGGATCACAGATACATACTCACTGGTTCTTTGTACTAGGGCTTTACTATTTTTCTGTCTCAAATGGAAACAACCTCTATCTGGGGTCACATTAGTCATCACCTTTGTGAATAATGTCACATATGCAGATTTGTACTTCAGTGATATCTGCAGCTGCTGAGCTCCTAGCTGATAGCAGAATTTCTGGTATTTTAGTCCCTAAATGAAACATCTTGAACTTCTACAATTATATATTTCCCATTTGCTTTGGACTGCTGTTCATACAGAGTTATATAGTTCATCCTGTATAGCATTCCTGTCCCCTTCTGTTTTGGCAATATCTCAAAAATTTGCACCAGCGTTACATTTTGTTAGCAAGTGTTCCCCACCTGGTGTTCCCCAGGGCTCAGTGTTGGGGCCAGTCCTGTTCAATATCTTCACTGATGATCTGGATGAGGGGATTGAGTGCACCCTCAGTAAGTCTGCAAGATGACACCAAGCTGGGTGGAAGTGTTGATCTGCTGGAGGGCAGGAAGGCCCTACAGAGGGACCTGGACAGGCTGGATCATTGGGCCGGAGCTAATGGTATGAGATTCAACAAGGTTAAGTGCTGGGTCCTGCACATGGGTCACAACAACCCTATGCAACCCTACAGGCTTGGGGAGGAGTGGCTGGAAAGCTGCCTTGAGGAAAAGGACCTGGGGGTGTTGGTTGACAGCCACCTGAACATGAGCTAGCTGTGTGCTCAGGTGGCCAAGAAGGCCAACAACATCCTGGCTTGTATCAGGAATAGTGTGGCCAGCAGGAGCAGGGAGGTGATCGTGCCCCTGTATTCGGCACTGGTGAGACCACACCTTGAATACTGTGTTCAGTTTTGGGCCCCTCACTACAAGAGGGACATTGAGGTGCTGGAGCACGTCCAGAGAAGGGCAACAAAGTTGGTGAAGGATCTAGAGAACAAGTCTTATGAGGAGCGGCTGATGGAATTGGGGTTGTTTAGTGTGTAGAAGAGGAGGCTGAGGGTAGACCGTATTTCTCTCTACAACTACCTGAAAGGAGGTTGTAGCGAGGTGGGAGTCAGACTCTTCTCCCTAGTAACAAGTGATAGGATGAGAGGAAATGGCCTCAAGCTGCACCAGGGGAAGTTTAGGTTGGACATTAGAAAAAACTTGTTCACTGAAAGGGTTGTCAAGCATTGGAACAGTGTGACCAGGGAGGTGGTGGATTCCCACCTCTGGAGGTATTTAAAAGAAGGGTAGACGTGGTGCTTGAGGATCTGGTTTAGTGGCGGACTTGTCAGTGATAGGTTAGCGGTTGGACTCAATGATCTTAATGGTCTTTTCCAACCTTAACAATTCTATGATTCTATGATTCAAGTTCTAGATTGTTTTCATCATAATGAATTAAAATTCAACTGGGGGACTAGTCTACTAACAGTGCCTCCAACCTGGTTCCCATTGTATCAAAACCAGTTGGCATCTTTTCCAGCTCTACTTCTAGTAGGATTTTGTAAATTATAATATGTAGGCTTTATTTTCTCTAATTCTGTCTGGTTAATAACACAACTATTGAAGTAAAAGGAAGATTCATTCAGTATCATACATACAAAAGTATTAACTTTTTTTTTTGGGGGGGTCTCCTAATAGCCACCAACTGCTCGATTCCATGTCTGAGGAAAAAAAGAACACACAAACTAAAGGTAGTAAAAATGAAAGCAATGAAAGCAATGAAACTTTTTTGTTGTTCATGGACATGTATTCAGTGAGTACACCATCAAGCTTTCAGAAATATTTAATGGATATGAGTAGTCAGGAGATACAATGTGCTCTTCCTGCCAGTTTAAACTAAACAAAGAAGTACTACAATGAAATCCCCAGAAAAGAAATTACCTGTACAGAGCAACTTTCTAAGTGACTGACATGGGGAAGAAAGCTGCAAGCATATAGCACCACTAATGTTATTAATCTGAATGACAAGTAAGAAAAGAAAAGATAACAATAGATGCTGACAGTGCACACCATGAGCAATGAATCAATTTACCTTGACACTAATAGTATAGAAAGGACATTCATTTGATCACATGGTTAAATACCACCATTACCTGCATACAAAATGACGGCAGCATAGCTTTTTCCTTTTTATTAATTTTAAAATCTTTTCTTTTCTTTTCTTTTCTTTTCTTTTCTTTTCTTTTCTTTTCTTTTCTTTTCTTTTCTTTTCTTTTCTTTTCTTTTCTTTTCTTTTCTTTTCTTTTCTTTTCTTTTCTTTTCTTTTCTTTTCTTTTCTTTTCTTTTCTTTTCTTTTCTTTTCTTTTCTTTTCTTTTCTTTTCTTTTCTTTTCTTTTCTTTTCTTTTCTTTTCTTTTCTTTTCTTTTCTTTTCTTTTCTTTTCTTTTCTTTTCTTTTCTCTTCCTTCCTTCCTTCCTTCCTTCCTTCCTTCCTTCCTTCCTTCCTTCCTTCCTTCCTTCCTTCCTTCCTTCCTTCCTTCCTTCCTTCCTTCCTTCCTTCCTTCCTTCCTTCCTTCCTTCCTTCCTTCCTTCCTTCCTTCCTTCCTTCCTTCCTTCCTTCCTTCCTTCCTTCCTTCCTTCCTTCCTTCCTTCCTCCCTCCCTTCCTCCCTTCCTTCCTCCCTTCCTTCCTTCCTTCCTCCCTTCCTCCCTTCCTTCCTCCCTTCCTTCCCTCCTCCCTTCCTTCCTTCCTCCCTTCCTCCCTTCCCTCCTTCCCTCCTTCCTCCTTTCCCTCCTTCCTTTCTTTCTTTCTCTCTTTCCTTCCTTTCTTTCTTCCTTTCTTCCTTCCTTTCTTCCTTCCTTTCTTCCTTCCTTTCTTTCTCTCTTTCCTTCCTTTCTTTCTTCTCTTTCCTCCCTTCCTCCCCTCCTCTTCCCTTGCCTTTCTCTTCCATTTCTTCTCACAGAATCATAGAATGGCTAAGGCCATAAGAGACCCCCAGGGGTCATCTTAGTCAACCCACCTGCTCAAAGCAGGCTCACCTAGAGCTAGGTGCCAGTGCTAGGTCACGCTCAGAGTAAAAAATGCTTCCTGATGTTCAGCTGGAACCTCCTGTGTTTCAGTTTGTGCCTATTGCCTCTGGTCCTCTCTTTCTTTCCTGCCCCCCCCCCCTCCCCCCCACCCCCACTTACTCCCCTCCCCACTTCTTTCCATTCTCTTTTTCTTGATATTTCTCTTTCTTGCTTACTTGGAGTTTCTGATTTATTTTTTTTAGCTTTGTTTAGAATAATTTAATTGTCTTTGGTTAAGTATTAAAGCTTATTTTTGTTTGTTTTTGTTTGTTTTGATAACTTTCTGGAAAAAACACACAGTAAAAATGTATTTGTGATCAGTGTCATCATTTCCATCATATCATCATCACCCTGAGAAAGGGACATTCTGAACAGTGAGAGCATTGTGTCACAAAAAGTTTAGTTCATGCACTGTGATGGACAAAATACTTTATGCAAAATTGCAAAATCACACATTCCCCTAAAAGGTAACATGGACCATCTTTGTGTATGGCTACTGATTTTTACAGCACTTTTCTAGAAGGGAGAAGAGATTTATGTGTGTTAAAGAAACCAAATTTCCTGGCTCCAGAGTCAGTACTGTAATTGCAAATGTATTATAGAAAAGCTAGATGGTGGCCCACCCAGCTCCTGTAGCTGTGCTTTAAAAAAAGTGCAAAATTTACTGCCTATATCAGGCTTTAGACTGCAATTCCTAATAAAACCTTAGTCAGGATTTTAAGTACTTAGTTGCCAGTGCTTTGGGTGGAAAATTTATATAGAAATGTGTTCATCCTATTTTTAGAAGAGCAGAAGGGTCCCATGCCACAGTTTCTCCCCTGTACTTATTTGTGGAAGTGTAACAAAAATGTCAGGAGAATGAAAAGTCCTTCTTGAGTCCAATGTTACTAGTCAATAATACATGAAGTCTTCTTGATCTGTTTGATTTAAATATGTTTCAGAATGTGGAGGGGTTTTTTACTGCATTCACATTTACTATATTTATTATCAATACCACACTCTTTCACAGCTTTTTAATTGTTTTCACAGAGGGGTGAATGTTGTCTATTTTTACAGCCATAATTTCTTTTTAATAATCATTACTGCTTACATTATTTAACCAAGTTTAAGTTTTTACATTGTTAGTGGGCAACGGGATAACCTGTACTTCCTGTTATTTTTCTTTCTCATAATAGAGTATTAAATTCTTTAGGCTACTTACATATTTACATACTTTCTATTCTGCTTTTAAAGGAAATTACTGAGATAACTCCAGTAGGCTCCTCACTGTAAATACCGTTCTACTTTCCCTGTGAATCAATCTCCCTTGAATAAATCAGCAACCCTTGTCTGAACTTCCTACATTACCCAGTCTCAAAAGAATACTTAGACTTAATTATTGTTTTTCTCAAAAATATTAATACTGAGACTGTATTTACCATGCAACATTCTTTGTTAATTATAATCTGGTTTTGAAATTAATCATAAGGAAGAATAATATTTTACCAGTAGAGGGAGGTATAATACTAGCAAAATATTTTTATTTTATTTTATTTATTACATGCTGGAGGAATATTTTTTTTTTAAGATTTCTTTGTGTTAATTGACCACAGCTAGACAAATAATTCCAGGGCATAAGCATCCAAGTGGCAATGCTACTGGAATATTTATAGCCCAAAGTATTTCCTGGAGACTAACTGAAATTGTTCATAACAACAAAAATTTCATCAGATCTAATGGGATAGAGATTAGATCCTTTGTCATTAGTTTCCTGAACACATTAAATTAACAGGTAGTGCATGTACAAGCCATGTGAAGTAGTCCATATTGTTCCAGCATATGAGCTTGTAAAACTTTTATTCCCACAAAATCATAATAGCCTTATTTCCACTGCACTTAGAAAATTGCATTAGACTATTTGTAGTTTTTATAGTCTGAACAGAGGTTCTGCCTTTTAATAAAGTGAAATAGGCACATCCAGAAAAAAAACCCACACTCCTCCAAAACTCCAGGTAAGCTACCTTGCCCCCAAGGGTTTTTATTTAATTCTATTAATTTGGGAGTAAAAGAGTTTCTTGACTCCTAATGTAGAGTACATTTGTAATCTGATATTTTGTGCATCTTAACATTTCTGTTCCTTTCCCTCCCCACCTGTCTTTATTTTAGCTTGTTAATTTGCTGTATTTCTTCAACAGACTCTCTTCTCCAACAAATGACATCACACAACCTCAGGAAGCATAAGGACAGATCCCTAATTATTGCTGTAAAAATACAAACCAGCAACATATCCCTTAAGCAGAAAAAAAAATTGCATTCTCTAATGTATTCAAGTGCAGTCTTACTGTCTACAGTACTAGAAGGGCTAACATAAATATTCTCATGGGACAATATTTTAAAGGCTTAGGTTGTGTGCTCTGTGGACTGCCATATGGATTTCAAATTAACTCTTTATGAAAATACACTAGAACTGGTGCCATTCTTTATTCTCTTTCACGTCTCCCTTCTCCCCCCCTCCCTAAAATAATGTGTGTTATTTAAATATATCAGAAAGGCAAAGACTTAGAGGAATATTATTTACATTTTTAAAAATGATAAATTATTTTAAAACTAGTGTAACAACAGCAGTGTTATCATTACTAGTTTTTTTATATTACTTTTTATTAAAAAATTAACTTCCAAAAACAGAGAAAGATAATTTCCAGTCTTCACTAACTTATACATATCGTCACATCACATATAAATTCTTTGTTCTTCATGTCATCCTATTCTTGTTCCGTCTTTTCTGTTAGTAGGCATTTAAATTGATATGGCTTTAAATTCTGTATATATGGTGCTTTTTTTTTCCCCCAGTAGGAATTCTGTAATTATTTCTGCAGAATCCTTATAATATGACTGCAAAGCTATCCATACGTTGGCATTCAGATTAAAAGAAACTGTTCACCTCTGTGAGCTTTCAACTTTAACCGTGCCATGCTTTATATGAAAAAAAACTTTTCTCTATTAGCTAATAGCTGGTACAAATTCTTGGTTTACAGTCTATGCTTCCTGGAATAGAGAAGCTTCCTTTGGGTTGCTGTTTGCATTTTTAAATCAACACAGAATTTCAAAAGCAGCAGAACTGATGATCTTTCAATAATTTGGCATGTTACCCTGTCTAGTCTTCTCTGTTAGTACCACAGGGAGAAGTAGAAGATAAAATTAAAAAGCGATGTACTATGTCTTATGGGATTAATTTTTTTTCTTTAAATTAAATAACAACAACAAAAAATACTTATGACTGTAATTTTTTATATGGGCTATTCCCATCTTGATAACAATATAAGAGTTTTAATCATCATTTTGAGTACATTTGAGTAAATATATTTTGGAGCTTGGAGGCAAAACTAAAATACTGTCCAAATTATTCCTGCTACCAGGGATGTTCACAATAAGATAAACTATATAATCAGAGATGTACATTAGAAAAGCCCATTAAATGACTAAAAAGAGACTTGCTATAATTATGCTATATAACATAAATTATCATATATTTGACTTGTTTTTACTGTTTAACTATTACTGATGAACAGATTACACAAAAATACTGTTCACTTAGCAGCTGACTTGATTAAAACTGCAAATACTGCATCTAAGTGTTGCTGAAGAGTAACCTTTGTTGCTTAGTAACACCACATAAAATCGAAGTGGTGACATAGAAATCTAGAATCATGCTGACTATTAATCACTGAATTTCCTATACTTATGAACATTTTGCTTAGTTTGGTTTACTATATTTTACTAGTTTTAATATTTTCTCACAAAATTTGCCATCAGCATTATCACAGTCATTTTTACATTAATCTGCGTATAGTATTATTATTAGATCTTGTATAATAGAATGAAGCACATTTTTATTAATATATCAAAAACAAGCATTCTGCTGTATAATAAAAATAGAAATTAAAGAGTTTTATCTTACTATAAAGAACATGGAAAAGAGAAATCGTTTTATCAAACACAAAGATCCTTATTAGGGAATGATAGGTTAAAAGGGTTGTGCTTCTAGTACTGTGGTTTTATTTACAATCTGATCAACATCTGGCACTGAAAATGTAACACACTGAAATTTGGTTGTCCAGTGTTGTATGCTTTATCAGAAGCTTCTCAAGATATAAAGGTAAAAATCTTACAAGGGATTTCGAAATTAGGATTTGGAAGGAATTAGAATTATTTGCATGCTGACTTCAAAAATAGATCTCTCACTCATTATCTCCTGATATTTCTTGCTAACTTATTAGGGTTTCAGCATTTATATTAGAAACCTGAGAGGCTCTGGGTTTTCATCTGACTAAGCAACCTGGGACTACATCAAAAGACTCAATTTCTTTCAGATATTGGAAAGTAAAATGTAACAGAAGGCTAATTTCAGGTGGAAAATGCATCACCACTCAGTTACTCTAACTGTATGGAAAAGGTGTTTGAGAACCGTAACTTGTTCCCATTAATAATAGTTATTAAATAATAGTTATGTAGTCGTGGAATTGTGAAAGAACATAGGCTTAAATTAAGATAGTGCAGTATACTGATACACAACTTGAGTTGCACCTTCAGTTGCAACTACCTGTTTTCTGGAGTTTCTAACTTGGTGATAAAACTTTGCTCAGGGCTAAACAGTGTTGTACAAAGTATACATTTACAGAATAAGCGATTGGTGTTTTGTTTGAAAAAAGGGCATACGGAAGAATCAGTACTATTCTTTGTGACTAAAATGCTGACTGAACGTAGTTTGACTGTGACTCAAAACTATATATATATATATAAAGAATTTCTAATGTTTTTGTCATTTTGGACAAGGAAAACAAACAGGATAGGCACTGGGACTGGTGATATACAAAGATGATATGCAAGTTGAAAATACTGCATCTAAAATTAAAATAGCGTGTTTATGACAGAAGAGAAGGATAATCTCCCTTAGAGAACTCTGGAGGACCAGTAGGTGAAATTCATCACACTGCATGTGAATAAATATGAAAAGTGATTGGGAAATACTGATATTTACGAAGAGGACAAAAATTGATCTATATTCCTCTGAACCTTTTTGTACTTGAATTATACATGTTTTTAGAACAAATTTTTAAGGAAAAGTAATTAAAGCCTCCAGGAATTAAACACACATATGATGTGGCCTTACACAAGAGATACAGTGTCATATGACAATAGTTGTTTTTTTCTATTGAAGGGAAAATATTAGACTGTGGAGGAGTCATAACTGGGATTTATTGAGGGTTGGGAGCAGTCTCAGCATCTCAATCTTCAATTCTGACCTTGGCTCAAAAGTTGAAATGAGGTAATGAGATTAGATGATATCACAAAGTTGGCAGTCATTTTGAAGAGAAGGGAACAGTGAAATATTATACATAAATAAATGAATAGCCTTAGGGAGTGAAGTAATGGGATGAGGGGGAATTTATGAGAACAAAGTGAAAGTCCATTCATTTAGAGACAGAACAAGAATCTGTAGTGCAGTCTTGGACCTGGAAACAAGATGGAATTTTCTCAGCTGGAAACAAGAAATGAACGGGAAAAAACCCCAGGTATTTGTATATTTATAAAGTATATTTATAAGCATGATAGTAAATCAATAATGGAATAAAGAAGTGAAAAGGGCAAATATGGTACCCCAAATAAGTAAGCAAGGTGTTTCCAGCTAAGCAGAAGTCTTAGTACCTTTGTGCAAGACATCAGTGAGACCTCATTTAGAGTCTGTACAGATTTAGTTACCCAAGGATCACAGGCTACTATGTAGACTTTAAAAAGAAAATAAAAAAGAAAACAAACAAACCCCTGTTATTTGAAAAAGAAACTAGCAAAACATGATTCACGTAGCAAATGAAGATTCAGAGATTGTGTCTATCCTCCCAAGTAAAACACACTAGGGGAAGAGCTCCAGCAGTTGATCCCAGACTATCCCCACTGCTTAGTTCCTTGACTCTAGTTTGGAGTAGGCCAATTACTTTTTTCCAAGATAAAGCCTCACCATTGTTCTGAAGATAATTCACTCCTGTGACCATTCTTAAAAGCCAGTATGGATAACACAGAGGCAGATACCATTTGACCTGCACTACTTTTTGTCAAAAACTCTATCAGAAGACTTTGTACCACAATATCAACAATATTTTTCCTCAGTTTTATACTATAAAAAGTAACAGGCTTTGCTATACTCTCAGACTTTCTGATTGAAAAAAAAAATCACAGCAAAATTAAGATATTTCTAGAGTCATAGCAGCAACATATCAGCATATCAACATATCAACATATCAATGAAATATCAACAAATCAACATATCAATGAAAATCCAAGGACAAATTTTGTGCAGCCAGTCTGCTCTAAAGTAAGCTTGCTTGGAATTTTGCTGACATACTTCTCTGTATTCTTCGTGACCACAGGTAGAAGGATGACACTCTGGAACTGATGAGTTGAACAATATAGACACAGCATGAGGCAATATATTTGCTCTTTAGAAATGCATTAGTGGGTAAATATTATGAAAAGAAATATTTAACTCAAGGATAATATAGGCACAAAAGCTTAAGTATATGCATAATCTCAAATATACTGCAAATTAAAAGCAATTATTTAATAATGACACAACTTAAACTCTAGAGCAACAACCCAAAAAAAACAGTGAGCTTAAGAATATACAACCAGATTTTAGACAAAACATAGTGATTTTATGAAAGCCATTTTATGAGATGATTGTCTGCAGTAGAAAGAGACAGGACTAAACAATAAAGGGAATTGTTTTCAGGCTTATGTTTATAAAGTGAAGAATACACCTGATTGAATAAAAACCTAATAGTTAATGTCACAAAGATTCATATGGTTGTGATTTTAAAGTGGCATTAAACTTCACAAACTAAAGATGAACTTTAGACCTGGCCTCCCCAAAAGCTTGTTAATCTACTACACTTTAACTGTCTACATGCTGAGCAACCCTTTCAGTGTAGTTATCGAGACTTTCTTCATTGCCAATAGAGAAGAGTCCATCCAAAACTATTTTGGCATTTGCTTCAGGTCTCTTATCTCAGAGTCACCTCCTGAAGAAACCTGTCTTTTTCTATAGATTAAAATGTGAACAGAGACGGTACTGTTACCTAAATATTTAACTTTTATGCAAATATGTAAGGTAAGGTATAACTAAATGTTTTTGAAAGGTATGTTTGAAAATCTACCAATAGCAACTTCTCAGATATCATTCAGTGTGAACAAAAGTATAGTCATTAATGATGGATTGTATACACTTCCTTTACTTCTCATTTGCATATATCTTTTATATACATATATGTGCAATTTTAAATTAAATTTTAAATTAACAGTGCCACAGGATAAATAGCTTAAACGTGACCCATGACATCACTTTTCAGGGCTACAATAAAATGAAATTTGAATCTCTTGAAGTGATATTGGAGGAGAGAAGATGACTAATAAAGAAGTCTCAAGAATCCTTTATTTTTTAAAATAGAAACTCTTTTTGGAGGAAGGTTTGCAATGACTGCCTGGAAGTGTAAGAATATCACAGTGACTACTCATTGCATGAGGCTATCCAAATCCATACCAAAGTGCAAACTGTTTGAAATACAGATGGTATAATATCCTCATTGTCTGCAACATCTTTCTCTTCTCCGAGGAAGAATGACCAGCCTTCTAAACTGTTGAATTTGTGAACCTATGTAAAAACGTTGTTTATTCTTCCTTTTTTCTTTTTTTTTTTTTTTTTTTTACATCTCTGTCATTTCTTACAAGCAGAAAAATAGTTACATTGACCTTTCAGATGAAAGATCAACCATGACCAGAGATCTGTCTAGGGAGTAAGCAGCAGAAAAGGCAGGAAAGATCACCAAAACAGAACAGATATGGACTATATTTAACAATATTCTCTCTCAAGCTGTTGTAAACTGTGCCTCAGAGACTTAGTGAGCCAGGGGTGGTGACTTCATATTTGCATAATAATTTTTCTTCCATTGTCAACATGAGGGTTTTTGTTTTTATGACAATGAGACATTCTTCAAAAACTGCAGGCTGTTAGGGAGGGATGGACTCCACCTGTTTGGAAGGGGCAAGGGAATCTTTGGCAGCAGGCTGGCCAACTTGGTGAGGAGGGCTTTAAACTGAGGAAGTTGGGGGGAGGGGGACAAACTGGCAATGCTAATGCCACCACACACAATGGGGGAATAAGACAGGATAACCTGAGCAGTGATAAAGGTGTCGTAGGCTTCACACGATGACAACCAGGAGATCAACCACCTCAAGGTTTTGCATGGCTATAGTGAGCCCTCACGCACCCCTCCAGGGAAACCTGTAAACTCAAGCACCTTTCTGAAATGCCCGTACACCAAAGCACACAGCATGGGGAATAAACAGAAGGAACTAGAGGTCTGTGTGCAGTCGCAGGGCCATGATCTCATTGCAGTCACAGAGACATGGTGGGACAGCTCACATGACTGGAATGTGGTCATGGATGGTTACAGGCTTTTCCAGAAAGACAGACCAGCAAGGCGAGGTGGGAGAGTTGCTCTTTTTGTGAGGGAGCAACTGGAATGTACCAAGCTCTGCCTTGGAGTGGAATGAGAACTATCTGAGAACTTGTGGGTAAAAATTAAGGGACAGCCAAATATGGGCGACACAGTTGTGGGTGTTTGCTACAGGCTACCTAATCAAGAAGAGGTAGCTGATGAGGCCTTCTAGCAACAGCTGGAAGTAGCCTCACAATCACAGACCCTGATCCTCATGGGGGACATCAACCACCCTGATATTTGCTGGAAAAACAGCGTGGTGAGCCATGCATGATCCAGAAGATTTCTGTAGAGCATTGAGGACAACTTTTCGATGCAAGTGGTGGAGGAGCCAATAAGGTGAGATGTGCTGCTTGACCTTATCCCAACAAACAAGGAAGGGCTAGTTGTGAGGATGTGAGAGTTGGGCATACCCTTGGCTGCAGTGACCATGAGATGGTTGAGTTTAGGATACTGTGAGGTAGAAGCAGGACCACTTCCTCCGAGCTCAAGATTGGTGCATCCCCAGGAGGAAGATGTCAGGCAGATGAGCCAGAAGACCTGCATGGATGACCAAAGAGCTTCTAGAGAAATTCAAATGGAAGAGGGAGGTGCACAGTACATGCAAAAAGGGACTGGCCACTTGGGAGGAAAATAGGAATGTTGTCAGGGTATGCAGAGATGTGACGAGAAAGACTAAGGCCCACTCCGAATTGAATCTGGCAAGGCATGTCAAAGACAACAAGAAGGGCTTCTTTAAATATATCAACAGTAAAAGGAAGACTGGGGATACAGTGGGCCCACTGCTGAACAAGGAAGGGGCCCTGATGACACAGGATGCAGAGAAGGTGGAGTGATTGAATGCCTTCTTTGCTTTGGTCTTTACTGCAAAGGCTGGCCCTCAGGCATCTCAGCCTCCAGAAGAGAGTGAAAATATCTGGAGAAATGAAGATTTACCATCAGTTGAGAAGGACTGGGTCAGAGATAACCTGGGCAAACTCAATCCTCACAAATCCATAGGCTCTGATGGCATGCACCTGCGAGTGTTGAGGAAGCTAATGGATGTTCTTGCTAAGCCACTCTCCATCATCTTTGAAAGGTCTTAGAGGACAGGAGAGGTGCCCTAGTACAGGACAAAAGCAAATGTCACACCAACGTTCAAAAAGGGCAAGAAGGAGGACCTGGGGAACTATAGGCCAGTCAGCCTCACCTCCGTCCCTGGAAAGGTGATGGAGCAGTTCATCCTGGAGGTCATCTCCCGGGCTGTAGAGGACAAGGTGGTTATCAGAAATAGCTAACATGGGTTCAGCAAGGGAAGATCATGCTTGACCAACCTGATAGCCTTCTGTGATGGTGTGACTGGCTGGGTTGACAAAGGGAGAGCAGTGAATGTTGTCTTGACACTGTGTCCCATAACATCCACATAAACAAGCTAAGGAAGTGTGGGTTGGATGAGTGGGCAGTGAGGTGGACAGAGAACTGGCTCAACAACAGAACTCAGAGGGCCATGGTCAACAGGGCAGACTCTGGATGGAGGCCTGTCATTTGTGGTGTTCCCCAGGGGTCCGTGCTGGGTCTGGTCCTGTTCAACATATTCATCAGTGACCTGGATGAAGGGACAGAGTTAAACCTCAGCAAGTTTGATGACGATACCAAGCTGGGAGGAGCAGCTGATACACCAGAAGGCTGTGCTGCCATCCAGTGAGACCTGGCCAGGCTGGAGAGCTGCGCTGATGGGAAAGTCATAAAATTCAACAAGAGGAAGTGCAAGGTCCTGCACCTGGGGAGGAACAACCCCATGCACCAGCACAGGTTGGGGGCTGAACTATCTTAGTTCTATGTGCAGCGTATAGGCAAAATTAGGTACTTCAGAATAGCATCACACCAAATGCTAAACAAAGATCTGGGTAAAGGAAACCAACAGGAATATGTTGAATTGGAGGATAATATTTTACTCAGGCTTACTTACATGTTCAGTAAACAATCTCAGACCTTCTATAATACAGTAATTTGTGTGGGACAGTTTCATCCCATCAATGTGTTCAGCCCAGCTGATCAAATTACTCGAGATTGGATGAGATTTAAAATCCTCAACTGGCTTAATTATCAGTTGATAATTGAATTTTTCGATGCTTCCAAATGAAATATTACTGTACATATACAGACATAAAAAATAAAGGCATTTTAAAGTCACACAATTCATTGTCCTGGAATTAGGTGATGATAACACATATTTGTATATTAGGGAAAAATAATAATGAAATTAATTAATTGCTTAATTCCTTTTTACTTTGATCAGAGAAGACCTGGGCAGGCTGGAGAGCTGAGCCGAGGGGAACGTGATGAAATTCAACAAGGGCAAGGGTAAGGTCCTGCACCTGGGGAGGAACAACCCCACGCACCAGTACAGACTGGGGGCTGAACTACTGGAAAGCAGCTCTCTTGACAAGAACCCGGGAGTGCTGGTGGACAGCAAGCTGACCATGAGCCAGCACTGTGCCCTTGTGGCCAAGAAGGCCAACAATATCCTGGGCTGCATTAAAAGGATTGTGGCCAGCAGGTTGAGGGAGGTTATCCTCCCCCTCCAGTCTTCCCTAGTGAGACCACGTTTTGGAGTACTGTGTCCAGTTTTGGGCCCCCCACTTTAAGAAGGACAGGGAACTGCTTGAGCAAGTCCAGTGGAGAGCTACCAAGATGACCAGGGGACAGGAGCATCTCCCTTCTGAGGAAAGGCTGAGAGACTTGGGATTGTTCAGCCTGGAGAAGAGAAGGCTGAGGGGGGATCTCATCAATACTTACAAATATCTAAAGGGTTGGTGTCAGGATGATGGGACTAGGCTCTTTTCAATAGACCCCATAATAGGACAAAGAGTCATGGGCACAAGTTGGAACACAGGAAGTTCCAGCTAAACATGAGAAAAGACTTCTTTCCTGTAAGGGTGCCAGAGCAGTGGCACAGGCTGCCCAGGGAGGCTGTGGAGTCTCCTTCCCTGGAGGCATTCAGAACCCGCCTGGATGTATTCCTGTGCCCCCTGGTCTAGGTGTGCCTGCTCAAGCAGGGGGGTTGGACAAGATGATCTCCAGAGGTCCCTTCCAACCCCTGCCATTCTGTGATTCTGCAATTTATATATGCGTTGTCTTAGTCAGATAAGTACTAGGACTTCTATACTGTATTAGACCAGGAATCCAGCTCTGTGGTATCTTGTGAGAGGACCCATGCAAACAGCCCAATGACATGACATGCAAGTACAATGATTTCCTTAATTCCCTTCCCTGACCTGAGTTATCTGCAGCTCATTTGCCATCAATGGATTTACTTACGTACCTTGTTACCTGATCTAGATTCCATTTCTTGTTGTTAAACCTTGAGTGGTTATAAGCTTTAAGCATCCTTGCAATGAGTCTTTGGCACTGTTTTCTGTGTGTTTTCTGATTTTTCTGTAAAGAATCAATTTTTTAGTGGTTCACTCAGATTCTAATAGTCTCATTTGTTGTTCCCTATTTCATATATTACAATGAACTGTTGAACTGTACTGTCTTTTCGCCAGTCTTAGAATTGTAGATTTCTTTCCTATCCCCTTCATTTATGTCTTTTCAAGCAGGGGAGTTTTACTACTCATTCCTCATGTAATAATTGTTTTGCAACTTTGGGCATCTTCCCTAATGGCCATATTGAAGATGCATTTGAAACAGGAATTTACACTGGAAAAGGATTTTATTTTTTATTTCTTTCCTGACAGTTTCCAACATTTGCTTTGATTTTTTGACCACTACTGAACTGGTACCTGTTTTTCTTTACTACAGGGTCTCACCTCTGAGGTAATAGACAGTGCAGGGTGCATATGTAACATGTTTGCTTTTTTCCCAACCACTTCATACTTGTCTACACTGAGATTCATTTTTCATGCTGCTGCACAGTTTCTTGGTGTCATAAACACTGTTTTTGAAGATTTTTCCACAGTTCTGCATGGTCTGGCTCTATATCCTCATTACCT
Organism: Phalacrocorax carbo; assembly: GCF_963921805.1. Taxonomy (NCBI): domain Eukaryota; kingdom Metazoa; phylum Chordata; class Aves; order Suliformes; family Phalacrocoracidae; genus Phalacrocorax; species Phalacrocorax carbo. The sequence continues at coordinate 164,094,847 of NC_087513.1, forward strand.
AGAATAACTCCATTTATCAGCAAATTTTCTGCACTTCCTGCTCATATCTGGTTCATTCATGAATATATTGAACGGCACAAATCCCAGCACAGACCATTAGTGAGACATAGTGACCTCTAGTGACCATTCATTTTTACCCTGTTTCCTGACTTTTATCCACTTATTTATCCATTCAAGGCCATTCCTTCCTATTCTTTGGCTGTTCAGTTTCTTTAGAAATCCTGAATGAAGGGGTGTGTCAAGACCCTTGTGGAAATCTAGCAAGACTAATGGAATCATATTTATCCACATGCTTGTAGACCCTTTCAGATTATGTCAAGTTTATAGGGCAAAACTTCCTAAAAATTCCAACTCGTTCCAACTAAATCACATTTATGAAAGCATTAATTAATTCAGCTCTTCACAGTGGGTTTTTTCACTGTTTTGTTAGTATGTTCTTCAGAGTTCCCCTCAGGAAATTTTTAAAGAATTGTCATGGCATTTGTCACCTTCCACCTTCAGGTGTCCAGGAAGTTTTAAAAGATGCCAGTATTAGGCTAATGCATTCTTAAGATGTCTTAGAGCTCTTTAGATGAACACTGTTAGATTCCAACAATTAATTATCGTTGATTTTATGTTTATTCCATAACATCTTCCACAATGACTTTGTGTGATGAGTTCTCCCCAAATAAGGGTGTATTGGGTCCAGCTGAGATGGAGTTAATTTTCCCCATAGCAGCCTTCATTGTGCTGTACTTTATACTGGTAGCTAGATAGGTGTTGATAACACACCAGTGTTTTGGCAACTGCTGAGGATTGCTCACACAGCCTCAGTGCTGTCTCCCCAACATTTGCCCTTCCTCACCATTAGGCTGGGGGTGGTCAAGATCTTGGGAGGGGACATAGCCAGGAAGAACAGCTAACCCAAACTGACTAAAGGCATATTCCATACCATATGATGTTTGCTCAGCAATATAAGTTAGGAGACAGGAGGAGGAAGGGGGGGCCATTGTTATTTACAATGTTTGTCTTCTGGACGAACTGCTCCACATGCTGAAGCCCTGCTTCCTGGGAAGTGGCTGGACATTGCCTGCTGATGAGAAGTAGAGAATAAAATCTTGGTTTTTCCATTTGTCTCCATGCATGGCCTTTGCTTTTGCTTTTATTAAACTGCCTTTATCTTGACCCACAAGGGGGTTTTTCCATCTCATTTCCTCTCCCCGGTCCTGCTGAGGAGGGGAGTAATAGAGTGTCTTGGCGGTATATGGTATCCAGCCAAGGTCAACCCACCACAAAGAGTTAGGCTGTGGGGAAAAAGTTTCTTTCAGAGAATAAAACTAATGTGAATAATTATTATTTTTTTTTTTTAGCTTCTGTGCAATGGCCTTGTGTTCCCTGAGCACTCTATTATATTTTTGGCCTTACAGACTTTCTAGGACCCTTTTTTCCCTTTTGTGTTTGAAGAAAACTTCAGTAGTGGTTTTTATCATTTTTTATATCTGTTCCACAAATTATTTGTGGATTTCTTCATTGTGCTTCTGCATTTAATCTGCTATAACATTTTTTTTTCTCTTTTCTTAAGTTGAACATGTTATCAGATTTATTTGAAGACTGTCTTCTTGTTTCCAGTAAGAAATTACCATGAAAACACTTCTGGCTTCAGAGCCATCAGAAAACTATTTACCATTGTCAATGGGTTCTGTTTATATCCTCAGTAAGGAGGACATACATATTTTAATGTGGAATAAAATGAAAACACACATAAAAGGATTCATTTTCATTTTATGGGGTAGGCTTATGTTTTCATACTTATTCTCCCTGAAGATGATTTCATCATGACCATTAGCTACTTATAAAGACTTGATAATTAAAATGACAGATATGTCAGAACTTTGGACAGAGGGCTAATTCTGAGATTTGTGAAGCTATATATATTGTTTTACTGCACTGCAATGAGTGTTGTTTTTATACTAATGTAACAGGGTTGGATGCAAACCTATGAGGTGCATATTTTTTTTAATATTAAGAAATTTAGTTTTCCATTGTGGTATTAAACCAGAAAGTCAACAGAAAACAACAATGATCTTTCATAATTCTAAGTTAATTGGGGCACAAAGTTTCTCAAAATTTCTACATTCAAGAATTTTTCAGTCCTGAACCTCCTTCTGTTTCCTGTGTTAAACTGAAGGATTTTATTACTGTTGTTGATGGTGATGTTTTTCTTACTGCCCATTACACATTGGAGTGCCCTTAAGAAAATTGTCTTAATTGCAGCCACAATGCAACAGTGATAATTGCAGGGCCCTTATCAGCCCCAGAAGGGAAAATACGCTGTCACTACAAAATGAGACAAAGGAAAAAGAACATTTTAAAACTACGCCATTACTAACAGTCCTGCTCATATTTTAATTTTTCTGCATTTATTTTTGTTGTGTAAATTTATTTAATCCAGTTTCATCTCTGCATAATTCATTATGCTAAACTGTATACCAATTCATCATTTTTCTTTTAGCAAACTGTATTAGCATGGCTGCATAATGTGCACAGTACATCCATACTTCTGAGTAACGAGGTCTGTAACATTTTTTTTTTTAATCCATTATTGGTACATTGTAATACCACTTAATAGCATAACACATGTTTTAAGCCTCTTCCAGCTGGCATGGTCAGCTACTGCTAACTCCCAAGTTCCCAGATAATGTGAATTTGATGATCGTTCTCTGTTGCAGAGATACAGGAGTGCATAGCAATGGAGCTAATCACTAGTTCTGTATCTATAATGTTCCTATAAAGATTTGTCACAATGACATGGATAGAGGAGGCCTGACTCTCATTTAAAATGCCAACTCTCCACTTCTCTGCAATTTCAATCCTATTTAACACAAACCAAAGGATTCTGGTGAGTACTAGCAGAAAGGAAAATCAGGCCACGATGATGTAAGAATAGGGGAAGCAGTAATGGACCTTTTTTTTTTTTTCCCCTGGCAGACATAGCAGTGATTTACATGTGTACATGGGTAAATATCTGCTGTCTTTCTTTCCAGACAGTATTTATAAATTTAGAATCATAGAATAGGTTGGGTTGGAAGTGACCTTAAAAGTCCAAATGCTCCTGCAATGAGCAGGGACATCTTCAGCTAGATCAGGTTGCTCAGAGCCCCATCCAACATGACCTTGAATGTTTCCAGGGATGGGGCATCTACCACCTCTCTGGGCAACCTGTTCCACTGTTTCACCAATGTTATCCAAATATGACACTAAGGTGAATAGTTTATAAAAAATCCTAAATCAAGTAAAATGACAAGAAGATTTTCCAAATTGACATAGGTGTAAAGACTTGAAAGAAATATTATTGATGGATAATATAAAATCTCCGATGCTAGTCTAACAAAGAAAGTAAATATTTTTGTTAGTGGAAATATTAACACGTTCCTATCTTATGTGAAAAACAGTAGTTTAAAAGATAAAAATGTCTCTACTGTAAATATTTTTATATAAAAATATCAGTTTTTATATATTTGATTGTTTATGCAAGTATGGAATAATGAAGAAAAATACTTGGAAAAAATTTCAGTTCATGCATTAAAATCTTGATTAATAGAAGTATCCTTGATATCAGAGCCACATTCATTATAAATGTTAGCTTTATTCTTAATTTTTGTTGTTGTTGTTGTTGTTCTAAATGAAGCATTCTGGATCAACAGAAATTCTGGTTATTTGACCACATGACTGGGAAAAAAGCTACACTTAGTCTGAAGAGACCTCTGCTAAAAACAAATATTATGCTGGGGTTTCAAATTATTTTTGAGGAATCAAAATTAAAATTACATTTATAAAATGTGAACACTCAAGAAATCTGGGGTAAGGTTTCTGGCAGAATATTTTTATATAACATAAAGTTATTTCTAAGGCCTTCCCAGTTTCAGCTATGTAGATATCTGCATCTTAATTAATCAACTAGATTCTCTTTAAAATTCAAGGAGATAAATATTACTTCCAAAACAAAGTTCTTCTAACCATTTTAGATATCTATATTATGATGAGATGAATCACTTTCTAGAAGTGCCCATTTTTATTTGCAGAATAAAACCATTAGCTGGCAAGCTCAGTTGTAGATGTATGCATCATAAAAATTTAAACGTAGATGAGATAAATCCCACTGTATTTGACTTATCTCAGTGGAAAAGAATATGAATTGCTACATAATTCTTACTAGGCATCTCATGTGTTGTAGAAGGAACTTACCTTATCAATTGTATTAGAAATAGCAAAGCTAAAGATAACTTTTTGCTGCGTATGATGACTGCAAATGTTACATCTATTTTCTCTATTCTACAGCATCATTTTTAAAGTGAAGCAAATGTTAAGATTCTGCCTGAAGAAGCCTAAGAAGGAAGAAGGCTTCATAAGTTATTCCTGCTCCATTTAATTAGAAGTGCCCTGAGCCTATTCTTTGACAGCAGTCACATAATGACTGGTGCCCAAACTGCTAAAGATGCTGACATGAACAGCATCAGTAGATACATCAATACTATATTTTGATAAAGGTCCCTAGCCCACACGAAATCCCGAACCATGCCCAGGTACTGTATGGAAAAGTGTTAGCAGGAATGGACAAAGATCAGGCCAAGGTCTGTTCTACAAGTTTGACTTAGGTCAAGTCCCAGACTCAGGGAATATCCCCTAACTCTATTTGTACTGCTAGCATAGATATTCGTTTAGATCCCGTGAATACCTCTGATCTATACTTATAAAATTGGAATAATGAACACATCGTGGTTTTTTATGCCATACCTTGTTTCTTGCTTGCATTTTTGGATATAAATATAGTTAGAATGGAGAGTGCTTCATGACTCAGTCTTGTTTATTCACTTGTCACCTCTCATAAGAAATAATGACCACATATTTTTATATTCACAAGCCCCGTCACTTCAATCTATTAGAAATAGTGTACTTTTGGGGAGAAGGAGGCAGGAAGACTTTTATGTGTCTCCCTCTGATAAGGGTTGCCAGTTGTCACCACATAAAAGAAGAGAAAAAAATAGGGGTACAAAGGGAGCTCAAAATTAAAATAAGAATTCAGCAAACAGAATATTCTGGTGAAGCAGCAAGGGTATGGTTACTGTCAGAATTTTTTGGCAGGCACCATGAAGTAACTTTTGTAAAACCCAAAGCTTGATCTTTTTTGACAGGAGAGAATGGTTATCTGGAGAGAAGGAGGAATTATTGGGGAATATTAAGAAAAAGACAGCTTCAATATATGTTCACTTCATATGTTACAACAGATTCAAGTCTCTTAGGATAAACAATCTGGTACATATGCTGCCTAGAATATCATATGTCATATTGAAGAATATTTTTTTCCCTATCCAGAAGAATATTTTTTTCCCTATTCCTAGGTAAATTATATGAAATGTTCAATGGTCATGAATTTTATATTGCATAAAAATTAAGTCACTTACCAATTTTTTGCAACTATAAAGTAGTGACTTTTTTGCCACAGTACTTTTTGGTAAGTTTTCTTTTTCACTGTTCAATATCAAACTTTAACATGAAGTATAGAAAAATATAGACAAGTATAGAGTAAGGAAAATGACTTCAGTTTTTGCAAATATAATACAAATATCAAACGTTCAATTTTTAAAAATCCAATTAAAATGAACTTTAATTAAGTGATTGTTAAGCTTTTTCTTTTTGAATATGTCTAATGCCTGTTCTTTGGCTGTTACTCAAAAATGTTTTTTAAGATTTTATATTAGTATAATTCTACTATACATCTTTATAACCTTTTAGAACTGCTCTTGATTTTTTTAAAATAAAGGTTTGTTGTAGTACATACTGTACTTTAGAAGAATTTGAGCTAAGTCCCTTTTTACAACTCCTTTATAGCATTCTTCAGTAATTCATTTTTAGATTCCTTTGCTTATTGAGGGGAAGTAGTAATTGAAGTTTTAGATCCTATCACTTAGATAACTGCAAAATCTATTTTCTGAGTAGCATACTGCAGCATATTTCCACTTAATTCACAATCCTTCCTTTTATTTATCATATTATACATTTATTTTCTTGGTGTCACTGAGGTATTTATGCTTATTAATTTTTTTGGTTTTGTTTTTTTTTCTGGTATTATTTGCAATACACATTAAAAAATAGACAAAAAGATAATAAATGTCTAGTATATACTACCCCTGAAGTGTAGCATTGATACTAAATATATACCACAGGATAGGAAAAAATGGATACAATATTTAGGCTATTTGACACCTAGTCCAAAATTTTAAAAGAAAAAATAGATATTTGATTTTTATTGTAAGATATTTTCCTGCTTTTATACAGCTTACATATTCTTGGTCTCTAGGATACCCATGAAGGTTCTAGATCAGAACTCTGAATGTCTTTAAGTTGAAACGTGATGTATTTATTTTTCCTAACACAGTAAATTTAAATCTTAGGAGCCTGAAACATCTCAAAAAGGCATTGAAAGTTCTATCTATCATCCTGGTTTGGGGGATTTTCAGCAGAAACCCCTTAGAAAAAAAAACACTATAAACATTTAATCCAATTCATTCTAGTCTTCTTTAGAAGTATATTTCCCGGCTGATATTTTAGGACCATCTTTCAACTGATTTCCAGAGGAATTTCGTTTAGGCCTTAAGTTACTATTGAGTTCTTTTTAGTATAGTACTGTTTCACTATGGATTTACAGCCCTTTGGTGACACCAGTGAGAGAGGAGGAGCAAAATGTTAACACTTACTTCTGACATAAATCTTTGAGAAGAGAGAGAATCTTGTCCTGCTCACTTAGTTATAGAATACATTCCAGCCAAAGCCTGAAGACGTGCTGACTTTGGACCACTTGAATAAATAAACTTGACCAGTATTTTTGTAAGTATATAAGAATAAATTGACTTTTCCTCAGATATTAATCTTTTGTTTGAGAATAAAATTTCTTGCCTGGTGGAAAACAAAGCACACTTCCTCAAATCAGTAGTATGTCATTTTTTGAATTACATGCAGTGTCTACAGTCTGACTTACACATAAAAATCAGATGAAAAACAATTGTTGTCTGTTTCTTACTGAAGCAGAGTTTTGACGTATAGTCCACAAGGTGATTTATAGTTTATAATTTTCTATATATTTTAGTACTTGTTAATTATAAAATATGTATTTGGGGAGAACAAGGAATAAAGGTGAAACTGAATAAAATTTTTGTTGCAGAATTTACTTGAAATCTCTTGCCTTTTTAATGTCCTTAAATATGCCCCAGACCTCTTGTATAAGTTCATCTGACTTTTCTCAGCAGTACAGTCCATATGTCTCTTAATATCAACAAATTAACAAGAACAGTTATACCAAGCAGTCTGGCAAACTATTGTCTCTATTTGAGGGAACAATTTATCCTTATGAATTGCAGTAAAAGGCAATTTTGTCTAATTACACTGAGCATATTGAAATGTTAGCTTTTCCCTCATGGGTACTAACACCAGATTTGTAATTGTTAATGGTACTGAATTTAAAATGTCCCTCCATTTGGGAATTAGAAGACCCAAGTTTGCTCTTGAATATATGACCCTTACATGTTAAAGTCTGAAATACCCTCATTGTGTTCTTACAGATGCCTTTATGCTATCATGAGAGAAAGACTTCTTAAAAAAGAAAGTTTCCAAGTTTGTTTTAATCTGTTTTACTTGATAATTCATACACTTTATTAATCTAGCATAGAAAAAAAAATCAAATGTGCAAATACTTCGTGACAACTTTTTTTGTCATTTAACTGATGATTCACTAAAGAGATCATACATGAAGGTACACAGACACCCCTGTGCACACGCCTTCACCCATACAATCCTGGATGATAAGCTATGAATATTTGTTTTATGCTAATGAAGTAACATCCCCTCAGAAAAAAAAAAAAACCAACATGCAAACTTGCATTGGTTTTCCCCTAATAATATCCCAACTGTACTGTCTTTTTCATAAAAATCAGGGAGAAAGAAAGAAAAAGAGAAAACAAGGTATAGTAGCACACAAGGTATATCCCCCTCCAAACAGTACTTCCACTCATTGATCTACGCAACAGTGACTGAGTTTTCTAAACAAATTAGTGTTTTCTTTACATGGTGTTCATGGCAAAGCTATTTATCAGTATGATCTGAAGAGTGGAATTTCAGCCAATCAAATTTTATTGAAATAATTGTCATATACATATTTTTAATTTTGCTTCATAAACTGATCCATTAATTTTATAGCAGTCAAAATGTAGCTGAAAGAAATAACTAAAAAAATTAATATTAGCAATGGAGGTTTATTGTGCTCATCCTTTCATGTGATAATATGCTCACATAGTAGAGAAATAAAGCAAAAACTACAGTGGCCCACCCAAAGCTAATGATCTCTTAGTAATTAACTCATCAATAAAATTCATAAAATGAGATATTTTCAGGAACAAAGGAAATAAAATCTTTTAAATATTTCTGATTAATTTATCTATATGTAATTTCTAATGTAGGCTGGCATTTAATTATTACAATTAATTGCTTATTTTTCTTCTACCTTGTTATTTAAAGCAAAAAAAAACCAAAACCAAAACAAAACAACAACAACAACAACAACAACAACAACAAAAAACCAAAAACCCCCAAAAAACACCCCAACCTCCTGTTAAGTGAAGGGATGCCTAGAACACTTTTAAGGAGTATCAACCTTATTAAGAAGTATTATAATTTAAAGAGACAACCATGTCCCCCTTAATACAGGATCTAGTGATCTAGTAAAATTAGATCTTTTCTTCTCATTGCACTTTAAAAAGTAGTCTTCACTATTCTTCTACTGATAAAATCTTTAGGCGTGAATACAATGCAATAAGTAGTTTTTTTATATATCTTTCAAACAAATCAGTAGTCCTTTTTATTTGAAATGAAACAAGAGAGTGATAAAATCTTTACATGGCTCTAGTTAAATATGGGAAAATACTAGATGCATATCAGGAACAATCTTACTCATTTAAAGTTTTAAGACAGGAGGAAACGGTAGTTTAACATTCTGAGAAGGCTATGGCTCAAATCACACCCCTATTTTAATGTGTGTTATATATTTCTGTATTTATACAAAGGCGTATGAGAAAGTTTATTCTATTCTTTGTTCCTCGCACTGGGGACATTATGCTTTCAAATGTTAACAAGTATAGTCTCTGTGCAACTGCACTTTCATGGTCTTCCAGTAGCACAAAGATTCAAAGAAAGATCAGTGGAACTATAGTAAGTCACAGAATGAATGGAATAGGTAGGTACAGGCACAAGCTGTTGTCCAGATTCTAAAAGAACCTTTTTGATGCTTAGGAAAGTTTTCCTTGTTGTTTTAGGTTTTTTTCTTCATTATTATTATTACCAGTAATATTTTTACTGATCCCACAATTATCTTTGACATAAGGGTTGATAGAGATAAGAGATAGAAATATTGCCACGATAACTCACTTAAATCAGCAGTTAAGAAAACATCAAACTATATTTTAAAAACCCTATGAAAATAATGAATAAGAATGAGAAAAACTCACAAACCACATTAAGAAAGCCCAGATGGAAACATCTCTGTGGAATCCATTTGAAAAAAATCCACAGACACCCTCCCCACACACACACTCGGACATAAAAAGTGAACATGTTAAAATGTATTTCATTATAACCTCTCCTTTAGTTGGAAAGTAAAATTCAGTTTTTCCCTCGACTTACTTTTCAGCTTTCTGAGTGATGTTTTAAAATGTAATAGGGAGAATATGCTAAGGCTTCCTTTAGGGCACAGGATGGTTGGCACAAATAAAACAGACCCTTCTGTTAATTGCTGCCCTTGCTAATTCAGCAGATAATTCAGGTAAGGTTTTGTGCATCAGGCTGAAGAGGCCATTAGAGTTACATTACACAGTGTAAGCAGGACAAGCTTCAACTGCCTCAGACAACATTCCCTTGGTAAAAATGTGAAAGACAAAGGATGATTTCCAGGATGTTCTGTGCCTCTGGTAGGTGAATAAATTAAAATGTATTTCAGTGCACTTGTATTCAACATTCTTTACTGACTTAAATTCCCAGTGGCTTAAAATGGTGTTGCATGTGTAGCCCAGTTGTCCTTGTAGCAGACGGGTTGGAATGACAAGAAAAAGAACCATTTGCTGAAGTTATACCTCTCCATGTAATGGAGGAAAGTATTTTTTAGGAATGTGTACATGTCCCTCTGTGTGGAAATGACAGGAATATTGATCAGAGGTTACTGAAGATTAAAACCACCGAGATACCCAAGTGCTTAATTCCGAAGGATGCTGGAAGAAGTCAGAGCTCCTTCAGCACTTCTTTGAATCTCTACTGATATTAACAGTAAGGGTGAAAGAGCAAGAGTTTGTGGTTTTGCTAGCTTGTGCCACATATAATTTTAAAGGAAGACCTATTGTTAGCAAAAGAAGTAACATTATAAAGGCATACACAGGAAATATCTGGGTACCCTGAAGACACTGCAGTTCAAAGTAAATATTTTTCCTATAGTGTTATTTAAACCCCAGATTCTAGAAGGCAATCACTGATCTGCATGCTTGCAAAAATGTAATTGTAACAGTGAAAATAACATTTAATGCATATTGTACACAAAACTTTAAGATCTCTTTTTGTCTGAAATGTATTTCCATCTTGATTTTTATTCATATGTAAGGTGAACAAATATTTCCACATATCTTCCTCTAATTTCATTACCTGATAGTAGGTCAAGCAATGCAATATATTTTCCTCATTATAGTGTGAGTCTCTCATGAGTAGAAATATTGTAGTCCAATCTGAGCTGAAAACAGTCATAATATTTAATACAAATACATGTCTATATATAAGTATACTGTTATGTATGCTTCACATTTTTTCCCATCACACCTGGAAGAAATGCTACTGATGTTACAGCCTTGTGGATCAGTGAAATGGATAAACAAAATTTCTGTTAGGCTCCTTATAAATATTACATGGACTGCCATGTGTCAAAAAAGGGTACGCTGGAAAGCCACTTCCCCCATCCCACCTTTTTGTCACCTGTTACCTTATTCTGAGAACTATATTAGCATCCTAATGTTTCCTAAAGCAATTCATTCTTTTACATCATCATATGCAGCTGTCCGCTGCAGTCCTTACTGTTTCAGCATTTTGCAGAGGATAATGACCAAAGAAGAAATAAACATCCTTAGTTTTTCATGTTTGACCATATGAGCTAGAGTATGCACAGTACTTACCTTCTCATAGCACTTAAGAAGTGGAGGGATGCTTGGCGTGTCCAAATCTTACGGAAGTTCATGGAAGGTGTCCTGCCAACATCAATAGACTTTGCAGCAAAGCCTGTGTAAATCACTCTGGCTGCTCTCCTGCTTTGACGCACAAAAAGCTTCTGTTCAGGGAAACAGGTACAATAAGACACATTTTGCACTTAAGCCACAGACGAGCACATCTCCTATGAGACCATAAGAAAGCTGTAGCAGTTCAGACCAAGATTGATCTTACCTGATAATAGACAGCAGGTGAAAGAACACAAGAAATAGGATCACTGTGAAGTGATCATTTATCACCTGGTTGCTGGCAACCATTGTTTCTAGGACTTCCTGATAATGAATCTAATCACTTTTTCAACACTTTTGCTTTTACGTACAATAAAGAACTTTCCTTTTCATATTCAATCTGCTAATTTCTCTATTCTGAGATAGTAAACCAAAACCTAAAATAATTCCCTCTTCACCTTCTCTAGGCATACAAATTTATACAGTGCTTTGCCAGGCTGAGGAAATCTAAGCTATTTATTCTCTCTCTGTGAAAATTATTCCATATTCCTGTTTTTCTCTGACACTTCTTGTTCCTTTTCCAATTCTTTACTTCCTTTCCTAAACCTAGAGAAAGGGCAGCTAGAAGTCTCCCTACTTAGTCTAGTGTGGAATACCAAAAAATTTAATTTCCCCTCCTTTATTTAGTATAACATTAACAGATCTAATTATTTTTTTTGAGATACAATGACTAACACTTCACTCTGTTTTTAAAATATAGATGCAATAAAGATCTATCAAGCACACAATGCTCTTACATATTTGTTATTTAATAAATAACTCTCTAAGATTTCCTACCTCACCACTTACCTTTTCATAAATGTGGAACGTTGAGCAGATTTTTCAGATAACCATCCATAATGAATTTAAGATCTGTTTTATCAACAGTGATGGGAAATATGGATATCGCCGTTTGGGTTGTTTTATTTTTCTTTTCAGTATGTAACAGTTCTACTCTGATGCTCCTTCCTCCTCACACACTTTTACCTTGATCCAGCATGGATTCTCCGCAGGACACAATTTCCTTCAGGGACTATATACCTTCTCCAGTCTGGGGTTCTCTGTGGGCTGCAGTGTGAGTATCTACTCTGGCACCATGGAGAACCTCCTCTTCCTCCTTCTCTGACTTTGGCATTCCCTCTGCTTTTTCTCTGTCAGTTCCCTCCTCCTCTGCCTGTCCAGTGGTTTTTTGCCTTTTCTTAAACACACTTTCCCACAGACACCACCAGCTCTGCTGCTGGTCTCCACTGTGTCCTGTGGTGGGTCTCTTGGAGCCAGCTCGAGACAGATTTGTTCAGCATGGAGCAGCACCATGCCTCTTCTCACAGAGGCCACCCCTGCACGCCTCCTAACAAAACTTTGCCACCTATACCCAATGCAGTACCATTTTCAAACATAGCATTTTGATGAAAAAAAAAAAAAAAAAAAAGATAATTTGGGTGATGTTTATTATTTCTTTCACTGATGCCTTAAAAAGTATGGTTAAGCATTCTTATATATGCTGCTTTCTTTCTTTTACAATTACTATATATACTTTTTTATAGATATACTTTTACTATATAACACACATACACTAACAAGGTATTAAAGAATTAACTCTAAAAATGGTGTTGCAGCAGATACCTCTAAAGAAGTAAAATAATGATGGAACAAGAATGCCTGTGAAGATGTTGAGAAATAAAGTCTACAGGGGGCACCAGGTTCTGAATCTGTACTGCTAGAAGTGTACATTGGGTAGGATAGTCTTGTGAATACCTTAAGTGTGCAGCAGAATTCATTAGAGTTGAAAATAAGTTCAGCCCTAGGATTTTCTGCTACATGGCCCTTCTGCTATCTACTAAAACAGACTCATTGCTGAGACATAGGATATATATCAACTAGATATGGAGGAAAACCTCACCCTTTCCCCTACTTTTTAATGGTTTCTGTGCAAAATTTCTGACTCTTGACTGTTAGTCTTAGAGGGCTCCATACACCAGCCTTAAAGGAACAAATACCTTGTTTAACAGTTAAGTCTAAAGCAGCTGTTGCTTTCTATCATGCAATTTTTTTTAATCCCCCCTCCTAATAATTACTTCCTGCCATCAAGATTTAGGGCTTCAGCTAATCAGTATTAATTAGCATACTTCAATTTGACTTAGGTTGGATTACTCTTGTATATCAATTATATGTTAAAGTATATTGCTTTCCATATTACTTTGATAAGTTGTATGTCAGAAATTACTCTGTTCAAATGCTTTAAGCCAAAATCCTGATCAAAGTGATTTATGAACTTATTAATGACAGGTTATTAATGGACAGCTAGTGAACCATACATTCAGGATGGCTATCAGTAATACAATGTACAAACCATAGCATTAGTTTTGCAGAATGTTAGTAAATAGCTGGGTACTGTTATTCTGCTAACCTAGTGCAGGCTGCTCTCAGTGACCCATGGGGAGGCTGTGCTAGCAAGTCTGGGCAGTGTTGGGTGCCCTGGGGTCATTGCCAGCAGGGACAGACCTCCCTGACCCTTCCTTTCCAAGGTCTCTTTCCCCATGATAGAAAAGTTCATGCTTCTTTTATACTTCTTGTTCTCAAGCTGATTTCTCCTTTGCTTCAAAAGTCTTTTTGTTATTTCCCAGTTACTGTTGAATCCAGATGATGACCATCATTAGTCTGGGGCCAATGCTTGTCTTTCTTTCTAATAAGATGAGTTTTTGGCAAATGCCCTCAGGAGAGTTTTGTTTATTCAGTACAGACACACACAAACACACAGACACAAAGGTTACACTCAGTCTTACCTTAAAAGCTGGTTTTATGCTTGCTGATTGCTATGGGCAGGTCATGTAGGCACCCTCACATCCTCCTTCCCCAACTATTTTTTATAATTTGTAAATTATCCTAAGGTTGTGATAACAGAATGATTATATGAACAAATGTATGAGAAGTAAGATCCTTTTCTCCTGCTCTCTTTCTCTTCTTCTCAAAGCCATGTGCCCACATGCACAGACAGACACACACGCTTTTTTAGCTACCTGGGAATATTTGAAATATTGTAGTAATAGAACTGGAGTTCTAAAATAATAGAACTGGGGTTCTAGAATAATCTTATAAATTAAAATATGTAATACCATATAAACTTAGAGTTTAGGTAAGTTTACTTAGTTGTGTCTAGCCATCACCTGTGGATTAAGGAGAATTAAGTTTAATTCCATTGTGTTGTAAATGCTGCAAAATGCTTTATAAATTCTTAAAGGGGAAGGGGAAAGAAATGACATAAGATCTTACTTTTCATCACTTTTTTTGCAGAATATTTCTCAAGAATGCATACAGTTCTGAAAGGAAAAAAATCTAAATTAATTTAACATGTAGCAAAAAGAGGTATTTTTACAAAATTTAGAGACAGCAAAATATCATCATTACACTTTGAATGAGGGAAAGTGGATGGCATGTTTTTGTGCTACTCTATAGCCACTGTCATGTCATGTAGCACCAGTGAGGACAGTGTTAATGTGAAGAAAGAAGCTCTTCAAGTAAATACAGTACCATTTATCTCACTGATGAAAACTACTAAACTTTACCTGAGAGAAAAGAATAGACATCATAAAGGAATACTGATAAAGATACATCATGTTTTCCTGCCAGGTTGATAAATGTGTTTATGATTTAGAAAGTATCCAATGAATAGATAGATTAGAGCCATGAACCACTCAAAGCAACACATTACTAAAGATTTTTTTTTTCTTCCTTTTTTCTTTTAACTGTAAAATGTAGGTAAGATTAACTATTATTTTGATATCTCATAAAATAATATTGACCTTTCAGAATCCAAGCCCAGGAAGTTCACATTTCAGTTTTGATGTATTCATGCACACAAACACGCATGCAATTTTGAATAGTTATTGAAATAAATGTGTATGGTTTCAAGTTTATATTTGAATAGCAACATGAAATGTGCATCAGTTTCTCTTTAATCAAAGCTTTTTCCATTGGACAGTCTTCTGAAGTAAAATCTGGATATTAATTTTAAATGTTGGAACATAAAAATTTTTTTAAAAGGAACTTTCTCCAAGGACAAAATTCTGGACGGAGACTTACAGAAAGAAGTACGAGAACTAACTGAAGTCCTCAACACACATTTCCAGAAAATTGCCAAAGGCAATGTTTAAATGAACAGCAGATTGGTGCTGTTTAAGTTCAGTGGGTGCAGTATGTCACTTTGAGGCACTTTCTTATTCTGTTAGTGGATTGGTCAGAACAGAGCTCTCTTCCGGTTTTGCTATACAGGATAAATGACCTGCTCTGCCTTGTCAACCTGTCAACATGGCCTGACCTATAATACAGACCTAACTTTTGCTGTGAGCAACTTTTGAGATACTCATTTCCCAAAGGAGATGTACATGTTACACAGTAGCTGGGATTGATTCTGAAAAAAACGCTGTCACATCATTAAGACTTAGAAGCATTTTCTGACCCCTTAGTGGGGAAACAAAAGGTTTTCTTCCAGTCTATTTAGTGGGCTGCAGCTCAAGATGTTAGATGTTAGATCAAGTGTCCTCAGATTTTGATCATTGACTCAACACCTCCCATCCAGGAAACACATTTCACATCACCATTGAAATGTGGATGTCAGAGGACTTAGAAAATCTTCTGAAAAAGAACAAAGTAGCCTGAACTTAACTACTGAAGAGCAGTTTCTATTCCTTTGTAAAATTTTTTGTGCCTATGTCTATTTTCCCATTCTATGAACTGTTTTTTATAGTTATAGATACATTAATTCAAACTTAGAAAAAAACCTAAATAGTTTCTTTTTTTGGTATAAGCACTAATTTTGTAATGCTGCCAAATTCACCTGCACATCAGCATGAACAAAGACACCAATACAATAAATATTTGAAAATATCTATATTGCATTAGATTTTTATTTTTTTTACAGTAATTAAACATTGTTAAGAAAAAAACAAGATTTCCTGAACCTTTCTCACCTAGTATTTTGTTGGAGAAAGACAACCAGATGAAAACTTTCTGTATATTTGGACAATTTAAAGATTAAAATGTGCAGATAAACTCTTGTTCCCTTTGATTCTCTTAAGCATGAGTTAAAGTCTTCATGTTCTCTAGCTGAAGATGAGTGCAATGGACTTGACATTAATTGTAACATTAAAATATTTTTAAGATGTGAATTCCAACATTAAAAAAAAACCCTCCATATGAAGTACAACAGGAAATTTCAAAACACAGAAAACAGAAAAGAGAGTAATATTACTTGGATGCACTCCTGCTTACATAGGAGTCTAGTATAGTTTTAGAAATAAGTAAAATAAAATATTTCAGTTTTACCATAGGAAGTTAATTAATGATTTTCAACTACATTACTTTTCCTATTTTGAGAACTCTAGTGAGATGGGAAACAGCCCAGAGGACTCAAGTTTTGCTGTGTACCACCTACAGTGCTTCAATTCATGCTAGGAAAAAGGTTATTCTGTGTATTTAGTAGTGAAAGAATCCCACAGAAAGTATCTCAGGGCACACACACAAAGGGAGAAAACACGGTTTTCTTATGTCCACAGTTCTGGGTACTGAACTTCTCAATCTCAACCTCAGAAAGCCTCACAGGGCTGCTGCTCCATGAGGTTGGGGTGTCCCCGTGGAGTATCATGGCAGGCCCTGGCAGCCAGGACCCATCCCACCACCCAGTCAGGAGCAGGGCAGCCAGGGGACAATGGGGCACCCCAGCCCTGGGCATTGGACACCTCACTGGGGATGGGGACAGGCTGAGGCCAGGCTAGGACATGGGGCTGAAGGTGTGCTTGGCTCAGAGGGCCAGACTAAGCAAGGCTGTGGGAAGCTGGAGACCAGCTCTGCTACAGCATCCCTGGGGCAGGGAATGTAAGGCACAGGTTGCTTAGAGAGGTTGTGGAGTCTCCCACTTTGGAGATGTTCAATATATCCACCTGGACACGTTGCTGGGCAACAGGTTCTAGGTGGCCTTTCCCTGAAGAGGGGGGTTGCACAGGATAAAATTAAGGTCCCTTCCAATCTCAATCATTCTGTGACTCTGTGATTCTGCCATCTAAAAAGATTTTTAGTTTTCTGAATTTTCAGGTTTGTTATAAAACACTAGAAATAAAATGGGACAAATATACTTTTTAGACTCAAAAAAGCATGCAAAGTATTTTGTTATTTCAAATCCTGTAAAATTCTACTACTACTAACAATAATGATAAACCCTAGAATCGGTGTTGCTTTGTCCTTTTTTGATAGTTTTCATTTTAAAGCAGATTGGTTGTAAAATTAACAGAAATTAAAGCTGCATTGTTGTAAACTGAACAAGTATACAATGCTCTCTCTCTCAACATCTTAGAGCCGGGGCTTCCCAGTAGAATGTAATGGAAGATATTACAGAATAATATGATTTGAATTAATCAACAGGATCATAACATCATATGAAATTGGCTATTTTAAGAAATCTAATCACCAACATTGTGCCGTATAATTATGCTTATCATCTTCCTTTAGAAATATTATACGAGCTGTATTTAATACAGAGTGCCTATGATATTTGATTAAAAATCATGTTTAATGTTGACTGCATAAGATCATGGCACATATTAAAATATTAAAAAAGCCATAAAATGTATTTTGTGTTTGAAATAATAATGCCATAGTCACCGATTGTATAGATAATAAAGCAATTTTAAAATGGATTATCCAGTTATGAGCATTTAATGAAATCCCAGTAGTAATTACCTTATCAAATGGTGGGGAACATAGAAGAAAAATATGAATGACTGACAACCAATGAAGGTGATAAATAAATGTCTGATATTTTGCTGAAGTGTCATTAAATGCTGGTCATAGGTTTATGACAAAACATACTCTTTTCCTTTTGAATAAAAAAGGAGCTGAAGATTTTCCCATCATTATATTTAGGGAACTCTGAAAGCAAATGCAAGAGTCATCACTAAATAATGCTTGCTTCACTGGAATGGATAAACCAGATATTTCCTGATATGATCATTAACCACTCAGTTCACTGTGGATCAGTGATAATGGCACACTGAGTGTAAGGAAATAAGTGGCACGTAATTAGCTTTTTCAAATAAAACTAATTAGAAGAAAAATAACAACAAAGTAATACATATGAGAGTGTGGTAATTAAAAAGAGTAGGACAGATAATCGTACAATGGTAATTAAAAGATGTGGTAAATGATAGATGCTGCATGCTAAATTTTTATATTTCTCTGCTTTATTTTGTTTTCATTTGTTTTTAAGATTCACTTTTTATATATTGGCTCTGAATTAACCCCTTGGCAAAAAAAAAAATTTCCTACCAAGTGCACATGGATATTTATTGTAACTTTTTATTTTATTTTTTCATCCAACAAAAGCAATTAGCTCAATCCTTGGGGGTCTTTTGTGTGCATTTTGATTCTGGTATTTTTAGACTTCTAAGTAGAGAGGAAAATAATAATATCTGGAAAATATGAATCAATTCTTTAAAGATAATCATCCAAAAGTCTTGAGTGTGGCTTCTGAGGTACATAAGTCCTTGAAAATAATGGAGTAATCAGTGATTTTCATTCACACATAGTTTGTGGAAGTATGTATCTCACACTCGGAAAATTAAAGACAATTATAGTTATCCTGAAAATATTGTCAAGCTGTTCTTATTAAGTGAAAGTGCATGTTTGAGAAAACATATATTTTGTATATGGAATAGAGATTGTGAGGATGTTTTTTTATTACTATTCCCTGTTAAGGCATCCGCAACATCAAACTTTGTATGCTTGCATCCAGGGTAGCCATTCAGAAAGTCCCTGAAAGCCCAGGCTCTTGGAGTCTCAGCAGGTAGAGACTCCTCCTTGTAAAAGAGCGGCTGCTATGCAGTAAAATGAAGAATAAAGAGTCATGGAGGGTGTAAGAAAGAGCAATGATGAAGGAATTTACTGGAAAACAGAGTGCCCTGGGAGGGGAGACTCCTGGATAAAGGAGACCTTGAGGAATTGCTTTCACATGAACTGCAGATCAGGTTCCATCTCCTTTTATTTCTTCCCAGCATCCCCTGCATTTGCCCTCTTTGCTTCAGTGAATTCTAATTTTACAAGAAATAGCTCTTTCCCTTGGCTATACTGCAGAACATGATTTCTTTTTTTGAAACATCCTATAGCTCAGGGTTGATGCAACTCTCCAAAACATTAAGTTATTCATAGAGAATATAAGCTGAGCAGAGTCAAGGTCATTTGTTTCATTCATTCATTTCACTGCCTAAGTTCATTCTTTGAAAACAATGATTTCTTGTAAATAGGGGATGCAAATGGATACCATTTTTAAATTTAACTAATAAACCTCTGTGATTTAAAGATCACTATCAGTGAATAAATCTTTATTTGTACACCTAATAAATTAGTTCTTCAAAAGACCTAAGAGATTTATGGTGCCTCTTCAGATCTGAGTACAGTCAGTCTTACTTACATGTTGTTTAGGACATTGCTGAGCATTTACATAATATCCTACCTCGGCAGTGTCAGAGCACTTAAGTACTCTGAAGTGAAGTTATGCCAGTTGGCCCAAGGAGTGTCCAAAGAGTCTGATATGAAGAAGATGCAAATTGTTCTTTCAGATTCAGATACTAAAAGCCTCACGATATTAGGAGATCATTCATGGAATATTGGGATTTTTTAAAAACCATTTTTTCTCCATAAATGTCTAGAAAACAGAAAGTGTTTTCTCTAAAAGTATTTGGATATGAACATGTACGTGTTTATACTATATATACATATATGTACATATACATACACACACATACATAAAATATATAGAGATTAAATACTTCTAACAACTTCTTGTCAGTAAACAGCTAATGAGAAGTCATATTTCTTTGAAATTAGGAAAGGAAAACCAAAATTTGTTCCATGTCTAGTTACATTTTCAGTGACATAATCATCTTTTCCTAAGGCATATTTTACTACATGAGGATGGTTTTGCCTTGCCTTGCCTTCCCTTGTCTTGTCTTGCCTCTCCTTCCCTTCCCCTGCCTGCCCTGCCCTGCCCTGCCCTTTCTGCCCTGCCCTTTTCTTCTCCTTCCCTCTCTCCTTCCTTTTTCCCTTTCTGTTCCCTTTCCCCTTCCCCTTTGTCTTCCCCTTCTATATATATATATAAACCTTCCAAGCTCTGGAAATCAAAAGATTAGGTTTATTACTGTTAAGGGAGTACCTGAAGAAAGAGTCAACCTACTTTCACTGTGTGTGAGTTCACAGAATCACCTAATAGTTGAGGTTGGAAGGGACCTCTGGAAGTTATCTGGTCCAATCCTTCCGCTCAAGCAGGGTCACCTTGGGCCAGTTGCCCAGGACAATGTCCAGACAGCTTTTGAATATCTCCATGGATGGAAACTACACATCCTCTCTGGGCAACCTGTTCCCAGGTTCAGTCACCCTCACAGTAAAGTGTTTCCTGATGTTCAGAGGGAACCTCCTGTGTTTCCCGTTTATGCCCATTGCCTCTGGTCCTGCCACTGGGCACCACTGAAAAGAAGCTGGCTCCACCTTCTTTGCAGAACTCCCTTGGGCTCAGTGTATTAAGTATTTTTTCAATAAAAGAAGTTTAACCAGAGACAGTAAAGAATATCTACATTTCATGTGCATTCTGAAATTAATAATCCAACCAAAATGAGAAAAAAACAAGCTCACAAGTTTACTTAAAAAAAAAAAAAAGATTGATTGCTTCAATAAAGGTGGGAGCTCTTGACTTTTGTAATTTTGATTAAAGAAGCAGAAAGCATCCAGACTGATAATACTGGGGAGGGGGTGGAAAGGAAATTGCACTAACCTTTTCCATGAATATGTCATTAAAATTAAACCATGGCAAAATAGGACTTTCAGATTATCAGATAATAATTGAAATCTCCCTTGAGCAGATCTAGTAAAATAACCCTGGAGTTTATTAGCAAAATGAAATCTTATAAATAGTACCTCTAGTAACTGAATTGTCACATCTTTGCTTTCAGTGTCTCATTTTGGTAGTTAATAGCAGACATCACTTTTTATTACTTTACCATTCTAGAATTAATTCAATAAAGATCAAGATTTCTTGACCTGGAGAGATGCTATAAAGAATGTTTATTTACCCAACCTTACAGTGGAAACAGGCTGAGCTGGAATGACTTTCACATAGACATTTACATGTCCCACACACTTCCTTAGAATTAAGAAATACACAATATATAATGCATGCAAAACAATACTTTAAAATATAATTTTTCCTTTAAATAAAATGTAAAATATAGAGTAAATATTCAGTCATTTTTATGAGTCATAACATATCAATAAGACTTGCCAGCAACAATTTGGAATTCTTAGTTTTTACATACAAATTACAAATATTCATGTGTTTAAATTCTAGAGGTGTAGAGGAGTAAGAATGCCTGATGTTCTTTGGCACCTACAGGTAATAAAATCTGTTTCTGGCAGATCACCCAATTTGGTAATTACCTGAAAAAAAATGGTTTGAAAGAATTTATTGCCTGTTAAAACCTGATAATTTTAGAGCAGGCAGTAAGATAATTCTTTTGTCTGTAAATAAATTTTATGCAAAGAAAGGTTATGCCAGCGTTTTGAGAAAAATTTAGTAGTAGAAACTCAAGTTACTGTTCACAACATGTGATTTCAAGAGATGACAGTGGAAGAGTCATCAAAGACTGCAATGTACTGCATTACTGCAGAGAAAAGGAGTTTGGTGCATGATTAGATATGATTAAACAACACGCAGAAAATGGAATAAACTATACTGTATGTATACTGATATATACCACATAAAGCGAAACTGTTCACTTTCTCCCATCAAAATAAAACCCAAAGCAAACCCCAAAGAGTATGTCCAATTGCTACCCAAGTTACTTTGCATAACTTTGATACAATCGAACTAACTTATGTTATTCTCTGAAATAGGATGTTGATTTAAATTTGAAATATTTAAAATTGATGTATTTTAAGGTTAGGTCACTATTTATGGTACATTTAATGTTTCTTATGACAACCTGGTATTTGAGTAACGAAGAAGAAGAATTAATACTTTCATAGTGTCTATGCACTCAATTGGCATCATTTTCTCAGGTGGTTGTGAAATTAGAAAAAAAGAACAACTTTGCTCTCTTAATCGTTCCTAACACAATGGTTTGTTACTCAAAATCAAAACCTGCTTACAAAATAATTCACCTAAAATTTTTTATTAAATCTGAAAGTTTCAGTCTAAACTTTTGAACTGACAAAGAAGGGTGTAGGGTCTGTGTATTCTGCTCTGGCGGTAGATCTGAATGAAATACAATGGCAGTAACAGAGAAGCGGAAGCGGAAGCGGGAAGGGAAGGGAAGGGAAGGGAAGGGAAGGGAAGGGAAGGGAAGGGAAGGAAAGGAAAGGAAAGGAAAGGAAAGGAAAGGAAAGGAAAGGAAAGGAAAGGAAAGGAAAGGAAAGGAAAGGAAAGGAAAGGAAAGGAAAGGAAAGGAAAGGAAAGGAAAGGAAAGGAAAGGAAAGGAAAGGAAAGGAAAGGAAAGGAAAGGAAAGGAAAGGAAAGGAAAGGAAAGGAAAGGAAAGGAAAGGAAAGGAAAGGAAAGGAAAGGAAAGGAAAGGAAAGGAAAGGAAAGGAAAGGAAAGGAAAGGAAAGGAAAGGAAAGGAAAGAAAGAAAGGAAAGGAAAGGAAAGGAAAGGAAAGGAAAGGAAAGGGAAAGGGAAAGGGAAAGGAAAGGGAAAGGGAAAGGGAAAGGGAAAGGGAAAGGGAAAGGGAAAGGGAAAGGGAAGGGAAAGGGAAAGGGAAAGGGAAAGGGAAAGGAAAGAAAACCATCCTCATGTAGCAAAATGAATCTTAGGAAAAGATCTTTCCCTTATGATTATGGTACTGAAAATTTAACTAGATGTGGTACAAATTTTGGGTTTCCTGTCTTAATTTCAAAGAAATATAACTTTCATTAGCCGTTGACTGACAAGAAGTTTTTAGAAGTATTTAATCTATAAAAAGCAAAGTATGAAGTGACCCAGTTACAGGCATAGACAGATGTACAGTCTTCTAACTGGCTGTCTACATAATTGTAGCTCATAATATTATGCATAGATACCCTGTCTTGTATTTATCCATGAGCTATCTGGGGGACAAAGTCAGGCTACGCAAGTAAGACTCAGAGTACAAGGTTGTTTCTTGAAGAGTTTCCCATGTTTACCTCATTATTCCATCCATCTTAATCTTCTTGTTTGGTCTAATGGTGTCTTGCATCTCTGAAAGTATTTAATCTATATACTTACAAGACAAGTATCTGTAAAGCATCCCTCACAGTTTTAGTTTGTTTCCTTTATGTCCTCATTCAAGCAAAAGGAAAGGGACAGTGATAAATGATCAAGGTATTAACATATTTTTTTAAAAAATAATAAAAATTCTTATGTGCAATTATGCCTCCCATGATATAGTTAGCAGTTAACAAACTCCAAAGACATTTTCAAATTCTTTTGCTTTATATTTTTACGACCTTTCTGATATCTGCCACTTCAATTTCTGCTTTTTTCTCCATCACAGAGCTGACTTATTTCTAGTAAGCAGCTCAGTATAATGAGCTGGCTGATACCATTGTGTTCTCATTGAAAAAGTTCACGGCTCATAGATTCCCTGATATATCTCATTTTAGTGTGTAGAAAAAGAGGAACTGTCCAGTGAATATCAGTGATTGCATGATTCTGACCAATATTATGAATTAAAAGCTTGATTTATTAAGTAGTATTCAAATAACTTTTGATTATGGAAGTTCTGTTGATAACTTTAAATTAATATAATCTTAATTTCCTTTAAACTCTTTTCATACTCTCCCATAGAGTTACTGTGAGTTAACTTATATTCAGTAGATACAGAAATTTAGCATCACAGAGATGTGCACTCACACAGAGATTACACTATGGTTTGTTTTTAATTCAGTCCTTTTGTTGTTGTTGTTTTCCTGAAGACACTAAATTATATGCTTATTTCACCTCAACAATTTACAGTGATGTGACTTAATACTGGACTGGATATTCAATCTTACAGAGTGGAAAACGTTAATCAGAAACAGCATTTTAGCTTAAATTGAAGTAATAATATTTTTTATTGACAAAAACCTTAATTCATCCTTTCTTCTCTATCTCAGACACAAATATGAATAATAAATATTTTCCACTCTAATTATTAAATATGGGCAATAGTGCCTAATACATTTAATCGATCTTTAAATGTTAGAATGTAATATCTAAATAAAACTACAGTTGTATGACAGATAAAAGTATTATAGTACTGTGAAAAGTACAATTCTTATAGTTAAATGATAAACTTTTTTTAAAAAATAAAATATTATGTTCTCATCATAGGCAGAACTAGATACAACAGATCACATTTTCCTTTTCATTTTTAGGCTTTATAATAAAAAACTGTTTTTCACTTTCATTTTTCACAAAATTGCTAGATCTTAACTTCACAACGCCTTTTGTCATTTTGCTTTTTACTTTGAATTTGTTTTATTAAATTATTCAAGTTCAGTTATTAGTGAGAAAAAGGCAATAGGAAAATCTCTCCAAATGTATCCAGTTTCTTAAAAAAAAACAGATTACTTTGATTCTTCAGATTATTTTGCAGAGAATCCTAGATTTGAATGCCACAAAGAGACACACAGGATTTTAGAGAAAGTTAATTCTGAAGTCTTCATTGTTTTGGTGATAGTCATGGTTTAATCCCAGTCAGCAACTAAACACCACATAGCTGCTCTCTCACTCTGCCCTGGCAGGATGGGGGAGAGAGCAGAAAAGTTAAAGTGAGAAAACTTGTGGGTTGAGATAAAGACACTTTAATAAGAAAAGCAAAAGCCACACACACAAGCAAAGCAAAACAAGGAATTCATTCACTCCTTCCCATGGGCAGGCAGGTGCTCAGCCATCTCCAGGAAAGCAGGGCTCCATCACGCGTAATGGTTACTTGGGAAGACAAATGCCATCACACTGAACGTCCCCTCTTCCTTCTTCTTCCCCCAGGTTTATATGATGAGCATGACGCCATATGGCATGGGATAGCCCTTTGGTCAGTTGGGGTCAGCTGTCCCAGCTGTGCCCCCTCCCAGCTTCTTGTGCACCCTCAGCCTACTCGCTGGTGGGGTGGGGTGAGAAGCAGAAGAGACCTTGGCTCTGTGTAAGCACTGCTCAGCAATAACAAAAACATCCCTGTATTATCAACACTGTTTCCAGCACAAATCCAAAACATAGCAGCATGGAAACCACTATGAAGAAATTTAACTCTATTCCAGACAAAACCAGCACATACATCTAAACCTAGGAGAACAGCAAGCTTGTGTATGTCAGAGCTGTATAGGAGTAGTAGTGGCCCACACACAGTGAGGACACATTGGAAGAGAGATGGAAATCCTTTATGCCTTTAGTCTGGCATACACTGACCACAAGAAGTTAACTTTTTGGTTGGTTTTCAAGAGGTCTGTTTTTTTTTCTGGAAGAAATGTGTTCCAGTCACATCTCCCTCAATTTAGAGTAAGTTGGCCTTAAACCTTTTTCAGGAATCAGAAAATTCTAGAACACAGAGTCTGCAATTTGTTTATGAATGTATTGTTTTTCATAGTATCTTTTTCATTTATTTGTAAAACACACATATTTTTAAAAATAGTTTCCCTATTTACATCCCCTTTTCCTCACACTATTATTCTGGTGATCCTGAAGGAAACATCTAGACAACCCTAGCACCCACAAGACTGTGGAGAGTAGGAGAGTCTTTGACGGGCTGAGGGACTGGGGAAGGTGCCCCATTGGACCTGGTGTTTGCAAACAGAGAAGGACTTCTGGTTAATGTGATGGTTGGAAGCCATCTTGGGCATAGTAAACATGAAATGATGGAGTTTTCGAATCTTGGAGAAGTAAGGAGGGGTTTAACAGAACTGCTACCTTGGACGTCTGGAGGGCAGAAGTCCTACAAGAAGGGGGCCTACAGGAAAGCTGGAGAGGGACTTTTTACAAGGGCATATAGTAATAGGACAAGGAGTAATGGCTTTAAACTGAAAGAGGGTTTAGATTAGCTATAAAGAAGAAATTCTTCACTATGAGGGTGGTGAGGCACTGGAAGCAGTTGCCCAGAGAAGTTGTGGATGCCCCATCCCTGGAATTGTTCAGGGCCAGCTTAGATGGGGCTTAGAGCAACCTGGTCTAGTGGAAGGTGTCACTGCCCATGGCAGGCAGGTTGGAACTAGATGACCTTTAAGGTCCCTTCCAACCGAAACCATTCTATGATAGGAGCAAGCCATCACTATATGCTGAAAGATGAGCCAGCAGGAAAGAAGACTGGCCTGGCTGAAGTGAGAGTTTTAGCTGGAACTCAGGGAAAAAAAACAGGGAGTTAACAATGCTACAACCTTTAGAAGAAGAGGCAGGAAACTCAGGAGGACTACAAGGATGTTGTGAGGTCATGCAGGGAGAAAACTGGAAGGGCTAAGTCTCAGTTAGTAATTAATGTGGTTACTGCTGTAAAAGACAATTAGAGGAGAATCTCTGTCCTTTATTGGACATGGGTGAAAACATAGTGTCAAAGGATGAGGAAAAGGCTGAGGAACTTAATGCTTTCTTTGCCTTACTCCTTAATAGTAAGACCAGTTTTTCTCAAGGTACTCACCCCCTGAGCTGGAAGACAGGGACAGGGAGCAGAATGGAGCCCCATAATGCAAGGGGAAATGGTTAGTGACCTGATACACCACCTAGTCACACACAAGTCTATGGGGCCAGATAGGATCCACCCAAGGGTACTGAGGGAGCTGGTGGAAGTGCTCACCAAGCCACTTTCCATACTTTATCAGCAGTCCCGGCTAACTGAGGAGGTCCCAGTCAAGTAGACATTAGCAAAAGTGACACCTATCTACAAGAAGGGCCAGAAGGATGATGCAGAAAACTACAGGCCTGTCAGTCTGACCTTGGTGGAGGGAAGGGTTACGGAGCAGATCATCCTGAGCACCATCACGCTGCACATACAGGACAACCCAGTGATTGGGCCCAGTCAGCATGGGTTTATGAAAGGCAGGTCTTGCTTGACTAACATGATCTTCTTCTCTGACAAAGTGACCCACTTAGTGGATGAAGGAAAGGCTGTGGATGTTGTCTACCTGGACTTTAGTAAAGCCTTTGACACCGTTTCCCACAGCACCCTCCTGGAGAAACTGACTGCTTATGGCTTGGACAGGCATACTCTTCACTGGGTAAAAAAGTGGCTGGATGGCCAGGCCCAGAGAGTTGTGGTGAATGGAGTTAACTGGAGTTAACTGGAGTTAACTCCAGTTGGTGGCTGGTCACAAGTGGTATTCCCCAGTGCTCAGTGCTGGGGCCAGTTCTCTTTAATATCTTTATCAATGATCTGGATGAGGTGATCTAGTGAGCCCTTAGTAAGTTTGCAGATGACACCAAGTTTGGTGGGAGCATTGATCTGTTGGAGAGTAGAAAGGCTGTACAGAGGGATCTGGACAGGCTGGATTGGTGGGCTGAGAACAATTGTATGAGATTCAACAGTGCTAAGTGCTGGGTCCTGCACTTCGGTCACAACAACCCTATGCAATGCTACAGGCTTGGGGAAGAGTGGCTGGAGAGCTGCCTGGCAGAAATGGAGCTGGGGGTATTGGTCAACAGCTGGCTGAACATGAGCTAACAGTGTGTCTAGGTGGCCAAGAAGGCCAATTACATCCTGGCCAACAGCATCCTGGTTTGTATCAGCAATAATGTGTCTAGCAGGAGTAGGGCAGTGATCGTGCCCCTGTACTTGGCACTGGTGAAGCCATACCTTGAATACTGTGTTCAGTTTAGGGCCCCTCGCTACAGGAAGGACACTGTGGTGCTGGAGCACATCCAAAGAAAAGCAACAAAGCTGTTAAAGGGCCTAGAGAACAAGTCTTATAAGGCGCGGATGCAAGAAATGGGGTTGTTTAGCCTGGACAAAAGGCGGCTGAGGGGAGACCTTATTGTGCTCTCTACAACTACCTGAAAGGAGGTTGTAGCAAGGTGAGTGTTGGTCTTTTCTCCCTAGTAACAAGTCATAGGACAAGAGGAAATGGCCTCAAGTTGTGCCAGGGGAGATTTAGTTTGGATATTAGGAAAAATTTCTTCACTGAGAAGGTTATTAAGCATTGGAACAGGCTGCCAAGGGAAGTGGTTGAGTCACCATCCCTGGTGGTATTTAAAAGACATGTAGACATGGCATTAAGGTGCATGTTTTAATGGTAGACATGGTAGTGTTAGGTTGGCGGTTGGACTCAATAATCTTAACAGTCTTTTCCAACCTAAATGATTCTATGATTCTATGCTTGGAGGGAGCTGTACATATACAGCCAGATTCAGGTATCAGTGTCTAAGGGGTGGATTAGACATAATCTTTATATAAATGCATTACAGCCAAGATTAGTGGTCATTTAGTAACCAAACCCACTAAGTTTCATACTGTGTCTAATTATTTCAAGTTTGTCTAATTCAGATTGGACCACACTATGAAATTTCTATAACTAGATATGTGGCTGGGAAAAGCTACTTCCCAAATTATGGCATCTAATGCTAAACTGACCCTAAATTTGTGATTCCTCAAGAAACATTTTAAAAAAAAAAAAAAGTGTTGACTGATATTTGCTTTATATCAATCTAATTTATTAGTATCTACAGACAATTATGTTTATTCAAATATATAAGGAGCATGACACACAATTATCTAAGAAGGCAGAACTTTTTTGTAAATTGCTCTTTCATATTTTGCTATTGGTGTTTAAAATATATTGCTAATATAAAGACTAATGAAGCTAAAGACTTAAAGCTAATGAAAGACTGTTACACTCATTTATTGACCAACATCAGTAAATTATGGTTTAGATTCCTTGTTCTCATAGTTCTGTCTAATACAGGCCAGTCAAAGGATAAATCCTTAAGTATTTTTATCTGGATACTTCAGCCTAAATAGGGGCTGAAGTATGGTTTTCTAAGGGGATTTGTGCTTTCAGTCCTTAATGGATTTTGTTTTGTAACCTCTCCCAGAGTCTTACAGTACATATACCTGAAAGTTTTGCTTGTGACTACCTACAATTTACCTCTTGAAGCAGTAATTTTAAAAATACATATTGTATGCAAGTTGTTGATACCATTTCACATTTTAAACATGATGGTCCAGATCCAACTGAGGGTAAAGAACATACAGTGTAAACAAGAGAAGTTTGACACTAAAGAAGAACAAAGATCTTTTTGGTTTCATTTCCTTAGAAAACAGGATGCTTTTCTTAAAGACAGACATTTTAAGTCTATGGTGAGAATTATCCCTCTGAAAAACATAGACTTCACCACTCAAATGGATATGACTATGGCAAGATATTTTTAACTTAAAGGATTAAAAAATGAGTGCAGCCAAAAAAATCAATTCTAATACATATTAAAGTAAAAAAAGTCTTCTAAAATTGAATTTCTCTGTCTGGCCCCCTGACCTGAGAGAATATAATAATTTAATGTATGATTTCTTCATCCTGGGTTACTCCTTTTTTCTATTTGCCAATGCATATTGTTGTTGTTCCACAACTATTTGTTTCTAGTCAGATCAAGATGGTTTCAAGTTCTCTGGATTTTCAGCATCTGTTTCTTAAAGAATGGACTCAAATATATTGAGGATATTTTACAAGATTATTCACTGTGAAAACAGATGCATTTTTTAAAAAAGACAATTTCTGAACATAGACTAATTAATTTTCTTTATCTCTAGCTAGATTCCTAGCTCTTCTATTAATTCCTTTGGAGTGATTGAAGGTTACAGAACACAGCTAATGTTCTACATGATGACTGAACGCTTTGCAAAAGGAGTTCATTACTGTGTTTAGTAACACTATGGTGAAAACAGTCTTGTCATTATAAGTCTAGGTTTATAGTGTTTTTATATTTCTGCACTGGTTTACGTTGCAAGGTTTTGATAGTGGGGTGGAGGGGTTGCAGGGGTGGCTTCAGTGAGAAAAGGCCAGAGCTGGCCCAAGGTAGAATAGCATAGAGCTCTTTGTGTATCTAGTGATATCAAACTCAGCAAACTGACAAGGTGAGATGAAAATGCCATCTAAACCTACAGTGATAAAAACTACCCTAGATAATTAAAAAGATGAAATTGTGGGCTGAATTTTTTGCAAAGTCTTTGCACAGCCCCAGATGATCAAATTTAGTCCTATGAAAAATTAGAAGACTATCCTTATGCAGAAGAATGAACTGGTGGCTCTAAACCTAATCTGAGCTTTCTGGGCCCTCAGTAAGCACCTTGCTGACAATCTGCATAGAAAAAGAACCTTCTTCTTCCACGTGAATCACCAGCTGCTGGCCAGGTCTCTAAGCACTGTCAGCTGCAGATGTAAATCAGAGGGTCTTGCTGGCATAGGAAAGATTGTTCTGCATTCCTTGGCTACTGGGTCAGTGTAGGTTTTAAATTGCTTTGCACAAAGCTTTAGCAGGTATCTAATCTAGCTGTCACTGACAAGCAAGCATGACATTTCATTTTCTAAAATATGAATGCATGTATGTATCTGAATGCATGAAAAAGAGTGTACTGAAATCATCCTGTCTGAGCCCTTTTGTAACACATGTAAGTCTTTCATGAATAAAATTCATCCAGGCCACATATTAAAAGATAATCCCAAACATCTGCCTGTTAAAAGAGAACTTTGGAATCATTACTTTTAAAATAACATTAGAGACTTCAATGGATTTCTTAGACTTTATTAATAGTGGTGGGATTGCATTAATTGAAATGGACTATTTGAATCCCTGTCAAAATGAAATTAATTATATTTGAGCTGTCTTGTCAGAATTGTTAAATGAAAACTGCTGAATGACACATGGACATGGAAGAAGACAGTAGTATATGAACTGAAAGATATTAGAAAAATAAAATCTGTGAACTTAAAGAACAGGGAGAGTAATTTAAATTTGTGTCCAGCTATTATATCCTTGTCTTGTTTATCTCTAATATCTATGACAATCACAGCTATAGATTGCTATATTTTTTTTAAAGAATTGCAAGAGGGAATTTCCCAGTAATTATAATATTGTATTGTCCTGCCTTTTACTCCAGAAGGCAATACTAACTGGTGGTCTGTACTTTTAGTAATTTAAAATATTTTACCAGATGAACTACTGTATACATGCAAAGTATTTTAATGTAATTTCTTTATAATCAGGATAAATTAAAATATGACATAGTCTTTCCTGGAACTTTTTCTAAAAATTCATTTAAATAAATGTTAGTTACTTCTGACATAAATGACAGTTAAGCATATGAATTTTCAAATGCTAATTACTTAAAAGAAATATCTTGCCTGAAATATATTTGCAATACACTGTTCCTACTAAACTTTATGACTGTTGGATGCTGCATAAGCATATACTTACCTCAATACCAAGGAAGCCTGAGATCTGCCTGGTAGAGTTATTGAGTAATTATGTCAAATAGTTCCAGTTCACGGTAATTATTCTCATTGCCAACAATCTGTATCTTTTTTTCTTACCTGACTCTTCTGCTTGCTCTAATGTGTAGCTTGTAATAGAATTTAACTACAGTATTAAAAAGAAATTAGTCCTTTTTCATCAACAATCTATCAATATGTGTTATGCTGTGAATAAGATGATCCAGAAAGCAAGTCTTCAATTAAAAAATCTAATTTTTGGTGATGATGAGTATGCAAGGTTCATGAAAGTTACAATCACTATTAGAAGCATATTTATTTAGCAATAATTGAAACAAAAGAAACCATAACATAAAGGCTAGATTGAATACGTCTAGAGGAGATAGAGAAGGATTTAGTCTGATATGTCTGTTTGACCAGCTCTGTACCACATTTTGCTCTCATAGATATATCATCCAGTAACTGAAAAAGAAAAAAAAGTGTAACATTTGCTCAGCTATAGAGAAACAGAATCTAATGTAGTAAAACCAAACCTACCAGAAAGTCTGAACAACAAAGGATCTTTTTAATTTTAAAAAAATATTTATTTTATTTATTATTTATTTTATTTTAAATAAAAATATTTTTTAAAATAATAAAATAAAACCATAAAAATGCAACCTGAAACCTAGACAATAAAAATCTAAAATTTATTTTTAAAAATGTTAGGATATTTGAAAATCAAATTTAAGGAAATTAATCTTTAAGCAAAGTTCTAACAGGAATTGTGGACTTGGAGTTGCAAGCAAAGAATCTGACTAAGTCAGTTTTCCTCACTTAAAGAGGCAGTCTTTTGTGTGTGGTCTTTATGTACGAAATAAGAGAAATTACCCCCTCCTCTTACTGGTAATCTCTAGTGCTAACAGGAAATCCTTGAATATTTGTTAGTCATGGGGACCAATACGAGCACAGATATGTTCTGTTTATACACTGTTTATATCATATATAAAGTACATGTTTCAGATATATTTTGTAACATTTTTGTTCATAAGGTAACAAATAATGAAGTTGGGTATTTGAAGTCTATTAAAGTGTTTATATATAAAATCTTCATAAAAAGCCTTAAGTAATATGGTCATACAGGTAAATAAATCCCAGAATAAATAAAATATATTGTGTGAAGTAATAATAAAAGCATGCAAAATTCCAAACCTTCTACCATACTTTTAATATTTATCCCTCTAATTTTCTTCATCCTTTAAATTTTCTGAATAACTAGTGATAGAGACACATTCTATGTTATTTTTCAGCCCCCTATAGAGGCAAGCAGTCACTTCTGATTCTGTGATTTTGGTCTAAACCTAGATTAAAAATATTACATTCATTCAATTAATAGTATATTTCATGTGTTGTAATTTTAGGAGATGCATTGTCATAAAAGATACAAGTTTACCCAGAAAAAAAGGTTTTTTCTGGGTTTTTTCCTTCCTGCTTTCTATCAGTCCAAATCAAGACCATGACTAAGTCTAAAAGACTCAATGGCATAGAATGTTTAAGGCATTCCAGTATTGGTAAGAAAGACATGTAAATAAATGTTGCTGGAATCACTGTATCTTTGTTTTCTCCTGTAATACTAACGACATCTTCTCCTCCCCCATCTAAAACTACTTGAGTAGGGACATTTTTTTAAAATGAGTCCAAGTTGAGGCTTATAGTCAAATCTCTTTATGCAGATCAGAACACCCTAACTTATTATTTACTGCACTTTTAGCAATATATTTTTAATAAACTGCTTTTGGTTCTTCATCAGATTACAGATATTTTAATATTTTAAAATATTTGAATGACTGTAATGCTTTTGCTAGGTCAAAATTACTAGACATTCTGAGATCTATTTCAAAGAAATATATTTTCAAAGAAATATAACTTTATTTCACTGAACAAAGCAAAAAGGTTATATATTGTTTTGTCAGATTCCAATACTGAAGCTTCAGGTCTAATGATTTTTCACTTTCTCACATGAGAGGTCTTCGTACAGTTGTCAGGTTAAGTTCCCAAGAAAAAACTCACTGCAAGTCAATAATAGGGCACCCTTTTATGCCAACAAGGATTTTCTTGTATTGCATTTTTTTCTGAAAAAAAATAGACAGTGCCATGTAAAAGCTACATAGTTGATTTTTCAAAATAATTAATAATTATCAGTGGTTCTTTTCTTTCTAAGTTCTTACTTCACCAATCTTCACTTAATTTCAGAATTATTATTTTATGTGTAATCCCTGATAATTGATAAGTACTATAATACTAGATTTCCAAGGGTCTGTGATAGGCTGCAATTTAACTTTTTAGAGTTGTTTTTTAAACTGGTCAATTATTCGGTTTTACCACTAATTAGTAGATATTACAACATGGTTTTTTTTTTCCCTCTGGTTTATTAATCAAAATATGAAACACAACCAAAATAAATTACTTTCAGAAATAAAATATAACGTTCCAAATTATTTAATTTTCATCAAGTAAACTTGTAGTGTCACCAAAAGAAAATATAATGTTATCTTGACATATATACTTGCCATAAATATCTGTTAAGTTCCTGGAATAAGGGGCACCTTTTATGTTAATTTCAATAATAACTTATTAATTTATTGCCATATGAATTTTTCTATATTTTGCCTGAGATTTTGCAAGACTAAGAATATTTTGATTACAGAGATTATCCTATTTACTCTTAAAAAATGAGCAAAATACTCACTCCATATCATGTTTGCATCCTGAGAGAAATGGAAAATAAGCATTAATGGCCCATACAACTTGCAGAATAAAAACTCTATTTGAGAAGGCTTAGAATATTCTGGTATTAAAGTATATATGCCTACATTTATGTTTAGAATCTGTGTGAGTTTTTTATTGAAATAATACTCAGTGGTATTAATACATCAATCATCTTTCCCGCAATGTCAGAAATCAGTACTGCCTGAAAACAAATAACTTTTATGTTAAACTTGATAGCTCTACTATTTCTCTCTGTAAAAGGACCTTTTTCTTTGTAAGTATTTAATATGGACTTCTTATTTTCTTTACTACTGCTTGGTTTATGCCTCAGTTTACATCTTCCTCATTTGCCTAGTTTTTCATTAAAAAGTCTGTGGTTTTTATTCCTTCTCTATTCTATTTCTTTTCTATACAGTAAAATACCTTCAACCCCCCTGTGTTCTACAGGAAACATTTTTAAGTTAATATTCTTTTTCCTTGATTACGGACTTCAGATGTCATTCTTTGCATCATTCTTTCATGATCCCATTCACTATATGCATATAAGCAGTGCAATATATCTATGAGCGCTTAAACCTCAGCTAAAATTCATTCCTAGTTCTATAATCAGTTCCCCCTTATCTATCAAGGTTAAGTATGGTATAGCTTTGTCCTATGACAGAACATTGTTCATGTTAGAAAAAAGCCATCTATAAAAAAAAATAATCTCAATATATTTTAGTGCTGTGAGCATAAGAAATCCAAGGCATGTCGTGCAAATCAGTGTGTTTCTATTCCTAAATGTGATTTATTAGGTTTTAGGAGGCATCATATTTTGCCTCAGGTGTTCTCTATCTAGTAAGACCTACCCACAATAAAATAAACTTCCACGTTACCACTGTCACAACCAGTGATACTTCTGTTCTTTTCTCCATAGGATATCGCTTTTTCCTCCTTTTTCTTTTTCAGTCCTGACCAAAGTATCCAAACTAAGTTTCCACAATTTTAATTGTTCAACCTTAAAATAGTTCCTTAATCTCCAACTTGTTTCCAAAATCTCCCACTTACTGGCGTCCTTTGCTTGTGAGACAGAAATCATTTCAGAGCACTGTTCTCTGAGCTCACTGAAATCATCTGTGATCCCTGAAGTATTATATTACCCACTATTCTCAGTCCTGAAAGAAAAGTCAGTACTTCTGTGGCAGGATAATGACTTCATTCTTACCCATTGACCTAAGAAATACCTCAATTTATCCTTTATATATTTCTATTCTTTTTTAATGAAGAAACCTTCCTATATGTTTGACTGGGCTTTTTCCACCTTAGGTACTTAAAGATCTCTTTTGGACGAATAGTATTTATGTCTGGAATATATCTGGAGCTGAATAACCATCTACAGCTGTACCTTATAGTTCCTTCTGTTCTATTGAACTAGTTTTATTTTTAGAGTTCTCACCTGGATTTCCACAATGAGAATATGGTAAGGAGTTCTTGTTCTGTGAGGTTGCTTATATATCTTCCATCTTTGGTGGGCAAGTTTGCACATACTTACCTCCTCCTCATTATTTAGAATTTTACCCAACACTTTCGCCTCCAGTGAGTAGTTTTCTGTCAGTTTTCTTTTCTTCACCTTCTGGAGGCAAGTACCTTCCATTTGAGTCTAGGAAACCTAAGTTTGACTCTCTAACAATGCTATTACCTTTCTAAGTCTATGTAGCTCCTGTACTTCAAGCAAGTAAGCAAGCAAGAAAGAATGTTTTCTAAATAAGCTTGCACCTGAGGGCATTGAACCCATGTAGTCCTACAGTTCTGTAAATATAGTACCGCCATTGCTAGCAACAGGTCATAGACTCTGTGCTAAGTTAACAGCACTGGAGTCAGATTGACAGACTTGCCTTGTCTGAACTTGTCCTGGCATGCCTAGAGGTCTATTTTAGCTTGTTTAGCTGTAACAGCAATTCCCAAATGACAGGTGTTTATTAACTAATTTTAGTGTTGCTTAGTTTTATATAATTATAAGGTGTAATGTCTCTCCAATATATTTTAAATAGATAGCAGTTATTTTGTGTATAATGAACCATCTATAACTTTAGAGTAATAATGCAGCATAAAGGAGTACAGGCCTGGGGTGACAGTTGAAGATTATGTCATCATTTCAACAACTACATGAAAAAATGCACAAGCAATTAATAAATATTAATCACAAACAGAGCTACTCTGGACTCCTTCAGTTAATATCTAAATCTGGACTTAAATCCCAGGCTTTTGAAATTAATGGTACTAGATAGACCCCTAGTACATGAAGAAGGTGATCGGGAGCAGATAGCATTTACCAAGGCTAAGTAATTCTTGATGAATGTGACTGCTGCCTTTGCTGATAAAATAACTAGGTTTGTGAGCAATGGAAAGGAGTAGAAGTCATTTACCCCAGCTTTAGGAAGGCTTTTGACATTGTCTTCTGCAATAAGGGAGGATGTTACTGTCTGGAAGGTCTGAACAAACAGATGGCTAAAAAAACCTGGTTGGCTTCTCATGCTCAGCAGGTAGTGGTTAAAAGGTTGTACTTTACTCGACTGCATGTGACAAGAGTAGTACTGCAGGCATCCATCCTGGGAACTGCCCTGTTTCAGGTCTTCATCAATCACTTGGAAGAGGCAATGGAGTACTTGATCAAAAAATTCACAGATGACTCCAAACTTGGTGAGGGTTGGGGCACATAAGACAGGCTGGAGGAATAGACTGACAGGAATCTCATTAATTTAAAAAAGCATAGTGCATAACCCTGGCCTAAGGAAGGAAAACACTAAAAAATAAAGACCTAGTCTAGCTTATTGCTTTAAAAGTTCATTCTCTTTAAAGATTTGTTCATTTAAATATATTAATACTATGTCCTATTATAATACTTTAAACAGTTTATCAGGACCCAAATTAATAAGACATTTCAAAACTGACTCTGGATTCACTTACCTATTTAATCTTTAAAGCATTCATGTCTAATATGGCAAAAACATTACATTATTATTATGGTTTTCTTAGTTACCGGGTTTCTATTTCTATAACCAACCATTTCACAAGCTGTTGAACAATTTTATTAGTAGGCATTCATAAATGGACAAGTTAATCCTTAGAAATGTAACCATACTCTGTGAATATTTCTTAAAATGTAGAGCTGAATTTTGAGAGGTACGCATTATCCTCAGCGCAAAAGTAAATTCTGTGTTTGCAGTCCCTACTCATTTTTAGTAGACTTGTCTCCTGTTGTTTCATATGATTTTTGCTGAAATAAAATGAAGTTGATTATTCTGTATCAATATGAAATAGAACATAAGATCTATAATAAACTCGAACAATCAAACTAAACGGATTACTTAATCTGTATAACTTTTAACTAAGAAAAGCACAAAAGTATGTAACTGTTAATATATAAGTAAAATCACTAAAATACTGAAAATATTTCTTTGCTTGGCTAGAGCTTACATGGTCTAAGCAGAAATATTTCTGAAAGAAAATAGAATTTGGAGCAGAAATCTCTGTAGCCCAGTAGGAGAAGCATGCAGCTTAGGAACGTGATTGATCTGGTATGAAGAAAAGCATCTGAAAAAGTGCAATGACTCACCCTGAGGTGCCAACATTTCTTCACTGATTTCAGGGGAGGACGGAATGATTAACTTATTCTAGAACCCCAGCATTTAGATGACTTAAGTTACATGAAATGAACCTCATTCTTTCAGTACTTCAGACAAGTGACTATTCTCCAACATTATTCCAATTGTCCACAATTGCTCTGAGGAGGGGAGGGTGGAGGTAAGAAAAAGGAAAACAACCAAAAAAACAAGCATATGAGAAAATAGTAGCTATCAACCTTCTCACTATCCCTGACTTAATTTCCCTTCAGGCTGGCCGATATTTTCTAGACAAGTGGACTAACATATAATACGTTCTTCCTTCTACTGAGGAATTCAGAAATCAATGCACAGAAGAATACTGTTATGTGTAGGCCAGAGAATTGTGGAGGTATAGCAGAAGTCAACCTAAGACATAATTAATTGCAACATAACTTGAACTACAGGACTTATTTTAGCAGTGAGGACAGAATGGTAATTTATTTAAGAATTAGTGCCAAAGCCAAAAAAAAATATCCAGTAATGTGTATCTCAAGTGTTTTACGTCGATTATTGTCACTACAGTCAATCAAGGGCATGTCTTAGCCTATAGGTGCTTCAACATTACGATTCCTACTGAAACAGTTTTCTCCTGTAGTTTTGCTGGCTTTTGTAAATTTAATCTAAGTGTTAATCTTATACAGACTTCTCTATGTGTTTACATTGTGTTTGGATTTGTTAGCCAGTACATTACTGGAATTGATGCAGTTGGTAGTAGCAGCCTAAGAACCTAAACCAAAAGCCTAAAAGGATCAAAACTTTAAAAAGCAAAACATTTTTTTTTCACTTATGTTTGAGTGAAGTGTTGATAAACACTTCCAAGCTAGCCAGCTTCTATGCTTCCAAGCTAGAGGGATGCACTCATCTGTCTGTGTATGAATATACTAAAGATGATAGCTGAGTCAGATGTCAGTAGCTCAAATGTAATTAAACTTGAATCAATAAACAGCGATAGCGGTAAGATCCAAATCAGATGTTTGTTTTCAAAACTCAAACAAAAGTTTGTTTGCCTTTTAATATTGAACTTCCAATCTTATACTGATTAGAATTTTATTCTAAATCTAGTCCTAGATATATTTCTTGAACATTCCTGGAATTCCTATTACAGTGCAATATACAATGCAAATTGATAAAAGACAAATCAATAAATTCAGCGGTAAATAAAAAGACCCTGACCTTATTACACCTTTATATTGTCATGTAGTTCATTCCTATCTGAAGTCATGCCTAAAGACGTTAGATATAAACTAGCTAATAGGAAATCTAACTTCCAGAAAATGTAACTATTTTTGCATATTCACATTAGATGCAACCATATTTTTCTGGACAAAGTTAAATACCTATTAAATCCTGTTCGGAAAAAAGTTTTATCACTCTGTACAATATAGACTTCATCTTCACTGAGGAGACATGCAGAAGTTGCAAAGTGTTGGGTGATACACAGACAGGCAGTTGTCTGTATCTGCCTCTGTGATTTCTTGATTGAATAAGAAAATACAGTTGACGTGCTGATGTCTAGAAATAGGTTGGCAGCTCCTATTTAAAACATTTTCAAGAAAAGTATTTCAGGTCTTTTTCCTTTGAACTAGAAGATAAAACGTCAGCCTAAAGCATCTAGCATAGATGAATCTTTATTCATTATTATGTCAAAGAGGAACTAAGTTCAAGCAATTTTAACATTACAGTTAAAGTAATTTAAATTGCAAAAAGAGACTTTGAGATTGTACTATACAAATATAATCTTGTCACATGATGTTACTTATCTAAATCTTGCTATGGTATGTTTTTTGCAATTCCACTAATAAATATG
Organism: Phalacrocorax carbo; assembly: GCF_963921805.1. Classification (NCBI taxonomy): domain Eukaryota; kingdom Metazoa; phylum Chordata; class Aves; order Suliformes; family Phalacrocoracidae; genus Phalacrocorax; species Phalacrocorax carbo. Next base: position 164,134,790 of record NC_087513.1, read on the forward strand.
CAGAACTGTGTTGCAGGTAGCTGTTTTGCACTTTTTGAAATTACATTTGCATATCAGAGCAATTTAGTTTGAAAATAAACAAGTATTTAGCATAAAAGCCCTTTTCTGAATTCCCTGTTCAGGAAATCAAAAGCCATTCTATTAAGGTAGTGAGAAGTTAATTTATCTAAAAAAAAAGTCTTTGAAAACGTAGAATTTAATGACTCTTTATATAACATACACTATAGACATGTTAAATTTTTGACTAGTAATTTTTGGTAATTATACGTATTTTAGGGTTTATGTATGAATATATTTTTTTTTCAGTTCCAGTAATTCCCTGGGGCTCTGTAATTGCCTCTGTAAAATCGTATTCTACTGTGAGAAAGGCTAGCAATTACTTATGAAAGAAAGAAATATTTTGATTGTGGCAAAAATCATGGACATTAAGAACTTTTCTGCTTTTTTCTATTCTGTCTTATGTATGCTTGCAGTTGTGTTATGGAAGGAACAAAAGGCATATTGTAGAATGTGTTCTCTACCTTTTTTGATTCCACAAAACTTCTATTTTCTTTTCTGCTTCAGCTGTGAAAAATATGTATTTAATAGCACAATTTGCAACCTTAGAAAGGTGTACACAAGTGAAAACGACATCCAAAGAAAATGGCAATCTAATTTAGAGAGAATAATTTTTTCAACTGAAAGTGAAGCTTCTAGAGTTGTTTGGGTTTGGGTTTTTTTCATTATTTTGCTAAAAGATTACAACTTACTCAAGCAAAAGTAATATTCCATTAAGCAATAGTTCAACATGTAATGAAATAATTAAGCTTTTCCCAGTTGACCCAACATGTTTCAAATAATTTCAACATGAGACTGACTTATCTTTCTCTCCCCCACCGCCCCTTTCTTTTTAAAGTATACCCATGGACATTTTGTTTCGTACGACTCCAAGATCTAACAGTGCTACAGGACTACTTTCCATGTTTGCTCTCTTGCAGCCCATATAATTCTATAATTCTATATGTGGTGTATACCAACACCAGGTGATGGGGTAGTAAGCCCTCTACTCAAAGAGAATAGGATATCAGATACAGAACCGTAACATTTCTGAGGCAATGTTCTACAATACTGAAATGTAGTTTAGATTTGTACTCACTTAAAATGAAACGGCTACAGACTAATTTGAACCATTTGAAACATTAAGTTAGTTATAAAAAGTACCCTAATGTACTGTCTTCTCTGAATGAGCCAATTTATTCTATACAAAAATAGGAAAACACATACCCATCATATTTTAATCCATGTCGGAACAAAACTCATTCTGAAAGGAATGAAAACTCTGATTTTCATTTATCTTGGCTGCAATGAAGCATGTTTATAAATATATCTGTAAATGTTGCTTTATTATTAAGAACATAAATCTGTCATTAGCATAGGTTTGTTGATGATAAATTTTCTGTGCACTTGTGGAAATACGCAACCAGAAAAACAAGTGAAATGAAGTGCAATTATTTGCTGTGTGTCCTCTGCAACAGTAAGACTTTATCCAGGATAGATGAATAAGATCATACACTTTTAAGAACAGGATTTGGAGAAGTGGGTGATCACAGAATGCTTTATAAAATTGTATTGATTACTTAAATGCCTTAAATATCACCTGGGTATTTGAAAAGGTCACTGTTGAAAGTCATAATCTTCAAACTCGTGACCTTAGAAACTTTTGTTTTCATATTTGTATTCAAAAACATGAAACTGAATTTCTTATAGTTTAAATGTTCACATTAAGGGGGGGGTGGATGGGGGGACGGGACCAAACAAAAAAACCTCCACACATGTCTTATTACAAGAATGACAGATAGATATCAGTGAGTAAGGATTCATGTAGATTTACCTCCTGTAAATTATTATGTACCTTACTTTGTTGGAGAGTATGTCCAACCCTTCTATCCATCTAGAAGGCTGCTTGATACAGGTACTTAGAAACTACCAAAAAATCAAAGAATACTACTCTCTCTATTACTTGAAGGTTAAATCCAGACTCAGCTTTTGTCTGAGATATATGCTTTTGCTTAAACAAAAGCTATGTACTGAACAACTTTCATGAGCTATTTCAACAGCTCATGAGCTATTTCATGAGCTTCTGAGGTCTGTATCAAACACATGATAAAAAAGATAGGTACTATATTGGGTGTAAGTGTTAAGGTGGAGGGACTGCAGGGGTGGCCTCTGTGAGAAGAGACCAGGGCCTGTCCGATGCTGGACACAGCTGGTTCTGGCTGGCTCCAAAAGGTACCCACTGCAGCGCACAGCTGACCCCATCAGCTGCTATGGTGGCACCTCTGTGGTAACATATTTAAGAAATGGTAAAAACTGTGCAATAGCTGTGTGAGAGTAGTGAGGAAAATGTGTGAGAAACAGCCCCGCAGATAGCAAGATGAGAGAAGGAAGGAGAGGTGTTGCTCCAGGTGCTGGAGCAGAAATTCCCCTGCAGCCCATGAAGAAGACAATCATGAAGCATGTTGTACCCCTGTAGCCTGTGGAGGACCACAGGGGAGCAGATATCCACACTGCATCACATGGAAGTCCCCATACTACAGCAGGTAGATGTGCCCTGAAGGAAGCTGTAGCCCATGGAGAACCCAAGCCAGAGCAGGTTCCTGGCAGGAAGTGTGCTCTGTGGGTAATGCATGCTGGAGCAACCTGTTCATGAAGGACTGCACCCCATGGAAAGCCACACACCAGGCCAGTTCTTGAAGAACTACAGCCTGTGGGAAGGACCCACGTTGGATCAGCTTGTGAAGGGCTGTGTCCATGAAAGGGACTCCACAGTGGAACCAGGGAAGAGTGTGAGGAGGTAGGAGCAGCAGAGACAAAGTGTTATGAACTGACTGTAACCCCAACTCCACATCACCCCTGGGAGGCTCAGGTCCCCTGCTCACTGGCAAGTCCAGCTTAAAGTTTACTAGTGAATACACAGGCAACACCCCATGCACACCAGTTTTGGGGACAATACAGACACAACACCCCATCAGCTGGGACCAGGCCATGGGCTGTGACCCTTGGTTCTACTCCAGCCACTGGTGCGGAGCCCCTCACTCACCTCACTCACCCCAATCCCCCCTCAGAAAACACAACATTCCTGCCTCAGTGGCTGGAGGTTAAGGACCACCACTGGCTCCAGTAGCTGATGTTGAGACCCCAATGGCTCCAGTAGCTGTCACCACAGGCCAAGGGTGCCCACACCCCTGGTCTGACTCCAGTAGCTGGCACCATATTTCATTCACACACATATAAGGCTCACCAGTAGCTAACACTGAGGCCTTGCAGCACACACACATAGGATGCAGTGTGAGGTCGCACAGAGAAATAGCTAAGAAAAGATTTAATAAGAAGATATAAGATGACAGAATAAACTGCAGTGATCTAGCACAGGGCTCAGCCAGACAAGTGTACTGACTTGTTTTACAGGTGACCAGCCCCTTTGTACCCTTTTCTGTCTATCCCTTCTTTCTTTCTCCCTGCGTCCCCTTTCCCTGCATGTCCCCTCATGGGTTCTGGAGTCCTCCTGGTTTACAATCTTATTAGTTACAAAGTCCAGATAGATCTTCTTGGAAGTGGCACCTGTAGTTTCTTGATAGCCCATAAATTAGTGTGAGTGGTGAGGTTTTTTCTTGTCATTGTCTCTGTGTTTGTTTTGTCAGGACTCTGTCTCGGTATATTTTTTCTGTTTCCCCCCCGGTCCCTTGGTTTCCCTATTGATAAGATCCCCAATTAGATATCTTGCTGGAATAAACACTCTCTCACTCTCACATGCCCTCATCAGTTAGTATGGCTGGCCAGGTTTGGTTCTTGTCACTGCCTTCCTCATCATTTTTGTTCATCAGTTTTGCGCCCCTGTATGTTTTTATATATGGCTTCCTCCTTTTCTTATCCTTCATTACACTGAAAAAGGACCTTGAACTAGATCTATCATTCCTGAGCTTACCATCAGTTTCTCTCCTTTTTTTCTCTTCAAAATTCTTACCACTATTTTTAAATTTGAATGCCTTTGTCTAATTTAATTTTCCTCCAGTTATTTTTTTAATCTGACTCATTTTAATTTTAAACATTTATGTTTAATGCAGGTTGTCATAATTTTTAATTTCTAACTAATGTAATATTCTCCATAATGATCTTGCCAGTATCCATGTAATCATCTTTTGTTCCATATATTTTGCAGGTTTTTTTGAGGCTTTGATCTTTACAGTTACTTTGGCTATGAATGACCAATTCAAGTTTTTCTATTGATTTGAGTGTATTGCAAATTTCTTCTGATTTCTCCTTAAATTTTTGTTACTTCTTCATGCCCTAAATGTATTTTTCACATCACTATATTGTCATTTCTCCTGTTGTTGAGCTAAATCCTTCAATGTCCTGCAAATTACAGGATATTAAGTTGTTCTACTATCTGAGTTGAAGGAGCATCTGGATGATGCTCTTAGTCGTATGGTTTAGTTTTAGGTAGTCCAGTGAGAAGCAGGGAGTTGAACTCAATTATCCTTATGGGTCCCTTCCAACTTGAGATAGAATCATAGAGTCACAGAACGATTTGGGTTGGAAGGGACCTTTAGAGGTCACATTGTCTAACCCCCCTGCAGTGAGCAGGGACATCTTCAACTAGGTCAGGTTGCTCAGAGCCCCACCCAACCTGACCTTGAATGTTTCTAGGGATGGGGGCTCCACAACGTCTCTGGGCAACCTGTTCCAGTGTTTCACCACCCTCATTGTAAAATTTTTTTCCTTATATTCAGCCTAAATCTACCCTCTGTTAGTTTAAAACCATCACCCCTTGTCCTGTCACAACAAGTCTTGCTGAAGAGATTGCCCCCATCCTTCCTACAGTCCCCCTTTAAGTACTGGAAGGCCACAATAAGGTCTCCTCACAGCCTTCTCTTCTACAGACTAAACAAGCCCAACTCTCTAGGCCTGTCCTCATAGGAGAAGTTCTCCAGCCCTCGGATCATTTTTGTGGCCCTCCTCTGGACCCGCTCCAACAGTTCTGTGTCCTTCTTGTGCTGAGGCCTCCAGAGCTGGACACAGGACTCCAGGTGGGGTCTGGAGTAGAGGGGCAGAATCACCTCTCTCAACCTGCTGGCCATGGTGCTTTTGATGCAGCCCAGGATATGGCTGGCCTTCTGGGCTGCGAGCACACATTGCTGGCTCATGTCCAGCTTTCATCCGCCAGTACCCCCAGGTACTTTTCTGCAGGGCTGCTCTCAATCCCTTCATCCCCCAGCCTGTACTGCATCCAAGTGCAAGGCCTTGAACTTGGCCTTGTTGAACCTGATGAGGTTCTCACAGGCCTACCTCTCTACCTTGTCTAGGTCTCTTTGGATGACATCCTGTCCTTCTGGTGTGTCAACTGCACTGCTCAGTTTCATGTCATCTGCAAACTTGCTGAGGGTAGGCATGACCCCTCTAAGTGATTGATGAAAATGTAAAACTGCATTGGTCCCAGTACGGACCCCTGAAGGACACCACTTGTCACAGGTTTCCATCTGGTCATTGCACCATTGACCACTACCCTCTGGATGCGACCATCCAACCAATTCCTTATCCACCGAACAGTCCACCCATCAAACCCATATCTCCCCGATTTAGATGAAGGATGCTGTGGGGGATGATGTCAAGGCCTTACAGAAGTCCAGATAGATGACATCCGTAGCTCTTCCCTTGTCCACTGATGTAGTCACTCCATCACAGAAGGCCACTAGGTTGGTCAGGCAGGACATGCCCTTGGTGAATCTATGCTGGCTACGTGGTTGTGTAGGGATGGTGTCAGGAGCGCCAAGGCACAGCTGGAGCTAAATTTGGCAAGGGATGCAAAGAAGAATAAGAAGGGCTTCTACGGGTATGTCAACCAGAAAAGGAAGGTTAAAGAAAGCATACCTACCCGATGAACAAGAACGGTGGCCTAGTATGAACAGACAAGGAGAAGGCTGAGGTACTCAACAACTTTTGTTCCTCAGTCTTCACTGGCAACCTCTCTCCTCACCCCTCCTGAGTTGATGGACTACAAGATGGGGACCAGGGGGTTAAAGCCCCTCCTTCTGTAAGGGAAGATCAGGTCTGTGACCACCTGAGGAACCTGAATATACACAAGTCTATGGGACCTGATGCGATGCACCCCAGAGTCCTGAGGGAATTGGCTGATGCAGTTGCCAAGACACTCTCCATGATATTTGAAAAGTCATGTCAGTCAAGTGAAGTCCCTGGGGACTGGAAGAAGGGAAACATTGTGCCCATCTTTAAAAAAGTTAGAAAGGAGGACATGGTTGAACTATCAACCTGTCAGCCTCACCTCTGTACCTGGGAAGATCATGGAATGGACCCTCCTAGAAACTGTGCTAAGGCACATGGAGGACAGGGACGTGATTCAAGACAGCCAAATCACCTCATTTGAGATAGCATATCATTCAAGATATTCTATGATTCTCTGATTTCCCAGTAAGTATGAAATGCTAGCTTAATTAGTCAACTGACCTCATTGAAAGGATTTATTTATTATATAGCTATACTTCTGGAAGAGTTGCATTAAGGACACTAGATATTAATTCAGGCATTATTCTGGCAGAAAGTAAAGAATGCTAGAAGGTTCAATGTAAAGGGAAGTCTTGTGGCAAGTTTGACATTCACAGTTGTGCTTGTCAGGACAGATGTCTTATTTTGTGTTTTGAAGCTATTGATATACATTTTTCATCCTTTGGAAAAACAGCAACATAATAGTAATAGATTTTCTGCAGTAAAGTAATAATATCTTTTTTATTAGTTGAAGATTTCTCAAAAACATCTTAAGTGTTTCTAAACTTCTTCAAAATTGAGACTATTGTACAAGAAAACCTGATATGAGGCTCGCAATCATCCTATTAATTTCCTACAGAATCTCTGCAGCTCAGTGTGAATTTTTGTTGTGAGGATCTAATTGCAGGAAAAACATTCGTTGTTTTGCAGATATTTTCATGCAGTAATAAAAAGTCAGCATACTGACATACCATATTATTGCATATTGTTCAATTGTTCATGCAGACTGCCCACCATTGATAAAATTAAGAACTTTCATTATGTAATGGGATGCTTTTAAAATTGCCATTAGATTTAGATCACCTCTTTTGTTTTCTGCACCTTCGCGATGTTATTTATTTGTTTAAAAATTGTATGTTGCTTTTCATCAAGGTGTTTAAACTGCAGTTTAGCTACATGTTCTTTGTAAGAAGTTTCTGAAATACCAGTACCCCTTTCCCTATATTTGTTTCTTTTGCATGTGCTCACTTGTACCAGAGCTCTTAATACATACTGTAGATTAATTCAGAAAGTGACTGCCCTTCTGTAAAGGTAAAAGAGGTAAAAGTTATATGTACTATTTGTAAGTTTTTTACCTGATAATTTAAAATCTAAAATGGGGGGGGGGGGGGGGGGAAGGAATGAACAAAAAAACCCAACCACCCAACAACAACAGAAAATAAACACAAACCAAACAAACGATAAGAAGATGAAGATATGTCATATATTTGGCATGTCATGGGAGTGAGTATTCAAGTAGGCAGTTGTGAACTCCCATTCTGCAGAAGTCAGTGCTACACTAGATTTTAGGTTCACATATCTATGAAAATGAAATGTAAGCCTTCATCTAAAAAGCTATACCTTTTAAGCAGTTGGACTGACTTGCAGAAAAAGAGTTAGTTATGATGACACCCAGAACTGACTGCAGAACTCACCAGAGTCTGGAATATTAAGTTTTATATTTGAAGATGATAGTTAACTACGTGAGAATAGCATTTGCAATTGAGATGTCTGGGCCAGACAGTAAGAACTGTTGAACAAGAGGAAATAAAAATGGGTGGGAGAGGCTGAAATCCTCTAGCTTTACTCTAAAAGACTCTAAAAGATGAGAGTCTCTGAAGCTGTGATTCAAAACCTAAAAGTTTTTATTGGACCAAGGGTTTTAAAAAGACTTTTGGATATACACGATGAACTCTCTGGACTTCCTTATAAAGGTCAATAGTGTATGCATTTAATAATCTAGAAATTAAAGCACAAATACCAGTAGTGGGAAAAATGGATTCAATTTATTCCTGTCAGAGTGGATTCATATCTTTTTTTGCTCTTAGCAAAGAAATCCATGCTGGCAGAAAGAGTGTTTTGTGTTCAGTCTGTGTTACTGAATATAAAAAAAAAAAGAGTACAAATTCAATAGAAAGAGAGCAAGAACAATCATGAGTACAGGCTGGAACAAGGCAGGAGCACTGGCTAAGGCAGTCATACCAGTGACACACCTTGTTTCTGTACTGAGAGCATATCTTATATTTAATAGAAGACCCTTAATACTCTAAGAGCAAGAAGCTGATAACACATCTGAACCTTTCACTTCGCTCAGTTTAAGTGGCATACGAGTTTGAGCTGATGGCATCACAAGTTTAAATTTAGTTGCCTTAAATCTTCCAGTCCACTTCCTTAGGTGTTTAAATTTTTTTATGTAGAACAGAGCTTCTAATCGACCAAGAAAACTACAGAAAGAGGATAACATTCCCTCAATATTACTGCACATTGGTTTTAAAATATCTGTGGTCTTTTCACAGATTAATCAAAATTTAGAGGAATGGTACTAAAAGCCTGTTAACTTAACCCTGTAAGTTTGTGATCTATAAAGTTACTTACTACGTAGGTAAGTACCTACCTTACCAGGAAAGTGACTACAAGTTACTGACCAAAGGATCTAGGTAGGTCCTTTCATCTGGTACTGCAAAAATGTACAAGCGTAGCTTCCTGCAATTTAAGGCATGAACAATAATAGTCTGGATTACTCAGTGACTCATGAATAACTCATTTATAGCTGTCATCTGCGAGACTTTTAAAAACAACCTGAATCACATCACATTCATGTAGGTGCTTCCTCAAGTGACAAAAAGTGAATATATATGTACATATATTTATGGCTCAATGCATCCTGTTATTTGTAACTTTCCATAAGTCTCACATTGTTTCCTAACCAGAATTATATGCATCTAAAAATAATACCAGATCCTTTTCTCCTATTCATGAATAATTTTACCTACAGACTTTATAGGAAAAAAAAAAAAAAGCCATCAACAATAAAACTCAACACTTGCAATTAAAAATATGATCATTGCATTTTGTTTCACAATATTTCATTTATTATTTTTTCCTTATTGTTTTCTTCACACCTTTTCCTATAGTCCTGTATGGTCTCCCATGGTTCCTCTCATCCTGAGTTATTTTGTAATTCTGTACTTCCTTTCATGTCTTGCCAATTGTAACTGTCTTTCTTTTATAATTTTATTATTGCCTAGTTTTGCTGATACTTTGTCAGCTATCTGTTGTTTCAGGATACAAATGTTGTCTTAGTAAATGTGACAATGCTCTCCATTATAAAAGGGTAAGCTAGATGTGTCAATACTTGCAGTTCTTCGAAAGGTCATAGCAGTTATGCATGCCAAATTGATCCAAGTTAAAAGAAATATAAAACATCATCATTACAACTGGTGTTTATATGTCCTTTTTCACTGCTAGCCACCAACAGATCATGCCTTGATTAAAGAACAAAGAGGTTTTAAATAGCAACATGAATAAAACCACCAAAAGTTTTGAATACTTTTACAGTACAAATAGCAAGGTTTTGACAGAACTTCTTGTACCTGAGTGTCATGGTTTTAGCTGGGATAGGGTTATTTTTCTTCACTGTACCTGGCATAGTGCTGGGCTTTGGATTTAGTATGAAAACAATGTTGATAACACACCGATGTTTTGGCAGTTGCTGGGCAGCGCTTGTACTAGTCAAGGACATGTCCAGCTTCCCATGCTCTGCCGGGTGCACAAGAAGCCGGGAGGGGAGGGGAGGGGGCACAGCTGAGAGAGTGGATTCAAACTGGCCAAAGGGATATTCCATATCATGTAACGTCATGCCCAGTATGTTACCTGGGAGGGGCTGGCCAGGGGAGGGAGGCAGCAATCGCGGCCCAGGGACTAGGTGATGAGTGGTTGTATCAATTGTGGTTTTGTTTTTTTTTTCCTTTTTCGCTTTTCCTTTTCATTATATTATCATTATTATTATTATCATTATCATAATCATTATTATTTTATTTCAATTATTAAACTGTTCTTATCTCAACCCACAAGTTGGTTTTGGTTTTTTTTACTTCTGATCTTCTGGTTCTCTCCTCCATCCCACAGGGGTGGGGGAAGTGAGAGAGCAGCTGTGCGGTGTTTAGTTGCCAACTGGGGCTGAACCATGGCGCTAAGAAAGATGATCAGCTGTGTTCTGGAATGACAGTACTTTTTAATGGAAGGTATTTATCTTTTTCTCACTGATTATTACAAGAAAGTTTACATTTTTCAAGCATTTTTATGACTGCACTATGTGCTATTGAAAATGATACATCTCATTCTGTGAAGAAGTGTAAAAATCTTTTTTAATATTCGACAAGTCTTCTCTTTTCTAACAAGTAAGGTTTGCTTTTAAACATTTTTCTGACCAGAGAGGCATAAGAAATTAGGGCTCAATTTGGTAGTGCTTAAGGCACAGATGACAGCAAAATGGAGATGGGATTTGCACATACAATAGATGGCATGCCTGCCTATCTATCGTCTACCTGTCTATCTATTGAGCTATTTGAAAGTAGGAAAAAAAACGGAAAGATGCATTGGTACAGGCTTTAGCTTATGCTAACAATCAGAGCATGGATTCAAGATATCTAGAGACCTTTTACTTTGGCAGTTTCCATCTCCTAGAGTCCTTATCCATACACAGTGTGCTAGCCCATACTCTAATCATCCTGCTACGAGGAAAGGCTGAGAGGAGAAGACAACACTCCGGGGACACCTTATTGCAGCCTTTCAAGACTTAAAGGGGGCTTATAGGGATCACAGAATCACAGGTAGGAAGGGACCTCAGGGGTCATCTAGTCCAACCTTTCTAGGAAGAGCACAGTCTAGACAAGATGGCCCAACACCCTGTCCAGACCACTCTTAAAGGTGTCCAATGTGGCCAAGTCAACCACTTCCCTGGGGAGATTATTCCAATATTTGACTGTCCTCACTGTGAAAAATTTTCCTCTCTTGTCCAATCAGAATCTCCCCAAGAGCAACTTGTCTCCATTCCCCCTTGTCCTCTCCATGGGACTCCTTGTAAAAAGGGAATCTCCATCTTCTCTGTAAGTACCCCTTAACTACTGGTACATGGTGATGAGATCCCCTCTGAGCCTCCTTTTCTGAAGGCTGAACAAACCCAGTTCTCCCAGCCTATCCTCATATGGAAGGCTTCCCAGTCCTCTGATCATCTTGGTGGCCCTTCTCTGGACCCCTTCCAGCCTGTCCACATCCCTTTTGTATGGCGGGGACCAGACCTCTACACAGTACTCCAGGTGTGACCTGACAAGTGCTGAGTAGAGTGGGATAATGACTTCTTTATCTCTGCTGGTGATCCCTTGTTGATACAACCCAGCATCCTGTTGGCCGCCTTGGCAGCAGCAGCACACCGTTCATTCATGTTGAGCTTCCTGCCCACCAGGACCCCCAGGTCCCTTTCCACAGAGCTGCTCTACAGCCAGGTGGATCCCAGCCTGTGCTGCACTCCTGGATTATGTTTTCCCAGGTGCAGAAGGATGGGGACAGACTTTATAGTGGGGCATGTTGTGATAGGACAAGGGGTCATGGCTTTAAACTAAGGACGGTAGAATCAGACTAGATATAAGAAATAAATTTTTTTATGATGAGGGTGGTGAAACACTGGAACAGGTTGCCCAAAGAAGCTGTGGATGCCCCATCCCTGGAAACATTCAACATCAGGTTGGATGGGGCTCTAAGTAACCTAATCTTGTTGAATACTCCCTGTTTATTGCAGGGTCATTGGACTATATGACCTTTAAAGGTCCTTTCCAACCCAAACCATTCTACGACTCTATGATTTCATCATTCTATGATTCTTTATTTGTTCTTTGGGCATATTTTTTTTTGTGATACCTGGAAAAGCATTGTTCTGTCTACATTTGGAGTCCCTTAAGGAATACAGAGATGTTAATTAGGAAGTAATACTCAAAATGCTGTTAATGCTAGGTGCATATGATTGTGTCTATAACAAATTTATATTGAGTAGCAAGGGTTGCTCTCTTTGCTGATCAATAATCAGATTCACAGTGTTATCTGGACTTAGTCAGCAGACCTTTCTGAGAAAAGAATGGCCTCTCTCTTTCAGTTCTGTAATTAAGATATCATTGGTTTGCCCAGCTGAGGCAATTATCTGGTAAATTTTTGGCATAGAGCATAACAATATTCTAAGGTTCTTAAGTTCTCCATATTGTGAAAAGGAAGACCTTAAAAGCCTCCAAAGGTTCCTTATTTTAGATACATTAGCTAGGTGGATTGAATCTTCATATAGAAGAAGAATAATAAATTTAAAAAAAAAAGAAAAAAAAGAAAAAAATCCCTTATCTTCTTTGGAATGTATTAGGTGTTTTATTGAGTATTGGGGTACTTCACTGTATTGGCCATTTTAATGAGGATAAATTCCTCAGTAGTAATATATAAGGCAGATTTGACCCTACCTCTAAATTTGGAGAACATTCTGGATGCTTAACTCAGTCCTCTATCAGAAAGAATTATTAACTCCAATAAAAATCTGTAAGAACACAATATATTGGAACAGGGACTTCACAGTCCATCCCATTCTACTTCAATTAGTACAATTGCATTATTTGTTACTTCAGAAAGAAAACCAATTACAGTGATTCTTTTCTCTAGAAGGTAAAGCATTTAGCTAACAGTGATGAAACTTGGGTTGCAGACTGTAAGCACTTCTGTTATGTTTTCTTTCCTGAAAAATTGTATTTTGGAACAAATAAGGCTACTGGATCAAATATTTAAGGAAGAGCAACGAGTCAATGAATAGCATAGTTATTAGATCCAGACCACTAACAGTCAAACTTGAAACCCAAGTTACATATGTCAGAAAGCATGCTTTGCCCAGCAGCAGAACAAAAATGCCTAGTGTTTTCACTAGGTGACTGGAATATGAGGTCTGAAAAGAGCAAAGGTTAGAGATTAAACATCAGAGGGTTGTTACTTATGTTCAAATAAGGAAATTGTAGTGTTATAAAGACTAAGAGTCTGTGACCTGTGATGAATGCAGGTGAAGAGTCTACACCACAGGAAGTATAACAACAATATGATATACAAGAATTTCAGTTTCTTCTATGATCTTAGTCATTAAGCAGTAACATTAATTAGAAGCTGCACATTTTTCAGGTTAACTGATTGAGGTCTCTGCATGCCTTTACTAGGAGATTATTAATGACATCATATCATGTAAAATGTTCTATTCATAAGTATGTCTGAATTAATCAGGTGTGTTTAAAAATTGTTTAGATTTGTTTTGTTTATTGAATCAGTAGAATTCACTTAGCCTTAGTATTTGAAGTTCTGAATAACCTTTTGGTTTTATGAATTCAAAGCCTGAGTTTCTTCTATACATGGGTGAATGGTGTGTACCACCTGCACTTGTATCACTTAATTTTCTTTTCTCTTCAATAGAAGTGGACAGATTCTTCCAGAGGTTTTATAGGACCAGCCATTCTGTGTCCTCTTCTGTTTCTCTTCAGTGGTATTTAGTGGCAGTGGGGCTGGGGTGAGGTCCCGTGGAAAGCAATCAATACTGAAAGCTAAGATTAGATTTTCTAAATACACTATTTGCTAGCACTGAACACTGTTCCAGTATAGGTTTGCAATTAGATAGAGAGTACTGTCTTGTGTGATATAAAATCATTTGACAATATTTTCATGTATTTGGTTTACGTGGCAAGATTTTGGTAGGTGGGGAGAGCTGCAGGGGTGGGTTCTGTGAGAAAAGCCCAGGGGCTGCCCGGTGCCTGACACGGCCAGTTCCAGTCAGGTCCAACAGACCCACTGCAGGGCACAGCTGAGCCCCTCAGCCAAGATGGTTGCACTTCTGTGATAATGTATTCAAGAAAAGGAAAAATGCTGCCTGGCAGTAAGGGGAGTGAGAAAAAAAAAAAAAAAGAAAAAAGAAACAGCCCTGTGAACACCAAGGTCAGTGAAGAAGGAAGGGGAGGAAGTGTTCCAGGCACTAGAGTAAATATGCCCCTGCAGCCCTTGTAGAGGACCAAAGCGGAGCAGGTATTTCCCTGCAATGCATGGAGAGGACCACTCTGGAACAAATATCCACACTGCAGCCTGTGAAGGGCCCACTCTGGAGCTGGCTCCTCCCGACAGGAGCTGCAGTCCATGCAGAGGTCGTGCTGGAGCAGGATTATTTCAAAGGACTGCAGCCTGTGGGAAGTACCCACACCAGAGCAGGGGAAAAGTGTGAAGAGGAAGGAATGGCCTAGAGGAACTGTTACAAACTGACCATAACCGACCATCCCGCATCCTCCCTGTGCTGCCTGGGGAGGAGATAGAGGACTTGGGAATAAAGGAGTGAAGTTGAGCCTGGGAAAATGTGGTGGGGGTGGGAGGAAGGTGTTTCAGTTTTTGTCTTTGTTTCTCACTACCCAACTCTATTTTAATTGGCAATAGATTAAATTATTTTTTCCAAAGTCGAGTCTGTCTTACCTATGATGGTAATGGATAAGTGATCTCCCTGCCTTTATCTCACCCCATGAGCTTTTTCATCTACTTCTCCCATCCTATAGAGGAGGAGGAGTGAGACAGTGGCTGTATGTGGGGGTCTGGCAGCAGGCCAACATTAACCCACCACATTGGGGAAAAAGACTGCAACAGACAATGGAAGGAGTAAAAGACTTCTGACTTTTGGGAAAATGCTTGTATTTCTTTATAAGAGATTTGGCTTCAGCTGAAATAAGTGAAACCCTCTGATGTGTTTCCTTAGCGGTGACAAATTTTCATCAGAACTTGTTATCATGTATGTGGGAGGGAGGGAAAGAGGATAAATAAGACTTTTTTAGACTTACTATGTAACCAAGTTTACAAAATGAAAGATTGCACAGATGACTTGAAAGACCTTTTCCAGTTCCAGAATGGATGTAGAATTAACTGTTCTTACTGTAATAAAAATGTTCTTGATTGTCCTAGGTGCAGTTGTCTTACAAGATCATTGCAAGATACAGTCATCTCATAATGTCTTAGAGGTTGCCTGATCTGTTTTGACACTCTTAAAAAGTGCCAGATGAGTATGACTAATAGCTTTCTTTAGAAAAAAGCTCATACATTATTCTTAACTTTAAATACATGTTACGAGAAATAGTGGGACTTTTTCCCATAAGCACTTAGGTTCCAAATTAAGTACCTCACTATGTTGAAGCCTATGTGGTTTTCTCTGTCAGCTTCTAAAAAATGACATGATTATAAACAGTGACACTGTTCATAAATTACAAACTGTCACGAGTTATTTTAGGAAAAAAATACCCCAACCAACCAACTAAAAAACCCCATAAATCCATCTAAGTAAAAATTCTCAGATACAGAAAAAAATACATAATTCTTTGGATGATGGAATGAAGAAACTAATTTTTTCTCTTCTTCCTCCCCCCACCTAAATTTTAAATTGAAGGGTCACCTGAGTATTTGTGACTAAAAAAATCTCTGGCCTTTTTTTTTTTGTTTTTGCTTTTTCAGAAGGTAGAGGCAATCAGTAATTTATTTAACGTTTAATTAAGAATATTGTTCTTAAAGATTAAAAAACCCCTTGTTTTTCTTAGAAAAAAAAATTTATAGTTAAAACATTTTAAAATAAAATAATAAAAAACTGAAGTTGACCTGCTTCCTAACAGTGTCTCTTTGGTAGATTTTGTCAGATACTTGAGAATAAAGTGCAAATCTAAGTGCATCTGGAAAGATAGTTGTCACAAAAATGTTCTTGTATGTGGTATTTCAGATTGTTAACTAAAATGAATTAAATAAGCCTCTGGAGGTACTAGCGTCTCCCATCTGACTATGGGAGGAGTTACATAGCTAGTTTAGGCAATACGCCTAACTCTAAGACAGCTGAAATTACAAGAAATTAATAGTGTTCTACTTGCGTGTCATCTACAATGAACTATAACTTTTTGTTTTTCTGTTTTGTTTTGCTTTGCTTTGTTTTTTCTCTCTGGGGAGTGTCAGTAAAGCTGAACATCTCAACTGGTGCATGAGAAGTTTGATTTTGACTCTGAGATTGTACACATAAGTTAAAAGATACATATGGAAATTAAACCAGAATCCTGATCAATGATTCCGACAAGAACCAATTATGTACTGCAAAAGGAATGGACATGAACTACATATGACTCCCATGGTACACTTAACATTTCAACCCCATTTGTGATTTCATATTGTTGTCAAAACCAACAAATCAAAGAGATTTCCTTTAAAGGTTTTCCTTTACAGGAAAACAGAATGTGAATGAGCTTTGATTCAGACTTTATGTTTACAATTAACTATTTTCTTTAAAATTAATTGTTTTTCCAGGAATGTTGCTTAACAAGATATGTCTCCCTTGGTTGACTTGAACATCGAGCTTTAATCTGTCACTTTATATGCCATGAACAAAATACATAATAATTTGCAAAGGAGTAGACCAAACATTGATGAGAAGGCAGATGCTAGATATTCAGCAGATTTTAAATACACTGCTTTCTTGTGTTTCAGTACCAATTTTCAAATCTACCTGCATATGTTATTCTGAGACCAATTACAAAGTTGTAAATGTGAAAAAGGTATTTGTGATGAATAAAAGATAAGAAATTTATACCCAGAAGAATTAGTAATGAAACAGAGAAAGAGTACACTGCTTTGAAATAAAATTAGGGAAGATCTTTAGTTATTTGCCACCTTACAGCTACTAGGAAAAAAAATTCCAAGTATAGCAAAATGTACCAAGGATATATATTTGGAAAAACAATAATGCAATTTCAGCCTGGTGCCTTCAGCAACAGCTGTGAAGCCCAGCTAAAAGCCGTAATGTCTACATTTTGAAAAGAGACACCTTAATGGAGCATATTGATAAATGATGCACCCACGAGCACATGCAGATCATCTGTTCTGATAGTATGTTTGTAATAAGAGGGGGTCAGTATAGACAGTAATGCATTTATTGCTGAACTATCAAATAGTCCTCCACATAAATTCCTGCAGTTATTAATTAATTACCAAAAGTGATCAAAAAGCAGAAGGAAATACTTATGGTCTCTTACACAGATTTTCTTATTCTGAGTGAATAAAGAAAAAAGAGCTTTTAATTTACAAAAGATATTTTACATAAAGGGAGGAGGGAGGAATTTATTTCTCCTAACACTAGCCACATGCTAAGGTAGCTAATCTTTGGTAGAATTCTTGGATTGCTCAAGTCAGTAGATATTCTCACATGCCTCTCTTAGGGCTGGGTGGATCACCTGGGGAGCTTGAGTAGTTGAAAACAGGTGCTTAAAATTTTAACTGTTCAAGTTGGATCAATCCTCCTTTGAAGGTGGAACAAATGTAATGTGTATATATCTCCTTATATCTTGCATATCTAAGGTTTCAAACACCTACGCCTTTGTATATTACTTCTTGGTAGTCAGCTAAAAATAAAAACTCTTGGTGCAGAACATTTCCTGAAATAATTACTGACCATAAATTAATAGGTATTAACTTACTGAGTGCCTGTAGTCTGCGTACAGAGCCAGGTTTTGGTAGGGGGGTACTGCAGGGGCAGCTACAATGAGAAGAGGCCAGGGGCTGCCCTATGCCAGACACAGTCAGGTTCAGCCAGCTCCACAGTGGACCCACAGCAGGGCATAACTGAACCCATCAGACAAGCTGGTGGTGCCTCTGTGAAAAAAATATTTTAAAAAGGGCAAAAATTCTGGACAAAGAGGAGGGGAAAAAGAGTGAGATGACAATGAAAACAAACTGAGTTCTTGCCTAGAGAAGACAATTTTAATGCTGCTCTATCAAGTTAACTCTTTTTTGTGCTCTTAAAGTACGTTAAGCAAATCACTGAAGTAGTTCAGGTTAATAGTAAACATATTTTTGTAAAAATTAGGTTTTGCCCATATCATAGAATCATAGAATCATGGAACGGTTTGGATTGGAAGGGACCTTAAACACCATCTAGTTCTAACCCCCCTGCCATGGGCAGGGATACCTCCCACTAGATCGGGTCGCTCAAAGCCCCATTCAACCTGGGTTTGAAAACTTCCAGGGAGGAGGATTCCACAACTTCTCTGGGCAACCTGTTCACGTCATTCTAGTATTCTAATTTACTTATGATGCTATTAATATGTTTGCTGATAGTTATTGGACAGCAAATTATGTCACTGAGACAGAAGAGTGCTGGAGATGGGAGGAAAAGCAGAAATGCCTGACAGTTCTCCTCTTGAAAGAGGGTCTTACAGTATCATGATCTATAACTTCATTGGGTGCTTTAGCTTAAATTCAGGAGTATCTTGACAAGCAATATCACAAATGTAGTATGAGATCCAGTTAAAATGTCTCGTCTTTAACAGTTATGTATATTGCCATGCTGGTTCAACTTGGACATTTCTGATTTTAGACAGATTTTGACCAATGATATACAGGGATGAAGAAACCTTTTAAAAAAAATCCATTTATTCAGTAAACGTTATTGGAAAAAAATATTTAGCTTTAATATTACAGGCATGATTAGATTCATGGCCATTCAAAAACCACTTTCACTTAGCTGAAAAAAATGTTAGATGCATCTTCCACTTGAATTACAGAGTAATTTAACCTTTTTCATAATCTGGAGGTATCTTCCAAATGGCACATGATTTAGCTGACCTAATTCTATTTTAGAAAATTGTATTTCCCCTTTTTGCCTTTTCCATACCTAACATATATTCTCTGTGAGAAAGCACAATTTCCATATAATTCAACCATTTGGGTATAAAATAATTCTTTTAATCTGTATCATAAGCTTTTTTATGTGTGTGCAGCTTGTTTGGGGAGTTGCTGTTTTCATCATCTTCTTCTTCTTCTTCTTCATCATCATCATCTTTGTCGTCTTCTTCATTTTCTTCGTCTTTCTCTTTCTCAACATCCTGAATCTAAAATAATATCTTTGTGATTTGATATAAGAATGGGCTGAACAGCACAGATGTGATTGTGGAAGAGAACAGGAATAATGCTTATTTTTTAACTTGTTTTCCCCCACTCGTCAAGAACAGAGCATTGCATAATGATTTCTGGCTGATTTCTCAGTTTTAACCAAAGGTGATAGGAGGAATAGGAGGAATACTATCTCATTGATGGATTTCTCCTAAGAAAGTACAAACCCCTGCTAGGCAAAAACAATTGTATATCATCACCTGTCATGAATAAGCTTCTTGGATTAATTCCAAAATACCACTGGGCCCACTGAAAATTACCACCAAATTATCATTCTGCAAAGTAAACAACAAAGTCAAGGAAGTGAGACAGTTCATCTACTTATGCTTATTCTTACTTTCCTGGAAAAAAAAAAAAGGTCAAACATTTACTTAGAAAATAATTTCCAGCAGAAACTTCAGCAAGTTCAGTATCTTATTAAAAACTTGCAAGTAATAGCTGTGAAACTAATTAAAGCCTAAGGGATACAGAAATCACTGTGTATAAATGTCTAATTATTCAAAGCATTTTTAAAATATCCAAGTAATGCATCTTTTTTCCCTTGTAATTACAAAACTTTCACAGAAACAACAACCTAGCTAATATCCTATACTGTACATTTTGTTCTAAGAATGTTCAGCTGAAATTAAAATGTCTATACCTCCTGCTTTCTATCTTTTACAAGACAAAGTTGGATATTAATCTCATATTCTTCTTCCCTCCATGTCACTGATTTAAAATCTAATAATATGAGGATTACAGATTTTTAAAAAGTAGGAAAAAATCACAGTAATAACATTTTTAGCTATTTGTTCTGAAAAAAAAATTTAAAATATATCTATCAAGGAAAGCACTGAAACATAATTTTCTAGCAAGAATCAAAACCTGCAATAAATAACTAGCAAGCAGAAAATCCTGATCCATGCTCCCCAATAAAAAGGGAAATGTAGACATTATGCTGCATTACTCTTTTTAAATTGGCTTTCTAAATACCACTCTAGTGCTGTACTTACATATGTGGTATGTTCAAAGCCAGCGTATTAATTTAGGAAAAATAAAAAAATGTTTATGCAGGATAGTCGCTCACTATTGTTTTAGAAGTTGATTGGTTTAGTATAATTTAAATGTGTCACTGACTTGTGGCTGAAACTTAACTCACCTACAGCGGTTAGTTACATACCTTTTTGTGCCTTACTGTCCAAATCATAGACTTCTTACAGCTACTGTAGCTCCAGCTTGGCCCTGACCTAAGTGAACTCAGGGCAACAAAGTCTCAAACCTGATTGGAGTCCAGTTATGGCTGCAGCATGTGCTGGACTTGGAAATTGATGGTAGCTATGGTTCCAATCATAAAGACATTGGTTTTGGACACATTCCTAATGCTACAGACACTTCTACTGGCTTGTGTCTTGCCCCTGTAAGATTCTTATTCAGGTAACTCCTACAGAAGTCTGAAGATTTAAGATTAATCTTAGTGGTATTTCACAAATTGCAAGCTGGCAAAAGATGACATATTGCACATCTGAGAAATGAATCACCAGTCCTTTGAAATCACATGTATTTCATGGATTACATGCTGAATTTCAGCCCAGGAGTGCACCAAAGAACATGGAAAGCAGAAAGATTTCTCTGCATGGATTTTACTAAGCTGGTCCCAAGATAGGAAATTTGATGACCACTAGAGATGTTGTATATATTAAATATATTTTCTGTGTTGTAAAATGGGACAACTAAGTATATAATAA
The DNA here is from genome assembly GCF_963921805.1 of Phalacrocorax carbo. Classification (NCBI taxonomy): domain Eukaryota; kingdom Metazoa; phylum Chordata; class Aves; order Suliformes; family Phalacrocoracidae; genus Phalacrocorax; species Phalacrocorax carbo. The sequence continues at coordinate 164,155,606 of NC_087513.1, forward strand.
TGATAAGAATTTATTTAAAACCTTTTTTTTTTTTTTTTCTTCTTTACCTACAGACTTTGCATTTGGGATTGCTAAATTCAGCTATCAAATTCTGGAAAAATCAACATCATATAGCTGCTTTTCTCATGAGAGTTTTGTTCAGATGAATACACTGATGTTCAGGATGCATTCAAATCCTTTACTTTCTGTACTTCATGTAATGGAGAAAATAGAAAGGACAAACTGAAAACTGTATACAGTGCTTGAAGGGGAAAAAACCAGAAACTAAAAGCCTTACAACCAAGACAAGTTTCTTATCGATGAAACAGTATTATAAAACATTTCCCACATCTAGGTCACAACTGTTCCACAACTTTTTCCCTTTGGTGTATTTTGAGCACACGCTTGTAACTCTGAAACAGTAGGATCTGAAGGACTTACCAAGCTACTGGTTCCAAAGCTGATTCATCCCTACCTTTCCATTAAATACCGATCATGTGAGCTTGAAAGTCTCTACTGAAAACAATCTCTGAAGAAAACACCGTAATGTAGTCTCCATGGCCTTACATTGCTTGTCAGAAGACAGAAAAAGCAACTTAGATGGGTACCCTCATGTCAGGTGTTCCATGAAAGAAACCAGTTTTCTCACACTAGAATTAACCCCTTTATATATTCTATGCCCATAGATCTTTTCAATGATTTAAAGGGCCCCCAGGGACTTACACATGCAGAATTACCCCGAAATGTCACAGAAGCTACATTTAGCCTAACATTCTGGATCTGCCTAAATTTGCAAGCAAATGTCTTTTGATAATATCAGTAGTTCAAATTATATAAAGGGAGAATCAAAACCCATTCTGATTTTCTGAAATAATGAATATCCCAAGTCTCAAATTCAGTGGGAACACAGGGGCAACACAAATTTGTAAAGAAGTATCTTATCTGCAGCAAAAAGTGAGAGTCTGTAATGCAGCAGCCTATCTTTGAAATTATTAAGGAGACAATGAAAAAATTCATTTAATGAATTTTTGTCCAAGCCCATGCATATAATTTCTAGTTCATGTCTATACTTAAGAAAATTTATCAAGAAATATTTCAATGAGCTGAAAAAATACAAATGCTCTCAATAGACTTTACATTTAGCTTAAGTACCAAATACACATTGTTATAATTTATGTTTTTGACATGAGTGAAATATTTCACGTGAATCCAATTCTCAGATGACTGCAATATTTCCATGTACCTTTAACATCGATAAATGGGAATTAAAATTTCATAGTGTGTTCACCAGTCTTGTTGAATACTTTATTTTTCTTAAAAAAAATATTTAGTAGAACAGAGAATTATGTTCTCATCTCACTAAACAGACCTGGTAATCTTCTCGTTAATATTTCATATTTTTATTTCTAGAAAATCCCAGAAACAAACAGTAGAAAACACTTTGGTTTCATACCTCTTCCATGTAGAAAATAAGCTTTTTTCTGTCTTCTTTAAAAAAATTATTATTATTTTTCAATATGTGAAAAGAACAATGAAGGTATTTAATCTCTTGTCTTCTTGAAATTTTGGTTATCCATTTGAAATACAGTGGCCCTTTTCTGACACTTTATGCCATATAGAATTATTTTTTTCATGTGGTTGCTTCTGCTATACTGTGAAATTCAGACCTATAACATGGATATAAATATGACATGTCTTTGGTGGAATGAAGGTGTTGTGCCTCTTACAGAACTGTGAATAAAAAACAGCTTATCAGATATTTGCCATTAACTGCAAATCTCGTATTTGAACTAATTGTGAAGGTAAATATTCAGCTGTATTATTTATTAGCATACTTGCAATTTGTGTCTGCAAAATAATTTTTTTTCCTAAAAGAAATATCAAGAAGCCTTTCAAAAATATGATAATTACATAATGAATAAAAAAACTATCCTGTGTCCTTTTGTTTCTTGTCTACTTAAACATGATAGAGGAAACTGTTATTCACTGGTTCAAGTTTTGTTGACATTACAGGAAAAACTGTTTCATTTCACTGATATTTTAGTGAAAACTTGAAAGAAGTTTCAGTGAGGAGCAGGAAGGTTAGGCATTTATTAATCAAACAACTTTATTTACAAAAGCAATACATGTTAAAGGATCTTCAGAGGCCAGAAAGAAATCTCTGCCGTTGCATTGTGTGCCACATCCTCTCTGACTCCCTACAAATGTTCTTGTACAATCTTGCAGTGTTATTAGAAACACTTGTGGCCTCCCTTGGACAGTCAACCACAAAAGATCATATCAATTTACTTGACTGCTAGTAGGGAAAAAATGTGTCAGCTAAGGAGTCTGTGTGATGTCAGTCTCATTTGTTCTAGACACCTTTCTCAAATGCAAATGCTTTACTTTTAGACAGTTAAATTTCTTTAAAACAGCTCTTATCCTAAAGTCCCTAAATTCAGAAAGAATGGGTTCTAACAGTTTTCTCTATCCAAAAGAGATAAGGAATGGTGAGAGAGAAAATACTGCAGCTACTGCAGTTCATATTTGTGATGGCAATGGGTAGGCGAGCTGCCAATAAATTTCTGCTTCCCCATAGCATAGCTAATATGTGTTGGTTGTAACAAGTGCAAACTGTTGTTTGCCACAGAAAGAGATTCCCCCCCTGTTATTAATTTCTGAGTACATTTCTTCCCCTGTGTTTTTAGGTAATACTGTTCAGAAGTATTTGCTGACCCTTTTCGAGAGCTGTTCATTTCAGACACGCTCCGTTCACAGTACTCTGTTATCTGTGCTGCTTTATGTTTGCAACAATTTCCTTGAAGTATCATAGTACTGTTTATTGCTTGTTGAGCATTTAAGCATTTGTTTTTTCAGAAAATCTTTAAGCTTAGTAACAGGATCCTCTTCATAATATATTCAGTTACCCCAGATAGGGAGAACATTAGAATCCCATTACAGTAAGTTTATGAAATAAAACAATGGCAAGAAACAGTCTAGAGTGGTTCAGAGGAATTGTGTAAAAGTTAACAATGAGGGAGGGAGGGAGGGAGGGAGGGAGGAAGGAAGGAAGGAAGGAAGGAAGGAAGGAAGGAAGGAAGGAAGGAAGGAAGGAAGGAAGGAAGGAAGGAAGGAAGGAAGGAAGGAAGGAAGGAAGGAAGGAAGGAAGGAAGGAAGGAAGGAAGGAAGGAAGGAAGGAAGGAAGGAAGGAAGGAAGGAAGGAAAGAAATGGAAGTAGTCACATACTTAACAAAGGAAATTATAAAAAGTAGATATTCTCATTCATAAATGGAACATAAAACCTGGCAAGGAAAATATAAAGCTATGACTGTACAAAAAAATATTTTCATGAGCAACTTGCCGTAGGCATTAAAAATGATATTAAAAACTTCTTCCACCACATCAGAAATATAAAATTTTCCAGAGACCTGACAGGGGTGATAGATGATCTTCTCAAAAATGGAACACTAAAGGAAAGATAAAATGTAATAGAAAAGCTAAATGAATTATTTGTATTAGCATTCACAGGAAAGGAGTTCAGGGATATTCTTATTCCACCCTCTGCCTTTATAGGGGAGAAGCTAAGAAAATACTGCACACTGATACTTTAATAGTATATTTTTACAACAACTCAATAAAAGGCATTGAACCAAATTACTTCAACAAAAGTTCTAAAAGAAACCAAATATGTAATTACCAAATTGTTTACTGGTATGTTAACTATAATCTAAATTGGCCTTATTTTCAGGAGATAGGGAGGAGGCAAGTAAGAAAATTATTTTTAGAAAAGGCTTCAGTGTGGATGTGGGGAAGAGACTGGTGGGAAAAACAAGGAAAATTGTTTAAAAGTGTAATACAACACAGAATTTGAATATACATGGAGAAATAGAATATATGGGAAGAATCAACACTGATTTTAATATCAAGAATATATGTTTTAATAATCTTTCAGAGTGCTCTGAAGGAGTCAATATGTATTCAGAAAAGCTTGATATTATTGATAGAATGAACTTGGATTTTCAAAAAGCTTTTGACTTTGAAAGTCACTCTCCTAAGACGGCTTAGGGAATTAAACTAGTTTAAGATTTATTAGATGTAAAATTTATTGTCTTCTCACAGATTAGTAACTCTATTGCAGGAAACAAAGGGAAAGAATGGGCAAGTTTTGCAATAGAGAGAAGCATTAGTGGTGATCAGTACTGAAAATTGTTCTTTTCATCATACCTGTAAAATGATATAAAAACTGGGATGAATAGCAAGCATAGTTCTAATATTACAAGTGACTCCTATTACAACATTTTAAAAGTAATAAAAATTAATGTAAACTATGATAAAGTGAGCTGAGGAGAAGAAATTTCCATGAATTCAATTAACAGATATATGGAGAAAAGCCTTTCTAACTGCACCTACCTTAGTGATGGACTTTGAAACTGCATTTATACAGTTAAAGTTATACTGATGTAGTTGAAAAAAAAAGAAGAATGAGATGAAGCACTGGAACCCTGACTGTTAACTTATTCCCAATCTTGGTTTTGGACCTTTTAAAGAAACAAAAACAAAACAAAGAAAGAAAACAAAAAAAAAGAGAGGTAAAATAAAGCTAATTCTAAGCATTGTGAATGCGGTGGTTTTGATATTATTTATTTTTGGAGCTATGAATTTGAAAGTTGTTCTACTTCCTTTAACTGTATAGATATGGTCAAAATCAGTTAATATTCCTCCGAAAGATATCTTACAGATATCCTAGATAATTCTGTGAAAGCATATGCTTACTTGTTGGCAGCAACCAAAATTATGTAAGAATAAGAAGTTATTAGTTAAGTAATAGACAAATAGCTATGCACCTCTGTATTTTCATGTGTCATCCTTTATTTCCATGTTATAAGATATAACAAATAATAAATAATAAATATAATTCAAATTATATGATTCATTCAAGACAACTAATCTCAAAAGTAATTTAGTAAAACTGAAGATACTAAGTGGAGGCAACAAGGATATTTGGATGCATATTATGGCTTCCATATGATTAAAATGCTTGCATGTCATAAAATCATAACAGGCAGAAACAAGGTAAGAAAACAATTGTTCATTATTTCTTTCAGCACAAGAGTTAGGGGACCATGGAATGTTGTCATGGTGGCGGTTAAAAAACAAACCAAAACTAGTGCTATGTCACATAACATAATTGAATTCAATTCAAGTCATAAAATACTTGAATGCCAAATGTTTTTACATGAGCTATTAAGAATGATTACAAAAAAATCAGGATAGTGAGATTACAACTTCTAGGTCTAAATCACAGAACGCCCACAGGTATAGCTGCCTTGTTCTTATACTCTTCTCTTGATCTCAGCTGCTGGCCTTATCAGAAACATGTTACTGGACTAGATAGACTTTTGGAGTCTTTCAGTATAGCTATTTATTCTACATACTGTAAAAACCTAGTATTTCTTCAATGCCAACGAAGAAGAAAAGTTGTGAGAAATCATTTTGAAAATTGATTCTCAATTGTTTTCCAACTATGTCATGAATTAGTAAAATGGATGTGCTTGTTTAAGACACTGCACATTACAAGGCTTAGCAGGCTTCAATACAGATTGAGAACTGCAGAAAGTTTAAAATAGAAGACTTCTCATTTAACAGTATGTGATTTTTCTTTACCTTCAGAATTTGTATGTGACTTTCATATGTGTATTTCCAGTGTAATTCCTAATTCTCATTTCACCTGCATTTAATGCAGACTGTATCCCCTACATTTTGAGCTGGTTATACTTAAAGCTGCTGCTTCTGAAATTACATTAATGGTTCTGTGTATGGGACACAGCCCAAAGCTTTGTCAAATGTAATAGACTAGAACAGGGTAGGGAACTGCTGGGAGGAAACTGTTAAGCTACCCCATTATTTGCAAACAGGAAAGCTGATAGTATGTGTCTAGATCTGCTGCTTCTTTCACTGATGCCTTAACAATGATCTGCATTACTTTTTCCCCTCCATGTGTCATCTGAAATCCCTTGCTCTCTCCTGCTAAACAAGCATTCTGTTGCCTTCCTTGAAAGTCTACTCCTTAAAGAAGCTGGGAAAAGATCAGAACAAAGTAGAGAAATATAGTGATGGCCTGAAAAACAGTTCCAGTTCACCATACTGTAGTTCAACAATTCCTGCCCTGTGGAATATGATTGCACAGGTGATGCAGTAAAACAATGAACCTCACTTGATCCCAGGGGCAGGAACACTGCCTAAGGCAGGACAGCTGAGACTTTTGACATAGTCTATTTTCTATCTGATTCAGGAAAGTTAGAACAATAACACTCAGTATCTTCAACAGCACAAATGACTCTCTATTTGATTTTACCAAAGCCCACAGATAATAGTAACATCACTACTTCCTGCTTAGGGCCTTATCGGTTTCCCTGTGATGAGCTGTAGTATTTTAGACTTGCATTTCACACATTATTTTCAAACTCTTTAAAACAAACAAACAAAAAATCATATTTCAAATGGATTTTCTGACTAACCCTATCAGAAATTATCCTTTCTTTACTGCTGTGCTTAGATTGCCACTCACAGTGCTTAGAAGTTTCTCTCATGCTTCTAATTTCACAAGATCACAATTTGTTGGGTTTTACCCCCTCAAATGAAGGGACTACTTATGAAGGAAATCAAAGAAATTAGTTGACATTTCACCACTTGAGCACAAGAAAGTAAAGAAAAAATGTTGCACATACCGACCTGACCTTTCTAACTGCATCCTGACCACATGCATGCAAGTCTGTAACCACAGACGTCACCTTCATTGTCATATTGTCACTCATCCTTCACTGCAGAACTTCTTTCCAACAGTAGGAGCTGTGACCTACAGAGCACCCATTTGAAACAATTAGAGCAACCATGCCTTGCTGTATCACTCCACTCTTCCCACTCTCCCATGGTACTGAAAATCATTTATAGCAGAAATGAAGCACGATGAATCAGCTGCCTCTTTGTTCATTTGTATCTTCTACCCCTCCACCTGTTTAACAAGCATACATTGCTGGACATTACTGCATCAGCAGTTGGAACTCTTTCTACCAACTTGGTGAGACATAAATACTCAAACCTGTGAGCAAGTAGTCCCACTGGAACACCAAGTCCCACAAGGTTAAGATCTCAGAGTTTTGCAACTTCCACTTCAATAGCAAGGAATTCATGAAACTTTGTCTATCTGACATATAAAACAGGTGAATTTACTATTAAAAAGTAACACTGCACCATTGCTTGCTTGAGACTATTAATTTGATTAAGGTGTTTCTGTGGACCATACAAGATAATCAGACTTTGATTGTAACTGTGTAAGTGTGCCAATTTATGTCCTTCTGGGAAAAGACTAATGGATAACATATTTGTATCCACTACGAAGTAGTATTTACTATCCTTTCAGATACTCATAGAGACAATGAATTCTCCAGAGAAGAGTCATAGCTCAGTCACAAAAACCTCACAATCAGACCACCCTGGAGATGCTGCATGTCTATTCCAATCCTGTTGCACAGAAGCTCATAAATAAGATTCTTGAACACTGGGAATGTGATGTTAATGGTGAGTATCATTAGTAATTTGATAAAGAACTTAATATGAAAATGGTAAAAGAAGATGAGGAAGATATGGATTGCTTCTTAGTTCTCGTTTGAAAAAAAAAATTAAGAAATTCTAATCAGAGTGAGGAACTCGGGACAGGGTGGATAATCAGAAGACTACTATTTTCCATAATCTTCTATTTGAAATGGAATAAAAGCATGACATAGTTTCTTCATTGTGATGAAATTATAATCAAAATCTGTTCCAAACTGCCAGATTATTCCCCTAGCAATTCTGTGTTGGGTGCAGGATGATTTCTTCTGATGAACTAATGAGAAGACTATGAAACAGAGCTATTCTTTCCATTATGCATCCTCTGTGGTTTCATTTGGTCTCTGCAAATCAAGGGCCAGTAGAAGGGCAGAAAAAGGAGAAATAACTAGTGGACCTGTATAATGGTGAATTTGGGAGTGGTGGCACTCTACATTAAAAAATTACCAGGTAGGATATATTTACCTATTTAGAGTTATCTAGGTCTCTGATTTAACATAATCATATCAAAACTTAGACATTCTTCAAACAGAAAACTGAATTCATGGACATGATTTTGTAAAAAGCACTCCTGGTTCACAGCTATTATATTTCACTTCAACATAAAGTTCAATGACAAACAGGCATTTTGCTGTGCCAATTAATCTAGACTTCAGAACAGATTTTGGTTCCTATTCCCAATGCTACTTTAGACTTAATATACAAAGAATATAAAGTACTTCAAAGGAAGGTAAGATCCCTCTCTGTACCAAGACAGCTAAGGCATACAGCAGCATTGTTTGTGCCAGTGAAATTGACTTGGCTGCATTCCTTCCTGAAGGCAACCATATCTGCCAGCATATTAAATGTCGAAATATAACACAAAATTAATAGATAAAAATATCACTCTATAAAAAGGATTCATCCATGAAGCTCATCATTTAAGCTGGATGATTTGGATGCATAAGCGTGACTGGTCCCACTATCAACATTTTCATAGCTATATAGAGTGACTGAAGAAACACAAACAAAATGAAAATCATTTGGTGTTTTTTTTCAGCACTGCTCCCCTTCCCTTATGCCTTTTTTTAACAGCTCAACTTGAAAACATGCTGTGGTTCCTCTGCAGGTAATGTACAGCAGGTACTATGTCACGATGCAGGGCAGCTGTGAGAGGTTGTGCAATTGCTGCGAGGGGAGTGGAATACAGAAGGAGCTGCTGTTGCTGCAGCTTTTTTCTCTTGTCAGGAATTCAGAGAAAACTGTATAAAACAATGTTAAAGACTGCTCTTTTGGCCTGTTTAATTTTGGATGCCGTAAAAACTCCTTGTCCACACAGTTAACGCAGTCCCTGCCCAGAACATCAGCTGCGCAGCAATCTTCACTCTACTTCTCAAACAGCAACAAAGGCATACTGGAATTATTATTTCCATTGAGTTTACAGAGTATTTCATTCCTATTGGGATGCTCAATCTATTATATGGAGTTTAGGATCAGAGTTTTCATGACTATCGTATTCAAATATGAAGGCTAGTACTTTTATGGTACTCAAAGATTTAACAAAAAAAACGCCAAAAGCAGTTGTAACAGAAATAACCTTAAACAAGAAGTCACAAATACTAAATTGATTGGTAAAAATGATTTGGCATCGCCCTTTTCATACCAAAGCTATATTAACATTTATTTGGTTTTGGTTTTGTGTTTTTTTAGTTTTAATTTTCTGTGTTTGTATATTCTGCCAACATTTCAATCATATTGACTTCAAGTAATTTTTTCAACTTTATGTTCAAAACACTGTATGTTTTAAGGTTAAAAATTGCTTACATGTTTCCCTTTTTATTAGGAGCAGGGCCTAAAAACAAATCTAAAGTTTAAGCACTGAAACGTTACATTAATATATAAAAGTCCTACTTCAGTCTTCTGTCTGTTACTTTCTGCTATTTTTCACTGACCAAACAAAAGGAACATTCTCCAGAATACCAAAATGAGCAGTCAGCATTTGCAGTTTGTGTTTTAACTCTAGATACTCCAGGTCTAGAGGACCTATTGAGGACCAAGATGATTGTCATTATTGTAGCTTGATTCTCACTGTTAGACTGCATTAGAAAAATGGAAACACAGGGGTAATCATAATGCTTTAAATATCCTGAACAAGGAGTATGTTTCTTCCAGAAATCAAGTGTCTTGTAATTTTGTGAACCATTTTGCAAAAAGTGCATCTATGCCATATCCCCACAAACAATCCTGAGGTAACTTTCACTGTGTCTCTCTGCAAATTTACTCTAAAATTTAAGACATCACTGTATTAGAAGGAACTGTTACCTAAAAGTACCACTGCTTTGACTTACAACACACCTTTACATGCCAAAATAATACAAGTATTTTTTTTTTCAGTCAGACTCACAGTAAGATGATCTTGGTCTCAGCTTTTTTTCTGATAGGAATGCTTCTGGTGCAATGTCAATGGGAAAACCTCCCAACAAGTTGGAAGGATGTGAATCAAACAATTTACTATGTAAGTGTCAGAATTAATTTGTTTTTAAACATTGTATAATACACACAGAGAAAACTGGTTAAGATAACACATATTTAATATAGCTTTCCACCTTGGCATACAGCTGCTGCCTGTATTCAGTCAGATATCCAAACATGCTTGCCTATTAACGTCCACTCCCAAAACATCTGACGTGCATTGCATTGTCTAAAGGCATTTCAAGGTTTTCCCTTTCCATTTGCATATCTATTAGTCTTAACCCACCCCCTTCATTTATACTTTAGTAAAAATTTTGAAGGAAATAGCATTTTAACATGTCATCCCATAAGTATTGTAGAAAAAATGGAAAATAGGGAAGAAAACAGCTATTTTACACTGCACCTGGGTGTATTGATTTCTTTCTGTATGAGATTTTATGGCATCCAGTGGTGTCTCTTCATATCTACATTACAGAGGTCTACTCAGGATATACGGGATATTGACAGGAAATGTTGGGTTATAGGACATACTTAAATCATAACTATGTGTAAATACAGGTGATTGTTGTGTAAGTGTAAGCAAAGGACATGGAGTCCTATCTTCCCCTCAGTTCCCTCAAGTTGAAGACCAGTAACTCTTCCCACAATAAATTTATCTGAGGGTCCTCTACTTACAGTTTTGGTAAATATGTAAATGCATGTTGGTACTTTCTACTGATAGAAAGAAGACAGAGATTATGGAAGCTCTCTCTTGAAATTATGTTAAAAAATATATTTATCTGGATTTAAAACATTCTACCTGTGATTCATGTGTGTACAACAACTTTCATGCTTTAACACTGTTAGGCAGCTAAGCACCACAAAGCTGCTCAATCACTCCCCACAAGTGGGATGGTGAGGAGAACTGGGAGGGTAAATGTGAGAAAACTTGTGGATTGAGATAAAGACTGTTTAACAGGTAAAGCAAAAGCTGTGAAAGCAAGCAAAGAAAAACAAGGAATTCATTCACTCCTTCCCATGGACAGGCAGGTGTTTAGCCACCTTCAGGAAAGCAGGGCTCCATCATGCGTAACGGTTACTTGGGAAGACAAACGCCATCACACCACACATCCCTCCCTTCTTCTTCCCCCAGCTTTATATGCTGAGCATGACATCATATGGTGTGGGATATCCCTTTGGTCGGTTGGAGTCAGCTCTCCCAGCTGTGTCCCCTCCCAGCTTTTTGTGCACCCCCAGCCTGCTCGCTGGTGGCGTGGGGTGAAAAGCAGAAAAGACCTTGACTGTGTAAGCACTGCTCAGCAATAGCTAAAGCATCCCTGTGTTATCAACACCGGTTTCAGCACAAAATCACAGCGGAACACCATACCAGGTACCATGAAGAAAATTAACTCTACCCCAGCCAGCCAGGACAATACAAGCAATGAGTTTATAATAAAATACCATCTGCATTCCTTTATAGTTTTTACAAAATAGGTAATTGTACAATTACATAGTTAGAGTAAATGACTTGTTATACTTGTAGAAAAATTTTATTGTATTAATGCTGAAAATGCACCATTAGTTTTCAACTATTTCTAATTAGGAGTTTGATAGTTTATATCTTAAATATCTCAACATATGGAGAAAAATATGTAAAATTCTTTTTTTTTTTGTTGTTATCTATAGTTCTGTGGAAAAATTTTGAGAAGTCTAGATACTTCGAAAAGCAACAAGCAAAAAAATAATCTTATTGTAATAGCCTGATATTATTGCCCCTGTGTCAGCTTTCTATTTGTTTTTGTCTCCAGGTTTTGTTGCCTTTTTTTTTAATAATAAATGTTTTACATGAAAAGGCTGACTTGTGGAGTTGGAATCAAGGGAGAAGATGAGGCTTGTTTAATATATCATTATACAGATATAGGAACTATGAAGTCTCAAAAAGGCTAAATTTCAAGGTCCACAAGTAAGATGTCAGCTCTTCAGTATGTATTTGCTTAATATTTGATGGGATTTCTTTGTAAGACTGAAATTATTTAGCAAAAAGGAATAGTAACTGAGCAGAAGCTCTTGCAGTATTCTATGACTTTTATATATTTATATGAAATGACTTGAATTAAGCTAGTCACATCACATGACAGTAGACCATAATGTGTCATTAACAAAGGTGAAAGTCTGATTCAGAAACAGTGATATAGCAGCCATTGATGCATTTCATAGGTAGTTCTACACTTAATTATTGATAAATTTTTTATCATCTTCATTCTTTGGCTAAAATCTGATAAGTTTCTACAAAGAATTACCAGAAACAGCAGAGAGGACATGTCAGTGTTGTGAACACAAAGAGGTATTCAAACCTGGGCTCAGAGATAAGGAGCTAAGGCAGCTACTAGGACAGATGAGTCTTTAAAATAATCAAAGATGTATTTGTTCAAGCACAAATCCTCTAAGTGTCTACACATCTAATGGCTAATGTAAACCTCTGAGTGGATTTCAAAGCAGCACACTGAAGCATAGGGGACTGTAGGTGGTACCTGGCTTGAGTTCATTACAACCAAAAGCAATTCACTGGAGTTTAGAAAAGAACGTGCACTCTCAATTTGTTAATGTAATGATCCCTGAAAACTTCTCCTATCAAAGCACATATTAATCTAGGGTCAATAAAGCATTGCCTTTGTGCTTGTTTTTCCATTTCATATTTTCCTTCTCTTCTCTCCCTCCCTTTCTCCCCTCCTTGATTCCTTCTCTTTCCAGAGTAGTCTTTTCTTCTCACTTTTGTAATGCTGTCAGTGAGGCTTTTGAAAGGTCATACTAACACCTGTTTTCTTCTAGGTTGGGCTGTTGGTTTCAGTAGCACCATTTAACAGTGAATGTCTTAATTATTTACATCTAACTGTACAGACATCTATTGGAGGTGCCGAGTTGAGCAATACAGTCCCTGTAGGTCTTGATTCTGAAAAGCAGAGATAATTAGGTAATTCCAGAGACTGTTTCTCAGCTTTAATGTCCTAGAACATTTTTGTCAGGCCTCTTCAGGCCTTACTGGTCCTGCCCTGCCTCCTCTGGGGCCTCCCACCACCTTGCCTACAGTCCAGGACCCCATTTCAGCTGAGTCAAGAGCCCTTAGTCCCTGCCCCAATGTCACCACAGCAGTGCCAATCTCCAGCTCCTCACAACCTTGCCCTACCTGGCCATGGACTCCACTGAGCCCATGTTACACCACATTGTCCTGAACTCACTATTTCTATGCATTACAAAAGTGTAGCAACACTTTTCAAGATGTGCTTGCTGCTTTGTCTAGTAACACCTCCAGTACATCAGTTGTTAGGGCTTACCAGACACTCAAGAGATGCCCTTCTTAACTCAAGAATATAACACCTTAATTTCATAGAGCTATTTTCACAAACTTTACTCTTTCCAAAAACTTTCGAATGGCAATCTTGCTTTGCAAGTATTATAATTAACCATATAGCAAACTATACATCTTAGCAAAAAAAAAAAAAAAACAAAAACCCACACTAAAGATATGTCTCAGATAGTTTCATTCTACACATTACTTCCTCCCTTTCCAATTTTTCGTACTGTCTTCTGTTTCTAAGTTTGTGTCTATTTCTTTTATTTAGAACAAACTTTTTAAAATAGGACCCCCTTCTGAGTTCCCTAACATTTAGATATTAAAGAAATTATACTAAGGATATTACCTTAACTGACCACTGTTTTCATCTCCAAGGTCTAATTAATTTGATGAAATCCTCACATGTAAATCAGAACAGAGGAATAATCCTTAAATAGGTCAGAAAAATGTCTCTGTATTAGTTACAAAGGGCACAGTGATTAATAACCTCAGACTACATAAGAAGAATATCTCCTTGAATGCCTATAAGTTATATTAAATAAACTCAAGTTCTGGACATATTGAAATCATCTCATAATCAGGCTTTTTAATTCTGATTTAACATCCACTGACTGCTGTGAATGAGCATGCTCTCTTTAACAGTTTCAAATGCTATTTGAAGTTTAGCCCTCAGAGTGCACTGTTACAACTTAACCTTGTATGAATTACAAAGATATTGATAATAATCAGTTTCCCCTGTGGTTCTTTATACCATAAAACCTGGCATACTTTTCTTGAAACAAATCTATCTTTAGAGAATTAGTTTCCTGCATTGCACTTAAAAATTATAGGTAGGATATATAAACCCTTAGACTTATAATCTCTATGTGTACATTTATACATGTCTCTCTCCCTTTCTGTCACGGCTAACAGTAATTTATTAGTAATAATAAAGCACAATGAAGTTGACAGTAGAATGTTGCTATGTATTATGGTAGGTTGCAAGCTTAATATTTTTATGGTTTTTATGTCTATGCTAAAGCTGTAAAAATTGTTCTATAAGAATTGGGGACTCAATGTTTGTTATTTTTAAAGTCTTAGAGGTCACTTTTAAAATATTTTCAGCTAGTTCCATAAAAAAAAAAAACAAAAAAACAACACAAAATATATAAACCTCCTCTCTCCTACTTGAGTGCTTATGTACAAACCTGAAAATCTAAAAAAATGAAAATTCACTTCAGTCTTTTCATTGTTTTAGGGGCATGAGAAATCCATAGATGCCTTATTAAAGCTCAGCTGGCAACTAGAGACCTGTGCCTGCCCAGAGCACATCAGTTCTGAGTACATGGTATAACATAAAACTGACTCTACAAAGCATTTAGAAGAGGATTGTGCTGTCCTTTAAATATCAGCTGGTTTGGGAAAGAGGAAATGGGGCAAAGCAGGGACCCAGGAGAAAACACCCCCCAGCATATAGAGTCTGAATTAGATTGAGCTAAATCAAGAAAAAATTTATTTAGGAACAATATGGCAATGAAGGACATTCCTCCTCCTTCCTTCTTCTTTTCTGGGTGCTCACCTCTAATCAAGTAATTGCTGTATGCATTTTGTCCTGTACAACCTATTTTCTGATACACAGTATATAAAATCCAGGATCAGATTTATAGTATTTCTATTTTAAATGTTTTGTAAATTCTAACCACAGTGAAGCAAAAGTTCACAGGCATAAATAAAAGAGAAAGCGGAGGAGCCACCTTAGGAACTGAGTATGTTTTGTATCTTCTGAAAAGGCACCAGAGAAGAGGAAAACTAGATAAGAAGAAAACAGTCTTTTAAACAAATGACTCAGAAATTGCTGTAGGATTTATTTCAAGAATTAGAAAGCTACATTTAGGTGTCCAGAAGGAAAGTAGTCTCCTTTTGGTCTTGTGTAAAGTTGGCCAGCCCCAAGAGATATGTCTTTGCTATTCTATGGCATCTGAAATGGCACTAAATGGTTGTGCTGGTTTTGGCTGGGGTAGAGTTAATTTTCTTCATGGTACCTGGTATGGTGTTCCGCTGTGATTTTGTGCTGAAACCGGTGTTGATAACACAGGGATGCTTTAGCTATTGCTGAGCAGTGCTTACACAGTCAAGGTCTTTTCTGCTTTTCACCCCACGCCACCAGCGAGCAGGCTGGGGGTGCACAAAAAGCTGGGAGGGGACACAGCTGGGAGAGTGTGCTGGTTTTGGCTGAGAAGGGGTTAATTCTCCTCACTGTGGGGGTCGGCTGCCTTTCCAGCTTCCCGTGCTCTGCCACGTGGCGGGGGGGGGCGCTGGGAGGGGCGGGGCCATGGCGGGGGCGGCTGACCCCGACTGGCCAACGGCAGGTTCATTCCATACCATGTGACACCGTGACCAGTACATGGAGGGGGGGCGGTTGTGGCTCGGGGGCAGCGCGGTGTCGGTTCGGCGGGCGGCGAGCGGCTGCGGCGAGTGCGGTTTGTTTCGGCGGTTCATTCCCCCTCTCCCCTCCCTTCCCCCCTCCCCTGGGGCTTTGCGCCTCTCGTTGTTCTCCTTTACATTGCATTTCTGTTGTTGTTTCTTTTAATTTTAATTATTAAACTGTTCTTATCCCAACCCACGAGCGTTACCCTTCTGATTCTCTCCCCCATCTACCGGTGGGGCAGTGAGCGAGCGGCTGTGTGGGGCTGAGCTGCCGGCTAAACCACGACAGAGAGCTGACTCCGACCGACCAAAGGGATATCCCACACCATATGATGTCATGCTCAGCATATAAAGCTGCGGGAAGAAGAAGGGAGGGATGTGTGGTGTGATGGCGTTTGTCTTCCCAAGTAACCGTTACACGTGATGGAGCCCTGCTTTCCTGAAGGTGGCTAAACACCTGCCTGTCCATGGGAAGGAGTGAATGAATTCCTTGTTTTTCTTTGCTTGCTTTCACAGCTTTTGCTTTACCTGTTAAACAGTCTTTATCTCAATCCACAAGTTTTCTCACATTTACCCTCCCAGTTCTCCTCACCATCCCACTTGTGGGGAGTGATTGAGCAGCTTTGTGGTGCTTAGCTGCCAACTGGGGTTAAACCATGACGATGGCTAATAACTAAATCTTCAGTAATTCCAAAAATAATTCTCATGTCTAACACTGTTTCTGGATAAGAGCATGGTAGATGTAGTACCTGAAACCTAGTGTCTACATTA
Organism: Phalacrocorax carbo; assembly: GCF_963921805.1. Lineage (NCBI taxonomy): Eukaryota > Metazoa > Chordata > Aves > Suliformes > Phalacrocoracidae > Phalacrocorax > Phalacrocorax carbo. Next base: position 164,172,131 of record NC_087513.1, read on the forward strand.
ACACATAAAAAATGAAATTTAACTCTATCAATCTCAGGTCTGAACCTTACCTTAAGTTTTTGTTTGGTTTTAGATATTTATTTATTTTACTAACAGCTAATTAACAAAATAAAACCTCATGGTCCTTACTTAAGAAATTAGTTGCTACTGAATTCAAGACTTTTTTCTTACTGAATCAATGCATTAAATATTCTTCCTCTTCTGTTTTTGAATGTTTTTTATTTAATTGGCTTGCTTGTCTATGTCTAAACAAATTAGAGCACACAGAAAGTAAAGCCAGATAGTGTATTTTATCCTTCCTTTTGCCCCCAAATTTTATAACTAGAGTAGTATATTCAAGAAATAGGAGATATTGCCTTCCTGAGTGACTATAGCTTGAAAATCTCTGAATCTGTACTACAATGAAGAGTGCAAGTGTAAACTTCAGGCATGAAAATATTTGGCCTAAATCTTAGTTTAAAGAATTGACACTGGGACATTTGCAAAAATAGAAGCTCAGTGGTAACTTTCTGTCTGTAAATAAGTAGCTGACTGATTTTCACAAGTACTGAGCATCTTTACCACTTACCTGGCTTTTTCTTTTTTTCCTACTAAAAAGATATGTTTTATCTGCCTTAAATAAGCTACCTTCAAGCTGGATCTCAATGTCTGAGCTAGTCACTCAGAATTCTTATAATCTGTGGAAAGAAATAAATTCCTTTAAAAAGGAACTTTAGTCAATCTTTTGACATCCGATACTAGATGGATTGGATTAATTATCTATAAGTAGTTATTTCCTTCTTTTGCAATAAAAGCATCCTTGAATAACTTTATCATATTCAGAATTCAGCCTTTTAGATACATAAATCTAGGGTTAGTGTTAAATCTAAAGTTAGAGATGATTCCCACTGAAGTCCACAAAATGAAAAAGCACATGCTTTAATATTTATCTTTTTGGTGTTGTAAACTTTCATAATTCTATGATCCTATTTTTTATGACATATTAATGTGTTCATCGTAATTAATATTCATCTGTTAACATTGCTTCTCTGAAGAAACTTAAAACAAGCAGCTGAATACCATATTCATCTAATTCAATGAAAATCCCAAGCTGATGTCCTTTTTACTCAGATTTTACTGAGATAGAATTTTAGAGATCTTTGCACTGAACTGATCTTGAAACTTATCATTAAAAACTTTTTAATAAATAATTCTCATTTTACACTGCAAAACACAAAGACAAGAAAAGGGAATATTTGATTCTTCAGTACTGAAAAGTGGGAAGAAAAATCAAAATGTAACAAACTTTTGCTGCAGGAATGAATTAAAACCTGGTTGGACAAGTCAAAAGATTTCAAAGGATTGTTACAGAAGATGTTATGAACATGTGAAGGAAATAGTTCTGTAAGCAGCTAGTATACAGAAGTTCGGATCAGTGGATTTACAGATACAACAATGACAGAACCTATGTGGCCTCATAACCACCATACCATTGGATAACAATGGGAAGCTGTCTTGTTATTTTAAGACTAACTTTTTTGTTGATTTTTTTCTTTTCTAAATAGAACAGACAATGCTCTGCACAAGAATGTGTGTGAGAGTGACTGAAGGTGTAAAAATAGTGCTGCACATTGCTAAGTGGAGAAGGAGAACAGTAAAGAAAATCCACACTGGACTATGGACATGCAAGCTATTTTACATTTTTGCTCAAGAAGATCACTGAATTGGCATTCCAAGTTTTATTATTTCAGTGAAGAAAAAAATATTATGCACTGTTCATTCTATTTTTAAAAGACATTTGCTTGGATAGCTGAACCAAAAGTGAGACCTGTTCATGTAGTTCTCAGTCTTTCAGGCAAGCCATGTTTATATAATTATTTTTTGTTATTTTTCAGAGGTTTCTTGAGTATTTTTTCTAGTAGTGAGCTTTCTCTGCTTTCTCTACAACCCCATTTTTGTGTCAGGAGTATGATGATCAGAATCAAATGCAGTATTATGGATATTGACATTCTGCATACATACCATACTGAATTTAGTGATGTTCCTTGCAATATAACATATGGATATCAAAACAAGCTTTTTAGTACTTCCAAGAAATTTATGAAAATAGCTAATAAAAATGCACCTAAAATTATAGCACTTCATCACACACCTTCTAGTTACCTTTTATCTAATATATTGTTTATGGATTTTTTTCCTTGAATTCATATTTTGTTTTTCAATAGTATAAACGAATACTTTTCAGAAATACAAAACTGCAAACTACATATACTGAGATACTTTCTCATCAGGATGTCTTAGTATCTGTAATAATAGAAGCAGCAGATAAAAATGAAACATTATTTTATGGTTATGCTAGCTTCTTTTATAGTTAGAATCAAAGATAATAGACACTGTACCTTAATATCCAAGTTTTTTTAAAATTGAAAAAGGGATGCATGCTCTCACAAGCCAAATGAAAATGAAGTTCAATTAGAATGATACGTGTGGAATGAGTATAGAATAGGTTACTGAGAAAATTATAGTATAGGCCTATTACTCATATGTTGCACTGAGACTGAAAACACACTTGGAACGGAATGTATGAGCATATGAATGCATGTACAATTCAAGTTTGAGAATAAAATAATTCTGGAATAATTTTGAAATAAAATGTCAGACAGTCCAGAACCATTGATTACCACTTTGTCCGGTAGCTAGAAGAAAACCAAATATAGGTTGCTATGGAATCATAGAATGTCCTGAGCTGGAAGGGACCCACAAGAATCATCAAGTCCAACTCCTGTCCCTGCACAGGACAACCCCACATTCACACCATGTCTCTGAGGGCCTTGTCCAAGTGCTTCTTGAATAGTGTCCGGCTTGGCACCATGACAGCCTCCCTGGGGAGCCTGTTCCAGTGCTCCGCCACCCTCTGGGGAAGAATCTCTTCCTAACATCCAGCCTAAACCTCCCCTGGCACATCTTCCTGCCGTCCCCTGGGGTCCTGTCATTGGTCACCAGGAAGAAGAGATCAGCGCCTGCCCCTCCTCCTCCCCTTGTGAGGAAGCTGTAGCCCACATTGATGTCTCCCCTCAGTCTCCCCTTCCCTAGGCTGAACAGTCCAGCATTAAAGTAGACCACAGGGAGTCAAAGTATGCTAGCAACTGGCCCATTTTCTTGGGTTATTAATAAATTCCCAAAAATTAACAGGTCCTAAGAAATGGCTAGTTATGATGGAAGTCATGCAGAGTCCTTTTCATGGTAATTTGCTTCACAGAATAGTTTCAGCTTAAAAGAATAAAATATTATTTTATGTTTGAAAAATATTAGGAAGGAATTAAAAACCAGGTTCTGTGTTCTGTCTTAAACACAGCAACATAACTGATAAAGCTGGCCACTTAAATGCAATGAGCCTTTTATTTACAGATTTTCAAGTCTATTGTTTAAAAATTATCATTTGTTATAGAAGTCGTTTTATTTTATCATGCCTTTATATTATGCCATTATATTTCCATCAAGTTATATTTTAGATCAAGACAGTCTGTTCTAAATTCTTTTGGAACTAACTCTGGATAACTTAATACACATTACTTCGTACTGATAGTTTGTGTTTGTAGATTGCATTTGTGTAGCATCAACAGTGTGAAAAAATGGACATATTCACTTGCATACAGGAAAAAATAATCCAGATAACCTATCTATAATATTTAACATTAGCATTTATAAAGTTTTCAGGACTTCCTGAAAAATGTTTCAGAAATATAAGGGATTGTCTTTGTCATAGGAAAAATATGTGTGGGTCTGTTTACAACATAGTAAGATATCTATTACAAACCAGATCATAGCATATGTTAAATCTGATCACTGAACAATTCTGAATGATTCATTTCTTTTAGGAGTCCACTCAGCTGTAACAATACTCAGTTGAAAAGATAATAAAACTGGCATAATGAAATAAAAATGCTATAAGACGGTGTAAGTCAAACAAATACCTACCTGATTCCTGTACAGTTTCTGATACAGAGAACTGTTAACTTTTTATTTTAAATGACAGTTGACTTAAATCTGAAAGTCCTATGTTAAAAACAAAACAAAACAAAACAAAAAAAACAACAAACAACCACAAACAACCAAAACCAACCAAAGAAAACCCTGAAAAATATGTTTACATAAATTCTAGTAAGCTCTTTTGTTATTCTTTAGGAAAGAAGGAATAAAGCAGGAATTAATTTAGGAAGGAAAAAGCATACAGGCAAGAATGTGTATGTGCATATGTACAGAAGTACAGGCTAGTTGGGGGTCTTCTGGAAGCTTTTTTCATGAATGTATAGTAAGAAACTATGCAGGTATAAAGGATTTATTTTTGTAAGCATATATATTTTTCTTCACACAGGCTGAATATTTTAAATCCAAGATTGCAGAATGCAAAGCCATGAAACATGAGTGGGGAAAAAAAAAAAGAAGTAAAGACAGCAACAAGGTAGATTATTTTAAGGTAAAAATGTAGCAATAGATGAATGTGAGGACAGAAGGAAGAGAATGGAACTTTGTAGGTGAGGACAAAACATTCAATATTTCTGCCAAAAAGTATGACCTCCTTTGAAACATCTGCTTACAGAAAGGGAAATAAATTTTCTGAGCAGTCTGACATTTTGAAAGTGAATATTTACTATTAATAAACAGATATTTCAAAGAGAATACAGGAGGAAGAGAAGAATCAGAAAAACTAGTAAGCAAGATTTAAACTTTATAGGCCAAAACCTAGTTTCAGGTTTATACTAGTGTACTGGGCACTACAATATAACAGAAGAATAATGAAGAAGGGTAGGTCATGTTGAATGAATCTCTCAGTTCTCTAGTGAAATGTTCACAGCTGGGTGTCGCACTACTTGAGGGATTGGAAAAACATACAAAAAAAAGACATAATATTGCTATGTATAGATGTATGGAATAAGTATAAAAAACCCCCATGTTTAGTGCCTGTACTTGGTAATTGTCGTGGTTTAGCCGGCAGCTCAGCCCCACACAGCCACTCGCTCACTCCCCACCTGCAGGATGGGGGAGAGAATCAGAAGGGTAACGCTCGTGGGTTGGGATAAGAACAGTTTAATAATTAAAATAAAACAATAACAACAATAATACAGTGAAAAAGAAAACAATGAGAGAGGCATAAAACCCAGGGCGGGAAAGGGGGAATGAACAACCAAAATAAACTGCACATGACACAGCCACCCACCAACCCGACACTGCCAGTCCCCAAGTCACAACCACCTCCCACATGCCAGCTGCCCCGGTTAATGCACTGGCCATGGCGTCACATGGTAAGGAACGAACACCCCATTGGCCAGTCGGGGTCAGCTGCCCTGGCTGTGGCCCCGCCCCTCTCAGCCTCCTGCCCACGCGGCAGAGTATGGGAAGCTGGAAAGGTCCCTCACTGCTACAGGCGCTACAGTGAAGATAGTTAACCCTTTCTCAGCCAAAACTAGCACATACATATACAAATCACTTTGCTGACAAGTCATTGTATGCTTATGCCAGAGATGATGCAATCCCTCTTTAGGAAAACACCTTAGAAATTTGCAGCCACTGATGCCTCAACCATGAGTAGACCCTGCTGTCTCCCTGCAGGGTGCTCCCAGGGCTTCCCACTGGTGTGGTATTTGTTGGTATAGAGAATAAAAGAACATTGGTCTCAGCATTGTTGTTTTTAATTGCAGAATCCAAATTCATTCCTGATATTTCACACAGCTGGTGAGAATGGAGAATAAAAGCCACAGGAATTCAGCCACTAGAGAAAGTAAAACACCAAAATTTTCAAAGTGCTTATTTTGAAGTACAGAATGCAAAAAAGTAAATGAAAAGTTAATATTGATTTTTTTCTGAATGAATCATAGGGTGAATTCTCAGACAGTATGTGAGTAGCTACTTGATGAGAACTTGGGTTACCTACCTGGGGAAGCCAAAGAACATTCATGTGGAGATGTTACCAAATCTATGAGGTATGAAAATGTATGAAAAGGAAGCAAGCTGAGTGAGGAGGAAGACACTTGGTGGAATCATCCATAAGAATATATAAGTGAAGTGGATGTCACATGATGGTGCTGAAGAAGTGGAAAAGAAAATCTATAGGGAAAAATAACAAGAAGGAAGAAGAAACGTAAGGGAAAGCATCCCAAGAATCACCGAAAAAATACAAAAGATAAGGAAATGTCAGTTACAAAATCTCCCAGAGAAGCAGCAGCAGCAGCAAGATTAATTTCACAGGAATTTTGATTTGTCAAGGAGGTTGTTGGGGTTAGACTAAGGGTCACTTTCAGTGAAATGAAAGCCTGATTATGTGGGAGACAATTTGGTGCTACAGGCTGTCTTCCAGTGTTGCTCCACAGAGTGCAGCAGATATAACTCTGGGAAGGACAAAAGGAGATACGAGCAATTATAGAAAATAATATAAATTATTTAATAAACAGTAATAATTTTGAGGTGATTACCCAGGGTTAATTTTTATTGTCTCCTGGAAAGCAGGAAAGATGTATTATTTGTGTAAAGTACATACTTTATCAAAATGGAGAAGACATATCTAAGAAAATGAAACAAAGAAGATGTTAAGTGGAGCACAAAAAATACAGTTGCAATATATTTTCCTTAATTAAACAGCAGATGCATTACAAAGGTAGCTTTAGAAATACCTTGAAAATTTTGAACTAAATTTTATGTGAACAATTATGTAATTAAATGTATTTTATCATGCACTTCAAAAGTATTATTTTGTAATGTAACTGACATGGCTTTTATGTCCAAAAAAAACCCACTTCTGAACTGTCTCGATTTATATCAGACAAGTTAGATCAGTAGCTTGTCATTTGCTACTATGTGGTTCTGATAACAGCTATATTGCCCCCATAGTTCGGAACATAACACCCTTTTGATTTATTATTTATCACAATATAATTTTTCAATTTCAAATAAAAATTCTGATGGCAAATTTCTGAGTTCATCCATATTTTATGTTATTTCAGTCTGGTAAAAATTTCCTTTTAATGATGTCATAATTTGTGGCAAATTCCATTCATATAAGAGGTATGCAGTATAAAACCTCAGATTGACCAGAAGAAAGTACAAATAAACTATAGCTGTGCAATTTGCTAATGAATAATACATCAAGAGGAATTTGTTTAATATGCTTATTGTTTATACTTTTGTATACTTTTTTTTTTTTACATATATATATACATCTGAGCATGCAATATGCTTGCTGTGGAATAAATTTATTTTTAATATTTTTCCCTGACTTTTAATAGTAATTTGTTCCTGACAGATATACTTAGAAGTCTTGAAGCACTAGTAGCTCTATCAATGGAAATATTTGATATCTGAAAATTAAATTGTGGGGTTTTTTTGTTAAAAGATACATTGAATTACCTTAAAAAATATTACTCATCATTATAAGGTACTGGAGATTCTGACTTATGAGAAAAGGCTGAGAGAGCTGAAATTTTTCTGGATGGAGGAGAGAAGGCTTGGGAGAACTTAACAGTATGTGTAAATACCTGATGGGGAGAAGTTAAGAAGACAGAACCAGACTCTTCTCATTGGTATCCAGTGAACAGCCAGTAGGCAAACGGCACAAACTAAAATACAAGAAATTTCTGTTTAAACATTAAAAAAACACGTTTTCATTGTGTGGGTGGTGAAGCACTGGGACAGCTTTCCCACAGAGGATGAGGATTCTCCATCCTTGGAAATATTCAGAACCTGACTGACATGGAGCTTGACACCCTGCTGTAGCTAGCTCTGCTTTGAGCTGGGGGTTGGAAGAGGCAATCTTCAGAGGTCCCTTCCAATCTTAAATATTCTGTGATTGTGGTTTGGGTTTGTTGGTTTTGTTTAGGTGGGTTTTTTTCCTGCTTTTTGTTATTATACACAAAAAGGCTTAACTTAGCACAAAATATTTATTTTGAACTTTCATTTTTGTCATTTTTGTCCATATATAAATATAGGCACAAGGGATCTGACCTAAGTAAAGTCTACCAAGTTAAACAAAAAGATATCCACTGACAGAAAAGAGTTCTTAAGTAAGCTTTCACTAAATATTTTGAAGCTGTCCTATATACAAAACTGAATCACAAAATATTATTATTAACGAAAATATTCTAGAAATAAATTAACAATCCTTCCCTTCTAATGTACTGGAATTTCATAAATTTTTGTAAATGTTTTCACAAAAAAATAAAAGACGTGGGTCACAGCTGAGTCTGTATTGTTAAAAGGAAACGGGAATTTTTATAGGGTTTATTCTGTTGCTTTATGAAGAAAACAGATTTGTCTTCACAACTTGTGCAACACAGATTTGTTCACACTTATTGTGATTAGACTGAACTAGTTTTAATTAATGACTGTTGTACTGAGTAATATAGTATTTCAACTGAACAAATAATTAAAGCAGAGATGGTGGTTTGCTCAAATAGCAAAATGGTGCTCATTAGATGAAAACAGAGCTTCAGTGACTTTAGCCCCCAAAATAGAACATTTTGAGAAGGCTTAAGTAGCCTTTACTCTTTCTGGAATTTATTTAAGTAAACAATTGCCTTGAAATAAATTAAGTAACTAGAGACTTCCAGACTTACCTGAGGAGCATTCCCCTCAGGGAAAAATCTTCAGAACCACCCTGTCATGATCTGTCTCTGAAGAACAGATGATTCACCATAGCTAATAACCAAATGGAGATAAATTGGCATGAAACTTTCCTCATTTCAAATTTTCTCTAACTGGTCTGAAAGGTTTGGTAAAACATGAGAGACAATGAGACACAGAAATAATGATTCATTCATGGTTTAACAGTTTCACAGAGGAATTAATTTAATTCCCTCCTCTGGACTTGCTCCAACAGGTCCATGTCTTTCCTCTGCTGAGGACTCCATAGCTGGATACAGCACTCCAAATGGGGTCTCACCAGAGCAGAGTAGAGGGGCAAAATCACTTCCCTCGACCTGCTGGCCATGCTTCTTTTGATGCAGCCCAGGATATGGTTGGCCTTCTGGGCTGCGAGCACATTGTTGGCTCATGTCCAGCTTTTCATCCACCGGTACCAAGTCCTTCTCCACAGGACTGATTTCAATCCATTCATTCCTCAGCCTGCATTAATACCAGGGGTTGCCCTGACCCAGGTGCAGGACCTTGAACTTGGCCTTGTTGAAACACACGAGTTTCATACAGGTCTGCTTCTAAAACTTGTCCAGGACCATCTGGCTGGCATCCCATTCCTCAGGCTGTCAACTGTGTCACTCAGCTTGGTGTCATCTGCAAATTTCCTGAGGGTGTGTTCAATCCCACTGTCTATGCCATTGATGAAGATATTAAACAGTACTGGTCCCAGTATGGACCCCTGAGGGACACCACTTGTCACCAGTCTCCATCCGGACATAGAGCCATTGACCATGACCCTCTGGATGTAACCATCCAACTAATTCTTCATTGACCGAACAGTCCACCCATCAAATCCATATCTCTCTAATTTAGAGAGAAGGATGCTGTGGGGGACTGTGTCAAAGGCCTTACAGAAGTCCAGGTAGATGATGTCTGTAGCTCTTCCCTTGTCCACTGCTATAGTCACTCCATCATAGAAGGCCGTTAAGTTAGTCAGGCAGCTCTTCCCCTTGGTAAAGCCATGCTGTCTGCTTCGAATCACCTCCCTGTCCTCCATGTGCCTTAGCATAGCTTCTAGGAGGGTCCGTTCCATGATCTTCCCAGGTACAGAGGTGAAGCTGACAGACTGGTAGTTCCCAGGATCCTCCTTTCTAACCTTTTTAAAGATGGGCACAATGTTTCCCTTCTTCCAGTCCCCAGTCACCTGATTGCCATGACTTTTGAAATAACATGGAGAGTGTCTTGGCAACTGCATCAGCCAGTTCCCTCAGGACGCTGGGGTGCATCTCATCAGGTCCCATAGACTTATATATATTCAGGTTCCTCAAGTGGTCATGAACTCAATCATCCCTTACACTGGAAGATACTTTGCTTCCCCAATCCCCATCTTGTGGTTTATTTGCTCAAGAGGTGTGGGAAGCGAGGTTGCCAGTGAAGACTGAGGCAAAGAAATTGTTGAGTAATTCAGCCTTCTCCTCGTCCGTTGTTACCAGTCTGCCGGTCTTGCTCATAGGGTGGGTATGCTTTCTTTGACCTTCCTTTTCTGGCTGACATACCTGAAGAAGCCCTTATTATTCTTCTTTGCATCCCTTGCAAAGTTCAGCTCCAGCTGTGCTTTGGCCTTCCTGACCCCATCCCTACACAACTGGGCAGTGTCCCTATACTCTTCTCAGGATACCTGTCCCTGCTTCCACTGCTTGTGCATTTCCTCCTTGCCCTTTATTTTGACCAGCAGGTCTTGACTCATCCATGCCTTCCTCTCCTGATTTCTTACACCTGGAATCAAGAGCTCTTGCACTTTATGGAAAGTGTCTTTAAAGCTCTGCCAACTCTGTTCTGCTCCCTTGTCCCTGAGGGCAGTTTCCCAGGGGGTCCTATTCACTAACTCCTTGGAGAGCTGGCAGTTTGCTTTCTTAAAATTCAGAGTCCTGACCTTACTCTTTGCCTGACTCATATCCCTCAGGACTGTGAACTCCACTAGTATATTATCACTGTTGCCCAGGCTTTCTCCAATCTTGATATAGCCATTTTGCTTACTTGCGTTGGTATTCAACAGGTCCAGTGTTGCATCCTGTCTGATAGGGCTATTACCTGGTTTAAGAAGTTACCATCAGTGTATTCCAGGAGTCTCCTGGATTGTCGTGCTTGCCGTGCTACTTTTCCAGCATATGTCAGGGTAGTTGAAATCCCCCAGCAGGATGAGAGTCTGCGAGCACGATGCCCCCTGGAGCTCGAGTAAGGAGGTTTCGTCAACAGGGTCCCCTTGATTGGGTGGCCTGTAGTAGACAACAACCACAAGGTTCCCTTTGTTGCCTTCGTGTCTGATTCATAGCCATAAGCTTTCAACCTGCTTGTGGCTGTTCTTCAGAGACAGTGTGCTCTTCACACTCTATCCATTTCTTGACATGGAGTGCAATACCTCTGCCCCTCCTTCCTTGTCTGTACCTTCTGAACAGCCTGTAGCCATCAATACCTGCACTGCAGTCGTGGGATTCGCCGTCAGGTTTCAGTAATGGCAACTAGGTTGTAGGTTTCTAGCAGCATGGTGGCTTCCAACTCCTCTGTTTGTTGCCTATGCTGTGTGCATTGGTGTAAAGGCACTTCAGTTGGGCTGTCAGCCATGTCACCTTCTTAGTGAGACACCCCTTAATTCCTTTGAGGTATTTCACTGGTGTTTCCCTGTTGGCTCTTATTACCTCAGAGGCCCCGGCTCATCTCTGTAAGACTTCAGGTGTGCTGCAGTGTAGCCAGCACATCTCAGAGCAATAGGCTGAGGGCCCTTGCCAGCACCCTGCCCCTCTAACCTTGGTGTGCCATCCCATGACTTGTCACGGGCAAGCCTGATATTATCCCCCTCCTCCTTCAAGTCTAGTTTAAAGCTCTGTCAATGACCCCTGCTAGTTTGTGAGCAAAGACCCTCTTCCCCATTTGAGAAAGGTTAATCTCATCTGACACCAGCAAGCCTGTGCTGTGTAGGTCATCCCGTTATTGAAAAACCCCAAACTGTGATGGTGACACCAGCCATGGGGCCATGTATTAATATCTGAGCCCATCTGTTACTTCCAATGTTGCTGCCCGTAACTGAAAAGGGGAGAGGGAAAAATAAATTGTGTTACAGATTCCTTTACCAACTGTCCACAGGGCCCTGAAGTCTTTTTTGATCACCCTTGGACTCTGCATTTCAACTTCATTGGCACTCATACGGAAGAGCTGTAACGGGTAGTAGTCTGAGGGCCATACCCTTATGACTTGGTATTCATTCTCTGTTTTTACAGCACACTGTACTTCCTGTTGAACAAACAAGACACATCAAAACAACTTTTTGCCAACACGTCTAAGATATGCAATGTCTGTGCTGTTTCAGGTTGATCAAGCAGGAAATATAGACTTCTCCCATGAGTGGGAATTGTGTATTCCTGCTGATACAGCAAGTTGTTTACCCTCTGTAGCTCTGCTGAAGATTTCAACATCTTTTGCAGTACAGATTAAGTAACTACTGAGTGTGTAGGACTGTTGCAGCTTTTAAATGCTTAATCTCAGTCTATAACACTAAAGCTAATATTCACAGTCATTGAATATGACTAAAGTGAAATATAATATATTTGAAAGATCTGCTGACTTTAAGAGATTACCATAAGAAAAAATCCTCACTTCTTCATCTGCATAAATAAGTACATGTAGACAATGCATTTCTGACACATATTAATATAAATAAATATATATTTAGGTGAAAAATCTGTGAAGTAGTTCCTTGACCTGTAAGTAGCTAGCTACTCCCTTATTTCCTTTTTCGTTTTAGTTACTAATTTCATTGAAAGATAGATAAAATAGCCTTATATTTTTAGTTTTAATATTAATCTTGGCTTTCCACTTAAAAGACTACTGTTGTTTCTGTCATATGTAATGAGATAACCAGTGAGAGAATAGTTATTCATGAGACAATTATTGTAACTAATTATAGAGTGTTCTGCATTAATAGATTGCAGATTTTTGCTACAGCATCTTTACTTTGAGATCTCTGAGTAGCAGACTATAAAAAATTGAGTTTGGGATGATCTTCTTAAGGAGGCAAAAAGAGACCATGCTTGAATTGTATCTTGTACCATGGGCAGTCACCTGAAGAGAGAATCAATGGCATAGTTGGTATACAACATTAACATTCTGATTTAGTAGAATTTAAAATCCATTTTGCACTGAAAGAAATTACTGTATGAAGTACTGAGCAAAAGAAAATCAAAACCACTTCTCTTCAATTTAAATATAGATGTATTGGGGTCGAAATTACATTTTTAAGAAAACATTTCTGAGATAGCTTGTCTTATGAGCAAAAAAGAATGCACTTCTAACATGAAAGATTAAATAAAATTACCAAAGTAAAATTTTAGGTTTTGATAAAGTTTTTCTTTCTTCTAAGAGTATGGGCTCTTAAGACAAAGGAGAAAAATAGACACCGCCAAAAAACAAACCAAAGAAACCTAAAAATCAACAGCCCCCCAAAACCCAAACCAACCCCCAAAAAAACCCCAAAACAAAACAAAAAATAATAGGAACCTAAAGAATTAGCTTTGACTACATAAATATATTAATTAATACTACTTAGTAGTAATGAGCTAAGGAAATTACCAGACTGTTTTTGCTTGCTTGCTTTTTATGAATAGAAAATGAAAAGGCTACCTGGATGGTAAATATTACTGAGACAGAAAGGAGAAAAAATATGGAGTGCTGAGATTTTGAACTGCTAGGTAATGCCACTTTGGAGAAAGAAATAGAATAGCTAAGAGGCAATTAGGTAAAGATTTTATAACACTTAAACAGCCTTAAAGCATCTAGAAAAATACTTTCAGTGTATTTATACCTCTTTCTCTACTTTCTTTTTAACACCAGTTCTTCTGTTATGTGTCCAGTCAACATCCTGCTCATATCAGCGTATGTCTGCATTGTGGGATGAGAGAGCTCAAATAATTTTGAAGACAAATGTCATTAAAGTCATTGAAGAAGTTAACATCTATGAGGTTAATGTATAAACTAAAATAAATTTTTATGTGTAGTAATATGGAGTGTATCAAAGGTGGCTGAAACTAAGTAATACATAATTTCAATCACTAATTGCTACACAAAGTCATAATAATTGAATAAAAAAAATTTATATCTGATCTCTCTGTTAGTATGTTGTGATTTATCCATAAATTTTCCACTTGGTCTTTACTATTTAGCTCATTCAAGCTAAATGCTACTTACTGTGAGCAGACTGGCCTGTGTCTTGTAGAGGCTACATATCCACTGTGTCTCCATGCAACAAACCAATCCTCATAAAGTGTTTTAAGAAATGAAAATAGACATAAAACTCTCAAATTTGCTACCAAGTTGAGTGCATGAAAATATAGAGAATGAAAGAATGTAAGAACAAGGTATTTAATATTTTAGAATTTAAAAGATGCTTTTAAAGAACAAAGAACTTTTTAAATTCATTTTTCCACAATTAATTCAGCCAATTTGAAACAAGAACCCTTAGCATGACTCTTTTTCTTTCCTCCATTTAATTCTTTTCCAAAACAGCTTTCCATTGTCCTTGACTGCTACCCATTAATCCACTCTCTGTAAATCTTAATTGCACTCAGCAGTGCACCACTTACTCATAGTCTCCAAAACCTGCTTAACTCTTTAGGCACTGGTATATAATATTTTTCCCAAGTCCTTCATACAATGGGAGGGATCTCTAAACAGGGATGGGAGGAAAGTTCTTAATGGGAGACAGGAGGCAATAGCTGTCACTGGAAAAGACAAAGATAAAATCTCACAATCAGTTTGGTATTTTTATATGTGTATATTTACATTTGCATATTATTATTTTTGTGAGGGTAATATTCTAAAATGCTTTGGCTTAAATCTTGGCTTCTTCTACTGAGCATCATGTACATAACTGATGTCAGAACACATATTGACATTTGAGAGGGCTGAAGTTATTTGCCTACAGTGACCACTATGAAAGTTGCCACATTTCATGCATGCCTATGTAAAGAAGGGTACACAGGCCTACTAGCTCTCATGGCCCTTCACTAAACTGTTTCCTCTTTGAATACTATACAAAGAATTATTATTATTTTAGTCCATAGCCAAGAATGCATGCACAATATTGTCACTAAATGATCACACAGTTTTTATTTCATATTGTATCTTGCACTAAAATTCACATTTACCATACCCTTCTTCTGTGTGTGGAAGAACGCTATTTTCATGGCTATAAAATACGTACACTGTCATTGCCATACTGTTTATCCCAATGAATCAAAAAAATCTCTCCAGAGATATTCCAAAAGCTGTATCTTTGACGTGCGAAAACAATTTTTCCAGGACATGTCCGAAAATATACTATAGATGGCCATATTTTGAAAAGTAGACCATAGATGCTATAAGTAAAAAGTTGAAAAATTAATATCTGGAAAAAAAATACTGCTAAGGCAGAGAAAAGCAATCACATATTTTCTAAGCTAGTTCCATTTGCCTGGAGGAATCCTCTTAATACAACATTGTGGAACACAAACTAAGTTCTTTAATCCCATGTTCTGTCTTGTACATAGCTAAGAAGCCTGGGGAGGAACTACCCCATGCACCGGTACAGGCTGGGAACTGACCTGCTGACCTGTTGGACAGCAGGCTGACCCTGAGCCAGCACTGTGGCCTTGTGGCCAAGAAGGCCAACGGTATCCTGGGCTGCATTAAAAGGAGTGTGGCCAGCAGGTTGAGGGAGGTTATCCTCCCCCTCTACTCTGCCCTAGTGAGACCACATTTGGAGTGCTGTGTCGTTTTGGGTCCCCCAGTTTAACAAGGACAGGGAACTGCTTGAGCAAGTCCAGCAGAGAGCTACCAAGATGTCCAGGGGACTGGAGCATCTCCCTTATGAGGAAAGGCTGAGAGACCTGGGTTTGTTCAGCCTGGAGAAGAGAAGGCTGAGGGGGGATCTCATCAATACTTATAAATATCTCAAGAGTGGGTGTCAAGAGGATGGGACTAGACTGTCTTCAGTGGTGCCCAATGACAGGACAAGGGGCAATGGGCACAGGTTGGAACACAGGAAGTTCCAGCTAAACATGAGAAAAAACTCCTTTCCTGTGAGGGTGCCAGAGCAGTGGCACAGGCTGCCCAGGGAGGCTGTGGAGTCTCCTTCCCTGGAGGCATTCAGAAACCACCTGGATGCGTTCCTGTGCCTCCTGGTCTAGGTGTTCCTGCTGAAGCAGTGGGGTTGGATGAGATGATCTCCAGAGGTCCCTTCCAACCCCTACTGTTCTGTGATTCTGAGATTTTTTAATGCACGTTTGTTTAAGCATGTGGAAGAAAAAACTTTCTCCCCACCCTAAAAATAGATAGAAAGCAGCAAACACATTAAGGCTTCAACTCATTTAAGTTCTGTGGAGACTATTGCAATTCTATCTACAGTCAGTATTGATAACACCTAAACAGCTTTTCCAGTTCATCTGACAGGTCTCTAATAAATTAAGACTGCATCTTATACAACACCTATGTATACTATTCAGCACAAAGGCCCCACAGGTTATCTATAACAAACAATGTTCTGAATATCCTACTGCTCCCTTGTGCTTGTGTCAATAAACAGGCATTTAATGAAGTAAACCTGAAAGTCACAAAGCTGTCCCAAATGACTTCTACCTCCTCCAGTATTATACATACCACAGAGGAAAGCAAAAATTAAAATCTATATAGGATTTATGCTGAGACATACCAAACCTGCAGGGTGCTGATATTGCCTCCTTAAATCCTGTCTGCTCCTTTCACAATGGGATAAAAGCTAAGAATACATAAAAAGACTATTGCACATCAGCAGTCCTCAGGAAGCACAGCTAGGCTGAGCCTAACTGGCCACTGGATGCTGCTGTTGCCTCAGAGAAAAGCAGCAGTAAACTCATTAAACTGGCTGCAGATCCTGTAATTCGTGAAGACAAAAATGTTCAGAGCTAATTCTTTCAGGACTTTTGCTTGGTTTTAATTACCTCAATCTTGTAGTGACAGATGCCACATGCTAGGTTTTGAAAGTGTGTTGATTGTATTAAAGGAAGATCTTTTACCAGCTATCATTTTTCCCAACTTCTAAGACCATGTCACCTTTGACTTTCTACTGCTTTTCATACTTTTATTGAGCAAGGCAATATTTATCCCTCAAGATACAAACACAAAAAAACCTCACAACTTTTTTTTTAATTGGGGATGTCTTATATTCAAAGCATAAATGCTCTATTTTAAATTTTTTTCTGCCCTTATTTCTACTGTAGTAAATATTGGATTAATATCTATTAGGATTAATTATAAATGGAACATTATAATTCTGTGTTGTGTGGTAGAACATTATAACATCTATTTTTGTGGTATGATTTTATCATTATCTGAGAGATGTATGAATACTGAGGTATATGATTGAGTTTGATGCCATCAAGCTGTCTGCTTTTCCCTTTATTATAATATTTCAGTGCTACGTTACTACGTAATGTACTTATGACCCTTGCTATCATCATTTATCAAAATGTCTCTGTTCCACAACAGCTGAAAAATAATATAATCAAAGATCCTAATTCTAATACACGAAGGCTGGAACAGCTAAAATGTCTTGGATTACAAGTCTATACTTCAGTTAGAGAAAAAGGAAGATTCTTTAGATATGCTACAAAAACCACAGATCATATATATATAAAACAACTTTTTTATCCTATTAGTAGGTGTTGATGCTGAAAAATGGAGAAGGAGGAAGATAGTTCTGCCTATAAAAAAAAAAGCACATCAAGTAGCACATTAAGGTTAATTTTGTTCTGTGAACAAACTTCACAGAAGTGAAGGGAAATTCACAGAACTGGGGAACTTCACTGCTGCTCCATACATTTCCTTCTTTTGTACAGGTGGCTAATCTTTTTCAGTTAATAGTGAAATGTTTTAAACACCTGCAAATACAATCCCCTCAACAGCCCTTCTCTCCAAGTCTGGTCCCACCTCTAATTCAAATTTGGTCAGTGCAAGGTCACTTGCCTTACTTGGCCTGTTCCTCTTTGACACAGGTGACAAACATGTTCTCTCCTAGTTGCCCTAAAATTAGCTGAAAGTCAAGTCAAGCAAAGCCTTTGCCAAACATATCACAAGACACCAAAAGGACGATTTTTTTTTTTTTTTTGCAGAGAAGGAAAACATTGACCAAACTGAGATTGGTACCAGTAGAAATGTAGGAACGGTAGATTTACTTTAAAATTCTCCGTTTCCCTTAACTGTACAAAGGATAGCAAGGGTCACAATCTGGTTCAGGTCATTAGTAAATGTAAACCTTTCTTAACCTCATATCTCATGGTTAATGGAGCTTTAATTGGTATTTTAAGTAGCATCTGATCTAGAACAGACTGTGATTGATGAGAAGTCAATGAATTAATCAACCAAATCTTGATTGAAGACAAAGCACAAAAAAAAGAAAATTGAGAGTTAAGATATTTATTTCCAGTGAAGATAAGAACCTTCCCAGATTTCATGGGAACTGACAAATTCTGGGAAAAGAAATTTCCACACCAAGTTTTTTGGTTTTGCAGTGGCTTGTTTGTAATGTTGTCCATTGCATTGTGAAAGAATAGCAGTGAAGAATATGGAACTATAGACCTGAATACTGTCTTTTCTCTATTCTGATTTGGGCAATATCCTTTTCCTTAGAGGACTGGAAAAGCAATAGATGGCTTACAGGATTAGAGAGATGGCGTGCTCTCTTTGTGCCTCCTCTTCTCTGTCTCTCTCAGTAATAGAACGTGAAGTACCAAGGAGTGAGTTACACTTCTATCTCAGAACAATTGTTAAGCAGGAACAAGAAAACTCTATTAAGGAGTAGAGGAAAGCAATAGATCTCTCAAAGTATGTCTGCTTATTAGAAAAGGCTACTCCTAAAGAAATTTCTTTTAAAGATAAAGGAGAAAGATAAAAGTAAAAGCTGAGGAGAGACAGGTAGTAAGGAGTTTCTGGCATCTGATCTAACTTTGTCATTACAAATACATACCTCTCAGTTTTATCTGAATGACTGAAAAATAATAATATTAAAAAAAACCAAAAACCCAAGCTATTGAGTGATATAAACCTGAAAGAAAAATTACATATTTTTTGTGAATGTTACCCACATACAAAGTTGAATTTGGGAAGAAACTATTACCATTTTCCTTCTAAATACATAATCACTGATTCTCAGTTAAAGAAGCTGTATGCACAGAATTCTAAATACTGGACACGGGCTATCCACGCCAACCTTAGGCTAAGTGGATTAAGCATTCCTTTTCAAACTCTATCAGCCAGGAAGCTGTGAAAATGAACACTATGATTACCAGGACCTGGAAATAAAAACTATTGTATATTTCTCAGTTGGGTTTGATCTACCATCACTTTTGATTCAAGCACACTTCCCATGATTTTAACACTTCATTGTCATACTGGAGATTCATTTATAATGAGAATCCTGTAACTGGTTTCATTAATTCTGCTGCATTATCACCACTGGTGGGAAAAACTCGCTTATCTTTTAGCTTTTTGTCCTGTGGTAAAAGACAATGTCATTCTTGTTTGATAATTACTTTCAGCTGGACCAAGATTTTGCTCCAAGTTTTTGCAGCAACATGACAGAAAAAGTATTACGTGGCTTTCCATGTATGTGTCTGTCTTTCCCTTTAACAGGTCTGAGAACCTTTGAAATTTAAAGAGCATGTAGACTTTAATATCAAATTCTTACCATGTCATTATTTGGTTTGAATAAAGGTTTTTTACTTATATTATGCCATTGTTCAGAAAAAAAATATATGTAAGGAGGATGGGAAAGTTTGAGAACATTTTTAAATTAATTAAAGATTATTTTTTAACCTGTATTCTTAATTAAAGAAGTAATAAGCACAGAGCTCATAAAGTTACACAGAGAAAAGTTTGGACATTTCCACGGATTGCATTAATACCAAAGAAATTCAACTGCTCTGAAAGATTAAGGAAGAAAATAATTTAAGGCAGCTTTAAGGAAATTATGTGAAAAGTTCCAGGCGTAATCTGAAACAACAATTACAGATAGCAATCGTTCTATTGTTTGTCAGTGGAATGAGCTTCTTATTTTCTTATTCATTTGTATTTCATTATTAATGTGTTTATTTCCCAAGGATTTAGAGACCCATGTTAATTCCCAGGGAGAAAAGTTGAAATGGGAGATGGTACAATAATAAGCAAACCACATCTCCGACAAACAGAAAAAGGAACCTAAACTTAGGTGAAACCTGAGAATAATACCATTTTAAAAATGCCCTTAGGAGTAATTTCCCAATTCTAGAATAACAAAGATGTTATTCCATGGAATTGCTAAAGTAGGGTGGCAGTTAAAGAGGGAATAACATCTACTTTTAAAATATTTTTCCACTGATGGTTAGTGGAAAGAAATAACACCTGATTTAGAGTTACCTGATTAATAAAATTCTTGTAATAACTATATGTCATGGTTTTAGCTGGGATAGAGTTAATTTTCTTCACTGCAGCTGGCATAGCGCTGGGCTTTGGACTTAGAATGAAAATAATGTTGATAACACACTGACGTTTTGGCAGTTGCTGGGCAGTGCTTGTACCAGTCAAGGACTTTTCCAGCTTCCCATGCTCTGCCGGGTGCACAAGAAGCCGGGAGGGGAGGGGGCACAGCTGAGAGAGCGGATTCAAACTGACCAAAGGGATATTGCATATCATGTAACATCATGCCCAGTATGTTACCTGGGAGGAGCTGCTGGGGCAGGGAGGCAGCAATCGCGGCTCGGGGTCGGGCAGCATTGGTTGGCGGGTGGTGAGCGGCTGTATCATTTGTGTTTCTGGTGCTTTTTTTCCTCCTTTTCCCCTTTTTCTTTTTATTATATTATCATCATTATTATTATTATTTTACTTTAATTATTAAACTTTCTTATCTCAACCCACAAGTTTGGGGGTTTTTTTTGTGCTTTTACTCTCCTGACTCTCTCCGTGTCCCACAGGGGCTGGGGGAGTGAGTGAGTGGCTGCATGGTGTTTAGTTGCCGACTGACGCTGAACCATGACAGTTCATGACCATTTCTAGGCAAAACACCTCTAATCACTGCAGAACACAGCAAACTACAAAAACCAAAAGCAATTTTTAACGTGTACTTTGCAGTCAGCATGGTCTAGACTGGACAAACTAATATTGAGAACAGATGAATCAACGCTGTGACCAGCAATTGTTATTATCTCAAACCCTTCGTGCCCCACATTGGGTGCCAAAATGGACTGTTGTGGTTCAGCCCATATCAGTTCAAATTTTAAATCCCTCAGAAAATCTAACTTATTTTCAGTTGGAAAATGTATCTGGTTTAATTAAACATTGAACCAAAATACATTGAAGTTAATGAAAGATTTTTCTTTGACTTCAGAAGGATTTGTATCATGCTTTGATAATCTGTCCCTTAGTCACATCAATATGGGATGCTGTAGCCTAGGAGAGAGCTTGAATGTTTGTCACTCCAGTAGAGAGATTACTATAAAAAGTATTTTGCTTCTTTTGGGATATGAATGATTGCAGAATGAATTTTTAAGATTTTCAGGTGTCCTTTCCCAAAAGAAATAAAGTTTTGAAAGCTTTTTTCTCCTTGGAACAACTATGTAGCTTCTTTCCCCTGCAGTCTGTACTGTCTTCTAATTAAACCCTCGTTCCAACTATTTACCTGGGTGATGGGGCTTTATATTCTGTGCATATATGTGTGAAAGTCTCAGTGCCAGCAACCAGAGGAGAGGTTGTTGGTCACAAGGGCCGGTAGGTCTGCATATATGTTTCCCTTGGGAACGGGAGTCCTATGCGTATGCATGTACATATGAGCAATTCAATAGAAAATCTCAAGGCAGAGCAGTTGGAAAGTAACTGGAAAGTAGGATAAAAGGTCTACGAACTAGCTTCCAGAGAGTGCTGGAAAGACCCTGTAAGGGACTAGAAACTTGTCTCAGCACAGGCAGAAGGAGGGACAGACCAACCTAGAGCACGGACGGACTGACTGAGCACATGGACCGCTGCAGGTCCATGGTGGTAGCTATTGCAACACTCTCACACTCACTCTCTCTCTCTCACCCTTTCTCACATTTTTTTTTCCTTTCTCTCTTTCTCTGCTTTTCTTTCGTGTATTTATTGTTAGTCTAATAAAGTGACTTGGGACTTGACTCTGTTTTTAGTCTTAATTCTGTTCCCAAGAATGTGAAAAGAACCTAGTCATGATAAAACATTGGAGTCAATCAGAAGTTAAGCCCAGCTGCCCCCAACCTCCCAGAATTATCTGAGGTCAGATGGAAAGCAAGGGGGTTAATCTCTGCCAAATTGTTCAATTGTGACAGACCTGGGGTGTTAAAGTCAGCTACAGGGGAGACCACAGGCCTGGGCCTGCTACAGGAGAGATGTGGAGGGATGGATGTGGTAGTGTGTGGGAAACTCTAGCCTGGGAACGGCTAGCAGAAAGCGGGCATTGAAGTAGAAAGCAGGCTCAGAGTTAGAGCAACCTTGGGCCCAGCTGTTGGTCGACAGAGGAGTGTGAGGTCAGCTGGTGTTTTACAAGGGAGTGTGAGCCCAGCTGCTGTTGACCGGTAAAGGAGTGTGAGAAACAAGTAACTGCTAATTGCAAGGCTGAACACAAGAGATAAGCATGGGAGGAGTTGGCATCTACCTCCCAGCCAATGATGAGCTGTGCTTTTGCAATATGTATGAGCTAATTAACGAACGGTATAAAAGATATTTGCTAATTGCCAATAAACGAGACTTGATGATCATCATCGGATGGTGCCTGTCTCCCGCTGGTTTTCCGTCAAATGGTGACCCCGACGTGATACCACGGACGGTCCAGCGTAGGGTTCAGGTCCTGCAAGCAGAGGGACGGCAAAACAGACAGCGCAGCTGGTCTGCGTACCCTGGGCGACCACATAGGTGGGCTCAGTCTGCGTGCCCTGGGTGACCACATAGGTGGGCTCAGCTGATACGTGCTGCCGAGACCTTGGGAGCTGCAACGGCGCCGACGAGCACAATGGAGAGGCAAGCAGCATATGATTTCTTTACATCTCTTTTAGAGAGGCGTAACATTAAGGGTATAGATTTACGTAAAGAACTACCGTTGTTGATAAGCTGGGGATGCGAGAAGGGACACTTTGTAAACCCACATACGGTGCATGAACTGGCAGAGTGGAGAAAGGTGAGGGACAGTTTGTGGGAGGCGGTGTTAGAGGAAGATAAAACTGCCAAGAAAATGAGTAAGCTATGGAAGGTAGTACATAACGAGTTATTGCAGATACAAGCAGAAAAGCGAGCTGTGCAGCAAGCTGTCTCAGCTCAAGAGCGAAATCGGAGCTACGGCTCAGACTGGGGACTTAGCACCCCGGGCCCGCCTGCGGTTTCAACTGTCTACCTGCCCCCTGGGCCGGCAGACCCCTCAAACTTGCCCTCGTCACCCGCAACTCCCGCTACTGCGAATAACCAGCCCGCAACGGTACCGGCTCCCGGCTTAGACCAGGAGCCGATTCTTGGAGCGGAATCTGACTTAGCGGAAGCTGTTGTACGGGAGCGGCGAGGGGCATGGGCAGCATTAGCGCGGGAGGGGGCAGAAAAGGGTGATCCTGAATTAGTTGAAGCCGGTGGTACTCTCGCTTTTCCGGTAATTTATAGACCGAATCCCGGGGGAGGACTGCAGGCGGAGATTACTGCGTTAGACTGGAAATTATTGTCCCAATTACGGTTCACTGTTAGTCAGTTCGGAGTATCGAGTGAGCCTGTAAGACAAATGCTGGACTATCTGTTCACTGCACATGTCTTGTTGCCTGCCGATATCAAAGGGCTCGCCAAGTTGATTTTTTCGCCACACCAAAGATTGCTGTGGGAGGCTCACTGGCAAGCTGAGGCACAGGCGTCAGCTGCAACCCAGAGGGCACCGGGAGATCCCCTTCAAGGCATTACCTTGGATGAACTGTTAGGACTGGGAGCGTTCTTTAGAACGGAGGCACAGGTTTTATTGGGACCAGAGAAGTGTAGAGAAGCGATGAGAGTTGCTCGAGCAGCTATGACTAAGGTTAAGGATACAGGAGAGATCCCCTTTTATATGGGAATAAAACAAGGGAGAGCCTATGATGATTGTTTGTGGGATTTGGTGATAGATGACGATAAGACAGCGGAAAAGTTAATGAAACCTTGGCAGGAAGTGATTAACTGTATGAAAAAATATAAAACTGAAAAAAGATTAGCAACAGCCGCCTCTGATCGGCTAGACAGCTGTGACCCCAATGCTGGAAAGATTGGAATTGGCTTAGACAATCTCTCTCCTCCCTTCTCGGGGATCCCAGTTGTCGTACCTCGAAAACCCCTTATTCCCCCCCCTCCCGCCCCTGATAAATCTACATCTGTAGAAACTAGCGGAGGAGGAATAAGCTTGGGAAAGGGAGGTGAAGATATTGAAAATTTATGTGATGTAGTCTCTCCGGTGAAGGAAAATAAGCCGAGCACGTCTAGTCACCGTTCTGTGCCTGCTGTGCGTAGCCAGGTTGACTGGCGAAAAATCGGGTTAGAGGCATTACAGAACGGGGACCTAGAGACCGCCGATTTGTTAGCTCAGGCTTTCCCTGTCATCTATCAACCGGACCCTGCTAACAATCAAAATTTATTAGCACACCATAATCCTCTTGATTGGACAATTTTTATGAAGGGCCCATTGCTGCGTCAATGTGTTATGGAAAACTCCAACCATGCTACTAAAAGCATTTTAATTACACTTCCCCTAGACGCAGGCATTGAGGTGATGCTTGAACGCATGAGTCGGGTACCTCCCGGCCCCCGAGCTATGTTAGTTGAAGCATTGAGGGAAGTTGGGCAGGGAATGGTAGAGGTTCAGCAACAAGTTTGTGCCGCTCTCGCCCCCTTGGGTCCAGCCAAAAACTCTCAACAGTAACCAAAGAGGGTCGCTGCCACATGGACTTTCCCAATCCCACTGACATGGCTCACAGAAGAGCCAGTATGGGTCGGGCAGTGACCGCTCAAACGGGAAAGTCTACAACAAGCCCGTATATTAATAAAACAACAATTAGATCAAGGACATCTCAAGCTGTTACATGATCTACGGGCAGTAAATCAGCAAATGCAAGCGATGGGAGCTTTACAGCCTGGCCTTCCAAATCCAGCCATGCTACCAACTGACTGGCATTTACTAATTATTGACTTAAAGGACTGCTTTTTTACTACAAAGCTGCATCCTCAGGATACCCAGCGGTTTGCATTTACGTTACCGGCAATCAACAGAGAGGGTCCTGACTTACGCTTCGGATGGACAGTATTGCCACAAGGCATGAAGAATAGCCCTACTCTGTGTCAACTCTTCGTAGATGCTGCATTGAAAGAAGTGAGGCAGCAATGGCCGGACGCTATAATTTACCATTACATGGATGACATCTTGTTTGCGCAAGTACAACCTTTCTCAGCACAGCAAGAATTATATTTACAGCAACAGCTCCAGTTACACGACCTAGTAATAGCAGCAGAGAAGGTTCAACGTTCACCGGTATGGAAATACCTTGGGTGGCGCATCAGTGACTCTCAGTTTTTCGCCCAATGTTAAAGGGCACTGACCCTGCCGCGCCGGTCCGACCGACTGCTGAACAACACACTATGATACAACGTCTTAGCTCCGAGATCGTCCAGAGAGCAGTAGACCGCCTGGACCCCGATCTCCCCATCGATCTCACCATACTCCATGGTTCTACTCACATTTTGGGTGCACTTACTCAGTGCAAAAAGAAAAAGGGGGAGAAGATAAGGGTGTTGGAATGGCAAAAGTTTTGTTTGTGCAAAAGTTTTGTTTGTATTAAATCACTTATGCCTATTTGCAGAACACGATAACCCTCCTGCGTGGGTGCGTCAGTACAACACATTGCAGGTATCCCTCACAACCCAACGGGTCAAGCAATAGTGGAACGAGCTAATGGGTTGCTGAAAACCTATGTTCAAAAGTATGCAGATATAAAAGACCCGCAAGAGCGGCTGGTAAAAGCACTGTTTGTGTTAAACTATTTGTGTGTATTTGGCTCTGAGGGAGTGCCTGCTGTCATCGTTCACTATAGACAGAAAAAAGACGAACGGGAGCTACCCCGAGTTTGGGTCAAATACAAAGACCCGCGTACGGGTGTATGGTCAGGGCCTGTGGAGGTTTTATATTGGGGGAGGGGGTATCTCTGTGTTTCTACCCCTACAGGGCCGCAATGGATTCCAGCTAGATGTGCCAGACCCGCCACCTCCCACACACAGCGCGACGCAGAACAGTTGCCCACCGCGGCACCAGCCGAAGCGGCACCCGAACGGTTGGGATCAGCGGAAGGAACCCAGAGGAGCGCTGTGCAGCACTCACCACTGAATAACCACGGTCCAGGAGGAACAAAGGTCCCAGAGGGTGCATAGCGCCCGAGGTTTGGTCTGGTTTCGACCGAGAATACAAGGCGGACTGATAATGAGCTCTGCTGAACAGAAATTATGGGTATTAGCCCTTTTAAGTGTATGTAGCACTGCCTTTGTACCTAACGTTTTTGACCCGCGAGAAAATATCTGGGTCACGCTAGCTAGATCATTGAATACGACTAGCTTTTGTGCCAGCCTAGCAACGCCTGACTCCCCATTTATCACATGTCTTGTTGGGGTGCCTTTAAGTAATGCAACCTTTCTGACCTTTACCCAGTCCGTAGCAGAGCTGCGACAGCAGCATAACATAACTCGGAAGTGTCCCTTTAAGTGGCGTGACGCCCCTTCGCTGTTTGTTGAGTATGATATCTGGGATGATGTACTCCCCGTAGGCCCAGAACCACAAAAGCTTGCCCTTGCGGGCTCTCTTAATGCTACTGCTTGGTGTAACTATACCTCTGTAAATATATCACGCTCTAACAATATGCCTATTGCGCTACCTGCAGGTTTGTTTTTAATTTGTGGAGATGGGGCTTGGCCTGGCATCCCGTCACATATAAAAGGAGGGCCTTGCTCTATAGGTCGCCTAACGTTTCTTACCCCTAACACTTCAATGATTTATCAACATCATAGAAAGATGAGAAGAGAAAGGAGCACTCATAAGTTTGAGGATAACTGTGACTCTACAGCTGAATTTTGGAATCCTACAAAGATCATAGCTGTTTCCTTCTTGGCTCCTGGAGTTGGTGTTGCTCAAAGCCTCACGACATTAAACAAGCTAGGGTGTTGGCTAGCTAAGCAAACAAATGCCACATCAAAGGCATTATCTGACTTATTACTAGATGTAGGCTCTGTAAGACAGGATGATCCATGGCATTGGTTTAACAGCTTGTTTAATGGATGGGGCATTGGCAATGGGATTAAGAGTATTTTGCAGATGGGATTAATAATATTTATACTGTTTATTATTATATTAATGTATGTCCCTTGTATATCGCAATGTATGCAACAAATGATGGAAAGAAGTATGAGTGCCGTGTTCCTTTCTCAAGGAACAAAAGAAAAAGGGGGAGATGTGGGAAACTCTAGCCTGGGAACGGCTAGCAGAAAGCGGGCATTGAAGTAGAAAGCAGGCTCAGAGTTAGAGCAACCTTGGGCCCAGCTGTTGGTCGACAGAGGAGTGTGAGGTCAGCTGGTGTTTTACAAGGGAGTGTGAGCCCAGCTGCTGTTGACCGGTAAAGGAGTGTGAGAAACAAGTAACTGCTAATTGCAAGGCTGAACACAAGAGATAAGCATGGGAGGAGTTGGCATCTACCTCCCAGCCAATGATGAGCTGTGCTTTTGCAATATGTATGAGCTAATTAACGAACGGTATAAAAGATATTTGCTAATTGCCAATAAACGAGACTTGATGATCATCATCGGATGGTGCCTGTCTCCCGCTGGTTTTCCGTCAGTAGTGTTCATCTAGCAGGGTGCAGCGGGTGTAGGTTAGAGTACCAGAACTTGTGGGACTCATTTACCTGGTGTCAGCAACTAAAGGGTCATAGTAAATGGGGTTACATTGGGCTGATGGCCAGTCACTAGTGGGGTTCCACAGGGATCCATCTTGAGGCCAGTACTCTTTAATGTCTTCATAAATAACTTGGATGCAGGACTTGAAGGAATACTAATTATGTTTGTTGATGACACAAAACTGGGAGAAGATTACTTTCTTGAGGGTAGAGCAGCCCTGCAGAGAGATCTAGACAAATTAGAGAGCTGGGCAATCACCAAACTTATGAAGTTTAACAACTTGTTAAAACTATCCAGCAGCCCTGGATGTACATACAGACTGGGGAACAAGAGGCTGGAGAGCAATCTTGTGGAAAGAGCCTATCGTACGAGGATAGGCTGGTAGAACTGGGTTTGTTCAGCCTTCAGAAAAGGAGGCTCAGAGGGGATCTCATTACAATGTACCAGTACTTAAGGGGTAGCTACAGAGAAGATGGAGAGTCCCTTTTTACAAGGAGTCCCATGGAGAGGACAAGGGGGAATGGACACAAGCTGATCTTGGGGAGATTCTGATTGGACATGAGAGGAAAGTTTTTCACAGTGAGAACAGTCAAATATTGGAATAATCTCCCCAGGGAAGTGGTTGACTTGGCCACGTTGGACACTTTAAGAGTTGTCTGGACAGGGTGCTGGGCCTTCTTGTCTAGACTGTGCTCTTCCTAGAAAGGTTGGACTAGATGATCCTGAGGTCCCTTCCAACCTGGGATTCTGTATGATTCTGTGTGATTCTGTGATTCTGTGGTTCTGATTGACAGCAGGTCGAACATGAGCCAACAGTGTGCCCTGGCAGCCAAGAGGGCCAACCATGTCCTGGGGTGCATCAAGCACTGCATTGCAGCCAATCGAGGGGGGTGCTCTACTCTGCACTGGTGCAGCCTCACCTTGAGTACAGTGTGCAGTTTTGGGTGCCATAGGGTATTAAGGATGCAAAGCTACTAGAGAGTGTCCAGATGAGGGCCATGAAGTTGGTGAAGGGTTTGGAGGGGAAGCTGTATTAGGAATGGCTAAAGTCACTTGGTTTGTTCAACCTGGAGAGGAGAAGACTGAGGGGAGAACTCATCATGTTCTACAGCTTCCTCACAAGGGGGGGAGGATGGGCAGTCAATGATCTCTTTTCTTTCGTGACCAATGACAGCACCCAAGGGAATGCACCAGGGGATGTTTAGGTTGGATATTAGGAGAAGGTTCATTGCCCAGAGGGTGGTGGAGCACTGGAACAGGCTCCCCAGGGAGGTAGTCATGGTGCCAAACCTGACGCTATTCAAGAAGAATTTGGATGCACCCTCAGAGACATGGTGTGAATTTTGGGGACAGGAGCTGGACTTCATGATCCTTGTGGGTCCCTTCCAACTCAGGAAGTTCTATGATTCTATGATTCTATGATATTTATTTAGATAGTAAACAGAGAGCAATACAAGCTAGGTAGGTATCATCACACAGTATAGGTGAAAGGGAGCTCCAAAAATTGACTTTGACTCAAATCAATTGTCTTAGTATGGATGTCTGGTTTTTATGAGACACTGAAACATTTTGATAGACCAATTGCATATATCACAGGTCACAGAAGAGAGCTGGCTTGATAGCTGGAGACCAGGCAAATGACACTAGACATGTATGTTCAGTCAAACAAAAGAAGCCCTCAGCAGATAATAAATAGAATCACTCTGTGGTTTGTTTATTATGTTGATTAAATCTCTCTTAACTATAATAGGAGTTTAGAGGCCTAATTTTCATGTAGATACCTAAATCTGGGAGTCTTGATATCAGATTGAAACCTACCTGAGTGAGCTCTAACATAAACATTTACATGTGGCGTAGTTCTCTAGACTTATAATCAGTGAAGTGAAACAGGCACTCCTAGTGACTGATTCCTATCATCCTCAAGCAGACATCTAAAATAGATCAGAAGAATTATCCCTCTAAAATTGACATTACTTTCTGGTGGTTATCAAAATAAAATAGGGTCAGGATGCTTCTTAAGCTTTGGAGTCCATTGTCAATATACACACTTGGGGCACCTGACATGCCTTCATGGGGGTGGCAGGTATGGCTCTGAAAGATGAGATAAGCTGAAGTCATGATGGAAGCCAGAGGAAATATTGCAGAGACTTAAAAATTACATTAAATATTTATGTTAAGGCAATTGAATCCTGCCCAGAGAGGCTTGCTCAGATATAGATATCTGATTTTAAGTGAGCTGAGTCCCATTCCTTCTGTCCTGAAAAATCAAGTTGTGTGTTTTGCTTTGTTTAAATTTCCCTTGTTAAAGAACCACTCAGTTTAGATATTGTTTCAGTGAAGTATTTATTCTGGTCAAATAGAAAACTGCTCTGGAAGAATGACTCCTGAGTTTTTTTCTTAGGTCATTATTTCCATCCTTATGGATAAAAAATTTAAAAATAATCTATAGAGAACTAAAAAGTTATTACAAATGTATTTTATTTTCTCAATAATATCTGTGAGGACACATTACCATTTCTGGAAGATTTCTATCCTGTAAGAAGAAAGAAATCTGCATTTTTCTTTCTTTTTTTCCTTTTTACAAGTGTCAGTGTTGGTATCAATGTAAAGTATCTGACTGTGTATGGCAGAAGCAAAAAATATCATGCATCCAAAGCTATGTTTCTATAGCTTTTCTCTGTGATAAGTGGCAATACAGTCTACATAAAATAAATAATAATAATAAAAAAAGCTGTATAAACATATATTCTTTGAAATATTCAAGTCCTAATATAATGGTGTAAACATTACCTGCATTAGCTGCCACAAGATGTCAATGTATCCATGATTAAAGTATAAAATGTACATGCTTTCTGCAGAATCTTAAAATAAATATAGCTATGTTTATAGGTAGTTCTGCAAAAGCTCTACCAAAGGTATGACTAAAATAATAATGTGAAAACGAACCTTCCTCAAAGCAATGTGTGTGGGCCTAATAGCTTAGTGCAAAACTGAGTGAGAAAACCGGTGTTAATCTTGACATAAGTTTGGAAAGATAAAATAGTTTCTAGAACTATAGCATGAATTTCTAAACTATCACTGAGTTACAGCTATAACATCTTCACTGAACTGTAGCATCTTCACTAAAGACACGTCCTGGAAACATCAGGACCTTATTAGGAAGGAAAGATATACCACAGTATCCCTATGAACTGATTTGGCTGACAGCCTGTGCCAACACCTGGATAAAAACTCATGCAGTGATAGAGACCGGGGGAACATTGTCACACAGCTGTCCAACGCTTATAGAAGCAGAGGTCGTGAGGAGTCAGTGCCAAGCCCTGCCCGGATCCTGGCACAGACACAGGAGGGAGTAGGTGGTGTGTTTTTCCAGGCTGTGCTGTGCTAACTTACTGGTGTGATTACTGGGGAACGTCTCAATTAACTGGAATGTGTTATTCATGTGCATGTGCAAAGCTTTTCTGACACAGAACATCTCCCACTTGTCCCAAAATCAAGCTTAACGGTGTTGTGTTGTTTGATGTTCTTTCCCCCACAGTGACAAGGGGTAAACAAGACTTATTCTCAATGAGCCTTGACATTATCTTGTACAAGGAAAAATATGCGATCTGGAATTTAAGCAAAACTGAAATTACAAAAGAAGAAATTAAACATTTTTCTTAGAGATAATGATATTAATTTGTCCTAAGTCAATAAGCAAAATGAAAGAAAATGGGAATAAATTAAAGTAACTTTTGGGTTTTTTCCCTTATCTGAGAAAGAAGAGGACACTTAAAAGTGTTAGATATCAGACATGCAGAGTCCCACATAAGGAAAGCTAAATATAGTTTAATCTTAGAGAAGAAAGAAGACCTTATATACGCAAAGATGGTCCTATCTGATTATAATATAAACAAGTTACTATGTGAATACTGGAACTGGTAAAACCTGAAGAATGACAGCAATAAAATCGGATTTCTTATGAAACCTTTGCCACATACATCTTATTTCTTTCTTCCATATTCAGTGTCCCTCCCCTTTTGTTATGAAATATTTCTTTTTTCCTCTTACATCTTTTATCTATTTCTATGACCAAATAGAAGCACATGATGTGGCTTGCTCATTTTTGCAGAAAAAAATATTAGCTTTTTTTCGGTGACATTCATTTGTAACTGTTTTATATTGGCCACTGATTTCATGAAACCTTTTGTCTTTGTAAATTCTACTTTAGCTGTAACTGACCAAGGGATCAAAGAGTTGTTCAGAAGGCGTAATAGACAGAGTAATTACATCTGATTTGTAATTCACTCCTGAAATTAAAGAGATTATGGGGTCTCGCATATAACAGTCCTTTTTTTTTGTCATAAGAAGTTCATCCTATCATTCCTTCAGGCTGTTACTCTATGTTGCCAATGAGGGCCAGCAAAATTTAAGATGTGATTTTCATGCATAGTGTTAAAATATGTCAAAATATTATCTTGGTTTTCTTATTAATGGTTGGCTTCCTTTTGCTTTTGATTTTGTTGTTCATAAGCTGAATAATATATTTTGCTGGCCTACTCACTTCTTCAGGTTTCCAGGTCCCAGGTCATGTATGCAAATTAGCACAGCTACACAATGAAGATGTATTATAAGGATTATTATTATTTGCATTTCAAGGGGTAACCTGTTCTCTTATTGAAGTCAGAAATAATTTTTGCCATATTATGTATTTGAATATTTCACATTTGCTCGTTTTCCTTATATAACAAGCTTCAAGAATAGCTCTTATGTAGAGAGATAGAATATTAAAATTAATGGTTTATTGAAGTTTTATATTGTCTTTTCCAACTTGTTTTTTATTTGAATGTATTTTTGCAAATTAAATTTTACCTTGCATTTACATATGGATATCCCACTAATATTGTATATGCCCAATATGTAATGAACTATAAAGAGGTATCCTGGCTGTATCTTGGCCAAATCAGTGAAAACCAAACTGAGAAGAAATGAAATGTTACTTAGTGCATATACACAGCAACCAGCAAATAACCATTAGATCTCTGACATTTACAGTGAAAGCAGCCAGACATCACATTGTCCCATAAACCATGATAGCTCAAGTATTTTTACATTGAAGAATTTGTAACAGAACTATCACCTGTAATGGTTATCTTTTTATTAATTTTATTCTTAAACTGTTTAAGTACTGAAGTATTATAGATTAAAGGTACAGTCTTAAATATGAACAGTTTATGAAGTATTCGAACCACTAAAATGTCCTCAGAAGTAGGGTACTGTACTTCTCAATGTCTATAATTAAACATTTACATGTACAAAGTTGCAGTAGGTCAAAATTGTGGGGGTAGTTTCATAGTTACTCTCCTTCTACGTATACAAATACTAATTAACCAAGAATGCCTCTAGGAAGGTACCTTACTGCTTTTCTGATAATCTGGATTGCTCAGTGAATCCTACTTCAGCCTCTTCGGAAGTCCATATGTCTGCTAATGATAACCACAGGCAGTGGAACAACCTCCATCTGGAAGCATTAACCTCTCATGCTTTGTAGCAAATTTGACCTATTGTTTCTACTAATACTTCAATGGCGGTATCATCATTAACTAGATCTATAATAATTTTTAACTTTAATGGTGCTAAGAATCAATAGAAAAATCTGATATCAGAGTCTTATATGGTTTTGTGACCATAGCATAATTGCAGCATTGGTGAACACACAGATGCAGAGGTTTTTGAGGGCTGGAATCATCTCGTCCACTTCTATTTTTCTGGAATTTAGCCACATTTCAGTTAGTCACAGTTAGTTAACAGAGGCAGGGGAATGAAAGAAGATGGGAGAATAACTCACCTTGTGGTGTGACTGTTGCCACTGATTGTAAAAGCAGCCTATATGATTAGTTTATGTGAGATATTTAACCTCTATATAGCTAAAGTTAAGCGAGATTAATTCCGTCTTCACTCTTGACAAGATGTAAGGTGAGCTAAATTGCTGTGAAATAGGCCAGTTGTCTTCTCGAATCAGCATGGCACGAAAGCATCTTAGTCACATTTTGAGTGGTGTGTTTAAAAGAGACAGATTTTTTCTCACTTTTTCCTCCACTCACCCTAAGATGCTTCCTACATTCTTAGTGTATATGAAATTATTTTTTATAATTTCAAAAGTTATACAATACTGCTAACCTAATTTTATATACTTATTGTTTTCCTGATGAACAGAAGGTTCACTGTCTTACCATTACTGAAAAATACAGACATCTTAGCCTTAATATTAATTCTTTTGTTTCTTGGAATGAACATACTCATAGATGAGAATTATTACATTTAAAAGTTCAGCCTTCTGCTGAAGGTATCAGCTATGTATTGAAGAAAATTGAAATTATCATTATTTCTTTTACTTTTGGAAAGATGATGGAATACATTCCAATGACATTTGCAATCAATTGTAATCAAAGGTTCTGTATAGGCTGACACTTTTCTTTTGAATTTTATGGAAATTCAAATTGACTGTAATATATATTGGCTATACCTTAACCCACCTCATAGAGGCTATTTACAGCTTACTAGATTTTAAAAAGAAGTTGTAAAAGGAGGCATATTATCTCATACAATCTGTAGTGGGCTGTATATTTTGTTTGCTGTTATGTTAAAGAGAAGTTATATAAACTGGATGAGAGGCACAGTGTGTGCTGGAAGCCTGTAGTTTGTAGAGAGGGAAAGACAGAGAGGGGCTGTAAAGAAGAGCAGGGTGCCAGCATGTCACAGTCCAGTACACTCTGACCAGGTTCCTTCAGATGTTCCACATGTGGAGTGTTTAATGCATAATACAAAATTTACTTATTTGAAGCTCTTTGAAGTTACATGAGATTCTGATTTAGCAGAGAAATATAGCAATGTTACAAGCTACACTTACCAGAGTGCAACAATGACCATATACAGTTGCATCAAAATACAAACTTGATGCTCACTGCCTGTCTGTGTGATATGGACATTGCCAAAGCACTGAGCGTCCCCATTTGCCAGGAAGGAAGGCATGGGTTCAAACGAGCTCAAGCCCACTGCTCCCCTCAAATTTCCTTTTGTTGGTTGTGCAGTTCTTATACTGTGTTTTGCAATTACTCACATATACAACCCCCCCTCACATGTTGTCTAGCTGACTGAGGAAGCTATTTTCACCTTTTTGATTAACTCAAAGAAATGCAGTTACACAGTTTCTTGATTCACTCAACCAATATAACTGGTTGATTTGCTCAACTGACATATCCAACCGATCTACTCAATTGCTATAGCTGTTTAGGCAGACCAAAGTCCAGTCCCCTTTGTGTTAAGTTCAGCTTTCTCTGCAGCAGCTGCGGTCAGGTGATCCCTCCATCCTTCCCTGAGCTTATACACGCACTGTCCTTGCCCATTTCCCCAGGGCCCTCTTCCACTACCCATTGATTGGCTCCACAGCATCAAGCAGCCAGGACCAAGAGCACTCCCAAATATACCTCTGGGACCACAGTGGACCACAGAAAGTTTACTGAACATCAGAAAACTGCTGAACTGCCTAGCAGCAACAACCCCTTTGTAAGGACAGCAGGAGATTTGTTTATAAACACATCCTAGTTCCAAACAGTTTTATCCATATTCTTTCAATTTTGATTATTTCAAAAAGTGGAATGGATTTGTTTCTATTTTAATAGACACCTCCCATCTGCACACCACCACCAGTTTAAAAGCCTTTAGCCTTCTTTGATGGGATGAACATAAACTATTTAGTATGATCCCATGAAAATTCTGATTTATTATGATCTCTAGAGAAATCTGTGCTTGTGTCATGGTGTAGCCCCAGTCAGGAGCCAAGCACCATGCAGCTGCTCGCTCACTCCTCCCTAGTGGAATGGGGGAGACGATCAGAAGAGTAAAAGTGAGGCAACACATGAGTTGAGATAAAGACAGTTTAATAGATAAAGCAAAAGCTGTGCGTGGAAGAAACGCAAAACAAGGGGTTCATTCACTACTTCCCACCAGCAGGCAGGTGTTCAGCCATCTCCAGGAAAGCAGGGCTCCATTACGCGTAACGGTTACTTGGGAAGACAAACGCCATCACTCCAAACATCCTCCCCTTCCTTCTTCTTCCCCCAGCTTTATATACTAAGCATGACGTCATATGGTGTGGGATATCCCACTGGTCAGTTGGGGTCAGCTGTCCTGGCTGTGTCCCCTCTCCTCTCAACTTCTTGTGCACCCAGCAGAGCATGGGGAGCTGAAAAAGTCCTTGAGCAGTGTAAGCGCTACTTGGCAACAACTAAAACATCTCCACATTATCACCGCTGTTTCCAGCACAAATCCAAAACACAGCCCCATACTAGCCACTACGAAGAAATTTAACTCTAGCCCAGCTGAAACCAGGACAGCTTGACAAGAATATAGGATGTACTGCACTTTCAGTGTTTAGTAAGGTTTGGTGAAATTAATTGGGAATTTGGATCAGTTTCTTCCCATCCATCTAGAACTGCTAAATTTTATTCAAAATGTACATATATACATTCCCCACCAGCTCATTTGAATGCATATATATTAATATACATAAGATGACATGTAAAATTAACAATTTTCACCTTCATAAATAGTGGAGTTGATGAATGATCAATTTAAAATAGATAAAAAATGATGTAGCTTCTTATTTTCATAGTATATAGCAAAATGAAATGGCATAGTACTTATACATTATACAAACTGGTAATGTCTTGGCATTCCTTATAAAATTACTGTGAAGATTTTTATTTGCTTTTGCAGTGTAAGTATCAGAATTGCAATATGATCCAAAATAAGGGAACTATTTGTAGATGTGATTCCCTTCCTTCTAACAAAAATGTGGTTTATATAATCATACAGATATACCTTAGTTTTCTGTATTTATTCGTCATGGAAATTATTTTTTTAAGTCTCCCTTGTAATATTAAAAGCTAGCTGTCAATGCCACAGTGTGATTGTCATATATCTACTATTTCAGTGAGTGGCTACAATGTTTTCTCGTATCTATTATTCTGGATTATTTTTATCACTGAAACTTTAAAGATATTTGTAAATAGATTCATTAAGTTTCCCTCCTATTTAGATTTTTAGTCAATGTAATTTGAGGTATAGCAGATTTTCTGCTCATAAATGCAGGTAACTCGGATTTTGGGCATAAGAAGCAAGATCAAAACAAAACATCTGGCTATCTGGAAAGCCATTAGGCAAAGTTTAGTTCCCTGAATTTAAGAGAAGTGACATATGAAACTTCAGTAACTCCAGATTTTTATATTCCTTAGTTATATTTTCTTTGCTGGGTCTTTTTTTTTTCAGTTTGTTGTTGTTGTTTCTTTGCTTTTTTAATGTCAGAAAGTGTATTAGCTGCCTGAAGTTCATTAGTCACTTTTGTATGCCACCACTTGTAGATGACCATTTTGGGTGCTAAGGTGACTATTTCATATCTATGCCCATTTGTATTTAATAAATGAGGAAGACCCACATATAAGTCTGTTGTGGTTTATTACTGATGAAGCTAGAGACAGAAATTCCATACCAGCCTTATTTCTCTGGCTGAGTTCCCTGAAGGGAAAAGCTATCAACATTTTGTAGCTTTAATCATATTTTTAATATGTCATATTTGTAGGAAGTTTCTTCTACATCCAGCTGCAAGCATGTGGAAACGTATCACTGGAATTGTCAAGTGACATAGGAAAGGACCATTTATCACTATTGGTTTGTGCTGGTTTTGGTTTGTTTTTGTTTTTTTTTGAGGAGGAGAACTTCTGAGGGTATTTATTCAACAAACTGATAGCATCAGTTGTATTTTCACACTTAACAAAGAAAATCATAAAGAAGTTACATCACTGCTCAGAAGGGTATATCCACCCATTAAACAAACTGAAGATTTTAACACATGCCCACTGCATGCCAAACTGATAATCTCTAAACACACACACAGAGACACACATTTTCAGCAAATCTTTGAAGAGTTTTGATTCATCACGTTGAAAACCAAGTAAAAATACTTTTATTTGCTTGGTTAGTATTCCATCGCACAGTAAATTTCTCTGCTGACAATATTTCCCATTTTTGCTGAAATTCAACATCCTCCAAATACTTTCTGTTTTGTTTAGTACCAAAAGCTTTAAAAACAAGCCCTAAGATTTCTGGAGCTTATAGTGTACACTTTTTGAAATTTGCAAGTCTTAATGAGAACCCTCATGGAACCAGTGATCTTTCGGGGTTTTAGAAGATTTATGATGACTCAATGGAATGCTTTATGTACATTTGAAGTTGACTAAAAAAATAACTGAAAAGCAAGTTTTTCCTGAATGTCACCTGCAAAACCAGTGATGAAAAACAATGAGAACACTGATTCTACAAAGTCAACTTGCAAAGCTGAGCAAGTTGCTTTATCTTCTAGATGCTGAGGTTGTCAGGAACACAAAGGTACTGGTGTACAAACTCTGTCAAAGTTAAGTCTATAAACAATTCCAGCAAAACTTGCCAAACTGTCAGGCTGCTTCTATATTTTTTGCATTTTTTTTCAGGAAAGACATAAACAAAAGCCCTGCTAATATTAAATGGCAAACAGTTCTCTGTCTAATAGCATCTTTATGGAGCTCCTCAAGAGCCAAAAGAAAAAAAGAAGGTTGTTATTAGAAAACCTTTCACTGATACTCTAAGTATAAAACTCATAAAGAGTGGACTTAAGTTATAGTGGCCAGTGCAGTTGCTTAGAGATTTTCACAAGAGTTTAGAACAGCATATTTTAAGAATGTTTTAAAGCAAGTATTCCCAGTGGGAAAAAGAATTAGACCTTTTTATATCTTCTCACAGTTCCTGTAAACAGGATCTAGCACTGACTATATATATAGAAGCTAACAAGAAGTCAGTGAGGAGTTTTATTTACTGAAGTTTTATCCAAGCATAAACTGTCTGGTGGAAAAGTGTTTTGCTTGACATCTCAAACAATGTGAATTTTCCCTTGCTTTGACAGTATAATTCTCAGTAATAGTGAAGCTGGAGTAGGTATCTTGGCAACAAAACCAACTCTTTGACAAATTCAGTGATGGTTTCCCTGAAGGCTTTGTTCATGTGGCAGTACTTTTCAGTACTTAAAGCATCAGTATCTTGTTCATTGGCTGTCATACATGTTTATATCTGACATCTAGTTTGAAAAAGACAGCGGGCAGGCAGAGAGACAGTTCACAGGAAATTCACATGCTATGAAAATTAAATATATAATAATTTATTAAGCACTGTCAGACAACGCTAGAGAGAACTCTTGAGTATTCTCAGAATTTGAACAACACCCATGTAAGACAAAAGCCTGAGTAAAGCTAGGTAGTGCTAGCTGAAAGAAGCAATCATGAATTCATAAGGTTGCAACAAGTATGCACGTTCTGATAGCATTTCGTTTTTGATCATTTGGTTGCTGTAACAGCTACCAAACTAGAATAATAAAAACTAGAAGTATTTCCAAGTCAAACACTATAGCAGATCTGGCTTCCAGTATTGTTAATCATTCTATCAGCAAATATTGTACAAGCAGATGCAGTTACAGAAATTCTGTAAAATACCCAGTATCAAACACTTTGTAGTAACATAGAATCAGGATGCAACTAGAAAACCCTTTCAGGTACTTGTCTCAAATCTTTTCTCAGGATAGAAAGAGCAAGCATGTATTAGGATCTTGTGGATCATACAAGTGTGAAACATGAACAACTTTGATAAAAAAAAGAAAAACCAAAACCCCAAATGGCTGACTTTGTAGAAACCCTTCCAAGACTTATTTTATTTTGGCAGCACTGGACTAGGTTCAAATGCTGAACTGCTGAACTACTAAGTGAGGGAAGGAGGAAATTCTCATTCTAAATAGAAACATGATCAATCTCAGTAATGTGAACACGGGAAACTGCAACCTCTGCAATTACAACTTCTACTAACAAGAGTCACACTGCACATACTTATGAATGGGATATGAAAAGAATTCATGAGACATTTCTAAACCCTGGTGAAGGTTTATAAAGTTATAAGTGTAAATTTATAATTTTTCATTTTCTTCTGTTTATGGCATTTCAGTCCCTTGGGAATCTGGGCAACTGAGCAGGTTCAGAGAAGACCTCTTTGCTTGATTTCAGTATGTATTTGAAGATGTGCTTCTACTGAGCTCTCAGTTCTTGCATTATAGATCCAACAGAAAATAGAAGGAAATATCCTGTTTAAGTTATTCTGCTATGTTGCTGTTCAGGAATAAAGGAAAATGGTGAGTTATCTGTACCTTCTTTCAAAAATACTTCTGAGTTTTATATACTGACAGCTTCAAATAACATATATAAAATATCTGCAGAGAAAAAATCTGGAAGTTGCATAGGGATGGAAAGAAGTTAGTGTGGGAAATAATGTTAAGAGACAAAAAGGTTTGAAAGAGAAAGAAAAATAGAGTGATTAGCTGACTATTTTTCATAAAGATTAAATTTAATTCAAATAGGAGGATGTGTTTTCAGCTATTTTTAAAAGAACTGGGCATATAAAAATCAGAAGTGGCTATGAGATTTTATACATCATACACAGAAAAAATACAGAAACTTCTCATGCATTGAAGACAATGTTTTGAAGATTTGTAGAGTATATGTGTTAATAATCTAGTACAATGATATGAGAGAACTAAGTTCCTGTTTGTCAGCAGACCTTTTACTATTCTTTAAAACATGTTGATATTAATAATTGTTCAATATTCATGACCACTGTGTTTTTCATACATAGAAGAATCTTTTGAAGGATGCTAGGAAGTTACAACTGGGTAAGTATTTAGAGTATATAACCCTTCCCAAACTGAAGCACAAATAATGCAGACTGGATTCTGTCAAGGTTTTCACAGGACTAAATTTTCCTTGAAAAATCAAGATTGGTTTGTTCCTTTTGCTATACATATATTTAGACAGTATATTTCTAAGTGATCCTTAAACACTACCTATTTCAATAAAGACTGGTTGAGTTGGTTCAAGAACATTGACAGGAGCTGATGTTTTCTTTCATAGATTATTTCATTATATATATAGGTAACTTGACTTAGCTATATCAGAATTTTATATGAAGAAGAGAAAAACAGAACTATGTCCTATCAGTTAATGACTCTACTGGGTTTCAGCTAATCATATATGTGCATTTAATTACAAAATAGATTTGGGCACTATCAGTAAACATACTTACATTTAAGCCAGAAGTCTGGGCATGCTGAAATCTGTTATTTTTCCACTTCAGCAAGGGGAAAGCAGGTCCACTGATTGCTCACAGGTACACATACTTCCAAAACTCCTGACACGAAAACTGCCAGGACCAGGAGGATTGCTGATGATTTGGTGAAGTGCTAAGACCATCTGCTATGTACAGCTGATGTTGATCCGCAAGAAGCCCTTACTAAGCACAGCCTAAATAGGTTGCAGTGATTTTCTGATGAGCTAATATGAGTAATATGGCATAAGCCTGGAGCTCTGAAAAGTCCTTATTGACTTGCACAAGGACTCAAAAAACAGTTATGAATATAAATGGGTCCTTTTAGTGTATGAGACATAGAGCAACTGTTTCAGCTGAATCTAAGACATATCTAACATACACACATATGGCTCATATAACTGAAATATAATCCAGAAGGGAGAAGCCTGTTCAGGTACTGGTAAATGTTAGCTTGCTCATGTGTACTGAAAGAAAGTGAAGTGGGAATGTATATGACTGCATTTCTTAAGAGATTTCTTATTAAAACCTCCTGGACTTTCAAAAGTAGATTTATTCTACAGAGGTTTTAGGGTTGGGGTTTTCCCCCCCAAATTTTTCCTGAATTTTAAATAGTCAAATTAATGGTTAAAGAAAAATTATACTGGAAAATATTTTCATGCTTCTTATGTTTAAATATTTTCCAGTACAATTTTTCTTTAAGAGCAGATGGTATTTGGAATGGGAGAATTTTGTTAGTCTACCTTTGCACAGATGGAGAGAAATTCCAACAAGGTCTGTAAGCCCTCTGTCCACTTGTGACATTTGTGTTGTATCAGCATCCAATGGGTAGTTATCTTTAAATGTTTAAAGGTGTACTTAGGGCTAAATTCTCCATATACATACACAACAACTCTGTCAGCTAAACTTCTGTGAAGGCTGAACACTGTTCAGCAGCAACTTTTCTGCTGCCTGCATCCTGCTGTCTGCAACTGTTACAATTGTTTTTTGACTTGCATTCACCATTACTGTCCCACCTGAACTTCTCTGAAATGAAGGTCCTAAGATGAGATTTGAGTTCCACTACTTGTATAACTACACAAAATATTTTTACTTTAGCCTCTGAGTTAAAAATGATGCCAGGGAAAAGAAACAGAAAAGAAAACAGTAACAGAATTTATATAAGCTTTAGAGAAG
Organism: Phalacrocorax carbo; assembly: GCF_963921805.1. Lineage (NCBI taxonomy): Eukaryota > Metazoa > Chordata > Aves > Suliformes > Phalacrocoracidae > Phalacrocorax > Phalacrocorax carbo. Next base: position 164,214,095 of record NC_087513.1, read on the forward strand.
CACAGAGTAGTGGCATGGTAGAGCAGATGGGAATGCTGAGAGGTAACAGCAAAACTTAATAAAAATTTTAGAACTGTGAAAGAAAGGGAAAATATGCCTGTCTTCTTGTTATTGACTGTGAAAATGGGGCTTGGGGAAAAGGTATTTACAGCTCAACAGTTCTTGCCTTGGCATTCATTGGGTTGTAGAGGTACCTTGGTTTTCAAATTTCTTTAAGAAGTGGCCTTAGTAATGTCATGTAAAACCTTTTGTCACAAGAGTGTCTAGATATGCAAATAAGACATGAAGAAAACACATCACAAAGATGAAGTGCATAGAGGTCTGAAGTGTGCATAGTTGTGTATAAGGAGAAATTAGCCATCTGGGACAACTGCATAATGACTCCAAGCACCGAATTGGAGAAGGTATCTGAAGTCCCTTTGAGCATTTATGTTGAATCCTTCATCACAGATTGAGATATTAACTCTAGAAACTGTATCACTGTCCTGAATATCCTCAACATTTTAATTGCAGGTAGGACCTCAATCTGTGAGGTAAAATATCTCAATTTATATATGCTCTGGTTTCAGATGGGATAGAGTTAATTTTCTTCCTAGTAGCTGGTAGAGTGCTGTGGTTTGGATTTAACATGAGAATAATGTGATATGACACTGATGTTTTAGTTGTTGCTAAGCAGTGTTTATATTATGTCAGGGACTTTTCAGCTTCCCATACTCTGCCAGCAAGGAGGTGCACAAGAAGGTAGGAGGAAGCACAGCCAGGAGACCTCACCCGAACTGGCCGAAGGGATATTCCATACTATATGATGTCATGCTCAGTATATAAACTGGGGGGATTTGGCCAGGGAGCAGTGATTGCTGCTCAGGTACTGGCTGGGCATCTGTTCGTGGGTGGTGAGCAGTTGCATCACTTGTTTTTCCTGGATTTTGTTCCTCTCTCTCTCTCTCACCTTTGTAATTTTCCTTTTAATTTCAATTTATTATTTTTGTTATTGCTATTATTATTATAATATTTTATTGTGATTATTAAATTGTTCTTAAGGCATTAGTTTTCTTACCTTTGCTCTTCCAATTCTCTCCCCCATCCCACTGGGGGGGAGAGGTTGAGTGAGTGGGTGTGTGGTGCTTGATTGCCGTGTAGAGTTTAATTGATTCAAGCAAGTGGGTCATGGGTTTGTACCTTAGATTTGGAGCATCCTCTACTGAAATATAATGTATTCATGTGCCTATGTTCTGCTCTATACATTGTAAATGTTAAACTGCATAGGATTCTCTTATGGCTCTGGTTAACTTAATTTAAAAAAAAAATTGTCAGTTTAGTAAACCCTTTGGCTGAGAATACTGAGATTGCAACAGAAAAACCCCTTAGGATTTGCCTTTTGAAATGTGCTGTGTACTAAAATTTTGCTTGGAAAAATTCCAATCCTATTGTATTTTACTAGTATAAAATAGTATTTTTTAAGTTATGATACCATAGGCAGGGTGTATACGAGATAGGTTATCCTTCATGCATTTTTATTTTTTGTTTTACTGCTTACAAGTGTTTTGAACTTTTTGAAACCTTTACTACAGATCCTCCTGCTAAGATTTAATTTTCAACTTAAAGAAACAATCAATACAATGTCTAAAATGAGGATTCTTATTCTATTAATTTTTTTTACTGAGAATTTCTTGACGTACTACTAGTCTGATTACCTTCCTAGATGTCAAATAAGATTTACGAATCCTAAATGAAGCTCCCTAATAAGACCACTATTGAGAAGATTTATTCCTTTCTATGAGGATTATTGACAAGTTGTGGAGAACATGCTTTTTGCAGCAATTCAGGCAATGGATTCATACAATGGATTATTATGACAGCTGCCATCTTGTTCAGAAACAAAAAAATCTCTGTAGCTTGAAGTTGGTGTTTGTAACAGATAAACATCCTCTCTGCCCTGCACAGAGGAAATAGCTTGCAAGCTATCCAGAGGGTTACACAACAGTTACATGTGCAGCTTCTTCCTTTGCCTTTTATATCTGAAATCCTGAAACCTCAGAAATATTTAAATCCCTCAGATGCTTACAGTCTCTAAAGAAGCTAATATCCTCTTAGCTGTAAGAAAACTGTTAAAAGTTTGTCATGTATAGTAACTTGGTGTCTTGTGCAGCAAGGCTTTTGAAAATATTTAGCTTGATTTCATATTTAAGATAAATTATTTTACCTTAGTGAGATAACAAAATTATAAAGGGCACTATATATAAAAAAAGAATTAGTTAAAAACAGTTTTATAGTAAAATAGAAAGACAGAAACATTTTTGTACAAAAATGTACCAATACACTGTGACAATAAAGGCAAGATTTTAAAATGGTAGCCTTCATTAGGCCTTCACATAATTTGGAAATGAGATTAAAATTTTACTGTCATTAATTATTTTTATCATCTAGGCACCCTTGTCATTCATCAAGACCTCTTTGGCCTTGCAACTGCACTGACATGGTACAAAATAAAACATCAAAATAAACAGTGTACAACAGTAGCAATTTGGGAGTGGCACTGCTGCTGTGGAATCATAGCATATAATGAACCATGGACTTTAATGTTTTCAGAATATTTTTTACATATAAACATAGATCTTGCTGCTGCTGAAATTAATAGAAAATCTGACTTTATAGGGCATTTTTGTATTGATTCATCTCTGCATTCAAAAACAGTAGTTTTACCCAAATAAGAAATCTTGATTGCTTCAGGCTTGGTTTTCACTTCCAGCATATTTCTTGAGTATTAAATTTCTGACCAGTAACAAATTTTTTATTCAGAATCAATAGTCCTACATTCTGGGTAGCTTTGCTGCAGTGCTTTTTGCATTTTAGTCTGATTTTGCTTTGTGTATTCCCATAAAACTGAAGAAAAATTTATGTTAATGAACTGGTAAAGATGCAACAAGCATAGAAAGCTCATTTCAGTGAGATATTTGTTAACTCTACCACTAAAATAATTTTCACAAATGTTTAAGTCACTACTATTTGCTATGACTTTCTTGTGAAGAAAGTTAGTATGTGGATTGATGATGACTCTTGTAATGGAAAACACATTTTTATTCATGTTATGTTGTCACATATGTTATATGTGTTTCATAAGGAAAACACTCTGCCATAAAGTTATCATCACATACTATTCACTTATTTTTGGGTCGAATTTCCAATTAATTTAGACGTGACTTTCCAAGTTGTTGTGGTTTAGCCCCAGTCAACAACCTAGTACCTCACAGCTGCTCATTCACTCCCCCCACCTTAATGGGAGAGGGAAGAGAATTGGAAGAAAGAACGTCAGAAAACTCATGGGTTGAGATAAGAACAGTTTAATAATCAAAATAAAATACAGATAGTAATATAGTAGTAGTATCAGCAATAGCAATGATAACAAAAACAACAACAACAACAACAACAATAATAATAATAATAACAATAATAATAATAATAATACTAATATGAAAGGAAAACAAGGAGAAAGAGGTGGAACCCAGGGAAAAAGAAAACAAGTGATGCAACCACTCATCACCCACTGACTGATGCCACCAGTCCCTGAGCTGCAATTGCTTCTTTCCCCAGCCAGCTGTCCCCAGTTAATATACCAGGCATGATGTCATATGATATGGAATATCCCTTTGGCAAGTTTGGATCAGCTTCTTGACTGTGGCCCCTCTCCTCTCAACTTCTTGTGCACCCGGCAGAGCATGGGAAGCTGGAAATGTCCTTGAGTAGCGTAAGCACTACTTAGCAACAACTAAAACATCAGTGTGTTATCAACATTATTCTCATACTAAATCCAAAACACAACACTATACCAGCTACAGTGAAGAAAACTAGCTCTACCCCAGCCAAAACCATAGCACATGCTTGTAAGGAAAAAGTTTTTTACAATAAGGTTGGTGAAGCACTGGAACAGGTTGTAGATGTCCCATCCCTGGAAGCATTCAAGGTCAAGTTGGATGGGGTTCTAAGCAATTTGATCTAGATGGAGGTGCTTTTGCTGGATGACCTTTAAAGGTCCCTTCAATCCCAAACTATTCCATGATTCTATGTTTCTATGGTAATGTGATAAGAAAAAGCCATATTAAAGTGCTAAATAACTTATGCTTCCCCCCACGCTCTGAAGCTTAGGCATTTGATGTGCCTATCGAAACTGCTATGTATATGTTTATTTCACCCTGTTTTCTTTGATAAATTAAAAACATTCTTTATGAATTCATTTGGACTCAGGGAAAAAAAAAAAAAGAAAACAAAAGAAACAAAAGAAGAATTACTTCCAAAGGGCAATCAGAAAAAAATCTTTTAACTCGGTAAAACCACCAAGCCACAACAATCCCATGCAATGCTACATGCTTGGGGTTACTGTGACCCAAGTGCAGGACCCGACACTTAGCACTGTTGAATCTCATAAGTTGTCCTCAGCCCATCAATCCAGCCTGTCCAGATCCCTCTATAGAGGCTTTCTACTCTCCAGCAGATCAACACTCCCACCCAGCTTGGTGTTTTCTGCAAACTTACTGAGGGCACACTCGATCCCCTCATCCAGATCATTGATAAAGATTTTAAACAGAACTGGTCCCAATACTGAATACGGGGAAAAACCACGTGTCGCTGGCTTCCAACTGGATTTAAGTCCATTCATCGAAACTCTTTGGGCCTAACCCTCCCGCCACTTCCTTACCCAACAAAGAGTACACCCATTTAAGCCATGATCCAGAGGATGCAGTGTCAAAGGCTTTGCTAAACTCTAGGTAGGCAACATCCACAGGCTTCCCCTCATCCAATAGGCAGGTCATTTTGTCATAAAAGGAGATCAGGTTAGTCAAGCAGGACCTGCCTTTCATAAATACATGCTGCCTGAGCCTGATCTGACTCAGCAGAGTATTTTCTATTACACTGCCTTACTTGTTAGAAAAGCCACAGCTTATGATAGTCTATGACATCTAAACTGGTAATAAATGGGTATGTTTAGGGATATGAACTTTTTCCTGTGTATTCTTGAAAAAAAGTACCTAGCAAAGAAAGGAGGAAAAGGTTCTCTAAATATGCTTTAGAATGGAACTTGAGAGAACATGGAGAAGGCTGAGGAGTACAGATTGTCATTGATTACTGAAGAATCCACTGTATATCTGCAGGCATGTGAATATTTTTATCAGTGCATAACTCTCCAGAACCTATTTTCATCACAACATTTTATTTTTTCTCAGAACGTGACCGAACCTAAATTCTGTGTGAATGCTTGCCAACTCATAAGAAAATCAGTTTTTACTGTGTTACTTTGTGGCAAGCAAAAAAATAAATGCTTTCAGGTTCTGTCTTTCACGGAAAGAACAATATTATTCTCTATATATTTCAGAGAGGCTTCCTCCAATTTGATGGGTAAAAGTGGAAAATATTTACTTTATATTTCTGTTTTAAAACAAAAGAATTTTACTTAAGCTGCAAAAATAATCTAACTATTGCTCCTCCATGATTTTGTACAATTACACTGAGCTTTCAGATGTCAATCCTTTTCAAAATAATAATAGTAAAAAATCATATTACAGATATACTTAAATATTCACAGTTTAAACTTTCTGGATTGTGTTATACAAAGGTACATATATGTATATGTTGCTTTGTTACATACATTGCAGTTATTTAAACAATAGAGCAACTAAAAGAAACCCCTAAATTCTTTCAGATTCTATAAACATCAACATTTTTCTTTTTAGACTTAAGTCAGAATTTTCTGGTTAGCAAATGAAGCATTTAAATAGATTTGGCTGAGTTAGTAATCCTATAAAGAGAATATAGGCTGATACAATACATTTGGATTTGAACATTCCTCTTGTTTACCAGATAGTGTAGCCTAAGTACTATGATGGTAATTATGACAGCTTTTCCTAACATTATGTGCAATCAAAGAACTCTTCAGCATCATCAGTAATGTATTCCTTACAGAAAGGAAACAGTTTTCTCTTAATGACCAACTGTTATTCAAAGACATAACAATAACAGTTCGGATTCATAGCACAAAATATTTCCACACCCTCTAGAATTCCTTTATGTCACAAATACAAAAGCAATCAGTATTTTGGATTATATGTTTTTAGGGACAATCATATTTTAATAAATTTAATACATTCTAAAGTGGGGAGTATCTTATCCTCATTTGAACCAAATCCGAAGGTTTTCATAACACTGGTAATGGAAAGAAAAACATATACCTGAATCACAGTTTGGATCTCAGCCTTCCAGAGCTTCTGTACTTGTAACTGATATTTGACGATAGAAATGGAAAGAAGTAGAGAAGTTTGTTTTGGATACTTCTGAGATACAAGTAGCAAATCTTGATCTTAAATCAGACCTCCCTTTCCTTTTCTGTTTTCCCCTCTAAGTTATGAGGAAATGACTTTTCAGAAACCTAGTAACATGATTAACCAGGATAATAAAAATTTCTTTGCCTGTTTTTCTTTATTTTTTTTCTTTTTAATGTTATTAGATTTTGAAGGAGAAAACACAATGCAAATTATTTTTGAAGAATCACCAGAACATCTTTGCCACATTCTTGGTTTTATTTCTTTGCCAATGTGTTTAATTTTTTTCCAAAAATTGACATTTACACATGAACAAACTTCTGAAAACAATAAAAATTAATTAAGTCTTAACATAAAATCTATGGGTTCACAATAACAAAAGATTTATTCATTTTGGGATGATAGATTTGGCTCAGAAATGTACTAACAGAAGAAAGGAAAACCAATGTATTAATTTTTGCATTTCTGCAAGTCAGCTGTGGTACAAAGCTAGAACAGGTATTAAAAAACAGACTCAATGTTTCTGTTATTCTTTTATACCCTTCTATCTATTTGTCCCTTTGCTCTTCCACTTCACTGTACTTGAACAATGACTGTAAGTTAAAATGTGGATTGAAATGGACATAACTAATGAAATAAATGCATGATGTTTGTAGGCCCACACATTTCAAAGTTATAATGAACAACGAAAGAACACCAGACTAAAGAAAATTCCTTAGAGAAAAAAAAAAGAGATTGGGGAGGGAAATTGCTTTTGTGAATTGATACTGGTATTTCAATAAACTGATCTGGAATAAGGACATAATGATTTAACAAAGAAAACCACGTATCAAATACCAGGACCAATATCTGTAATTCAAATGATCATAAAATACAGATTTCATAACTAGAGACTATGACACAAAAGTGCAAGTATCAAATATTTTCTGAAACAATGACAACAGAATGAAGAGAGGATTTTAGATACAGATAATCATGTTTCAAACCCAGGGTTTAATCCACACAAAGATGGGTTTCTTTCAGGGTATTTTATTTTCATACTAATTTTTTTTAGCATAACAAAACACAATTATTACATTCACTTGGATGATTTCACACCACTTCCTTAAAATCATGTCCAAATGACAAGAAATCAACATAAACAGAAGGTATACTGCAGGTTACTGTATAACACCACAATGTAGGTACAACTCACAAAAACTAGGGTGGTTTGAGCTCCAAGTATTTTCACACCCTCAGTCAAGATGATGTGACAGCTAAAAAGCATATTTTTTTGGTTTAATGTTTAAAACATCTCAGTCACGCCTCAGAATTTAATTGAATGTTTTCAATTCCCTGATGTTTACTGTGAAGTAGTCAGCTAGGTTTTCTAAAACACCTAAAACAAGAAGCACACTGCTCATCACTCATGCTAGCCACAGGTTTACAAATGGAGAAAAAAGTGAGTGACAAAACACTGCTGTCCCCTCTGAGGCATTGCCTCACACAAGCAACATCTCCAAGACTTAGTTAAAGAACAGTAGAATCATCAGATTACATTGAGGCATTACCTTCAAAGGGAGGTAAAGGCAGAAGTTCGGTCAGCAGAGTTGGACCATTCTGCCTTTGGGTCTGGCTTCATTCGGCTTGCTTTGGAGTTCTGATCTTTCACTTTTCCAGACTGGTACCCAGTTAGAGTGTGCTAGGGTTTTCCTTTCACAAAGTGTTGGGATACTGCTGCTTATGCACTTTGGTCAGTAAAATGAACTGAGTTCCTGAGAGTTGAATTACAGTGGAAACTCCACAAACCTGAAAATCAAGGAGGCAGCAAGCCACATCAGTGTGATACTGAGAAATTTTAAATTTTAAAAACTTTAAAGAAAGAAAAAAAATACTCTCTGTCTTATTTAAAGGTAGATAGTGTATATTAGTTATTTAGTGCAAACAATTGTGATTTATGTCTCCATAAAATAATTTGAAATTAAACAATAGTTAAATTACAGTAACTTTATTTATATTTTTTAGGAAAAAAAAGGATAAATCTTAGATTCTGTAAATACTAATTTTCCACCTTCAGATTTCCTTCAGCTCCTCCAACCTCCGTGTCCTAGTTCCAGTGGAAATCAGAACATATTATACCTACTGAATCCATATGTTAGTTTTCAACAGCATGACTATGATGATAAATTTCAGATGTCATGCAGGTGAGTTATCCAGCATTGCTCTGTCATGGTTTAATTACAGTGCTTTGTAGATGTTAACCTGGTCTTGTAATGACCTAAAGGGTAACGTGGCCTGCAGGTATATAGAAATTGAGACCACGGGTCCATAGGATTCCATAATACACAAGGACACAGAGGCTTTATCCTCTTCTTTGTTGCCTCAAAAATCACTAGCAATTATACCTATGATTAATAAAGTGAATGTATATATATATATCAAGATATTACAAATTATTATCAGCAATCAATGGTAGGAATGATCAATAGTATAGCAGCAAGCAATTACTGCAACAATCAATAATAGCAGCAGTAAAGTATATATAATATTACAGGTTACAAATTTATCACTAGTGAACCAAACTTATCAATAATATAACAGCAGATATACTTATGGTCGACTACTTTTATATATATTATATATTGTATCATGTACAATGTATATTTACACATATATAGTCATATTGTATATTTATATATACATATTGTATATTGTGTGTGTGTATATATATATATGGTAGAAGTGCATTAAACAGATTCCAGAAGGGGGCCAAACTAGAAGGGAGGACAATCATCACAGAAGTGGAAGGACAAAACAAACAGGCCCCAAAAGCAGGTCCAGAGGGAGACCAACAAAATAAGAGTGTCTCGCTTCAACGATGGTCTGCACCACGGAGCTTGGAGTCAGCCAGGTGTCCCCAGAGAGAGACCAAGATCTTGCAGAAAGTTCATGAAGAACTCTTTAAGAAAGGGAAACGCACATGCAACACAGGAAGTCCTCAGGGAGAGAAGGTCTTTTAGGATAAAAATTAAGCAGTTTTTATACCATAGATACATAAGACGACATAGGATGTCACCACTTTGAGCGGCCAATAATGATGATAATTTCTGGTTTTGACCTGGAACATCCAATAGACAATGACGGTTTTTATGCACTCAGCAATTTTTATTTTTCTAGATTGTTTTCCTGTTCTTGCAGATAAAACAGCCAATGGCAGTTACCAGTTCTTACTTTCTCAGGATGTTTTCAGCTGATAAGTTGCAGTTACAGTTCCTCATCTTTGGACTTATTGATGGTATCTCAGGATGTCTGCATTTTTGAGGTATGCAGCTGTACTTCAAAGATGCCAGCTGCACTTCTCAAGGATGTTTCTGATTATCAGGCCTAGTTCCCAGGTTAACAGTCCCCAGGCTGGCAGGTATTTTCTCTGTCAGTATTGTAGCAGACATTTTCTTCAGAATTTTCCCCTTATAACCAGGTCACCTTTATGGCTGCACACATCAGGCATATATACATGTTTATGTAGTCACACCAGGCTACCCACGATGACACTTAAATTAGTGAGTAAAAATAGTCCAGCTGTGTACCCATTCCAAGCATGCTCCAAGGATTCAGATGAGTGTCAGAGACACAAATCTCTGGATTAATCTTTGACGCTTTATTAAATCATTCTTCTTAAAGCACTTTAAAAAGGAGACATGAGTAATTTCAGCATGAACTACGTGTGCCTTGTGAGCAAATACTAAATCTCATAGTACAAAGCACATGTTAGACAGGAAAATGAGAAATGATACTGAAATAACATCTGTTTAATTAAAAACAATAATGTGTTAATGTGACACATGCCAAAATCTAATTAAAGCATCAGTGTTCTATAAACTATTGTAAATTAATCTGAACAGACAAGGGGGGGGAAGTTTCAAATATTGCTATAAGACCCTGTAATTTAGTACTTGATGGTCTTAAATTCTGAAAAAAAAAATACTGGAAATAATTGGAATTGCATTCCAGAACAGGTGTAAAAGCTTGCTTCTGTCAGTAAAAGAACACACTTTTAACAAAAATTATGCTGAACATATTCACATTATCCATCTTATAAGCCTGCAATTAGAACTTGACTATGGACCACTACTTAAAAAAAAAAAAAAAAGAATGTAAAGCCTTTCTGTAGATCTGAAGATACAGCTTAGAAAAGATGTTCATATGTACAGACATGTGTGGGCTCTCACACAGATCTTAGAAACAGGTCCTGGATGTGAAAATACAAGACAAGTGGGAAGCTAGGGTTCTTGAAAAGCTCAGGGTGTCTGCAATATCCACTTTGATGGATCACTGTAAGAAATACTAAAACATACAGTTTTGACAAATCACAGCAAGGCTGCAAAATAATATTCTGAAAGCTAGTATTATTTTCAGTTATTACTTCATAGAACTCCTTGATATAAAACAGTAAAAAAAAAAAGTTTTTAAAAGATGTGGGTAGTGGAAGAGAGGTTAGCTGACTGAGGAAATACTTAGAAGATGACAGGGAAGAAAAAGGATGAACAGTGACATGAAGAAATATAAGTAGTAGTCTTGTATAGCTAAGAAAAAGTTTTCTTAAAAAGCATCTGCTTGTTGCCTGATAAGATCCTGGTGCTTTCTGAGACCTTGTAAAGTTGGCTCATCTGCAGGACCAGTAGGGATATAGTGCATATTTTGCTAAACAGTATTTCTGATTCTTTTTATCTCCAGGATGGTGTCATGTCTTGGCAGTACTCATTATCACTTCAAAAAGTGTCTTCTCTCTTGGTCTAGTATAACACCTCTGAGGCTCTCAGTGTAGGAGAAAGGGGTCTGAGAAATACAACTGAGGACTGAAAATCATGAATCTAGTGCTTTATTCCTAGGTTTGCCCCTCATTCCTTCTCAACCTGCACAGTGTCATTTCCTTCCCTTTTTTTCTAGTTTTCTTTCACACTATGGAAATGAAACACATGTGTGTAAAGTAGTCTTTCAAAGCTTAGCTAAATGATATTAATTAATCAGATAACAGTCACTCTAAAGTGCAAATATTAACAATTATTTCAAAAAACAGATTTTTCAATACCAACTGCACATTTAAAGTTGTCGTGGTTTAACCCCAGCCAGCAACTAAGCACAACACAGCTGCTCACTCACCATCCCCCAGTGGGTGAGAGAATCAAAAGAGTAACAATAAGAAAACTCATGGGTTGAGATAAAGAGAGTTTAATTGGTAAAACAAGAGCCACATACACCAACAAAGCAAAACAAGGAATTCATTCCTTCCCCTGGGCAGGCAGGTGTTCAGCCATCTCCAGGAAAGCAGGGCTCCATCACACGTAACGGTTACTTGGGAAGAAAAACATCATCGCTCTGAATGTCCCCCACTTCCTTCTTTATCCCCCAGATTTATATGCTGAGCACTATGTCATATGGTGTGGGATATCCCTTTGGTCTGTTGGGGTCAGCTGTCCCAGCTGTGTCCCCTCCCAGCTTCTTGTGCATGCCCAGGCTGCTCGCTGGTGGGGTGGTGTGAGAAGTAGAAAAGGCCTTGATTCTGTGTAAGCACCGCTGAGCAATAAAAAACACACCCCTGTGTTATCAACACCATTTTCAGCACAAATCCAAGACATAACAGCATAGAAACTATTATGAAGAAAATTAACTCTATCCCAGCTAAAACCAGCACATAAATGATGTTGCTTTTGGAAGAAGGCAGTAACTCTGGGAATAATAATGTAATGACCAAACACTTCATCCTGCCACGAAAACTGGGCTACCTCTTTGATATTTGAGTGGAATGTCCAACAGCTCAGAGGAAAAACACTGATAGCTTTAAAGAAGTGGATTCTGGGGTACAGAATTATTTAAAATCAGAGCAGCTGAAATCTGAAGTCAACCCTGTCTTGTTGACCCATCAGATAAAATTTAGTTTTTGTTTATACTTCTTTGAAATCATAAATATTTAATATGATATAAGTCCCTATGAAAGCAATCATAAAATTCCTATTATCTTGAACAAACAGACTGGCAAGCATATAGCTTATGACTGTGTTTTAACAAAATCAGAAAATTATCAGCAATATTACTGCAATACCAAGCTGATCCAAACTCCAGCATTTAAATACACAAATTAATTTTAAGAGGTACTTAATAATTGTCTTATTTTTTAGTAGAAGAAACACATGCTGTTTTTTATTAGTCTTCTGATTTCAGGTCTGTATAGTTTTCTCAAATTTCAGTAATTTCACTTCTTTCCCATAACTGTGAAAGCTAGAAATCATGTGGGAACTTTATGCTGCAAACATTTGGTTCAGCAACCATTAGTGTTCAGCATTTTTTCATAGTTAGAAAAAGTGCCAGTATTGTGTTACAACTACCAAGCAGATCTTTTCAAATCAAATAACCCACTCCCAGGAATTTGGAGTCATCTGAGGAGCTCCCATACCCATTTACCTTACCTTTCAATGACTCAAAAAATAGAGATACAGTTGACTTTCTCCCATCACATGAATATTCCCTACCATGTGTCCCAGTACTATCCTGGCATGTCCAAACCCTCATGATTTTGCTTAAAAGGAAGTCAAAAAAGAGCTATAGAATGAATAACTGAGTCACACAAATTTAATTTGGTCTTAGTTTAAATCTATTTTGGCCTCAGGTTTTAGACTGGAGCAGTAAAAAGTTGTTATGAAAACAAGGAAAAGAAATATTCTTTCTACTCATTCTGCAATGCCAACAGTAGGATGACAGCTATACTGAGTGTGTTTCTATAGCATCCCAAACTGATAAACTGCTTTGTTGACTAAAGGAAATACAGAACAGTCCTAATGACTCTATGACAAATTACCCTAAGACTGGATTAAAATACCCCAAAAATTCTGGAGACAGATATTGTAACTCATGTATCTCCACCTATCAGGTAAGAGACCTAACTAAAAGTAATTGTATTCCTGTTTTATTCTTTATAGTGGAAAAACTACAACAAATGGAAATAACTGACATTATTTTTTTACTATGGTACAGTTTTCATTCAAGTATTTTGCCTATTTTTTTGTGCCTCCACTCCAGAACTCTAAGAAAGATTCAGGAAAAAAGTCACTAGAGTAGTATTGAAAAGGAAAATAGACTGTTAGTGACAGATACAAGAAGGCATCTTAATTTTTGAAAGAAAAGGCTTAGTTCAGTTTGTGAGTAGGTGGGGAGCAGAAGTTTGACCACCATTTAGTTTCTGTTAACAGTGAAAGCAAGAAGAGACATTTACAAAATTTGAAGTTACAAGAAAAGCCAGTTTATTCAATAATATAATTTACCAGAGATCGTGGTAGACTGATAATACTTGAAAAATTAAAGTAACTTCCCACCCCATCCCTCTGAACTATTTTGTACAGAAAAATCACAGTTTCATACAATAATTTAGGTTGACAGAAATGTCTGCAGGTCATCTGGTACAACATTGTGATACTCCTATCAAAGCAGGGGTGGCTTTGACATTATACCAGGTTGATTAAGGTAAAATTGAAAATATTTCAGTGGAAAGAATGGAAAGAATTTCCACAGCCTTCCTGGGCAATATCTGACCTCTTCTTGTGATTTTTCCCCCTTCCTATATAATTAGGATTTCCTTTACTGTAAATTGAACTTATTGCTTCTAGTCCATTCTCTGCACCTCCAAGGAGAGTACCTCCCATCACGCAGTTGAAGACAGCAGTAAGATCTTCCCTTAAATCAAAAGAAACTCAACTTCATCAACTTGACTTCCTTGGCTCTTCCCCCCAGCTAGCTTGGTGGCTTCCCGCTAAACTTATTCTAATTTGTCAATCTTTCTCTCGTAATAGGTGGGCCAAAAGTGGACATAGTGCTCTGCGTGCAATATCATGAAGGCTAATATCAGGGAAGGATCACTTCTCTGGACCTGCTGGCAACACTCTTCCTAACACAGCCTTGCAGGTTGTTGGCCTTTACATGAGAGTGCATTGCTGGCTTCTATTCAACTCATCCACCAGAATCCCTATGTTCTCTTCTGCAAAGCTGTTTTGTAGCAAATCAACCCTCAGTCTGTGGTGATACCTAGGGTTATTTCTCCCCATGTGTAGGAATTCCCTGAACTCCATAAGGTACCTGTCAGACCATTTATCTACCCTGTCAAGCTCTGTTGCATAGCAGCCCTTCCCTCCAGCAGAGTTTCTACACCCTGCCCAAGCCAAGACACAAAGGCAACCCAGTAAACACACAGACAAAAAGGAATAACTACTTAGCCTAGAGCCCCAACACATCTTTGATAAGTTTCTTGGTGAGGTGTAGGTGTCAGGACGAAGAAACCTTGATGGGCAAAGAACAAAGAAATCATGACAATGAACCAGCCTTCCAGAAAAATGGGAATCAGTGACAACTCTTCCTGGAACCGGTGTCCTGTGCCCACTTACATATCTACATCTAAAAAGTATAAAAGGTAACTCACTATCTACCCAAAATGAGTTTCTCTATAAGACCTTCTCTGCAGATCTCTTGGACATACCAGACCCTTGCCAGGGATGCCTGGCTGACTCCAGACAGTATGATGCAGATCATATCTGAAGACAAACTTGTCAAGTAGCTGTGCTCCTGGGAGTGGTTTGATGAGTGTTGCACTATTAACACCTCACATAATATATAGGTGTGCATAAAGGCGATTGATTGTAAGTACATACTTTACTGGTGGCAATTATGTAATAACTTATTTTTATATTTTTATGTATATATATACACACACACACAGAGATCAGGTAGCCCTTGTACATCATGACTGTGACAGACGCAACCCTCTCACCCTGTAGTATGGTCCATAAACTTGCTGAGAGTGCATTCCATTCTATTATCCAGGTCATGAATAAAAATATTAAACAGCTTTGGCCCCAGTATCAGTCCCTGAGGATGGTTAATAACTGTCCATCACTAGGATTCTATACCACTAATCATTAAGCTATGAGCCCAACAATTCAGCCAATACCACACTCATTTATTGTTCCATCTGTCCAAACCCTATCTCTTCAGTGAGCCTCCAGGGATAATGCAAGGATGGGCGTTCATCTCAAAAGCCTGGCTGAAGTCAAAGTAGATAATACCCACTTTTATCTCCTTCTCCACTGAGCTACTAATTTCATCATAGAAGGCAATCAGTTTGGTCTGGCATGATTTGTCTTTGGCAAATCCACACTGGCTTCTCCCAAACACCTTTTTGTCCTTGAAGTATCTGGACATAGTTTCCAGATTAATTTGTTAATTTAAGTTAGACTGACCAACCTGTAGTTTTCCAAATCATCCTTCTTCCCCTTCTTGAAAATGATCATGATGTCTCTCTTTCTCATTGTCAAATATCTTCCCAGATCACCAGTAGCTCCAATGATTGACACGAATACAGTCCATCCACAGTTATTGGGTATAAAACTGGTATTAATTAAGGGGAATCTCATGGCCTAATTCACGGTCAGAGTATCTCATCAAAATTGCCCTGTTGATCTGACCATGTGTAAACCTATATTCTTCTTACTCAGGAAGATTTGGGGACTTACAACAGTGACCTGAGGGTGATCAGGCCATACTCTGCTCCATTTTATCTGTTATTAAAAATAGAGGGCATCCGTGGGAGTTGTCTGTTAATCTTCTCTGATTGGCAGAGCAAAGCAATGTCTACTCAAAGGGAAGCTGCACTCTTAGCTTTACTGGAATTATATTGAAGAAATGAAAGATACACCATGCTTCAAACTATCCAGAAAAACCCAGGAATTTGTATAACTCATATTTATATGGCAGGTATAAAACTGTTTCTAAGCCTTAAATAAAACTGATAATAAGACAACATTTCATTAGGAGTTCTAGTTTAATATTAAAATAACTGAAGTACTGTCTTATTTATCAGAGTAGCGTACATTAACACCCAGAAGCTGAAGACAGTGCAGCAGGAATAGGAATAATAGGTTATGCTGTCATCGGGGGAAAAGGAACACCAAATAATGTGATACTACTAAACTCAATTTATGAAGGAGACCAAGCAAGCTGTGTCAAAGTTTTACAAACACACACATATACACATACACGCACACACACACGCACAGTTGTAGTTAGCTGAGACCTGTCCCAGTCACCACACCAGTGAGTTGACATGGCCCTGTCTGAGGTGGTAGAACACACTCCCACCAGTGTCTATGTCAAGCTCTGGGCAGGGTTTAGATCTGACACCTCAAGTCACCTATTTCTATGCATGTCAGGTAGCAGCTTGACAGTGTTCCCCAGGTTACTATGATTGGGTGGTGTTTAAAGCCAAGTATCAGCACAGACTGCCAAACAAACAGGCTGATATCCTGCTATACCTCTCCAGCAATTGCAGGTATTGTTCTCTGGTCACCTGTTGATCCGTCACCCATGCCAAGGCTCATCACTCAGATTTTGTCTGCACAGTCATGTTTGGCCATGGCCCAGTGCACCTGTTCGGGTAGTAGTTGGCTCTTGGCCAAGATGGCTGTGGTAGGCCCATATCAGATGCTGAGAACCTCGCTCTGCTTTGAATATCAGATGCTTAGGATTCTCATCTTTTCTTGATGGGCAAATTCCTGGATATCTATTGCTAGAAGAGTATTTTTTTTTCCTGTGTGGGAAATTTGTTATGCAACTGCACTCTGGAAATGGTGAATGCTATCAGATACATATGCCTTACCTGGGTAGAAAACTATCAATTTATCTAGGGGTAGTATTTGCCTTTAGTGGTCACTCTCTTAAAATTGTTGATGGCAACTTTCATGTTGCTGATGAGCAAGAATGTCTTGAGAATAGCATATCTCTGGGTGATTTTGGTAGAAAACACACCTTAATTCTCCACATAATATTCGATAAGCACGGAAAGTATTTTTCTATTTAGTTCTGTTATAAAAGAATTTTTGTTTTGTTACAATAGCCTCGCAATTTTCATAGCATATTTTATTTGGTAAAATATCTTTGAGTCTAAGGTCTTGGAGCTGAAGAGGAACATATAAGCAGAAAATTTATTTCCTGCAATAAATTGTTGCAGTGTAGTAAGTTTAGAATAAATTTGAATATTCTGAAAATGGGATTTTTTTAAACTGCAGCTTTTGATACCAAAGTAGATCAGCATTATTAATATTATATCTGGTAAGTTTTCAGGTGATCAAAGTCACTGCTAATCACTTAGAAAAACTGTAAGGAATACATGGAGTATAAAAGTAGCATGGCATTTCTTAATCTCTATTAACTCCCCTTCAGAGGAAGCTTTAGCCAAAAAATACTTACAAACCACAAATTTTACTCATAGCTGGAAAGATTCTACATTATGACCAAATGAAGAGGTTTCAAAAAGATCATAATAGGGTGAACACTGAACACTGAAAAATGTGCTTCTGTCACAAATGACTTGGAATATTGGTTACATTTGCATGACATTCCTGGCAATTTAAGAACGTATGAATTATTTCACTGCATCTAGGCTGGCTGCAACCTATTTTGAAGAGCAACTAGCAGTACAAACCAAATGAAGGAAATTAAAATGGGACACCTAATTTTTTCCCAACATATAATCTCCTAAATTTTTCAAACTTCCTGTGGTCATAGAGACTATTTTTTTTAATTGAGCCAGTTATTGTAAATTTTTGTTCAATAACTCTTTATTATTTTCTTCCATTAATTAGTGCAATCTCACTGAACTTGTCTAGACTTTAAGTTTCTGTGGCTTTTACTGTTCACTGAAAGATATTCACTTGAAGATAGACATCTTTGTGCATTGGAAATAAAGCAGGGATCTACAGCATCTTTAGAAACATATGGTTTTCTTTCTGTTACTGCCACTAAATAGAGGATTTAATATGCACCCAGATGTCACCATGCTCTTTTCTACTTGGACTGTATGGTAAGAATTAAAAATATTGAAAGAAGGAACAAAACAAGGAAAAGGGGAGAGACAAAGAACATAGAATTGGAAGAAATCTGAAACAGATGTTGGGAAAAGGAGAAGAGGTAAAGTAAGAATTCATAGAGGAGAAGAAAATAGATAAAAATACCAAGAAAAGTTTATTAACATTTAATCACAAAAGAAATAATATAATGTTAAGCACAGAGGAAAATTCTGAGAAATGATATGTATTGCTTGATCTGCAATCCAGTCTTCTTGGCAAGTTAGGCTAATAAAAAACCTATAATAGGTATACAAGAAAAAATTTAATGCTGAGATTATAACAAATACAGAAAGTTTTAAAATATTCTTTGTTACATTAATACACTTATAAATTATGGACACCATTCATGATGTTGCCTTGTCTTATCACAGATACAGGTTAATCTGCATTGTACTGCATTATAATGTAAGAGAGATGAGTAAAGATACAATAAGTTTTTGTAAAACTTACTGAGATGTTACCTGTATATGAGTGCAGCTAATAGAGGCAGCCCACAGGTGTAGCATTCTACACAGCAATTTGCAAAGAGGGGCACACAGAAGGGGGCCAGAAACTCTGCTGAGGATAGTGCACGTGTTCAGCAGTGGTAGTGACGCACTGTGAGGACTGGTCCCCAGCCTGTGCTGCAGCAACTATCCCTCTAACACCAGAGGCCTCAGCCCAGACCTAAGGAGTTTGCAGCTGTCCAGGTCCTGGGCTACTGGGACACCTGGAATCACCTAGTGAGGCTGGGACAGCAAGAGGCTGGTTCCTTGCCTACAAGAGGTAGGTGGGGGTAGAGGGTCTGTGTCACAAAGTGAAAGAATTGAAGGAGGAGGTCAGCAGTTTGTGCAGCAGCAGAGATCACCAGAGATAACCAGATCTTCTCTAAGACCCTGCAGCTTCAAGAGCCCAAATCAAAGGAAAGGCAGGCAAAGCTGTGCCTGTCAGGGTAGAAAGTGGAGAATCTTGCAAAGTGTGGAAGCTTGTGGCTTCTGGCACTAGGAGGGAAGCTGTTGATCCACCTGCAGGTCTGCAACTACTGAAGAGATTTAGTGCCCTGATAGCAGGTTAGGGGCTGGGAGCTGTGTCCAATGAAGCATCTGAACTGGCTGAGCCTGAACGTTGCAGCAGCAACCAGGAGGAAGTGGCAAGTGATAGCAACAGGTGACCCCTGCTGTTGGGAAAGGCCCTCCTCTGCTGACCTGACCTGCTCTCTAGGGAGGTTTGTTATGCTGGGTGCTCAGATCTAGTATGTTATGGAAAGACTGATGAGGTTTTTCTGGCCCTCAGGCTATTAAACCCTCCTGCTCTACCATGTGCAGACCAGTGATGCTGCCAGTAGACACCTGAAAAGGATCACATGTGACTAAATGTGTCTGGGGCAATAGTCAAGAACCTGGTGGACCAGATGTTTTTCTCCTCAGTCCTGCCAGTGAGATGAAAGGCCTTGAGGAGAAGGATCCTGTGGGTCAACAACTGTTTGTGCAGCTCGTGTCAGCCATAGGGCTGCAGCTCCTGTGATCAGGGGAACCTCTTTGAGGACCAAGAACTCCTTGGAAGAGATGGGATCCACCTGACTGAGGGGGACAAAAGCATCTTTGCCAGCAGACTGGCCAGTCTGATGAGGAGAACTTTAAACTGAGAACCACAGTGGAGGAAGAGGATGACAATGAAATGAAAAAGTGGTGGGCCAGGTTGGCAAGCAAAAGGGATACCAAAATCAGTAAGACAGGGGTCACCCCAACTCTATGTGTCATGGTTGGGAGATTAACCTCAAGACCTGTTACTGAGGTAGAATTCTGGGATACCAATTGCCAAAGAGATACCTTGACAGAAACAGACAGCAAGGGTTCAGTTAAAAATGCATGTAAATATTTATTCTGAACCCCTGCAAAATAAACTAATCTCTGCTGAGGTCCTGGACAATGTGCAAAACATCCAGCCACTAACAGTGTCCATTGGGGAGAATTTTATTTAAGGTCTTTATTAATGGGGCAGAGTGCACTATCAGCAAGTTTGCAAATGGTACAGACCTGGAAGAAGTAGTTGATACACCAGATGGCTGAGAGGGACCTCAGCTGATTAGAGAAATGGGAAGAGAAAAAACTGATGGAGTGCGACAAAGGGAAATGCAAAGTCATATCCCTGGGAAGGAGTAATCTCAGGCACCAAGACAGGCTGTGGAAACCATCTGGAATGGAGTTTTGCAGAAAATCGCTGTGTGTCCTAGCGAACAACAGGTTGACCATAAACCAGCAATGTACTCTTATGGCAAAGAAATCTGTTGGCTTGGCTGTGATAGGAAGAGCATCAACAGCAGGCTGAAGATGTTCCTTCTTCACCTTTATTCAACACTGGTGATGCCACATCTGAAGTGCTGGATCAGGGTCTGGGCTCCCCAATACAAGAAAGACATGGAGCTACTGAAACAAATCCACTGAAAGGCCATTAAGATGGTTAAGGGACTGGAAGATCTTACATTCAAAGAGGCTGAGTGAGTTGGCACTGTTTAGCCTGGAGAACAGAAGGATCAGCAGGGATCTGCTCTGTGCGTGTAAATACCTGGTGGAAGGGAGGAAAGCAAATGCAGCCACACTCTCCTGAGTGATGCCCAGTGACAGAGCAAAGGACAGTGGGCACAAACTGAAATACAGGAAATTACATTCAAATTTAAGAAAGACTTTTTTTTTTCCTGTAATGGTGATGGAAAACTGGAATAGATTTCCTCCCTGAGATGTGATGGAGTCTCCTGTGAAGACATTCAAAACATGACTGGACAGAGCCCTGGGCAATGTGCTCTAGGTAACCCTGCTTTGAACAGGGGATTGGACTCAATGACCTCCAGAGGTCTTTTTCAACTTCAACTTTCTTGTATTCTGTGATTCCCTTTATAAAGGATTAGTTTTTGGAAGCTCTGACTTTTGATACTATGATTTTTCATAGTATCTTTCCTTCTAACTTGTATTTTCATTCTTTCTAGTTGTAATTCTAGATGTAATTCACATATAAAGACATCAGAAGCAAATATGACCTTTGATTTTTAGTTTTAATGCAAATAAATACTGCTTTGTAAGTGTAGGATTCAAAAAGATTTCTAGTTCCTAAGACCCATATCCTAATGGAGAAATAGGATGACAACCAGTTGCACAACATCCTTTTTTTCTTCCCTTCATTTCTTGCTCTTTTTTTTTGAACTTTAATTTGAAAAAAAAAAGAACCTTTGATGGATTCAGACAAATTTCTTCATCTGAAGGACTGGAGTAACACAGCAGAGAACATCTCCTTTCCCATAGGTATCCATTTTAAGATAGATAACACTTCAGAGATGCTTGTTTCTATCCATTCTATCAGGTCCCGTATGAAGGCCCTGAATGACAAACATGCTAAATATCTTCCTTTCAGAGGCTATACGTAACTGATGTGAGTTATGAAATTCTGTCAAAAAAAAAAAATTAAAAATAGAAACTGGTCTTACTATTAGTTATCAAAGTTGTGTTAAAATGTAAGAAATTTTAATGGAATTTAATAAATATGGTTTAACTATCTGAAAAGGGAAAACAAAAATTGAAAAAAAAATTTAAAAAGCCTGAAAAGTTTAGACAAATTTGCTCTTGCATGAACAGTAGCACAGTATAAAAACTGAGCTGAACAGAACAGAATAGGCCCAGTAATTTAACTTTAGTCTATATTTAAACATTTTGATCAGTTAACTGTTCTGTATATCTCCTTTTCCAAGTGGCAACCTGTCACAATTGGAGCCCCTCAGGGATCGATATTGGGCCCAATGTTATTCAATAACTTTATAAGTGATCTGGATAACGGATCAAGTGTAGCCTGATTAATTTTGCAGATGACACCAAATTGAGTGGGGAAGTAGACACTCCAGAAGGGAGAGCTGCTCTGCAGGGAGATCTGGATAGCCTGGAGGAGTGGGCCAGCAAGAACCTTGTGAAGTTCAACAAGGAGAAGTGTAAGGTCTTGCACCTGGGAAAACATAATCCAGGAGGGCAGCACAGACTGGGATCCACCTGGCTGTAGAGCAGCTCTGTGGAAAGGGACCTGGGGGTCCTGGTGGGCAGGAAGCTCAACATGAGAGAACAGTGTGCTGCTGCAGCCAAGGCGGCCAGCAGGATGCTGGGTTGCATCAAAAAGGGCATTGCCAGCAGAGATAAAGAAGTCATTATGCCACTCTGCTCAGCGCTTGTCAGGTCACACCTGGAGTACTGTGTGCAGTTCTAGTCCCTGCTCTACAAAAAGGATGTGGACAGGCTGGAAGGGGTCCAGAGAAGGGCCACCAGGATGATCAAAGGACTGGGAAGCCTTCCATATGAGGATAGGCTGGGAGAGCTGGGTTTGTTCAGCCTTGAGAAAAGGAGGCTCAGAGGGGATCTCATCCCCATGTACCAGTACTTAAGGGTAGTTACAAAGAAGATGGAGACTCCCTTTTTACACAGAGTCCCATGGAGAGGACAAGGGGGAATGGAGACAAATTGCTCTTGGGGAGATTCTGATTGGACATGAGAGGGAATTTTTTCACAGTGAGGACAGTCACCCATTGGAATAATCTCCCCAGGGAAGTGGTTGACTTGGCCACATTGGACACCTTCAAGAGTGGTCTGGACAGGGTGCTGGGCCATCTTGTCCAGACTGTGCTCTTCCTAGAAAGGTTGGATTAGATGGTCCCTTCCAACCTGGGATTCTGTGATTCTGTGATTCTGTATAATAATATGAAAAATAAAGCAAATAGTCTACATGACACTGACAATCATGATACACAGAAGATCTGGTGACAATCGTAAAAATCCCTTTAACCAGACTTTTCTCTTTTGGAAAAAAAATCAAGCCAGGATTGATTGATCCTGTCAATATGTATTCTGCAGTTTTTCAGAAAGGTGTTTTCAAAACAAATATAATAACAAGGCTTTTTTTTTTCTTCTTATATAACGCATAATAGCAAAACAAAATAGAACCAAAAAGTTTTAACATATTTGGAATTTTGTAAAACAGATGATAGGAAGGATATTAGGAAGGGTTCTCTTTTTCTTGAGCTTGTGCTTGTTACTCCAGCTGATGAGGTGAGATCAAGTCTTTGACCATAAAGGATTTTCTTTGCTTTTCTGTGAAAGCTGAGTATCCTTTATCCATAAGCTTATGAGAAATGTAAGTCTAGGATGAAGCAAACAGATTTCTGTTTAAAATTAATCTTCTGTCTAATACTTAAATGTTTTGTGGAATTTTTCTGTGGTGTAGGTGCACGAGTCCTCAGTGGACTTTCAGGACAGGTTTTGAAGACAAAAAGGTTTGAAGACAAAAAAGAGGATTATGACACAAAGAAGGTTCACAGAGTCTCCTGTTTCTGTATATCCTGGTGAAATTCAGACTAGAAGTGCATGACTTGGAACTTGATTAAACCACACCAAGTATTTATCTCAACAGCTACAGAACTGACTTATTTCTAAATTATATAAATTTTGTTCATTATAGAATGAACTATATGTAAGTAAATTGTTTTATTTCTGTTCTAATTTATGTTTCCTTAATATTTGTTCTCATTTCTTTGTAGGATGCGTCAGATTCTTGCCTTTTATTCTTAATGTTGTTTTGATTTCCTTGACTTAAAAGCACTAACAGATTTTGTAATTGTAGATGGATTTGTTCCTTTGCTTCATCATTATCTTTAGATTTTAATTTTACTTTTCTGAAATTCATATATGGGGGTTCAGTTCGATATGTTTATGTTTTGTTCACCTGTTCTTGCTTTTAATTAAATTAGAAATAGGTTTTTTATTCTTAAGTCATGCTTTAATGAGTGTACAATACTTTTAATAATACATAAATGAGAAAAGGTACTCTAATGTTTAGAGTAATTGATTTTACACATCATGGTGACATGAACCAGATGAAGAAGGAAGTAAAAAAATCCAATTTATTTTTATGAATGTTTTATTTCCATAATAAGATACCAATTTTAACATCTCTATTCTTGTACTACTGCTTCTTTCTGTCCCTCTCCTTCTAATATAGGTGTGCATGAAGAAGAAATGCATAAAGACATAAAGTTATGCCTTTAAAACAACATGGTATTCCAAGGTAAAGGAAATTATTCTGTCATATTTATTTATTATACTGAGTGAAGATTAGCAGTTTTTCTTTCAGTGCACTCTTGCTTATTTTTCCTTGTGCTTTTTACAAGTTATGCAATCAGGACCACTGGTATTATCAGGAAAATCAAACAATATCTAACAATCTTAAACTCATTTTCTTGCTATTTCTATGCCACTAGTGTTCTAATAAAGGCTGAAATCATGCAGGTTCTACATACAAAGAAGTGTTATTTCTGTATCAGAAATACCTACTTTACAGTTTTAAGAATTTGTTAATTGTACTACATAAGTGTGTCTATGAAGCTCTTTCACAGAAACACCTAGATGATTAATAGTTGTCTTCAACACTGATGCCTAAGTACCTGTAAGCTCTTTTGTCTGTTACCACCTGCAAAATATACCTCATACTTTTACCCATATATTTTTATCTCAGTTATTCAGTTAAAGAAAACACTTAATTACTCAGATGTTTCATAAAGCTTGTTTCTGGAAATACATCTGATTTTAAACTGCATTCCCGCAATAAATACATGTTCTCGATGTTTTTTACTGTAAAATACTGAAATGCATGCATGATCGTGTTGACAAGAAAATTAATTTATTTGAATCATTTATAAATTATTTTGATCTGTTCATTACGATGAGATGTTATGTTACAGCTTTGCTAATGTCCTTGTTAAAAAATAGATCTTAACTGTTCCAAAAGTGAAACACCTAAGAATAAGTATATGATTATATACTAATCATTTAACAAGCTGTACGGTATGACTATAATTTGCTACTCAGAATTTAACAAATTGCCTCCTCAAATCAAACATCTGTTACTCTAAGTGACAGTGATTACCAAAAAGGGATATTAGGCATCTTAGCCAATAAAAACATCAAAGGAGCTTGATATACTGCACTGGAGAAAGTATGCAGTTTTGTAATTTTATTTTTAACACCTGGAAAAAACACATGTTTCTGAATCTTAGTAATATTGCTCTGAGTTTCTTATTTTAAGCTTCTGTTCTCAGTTGGTTAGGTCATAAGTTTGTCAGAATTTAGCTATGATCTCATCTGGATGATGGCATTAATATATATTTTTTAATTATTATCATTTTCTACCAAACTATTTAGCCTTTTCTGACACTAATGTTGAATGGAATGGGTTTTCTTCTTTTTCCTCTGTATTCTGATATCCCCACGTTACAATTACTTTAGTGCCTAAATGTTGTGGGACCATTTTTGTGCTAAAAGTAAATCTTCTTCTATAAAAGTCTGCTCAAATCCATTGGGATTATGGCTTTTGAGATGCTTTTCATGTCACAGACACAATGTATACACTGTTCTTGTAAAAACAAGGCAAGGACAAATGGTCACCAAAACAAACATTTCAGACTGATTAGCACCCTTATAGTCAGCACGTCAGAGACTCTGAGCCAAGCTATGCTCTGCCCCAGGTCAGGCTTCAACACCAAGAAAACCACTGTTCTTGTTCTAGATTTGAGTCCAGGAGTGAAAAAATAGATAACCTATTCTGCATGGGTTTATAACTCATTAAATACGAATTTTTTTCCTTGTTGGTACAAGAAGGTAGTTCCCATACCAATTTTACCATGAGGGGACTCAAGGCTAGTCAAAGCTTTCTTTGGCCAAGGGGTACTTTACCTTGCTGTAATAACTATCTACCACTGAAGTAAATGTTTCCTGTCCTGCTTCAGCTTCAGTTCTGTGAATACCACATAGAATAAAGGCCTGACCAAGTAAAATTATCATAGTGTAGAAAGTGATAACCTTGATGTCAGCTGAGGTTGCGGGATGCTATTGGGCAACATTCAATCTTTTCCTGGATACCAATGACCAAGCAGCAGGCCGAAGTAAGAAACTATAAAAATAGTTCCAATCAGTCTTGAAGAATGAGGATGAAGAGACCCTCATCTCCAACATCAAACTCCTCTTAGTGTAGACCTGGGACACTGACACCTTATGACCCAGACAGTCACTGGAAGGGTGACACTAAGACTGAAGTAAAGGTGTAGATATTAGTACATTTTCTTTTGTATTACTTTTAAGCATATTATTAATGTGCCTTTTCTGTATTAATTGGGAGTAAAGTGGTAGTGTAACTGGAGAAATAATAAATTCTATTTTGCTTAGATCGCTTATGTTTTATTTAGGGTAGCAACAAATCCTTGATTTCATAGAAGTGGTGTTCTCTTTTTTGGCCATAGCAATATTTTGAATATATGGTCCTGAGACAAAATATGAGCAAAACAAGTCAATCCTACAGGCAGACTTGGTATGAAGTTATTTTGTTGTACCAATTTACAACTTGCGTGAAAGGTGGAATTGCTTATGAACTCTGTTTATGGGTGACTAATCACATCACTGTCCTGAGTGGTAAGGTAAATTTTCCTTAAATCCTGGGTTTTGGCTGATATGAGACAGGGAAAGATAAGCATCAAAACTCAAGAGAGTAGGACTATCTATTTCTATGGAAATATTTTCATCATATTTCATAAACAAGAAATCACTCTACCTCCCTGATATAATACAAGTCAACTCTAATCAAGACTTACCATATATGTGAGGAGTTATCTTGGATAAATCACAAGCACGGTGACATTTGCAGAAAGTGTCTTTTTCAATTTGTGAGCTCTGTTTGGAGTATTAACTATATGCTTTATGAACTATCTGCCAGTCTGTTCTAGGCATTCCCCAAGAGACATTCAGGTAAGTAAAGAATACGTGGATTTGCTGAATTTTTAAGAATATTTTGTTAATACCAGATAAGATTGAAGTAATCCTAGGTTACCTTAAATTTGATGTCTGGACATCTGGTTAGTTACGGCTTGGTCTGTATTTTTTCAGGAATGAAAGACAGAAGTATCTAAATTCTGAGGTTAGCCCAGATCTGGTATAGCTTGTCAACATGAAATTGGCTCAAAGCACAGCAACCATGATGACTTTTATTCAAAGAGGTGGTCAAAGAAGTTCAGTGCCTCCCATAATTTTTCAGAAAATATTGTGTGAGTTGAAGTGTTTATCCATGATGTGATGAAGATAGGCTCAGTACTGTCTTCTGCATAAGAGGATTCAGAAACAAAACTATATTTCAGAAGAGTCTGAAAATTACCAAAGTGCAGGTAAACTGGAGAAATACTTGCCTTTTCACAGACATGGAAATGTAAGAAGCGCAAGACATAAAAGGTAAAGTGAGAGAAAGCTAGAGGAATATTACATTTATAATTTGTAGTGCAGGATTAGAAGACGGCAGCCTTCTATTGTGTTTTCTTCTCAAGGAGCTTTTCATTTTTCAGTCCACTATTTTTTAATGTAAAGTGAATTAGGTGTCCAAGACTTCAGCACTTCTAGCATACAACTTCCTCCAAATGAATTCTTATTCCACTTCTCCATTTTACTTCAACTATTAAGACTCTCTTCTGCAAAGTATGCTCTGGATTTCCTCACAATGAAACAGAACTTAAATGCAAGTTTCCTATTGCCTTGGTATGTACATTTTACTGCACAGAGTGTATGGCACTGTTTCTTTGTCTAAGCATGTTGTTAAGATAGTAAATTCTGTTCAGTTAGACACTTGAATGTAAGAGAAGATTAGTGCTTAGGATTATAAGTGAATGACAACCTCTACGAGTTTTAGCTCAGCATAACGTTGGCTCAGGTGTATGAAAATAGAAGCCTATCTCCATTGTAAGCATCTCAGTATATCCCTCTTAACTTTTAGTTCTTCATTCTATGAGTCCAGACTATCCTCTTTGAATTAGCTTGTATGTCAGAGGACTCAAGGGAGACTTACAAATTTTTGGAGCAGCAGTGACCTTTGAAAAGGGGAATAAATACATAGCCCACTAAATGTGTTGGGTATGTCTTCACTGTCTATAAGAACAGCTTAAACATACAGACCTCAATTACCATGTATAAGAGTCTAGTAGTATTTTAAAAATCTTACGATATGTAAGACATATGTATGTGATTAAAAGATAAGACACAACACCTAAAGAAAACACATACTTCTCTGAAGCATCTGCCAGAGGTAAGGGTAGATACACTATGGCACCTCAAAAGGCACTAAATATCTATATGTGAAAATTGAACCTCATCTAGTATATACACACTGCTATTTAAGTACTTATGCTGAATTTTTTGGACAGTATAACTAAATCCTACTCCTTCTGTGTAGATAGTTACACTTCAGACTTAGTCACACTAACACACTCTTAGGCTCAGTGTTTGTTACTGCATAGCTGTCATGGTTTAGCGGCAGCTCAGCCCCACGCAGTCGCTCTCTCACTCCCCTACCAGTAGATGGGGGAGAGAATCAGAAGGGTAACGCTCGTGGGTTGGGATAAGAACAGTTTAATAATTAAAATTAAAATAAACAACAACAGAAATGCAATGTAAAGGAGAACAGCGAGAGGCGCAAAGCCCCGGGGGAGGGGGGAAGGGAGGGGAGAGGGGAACGAACTACCGAAACAAACCGCATGCGCTGCAGCCGCTCGCCGCCCGCCGACCCGACGCCGCGCCGCCCCCGCGCTGCCACTGCAACTGCCCCCACCTCAATATATTGGTCACGGTGTCACGTGGTATGGAATGAACCTGCCATTGGCCAGTGGGGGTCAGCCGCCCCCGCCATGGCCCCACCCCTCCCAGCCCCCCCCCCCCCCCCCCGCGGCAGAGCGCGGGAAGCTGGAAAGGCAGCCGACCCCCACAGTGAGGAGAATTAACCCCTTCTCAGCCAAAACCAGCACAATAGCTTTTGGTAGCTCTTGACACTGCATGAGCTTTCTGGTGTACCTTTTAGCAGCATGTATCGTTCTATAGTGGCCATACAGAGAACTTGGGGAGCAAATTCAACAACTGAGCATTCTGCAGGGGCACAGTGAATAATTTTTACATCCTTTTATTTTGTTCTAAATGTTTTCTTTTTGTGTTGCATAAACACTATACCCATAATTTATGTCTACTTCTACATCTGCTAGTACGTAGAACATTTGTATCAACACAGAAATTTTATTACTTCAGATTTCTTTTCTAGTTTTGATTAGTTCAGCCTGGCTTTTTCTGATGATTTTCAAAATGTGGAGTAATCCTTTCAGACTTCCACTAAGTGTGGATAAACATTTGTTTACTAAACAGTCTAAGAACTGACTGGGAGAAACTGTTCTGGATACAGTTTTTACGGTTGTATTTGTCCAAGCAGCTGAAGGCACAGCTGACTTTTGAACCATTCATCTTCAACCATGCCGGCAACGTCATGACTACAGCTAAAATCAAAATGAAAACCATTACTTACTGAAAATATTGTTATTGGAATCATCTTTACTCCACAAATTTGGACGAAAATTGAAGACGATTGTTTTACTGGAAGAGAAAAATCATTTGTGGAATAACTATTCAGTTTCATGAACAGGAAATCTGCAAATGCAGTTTCACCTTCTACCCAAGACAGAAGCATCAAAATGATACTTTCTAAGAAGATGAAGGCAATGGAGAAGTGTCATTTTGGCACTCCCAGAAGAATGTGGGGAATAATGCAAATATCTTAATTACTTTAAAATCTCAAATATAGAAAAATATTGATTTCATTTTTTAAATCTAATGACCTACAGAAGTTATCAGTTTCATTAAAGGGGCATCTACATTGGAAACCATTTGTAACAGAAGATTCTGATCCTTCTTAGTTCTACACATAAAATTTTGGAGCACAGCATCCGTTGTCATTCAGCACTGTAATTTTACACAGAATACACAGAATCATATAGTTTGCAAAAGACTTTTAAGGTCATTGAGTCCAACCATAAACCTAGCACTCCCAGTTCACCACTAAACCATGTCCCTAAGCACCACATCCACGGTCTTTTAAATACTCCAGGGATGGTGAATCAACCACCTCCCACGAGAGCCTATTCCAATCCCTAACAACTCTTGTCAGTCTCAGTTCTGTGCCTAGGAAAAAAATGGATAAGATTATTCTGGGAGTTACTGAAAAAACACCCGAAAGACAATGCAGCAGTCATTGGTCCTAGCCAGCACGGGTTCACGAGGGGAAAGTCCTGCTTAACAAACTTAATTTCCTTCTATGACAAGGTTACCCACCTAGTTGACCAAGGAAAGCCAGTCGATGTGATCTTTTTGGATTTGAGTAAAGCTTTCAATATTGTCTCTCACAGTATCCTCCTGGACAAAACGCCCAGCACACAGCTGGATAAACACGTGATGCAGTGGGTGAGCAATTGGCTGATGGGTCGGGCCCAAAGGGTTATAATAAATGGTGTTACATTGGGCTGGTGTCCAGTCACTAGCAGGGTTCTGCAGGGATCCATCTTGGGGCCAGTACTCTTTAATACCTGTAAATGACTTGGATGCAGGACTTGAAAGAATCCTAATTAAGTTTGCAGATGACACAAAACTAGGAGGAGCTGTTGACACTCTCGAGGGCAAAAAGGCCCTGCAGAGAGATCTGGACAGACTGGAGAGCTGGGCAGTCACCAACCATATCAAGTTTAACAAGGGCAAGTGCTGGGTTTTGCACCTGGGGCATGGCAACCCTGGATGTACATACAGAGTGAGGAGCGAGAGGCTGGAGAGCAGCTCTGCAGAGAGGGACCTGGGGGTTCTGGTCGATGGCAACTTGAACATGAGCCAACAGCGTGCCCTGGCAGCCAAGAGGGCCAACTGTGCCCTGGGATGCATCAAACACTGCATTGCTAGCTGGTAGAGGGAGGTGATTGTCCTGCTCTGTTCTGTGCTGGTGCGGCCTCACCTCGAGTACAGTGTGCAGTTTTGGGCACCACAGTGTATTAAGGATACGAAGGTACTAGAGAGTGTCCAGAGGAGGGCCATGAAGTTGGTGAAGGTTTTAGAGGGGAAGCTGTATGAGGAGCAGCTAAAGTCACTTGGTTTGTTCAGCCTGGAGAAGGGGAGACGGAGGGGAGACCTTATTGCGGTCTACAGCTTCCTCACAAGGGGAGGAGGAGAGGCAGGCACTGATCTCTTCTCTCTTTGGTGACCAATGATAGGACCCAAGGGAATGGCAGGGAGATGTGCCAGGGGATATTTAGGTTGGGTATTAGGAAAAGGTTCTTCCCCCAGAGGGTGGTGGAGCACTGGAACAGGCTCCCCAGGGAGGCAGTCACAGCACCAAGCCTGATGCTATTCAAGAAGCACTTGGACAACATCCTCAGAGATATGGTGTAAATTTGGGGTTGTCCTGTGCAGGGACAGGAGTTGGACTTGATGATCCTTGTGGGTCCCTTCCAACTCAGGACATTCTGTGATCCTTTCAGTGAAGAAATATTCCCCAATATCTAACCTAAACCTCCTCTGGCACAACCTAAAGCCATTTCCTCTCATCCTATCACTCATTACTTGGGAGAAGAGACTGATGCCCAGCTTGCTACAAACTCCTTTCAGGTAGCTGTAGAGAGCGATAAGGTATCCCCTCAGACTCATCTTCTCCAGGCTAAACAACCCCAGTTCCTGCAGCCGCTCCACACAGGACTTGTTCTGTAGACCCTTCACCAGTTTTGTTGCCCTTCTTTGGACACACTTCAGCACCTCAATGTCATTCTTGTAATGAGGGGCCCAAAACTGAACACAGTTGTTCATGGTGTGGTCTCACCAGTGCCAAGTACAGGGTGATGACCATTTTCTTAGTTCTGCTGGCCACACTATTGCTGATACAAGCCAGGATGCTGTTGGCCTTCTTGGCCACCTGGGCACACCACTGGCTCTTATTCAGCTGGCTGTTGACTGACACTCTCAGCTCCTTTTTTTCTAGGCAACTTTCCATCTACATTTCCCCACACCTGTAGCATTGCATGGGTTCATTGTGGCCCAAGTGCAGGACCTGACACTTAGCCTCGTTGAGCCCCATACACCCCTCTGTAGAGCCTTTCTACTCTCCAACAGAGCAATGCTCCCACCCAACTTGGCGTCATCTGCAAACTTACCCAGGGCGTACTAGATCACCTCATCCAGATCATTGGTAGAGATATTAAACAGAATTGGCCCCAACACTGAGCCCTGGGGAGCACCACTTGTGAACAGCCACCAGCTAGATTTAACTCCATTCACCACAACTGTTTGGGCCTGGCCATCCAGCCCCTTTTTCACCCAGTGAAGAGTACACCCATCTAAGCCATGAGCAGCCAGTTTTTCCAGGAGAATGTTGTGGGAAACAGTGTCAAAGGCTTTACTAAAGTCTAGGTAGACAACTTTCACAGATTTGCCATCATCTACTACTACTAATTTTGACTAAAGCATTTCCAATCTTTGTGTAAGATATAATTTTGCAACAGTGTAACTAAATACAATGGAAGAGGTATCGGAGGGGAAGATTATTTTATTTCAGAATGTTCACACACCCTTTCATAGATACACACATACATACCAACAGCAAGACCTGTTGATTCAGGTGGTTTGTCCAGCTTGCAGACATGAAGTAATTTACATCCATGCACCCTCATCCAGGATTTTTTGCATTGGTACAGGCAATGTTAGCAGGCATGTGGGTAGCAGGCACCAACCTAGTGAGCACATACAAATTGTGAATATGTCTTTTTGTAGCTTTCAGGAGCTGATAGTAATTAGTCTCTCCACGCTAACTCACTTTGTGAGCCATTAAGATTTACTTACTGTCCTTTATTATTATTCAGTCTGTGTGTCCTGAGAAGCTGCACATGGATATATGCTGCAATCTGGATGACCAACTACACAAGGAATCATGACACATACTACTTTTATAGTCCTTCTGTCCATTTTTTTTACCTTTTTGGTGTTTCTACACACATAATCTACCACTCACTATTCAAAACAATCTTCACATTTCTAGCATAATTTACCACATTTGGAGGCTGCAGTACTGCTAGCTGCCATTGTGGGCTTCTGGCATACAAGGGATTAGAAATAGTGCTCTTGATAAATTTTCATTTCTACAGAAATATGAGCTGCTCTTTCTGTCCCATCAGCAAGCAATAACATTCAAATGGATATATGAAACAATAGAAAATCTACTGCTCCAGAATATACATTTTTGAAATCTGGAATCTGTTTTAAGGATTCTCAAGACAGAGTTACCTGTGTTTCCTTAAGATGGTGAAAAGTGCTGAAGGATTAACTCTTAGGGAGGAAAATGAGGAAAGTAAAGGTTCCTGTATGAATTTAGGTAAATGTATGTAGATCAGAGAGGAAAGGTTCGAGACATGGGGAAAACCGTAATGTGGTGCTGGCTTTAGACAATTTTAAATACTAAGCCATGTGCTGGATCTGGCTGGGATGGAAGTGGTTTTCTTCATAGCAGCCTGCTTCAGCCTTTTTGATTTGTGGCTAAAATATCATTGACAACACACCAATATTTAATGGCATGTCATGGTTTAGCCCCAGTCAGCGATTAAGAACCACACAGCCATTCACTCACTCCCACCACCCCAGTGGGATGGGGGAGAGAACAGGAAGAGCAAAAGTAAGAAACCTTGTGGGTTGAGATAAGAACGGTTTAATAATTAAAATAAAATAGTAATAGTAATTGTAACAGTAATAGTAACAATAATAATGTAATGAAAAGGAAAATAACAAGACAGAGAGAGAGAGATATGAAACCTGGTGTGGGGAGGATAAAGAACAAAAACAGACAAGTGATGCAACTGCTCATCACCTACCAACTGATGCCACCAGTCCCTGAGACACATTCACTGCTTCCCCCAGCCAGATCTCCACAGTTAATATACTGGGCATGACATCATAAGATATGGAATATCCCTTTGGCCAGTTTGAATCAGCTCTCTTAGCTGTGCCCCCCTCCCCTCCCGGCTTCTTGTGCACCCGCCAGACCATGGGAAGCTGGAAAAGTCCTTGAGTAGCATAGGCACTACTTAGCAATGACTAAAACATCAGCGTGTTATCAACATTATTATCATACTAAATCCAAAACACAGCACTATACCAGCTACAGTGAAGAAAACGAACTCTGTCCCAGACAAACCCATGACACTGAACAGTACTTGCATGGCATCAAGACTTCCTATTTTTCCCAGTCTGCCCCACTCAGCGAGTGGGCTGGGGAAGGATACAGCAGGGACAGCTGATCCAAACTGACCAAAAGGATGTTTCATGCCATACAACATCTTGCTCAGCAATAAAAGCTGGAGTGAAGGAAGAAGAAGCAGGGAAATGGAGTTGTCTTCCAAGATAGATGTTGTTTGGATAAAGGCTGGGCATTTGTCTATTTGTGGGAGGGGATGAGAGATTTCTTTCGCTTTGCTGGTTTGTTTGTCCTTCATCTATTAAACTTTCTTTTTTTTCCTCAAACCAAGGGCTTTCTCACTTTTTTTTGCTTTGTATTTTGTCTCCCAAGATTCCTGAGGTGTGGCAGTGAGGGAGAGAGGGACTACCAGTATGGGTGTTTGGCTGCTGGCTGGGCTCAACCCACCACAAGCAGACATACATTTCTTCAATCCTTTCCCATTAATTTCCCTACTTTCCAATAAAATCTTTAAAGAACTGGAATCATCACACTTGCCATTTTGTTAATTTTATCGGGAAACATTCAGTGCTAAAAAGAACAGAACTTTCATTTTTATTAATTTAGTTTTTATTACCCCGATTCTTATTAAAATAGTCATCTGTTTACTTATTTAGAGCAAAAAGCCAGCAAAACAAAAGACAGCTTGGAGTGCAGGTTCACGAAGAAATAAATTACTTTCAGTATAATGATTTCAGGGGGGTTACTTTTATTTTGAAAGGTTAACAATTAATGAAAAAGGAGATGAGCACCAACATTAAGAAGGCACGTTCTGTTTAGCACCTATTACAGCATAGCCATGACATTTCTTTAGACAGAATTTCACATTCTCCCAGGCCATTTTTTTTTTCTGCTCTGAAATGAGAAAAGCCAGCTGGAGCTTTTGGATTTCTGCAAGAGAAAAACAAAAAAAAAAAAGAAAAAAAAAAGGGAAGGCATTGCAAGTGACATTCAGCTAAATTCTATTGTTACAAATACGTGGTATGTAGGAGCAGTTTTGTTCACATATTGTGCAACCATTATGGAGAGTTGTTAGCAGGGTATGTTACAGAGGTAGCTGTAGCATTTTTTGAGCTAGCAGCTCCTCTGAATGTAAGTTATGATTGCTAAATGACTTTTCTGTGCTTAGACTGAGCAGGTCTCAGAGCAAATTCATAGGTGTTATCCTTGTAGTGGCTAGGTGACAAATTACCAGAACTGAAAACTGGATCTTTCCCTTAGGAAAATAAATCAGTGTGTTAACAAATTGCAGATAGCATCTTGAGAAAATCAGTTACACTATCAAAGAGAAATTGCATTGATTTCAGGAGAATCTGAAGCTCTTTCTGTTGTTCTCACATGATAATATTTTATTTAGGTTCTGTAATTGTGGTTCACAAAAAGATGTAACAAAATAAATTAATAACTATAGCTGTATTAATACAAAAATGTTTAAAGATGATTCATACAATTTCAGGGTTTTTTGTTGTTTCTTAATGACTAGAGTGTGTTGGGGTTTTTTTTTGAGTGTTTTCAAGGGTTTGTTTTTAACATCAGCAAGGGTGGGATTCAGCACCAGGTCTCAGATACCCAAATAAAGGTGTAAACGTAGATGCCTATATATGAACCAGATTTCTAAATTCCTGTCAATTCAATTGAAATCTTCATGTCATGTAATACATGCTTGCATTAAGATATCTGAGTTATCTTAATACCTAAATTGGCAGTGGAGTCCAGTCTTTAGTAAACTGCACTAAAGCCATTTTAACAAATGATGGGATTTCCTTGCTAAGTATAAAGCTCTTGATGAGCCTTAGGCTGTACAATTCCTCTGGGTGAATATAGCAGGTATAATACCAGATTTTCGAAAGACCTTTCTTTTTATGGGAAAAACAAACAAAAAAAGAGAAACACCCCAGCACTCCCACCCCAACCAACCAAAAAATCTCCCCCTAGAAAGGGCATCCAAACAGGATACTCCATGATGTCTAAAGTGGCATTAGACACCTATAGTTAGCAGCAGAATCCTGCCCATTGACCTTTATAATCAGCAAAATTTTCTTTATTATGTCTATATTTATATATTTTAATATATATAAATATATATATATTATATATAATATATATTCATATATTATTTACATATTTTCTTTATTATGTCACTGGGCTCATCGCACAGAATCACAGAATCACAGAATCACAGAATCACAGAATCACAGAATCACAGAATCACAGGTTGGGGAAGCTTAGAGGGGATCTCACGACCATGTACCAGTACTTAAGGGGTACCTACAAAGAAGATGGAGACATCCTTTTCACACAGAGTCACATGGAGAGGACAAGGGGGAATGGACACAAGTTGCTCTTGGGGAGATTCCGATTGGACACGAGAGGAAAGTTTTTCACATTGAGGAGAGTCCACCATTGGAATAATCTCCCCAGGGAAGCGGTTGACTCGGCCACGTTGGACACTTTCAAGAGTCACCTGGAAGGGACCTCATCAGTTTTTAAGCACTGAAAAATTAGGTAACCAATTTAACCTAATATAACTATTAACAGTAATAGGCACTGCAGAGGGCAATCGACCCCATACAACAATAAATGAAGCAGACAGAATGAATCACTCACTGGACTAATTTAAAGCTATTCTGAAAAAGCCTAGTAATATTATCTAAAAATAGACCAATCTCGCCTTCTGACTTTTAACATTCAGTGAGAATGTCCTGTCACCACGACTCACCTTTTTCAAAATCAGTAGGTAACCTCACTGTCTACATAAAAGCACTGCATTTAGAAGACTTTGAATCCTTATAGAATCAACTAAGTAATACAGCCACTAGTGTTTTCTGAGGGCTAGTCCTCCTTTACATAACAGACCTAAAAAATATTTCTAATGTAAATAATGAGTCTTTTCTGGTTGGTTAGAAGAGCTATCAAAAACAAAGGAATAAGGAAACACAAGCTATGAGGAGATCGAATTCCACTGCAAATGTTGCAAATACCTTTGTCCAGAAGGAAGAAATAATTTAAAAATATCAAAACATTTCATTCTGACAACTTAACAAAGAAACATTACATTTTGGAACTGTCTAAATGCTTTGTTTCAATATTCTTCTAAATTAAATATTTGCCGTACTTTAAAGCACTTTTTAATTAAAAAAAAGAAAAGACAATTCTTTCAACTCCAAAAAGAAGCAAAATATTTCATTTCCTGTACACTCTGGTTTCATCTAAAAAACACTTCTTAGTTTTTTCTTTCCTTGTAAAAATAGTTGTTTCAGGCTGCCAGGTATTGAACTTTTTAAAGACGTGGTTTATTTTAGTGTGACCCAAAGCTCCAGTAGTGACAGTAGGATCACAAAAAGGAAAGGATAAAAATAGCATAAAATCTGAAGGGATTTACTGAATTGTGGTCTCAACATGAAAACGTTAACACAGGTATTCTGTTTTCCTTTTCCTTGCTCAGGTATCCCGTCCTCCAATTTTTTTAGTTAAATTTGCTTAACCACTGGATAAACTCTAGTATGCAAGATTCCAGTAGATTTTTATGCTATTAGAATAAAAAGAAAACAGATTTCCATAACATTTTTAATAGTTCATCAGTCAGGAAATTGTGGTTAAGAATAGTTCATACCTACATAAGAGTGTTCTCATAGAATAAAAGTGTTCTCTAGTTTTACCCTTTGGGAGCACTGGACAAGGGTGTGAAGTTAATCTATGGCCATTTGGCTTACACCTGGGAAAGTCCATAGGACCTGCTAACAGCATTCATAGATAGTGGTATCCAGCACACCTAAGAAAGGCTGTGATTACGCTGACAGGATAAACAGCTTTGAAATCCACAGTTAATTTTAATATTCTTCTAACTGCCTTAAAACCTGAGCTGACTGTTTTAAGTTTTCTTCTCTAGAAATATTAGACTGATGTTTAAGTACAGAAGCACAGATTTCTGTGGATCTCTGTGAAAAGCCCCTGTGAATAAAGTCCTGAGAAGGCACATTGCTTGTTCAGGCCGTGTTCATGTTCTTATTCATACAGTGCTCATGGGAGTGTCAGGCCCTGAAGCCTCACTTAAATAAAGTTACCAAATTCTCTATTCACCTTGCTCAACCTTTTCAGTAATCCTTACTTCAAACAATTTTGACTTATAGAATAGTTTGTTATTTTATCTACTAGTGTCTGGAGTTTTCTTTGTCTTTAAAACTTTATTTTTTTCTTGGTATCATCTTAATGTTAAAATTAAATAGCTGTTTGCTCCCAAAGTTTATGGACAGAGATACCTGAGTAGATCTGCACTGCTAAATAAAACAGCAGTGACTTTGAGTACAGGATCCCAGATCATCCCTATTCCTTAGCTTTATTTTCATCCATTCTATACAACTTTCTTCAAGAAAGTCTGGTTGCCAAAAGCCCATACAGACAGGAGTGTAACAGATTTGTCTCCTTACATTCTATATAATCCTTAATCATTATCCCAGTAGCCTTTACGGTCTCAAAAACTGCAACAAGCCCTCAGGCAGAGTGTTGGAGAATAAAACACAAACCTGTGTTTTGGCACTTCAAAAATACTGCTTCAGTATAGCCCTCGTAATATTTCTGAAACATTGGTTTTGAATAAAATGTTCCTATCTGAGGCATCTCACATGGAGCCCATGGGAAAATAAGGGTCAGTATTACGTCTTTTAGGCAGTGGGGTCCAAGCTTTTCTGTGCTATTTGGGCAGGGAGGCCTTTGACAACAAATGGTAGCTCTTACTTGGTTCTTATTACACTTATGACCCCAGGAAACTTCCCAGGATGTCTGTTGAAGTCAAAATGTGCTTATGATAGTGCGATGTGCATCACCAGTGGCCTTTCAGAAAGTCTTGCAGTTATAATCCAACAGATGCAAGAAGAAGTAAGAAGAAGGGATGTTTTTTATGCAAAATTTAGTGAAAGTTCTCTCAACATTACCTCCTTGAAGTATTAGAGAGTCATAACAAAGTACCCTAGTCCTTGCAACTTCTTACTGCTTCTCACTGGAAGCAGTGTTGATTAATCATCGCTAGGATAGCACTACACATCTTTACTTGATCCAACATTGTAGCCACCAGAAAAAACCTTCACTGCACAGTGGGTTTCTGAAGCTATAAGCCACGTGGGATACTTTAATTTTTTACCTATCTGAAAACTTGCAGGGATGAATGTCACGGACTCCTGACAGATGTTCTGCAGAAGACCTTTATTGCCAGCTTTTCACTGCTTATATATCTTTTCGACACATTCTCCACGCGATCACATGCATAAAAAATTTCTGTTATTCGTCAGCTAGCTCTAAGCACGTGCCTTATGCTACATTCTAATAGGCTGTTCTATTATCTCTGTCTCATTTGTTTTGGCTTACTTAATTCTTTCTTGGCGTTCCCATGCTCCTGTCTCTGTTTTTTACTGCTGCGTTGCTTCAGGTCAAAGATGTGTCAAACAGTGCTAAGTTACTTGCAAATTCATCCCCCACAAAAACTGGGCAAGATCAGAAGATGTATACCTTATCCTCTGTCAAACAATCGAAGGTTAATTTATGCACATTTTTGTTGTGTTTACGCAGCGGGGTTTTGGCAGCAGGGGGGCTGCAGGGGCAGCCTCTGTGAAAAGAGGACAGGGGTGCCCTATGCTGCACACAGACGGTTCCAGCCTTCTCTGGTGGACTCACCAGAGTCCAAGACATGGCTAAGCCCCTTAGCCAAGGTGGTGGTGCCTCAGGGAAAACATATTTAAGAAAAGGCAAAACATGCCTGATGGTGAGGAATAAGAAAAAATATGAGAGAAACAGCCCTGCAGATACCAAGATGAGAGAAAAAGGAGGTGCCTCAGGTGCCAGAGAAGAGATTCCTCTGCAGCCCCTGGAGGAGACAACAAGGAGCAGGTATTTTCCTGCAACCTGTGGAGAAGACCACACCGGAGCAGATATCAATGCTGCAGCCCATGGAGGACTGCATGCCACAGCAGGGAGATATTTCCTGAAGGAAATGCAGCTTGTGGAGAGTGCACACTGGAACAGGGTTATCCTGAAGGACTGTAGCCCAAGGAAGGACCCAAGCTGGAATAGAGGAAAAGGGTGAGGATGAAGGAGTAGCAGAAACAAACAGGTAAAGATGACTTTAAAAGTTCTACTGAATTATTTTATATCACAAATGTAATATAACAGGAAGATAAATAAAAAATAAAAAAACCAAAAAACCCCAAGCAAATAAATATGTTTCTTCTTAGCCTGCAAGGACTGGGCTACAATAGAGATGGACGGTCCAAAACTGGATGTGTTTCATACTTAGTTTGTTTTGGATATTGCTTCACACTGTGAAGCCTTTGACTACTGTTGAAATCAAACACCATGGAAAGCCACAGCTGTGGGTTACACAGACTTGGATAATCAACTTTTGACATACAAAACTCAATAACCTTTTTATTTCATCCTCTCTTTGTGCTTTTATATTTTCTGTCCTTATTAACTGGGTTTTTTCATAATAAGAAAACTTGTGTGCTTATATATAGAACTGTATTTTATGACACAGTTTTCTGTAATATTTACTTCATAATGGAAGGAATTGGACAGTAATGAAAAAATACTATTGGTGTCTCAATAACTCTTGTAGCAAGCAGTCAAAGAAAGCTTGAAACCTCCAGTGCTCTTTAGCATGTTTTTAAAACTCAGAGCTACAAATAATGCCTACTGAAGTTTTAGTCCCTCCCCATAACCCCCACAGCCCCACATTTAACTTCCTCTGGTACAACAGATAATCACAGCACACAGCACATAAAGCATAACCCAATATCAAATTACTTTGCTTATTTAATCTCATCCTCAACCTTCTGAAGAAGTACCTTGACTGATATATGTAACCTTTAGTTTAGTCAAGCAAAATGCCTCTGCTAATTTTTTTTTTCTGACATCAAAATTATCAAAGGATTTTTCTGTAACAGATGGTATTGTTCATATGCTTCTACTCTTGCAAAACAAAGCATAAAATAAAGAAAAAACAACCCCCCCAAACCCAAACCTGTTTTGACTTCTTTTTGTGTCCTATCCCAGTATGTTTAACTGAAGTCCTAACAATAAGAATTTTGACTTGATTCCTGCTCTCCTTGAAAGCAGTTGCAAAACTGCAATCTGTTTTACCAAAGGATTAGTTTTACTGAAAAGTTATCCTAAACATGAATAGTTCTTGCTTTGTTTTCTACAAAAATTTTTTAAAATCCCACCATTTCTTTATCTAAGGCTAAACTATAGTTCTCAACAAAATGATATCTTCTAAAATAATATTTACAGCATATTTGTAACGTCTGAAGTTATGTTCTACAGTTAAATCTCATATAATTGTTGTATTTGGAGATAACTAGACACATTTTATAGACAACATTTTTTAGTCTGAAATTATATGACAACTACAGATGTATAAGGAATTAGGAAACTGAATTTAAATTTATGCTGCATTTATTCTAAGGTATACGCCTAGTTCTCCTCAGATAAAAATACATAACCTATATGCACAGAAAAATATTTATAGGAATACAGCAAATATAATTAACAGAGGAGCTAAAGATACATAATGTTGCATTAAAATATTTTGTAGTGAGAAAAGCAATTATTTGCACATTTTGAAGTAAATCTGATTTTAATAATAGCATCAGGAAAAGAACAAGGTTTAAAAGATTAATAAAATAAAAGATCTGAAGTGTTAACTGCGACATTTTCTCATGAGCCTAGCTAATGCATTTAATTACAAAGACATCCTTTTTGCCAGTCTCTGCCACATGCGCGCACACACACACATACATACGCATGTGTCCAACACCAGCAGTGATCTAGAGCTCAATTTAATTACTCCCATATAAACATTTATTAGCATTTATGGTGTTCTAAGACATTCTGTCAGACATATGGCCTTTACTCCAGGAGGTAAAAATCTCGCACAGGTCCTTTGTCTGATCTTCCAGCCCTCTTCACTGACACTCGGTCACCTCAGATGGTGATAGGCTTTCTGCAGGCAAGCTGAACACAGCCTTTAGTCAACACAGACAACTATTTATTTTACTCTATAGTAGACATGTATTTTTTGGACAGAGTTGCAGGGTCAACAGTGCAGTTCCCTAGACCAAAAATACTGACCTAATACCCTGTGGTTAAAACAGGATCCTAAACTAGGATGTAACCTGTGACAGAGGTTAGATACCTCTGTCACTGTAAGCTAGGTTTAGATGTCTGAATATGAACCTTAATCCTAAGAGATGTAATGTTGAGAAAAGCAGTTACCAGGTTCTTCAAAATTAATCATATAAACACCCTCCACTGCAAGGAAAACACAGTCTAAACACATTTTAACTAAATATATTATGATTAATGAATGAATATTTTTTGGGAAATGGAATAAGGTGTAAAAGGGATACAGAGTTGTTAAAGAAAAAAAATACTGTTCTTCAGACTGTAGTAAATCTACTGACTTAGTTGCTAATGAGAAAGATGAAATAGATATACGATGTTGAAGGGGTATGCAGGAAGTTAGCAAGGAGGTATCAAGAAAAGAGAGTGAATAACATTCACAAGAGTTCCAAGACCTTAGCTGAAAAAAAAATGGACTAGAGTCTGCCATATATTCTTTCCAAAATTTATTTTTTTTTTTTAACCTTAGATAGGTTCATCTTAGAAGCTGGTCTGCAGACTTGGTTAGGTACATCTGTGATTTCAGAGACAGAATGCCTGTCTCAATTTAGATACAATGAAACTTCAGATACAATGAAGCAGAAATTTAACAAGAGTAAGTGCTGGATTCTCCACCTGGGATGGGGTAATTCTGGTTGTACATATAAATGGGGGATGAGAGGCCGGAGAGCAGCCCTGTGGAAAGACATGTGGGGGTTTGGGCTAATGGCAGGTTGTCACAATTCACTGTTGGGTTGCACAATTTGGCCGAAGTTGAGCCCCCTTGCTTTCTAACCAACCTCAGATAATTCTGGGTGGCTGGGGGCGGCTGGGATTAACTTCTGAGCAATGTTCAATTGGATGTGTTATCGTGACCAGGTTTGTTGTATTCTCAGAAACAGAATTAAGACTCAAAATGGAGTCAAGTGCCAAGTCACTTTATTTGGCCACCAACAACTACACAAGAGAAAAGGAGAGAAAGAGGAAAAAGAAAGGAAAAAGAGAGACAGAGAGTTACAATAGCTACCACCATGGATCTGCAGCATCCCATCAGTCCGATGTATCTTCAGTCCAGTGGGGGAACGTTCCAACTGGTCTCCGCTGGTTCCACCTTTTATAGCATTGTCCCGTTGCATAGTCAATGAGCTGGTTTGCATGGCCACACCTCCCACTCGGCAGTGGGGCGCATGCGCAGTATCGTCACTAGAGGGTGCTCGATGGTTCCAGAGGG
Source organism: Phalacrocorax carbo (assembly GCF_963921805.1). NCBI lineage: Eukaryota > Metazoa > Chordata > Aves > Suliformes > Phalacrocoracidae > Phalacrocorax > Phalacrocorax carbo. The sequence goes on from NC_087513.1 coordinate 164,257,822, forward strand.
TTCCAGGGGTTCCAAGCTCCCCTCCCATCTGTTGTAAGATGACCCTGGGGCCAGGCGCATGTGCAGAGGACTGGGCCTATGTGCTCCGAGACAAGAAGATGTAGATATATATATGTTGCTGTTGGGTAGAACTTCCTCAGTTGCCGTCGTGGTGAAGCCTTGGTAGACAAGCCATTCTGCCGACAATGTTGAGACAAGTTTCTAGTCCCTTACACAGGTTGAATATGAGTTAACAGTGTGCCCTGGCAGCCAAAAGGGCCAACTGACTCCTGGGGTTCATCAAGCACAGCATAGCCCACTGGTTGAGGGAGGTGATTGTTCCACTGTACATTGCACTGGTGTGGCCCCACTGTGAATACTGTGTGAAGTTTTGGGTGCCTCGATATAAGGAGGACATCAGAGTATTAGAGTGTGTTCAGAGGAGGGTGACCAAGATGTTGAAAAGTCTCGAAGGCAAGACTTAGAAGGAGGGGCTGAGGTCATTTGGCTTGTTCATCTTGGAGAAGAGAAGGTTGAGGGGTGACCTCATCACAGTCTACAACTTCCTCAAGGCAGGCAACAGATGGAAGGGTGTTGATCTCCTCCCTCTGGTGATCAGTGATAGGACATGAGGAAATGGAATGAAGCTGAGTCAGGGGAAGTTCACATTGGACATTAGGAAAAGGTTCTTCACTAAGGGGATGGCTGGACACTGAAACAGGCTCCCCAGGGAAGTGGTCATGGTACCAAGCCTGTCAGAGTTCAAGGAGCATCTGGACTACACTCTTAGCCATATGGTTTAGTTTTAGGTGGTACTGCAAGGAGCAGGGAGTTGGACTCAATGATCCTCATGGGTCCCTTCCTACTTGAGCTATTCTATAATTCTATAAAACTTAATGCCTATGCCTACACACACACAACTTTGTTATTTCTGGTTGCCTCTCTTAGGCATGGCAGCATGCATCAAGTATAAAGCCCAGTTCTGAGAGTTTATTTTCTTCCCACTTTATGTGTGAATATAAATATATTATATATATGATTTCCTTATTCAGTTCCTGAGAAAAGTCCTTTGTTTGCTATTGAACATCACAAAACCTCTATAAATAAATAATGCACCAGTAACTATGAAAGGTAAAATTAACAATAAAATATAACATTTATACTACATTGCTTAGTGTGGGTTTTGCAGCTGAAAAAAGAAACTCAGTTACTCAAGCTTAACATTTGCTTTGCTAAAGTTTTTGCACCTGTTTTTTATCATACATTGTTGGGGTTTGATAATTAATTTTCTTTAATTTACAACGGAAGTGTAGCAAAAAGGTTACTGTATTTACTAGGTGGAGAATATACTCTGGTAACATTAACATTTTCTCTAAAATTCTTTTTTTTCTTATAAGTCAACATAGAAAAAATTATTATATTCATAGGTGATGTGACTATATTTTTCTAGTTTCCTCTTCCATTGTTGTGCAATTGCTCACTCTTAACTGTTCTTTGTGGGCCATAGAGCTTGCACAACTACTTTTAGGAATTAATAAACGGTTTTTGTATGTTTTAATTGGATTGAATCTTCTCTCTGCTTCACAGCATATCACAAGTAGTGATGCCAACACATCATATGAGTACTCCATGCGTGGCACAGAAGTGGGAACAGGTGGTGAAAGGCGAGAAATGCCAAAAAAAAGCAAATACTGACTGATGATTTTTCATCCTGAAACCACAGTCTTATCTGATTGTGAGAACAATCCCTGATCTCTCAGAGCAAAAAATGACCCAGATTAGTTTAAGCAATTGAAAAACTAGAGTTTTGATAACTCCTTTTGACATAGTGGAGATGTACAAGTCCTTCAGTTCTCACATATGAGAAACGGAGGAAGAAGACAGGCAGTGATGAGCAGCTGGAGGATGGCTGAGTATGAAAATTTTTTGGCCATGAGAGGGTAGATAATCACACACACATATATGAATTGATACTCACTTTCAATTTATGCAAAAATTGAATAGGCTTATTCAGGTTAAGAAAAACAAACAAAAAAGCACAACCTTTCTAAGATTCATGGTGTTAATAACTCTTGAATCTTGACTTCTTTCAGAAGGTCTTAGTCTGATACAAAGCTTGAAAATATGAATACCTGGCTAAAACACTTGTTTCAGTTTGATGCACCTTGAGCATACCATATTCAGCAGTTTACCTCAGTATTAACAAGATTATAGAACATTTGAGCACGTATTTCAGTTGCCAGGCCTTCTTCAAAATATAATTCTTATATGAAAATGAATTTTCAATACCATTATTGAATCACAACTAATGCAGGGGCAGAGCTATCAGAAAATCAAGGATAAAGTGTGAAATTATCATCAGTCTTTCGATTAGCAAGTATAAGCATTTTCCACATTTGCCAAAGGAGTAGTGAAGGACAAAGCAGAAAGAAAAGAGTTAGACAAAGAAGTGCAGTATGCCTTCTAAGGCCTTTTTGGCTCCATACAATAAAACAAATTACTTATTCATGTCATATATCCTGACTATTTAATTATCTGATTCATTTCCTCCCCCCTTCATTCGGGTAACCAATAGGAATAACATTAACACATACCAGGAATAACACATTAATATACCTCAGACATAATTATCTTGATTGTTTCATGCTCCGTACTGCAATTAAATGTGTTTATTTTCTTAGTAGAAGAAAATAAATATGAATTATACAATTCCAGGGATGCATTTTTACCATTTTCATAAATAAAAGTTTTTTTAAAAAACAATTTTCATTCAAAATGATTTTAAGATTGAGAAGGACAGTGTCAGACACAACAACTGGCATTTGTGAGGCTTGTTTGGAGTTCCCTAGTGAGTGATTTTTAAGATAAAACAGTGTTTTATTGAAAGTGAAACATCTTATGGGAAAATGATCTTTTAAAAAGAAATAAAAATTAAAAAGCAATAATACTTCCAAGATCACTACTGTTGACAACAAACAAAAAGGTCTGATTACCTATCCCACTTCTTAAAATTATAAGAATAACTCTATTGAAATCCATGGCTTCGTATGTATGAAGCTTAAGAAAGTAAAAAGGCAATCAGGTTTTACATTTCTTAAAAAATAATTAGTAAGTATATAAAGAAATTAATGATGATATTTCAGCTAGTAAAGGTATATTTCAGCTGTTTTAGCAATTAATAAGAAGCAAATTGTGTGGATAGCAGTTAACACATACCAAAAGACAGAGAAACCCATGAGATGTGATTTGAAGGAGGTTGTCATCCACATATGTGATGATAAGTGTCGAAATTCTCAGTAAAATATCTTAAAAGAAGAAAGATGAGGTCAAGAGAGGGTCAAGAACAAAGGCTTAGGCATATCCTAACATGAAGATTAAAGAGAAAAATTACATAATTGGCAAGGAATGCATTTTATATATATATGTAATGTAGACACATAAGGGAAATTTTTATCAGTGCTGCCATTGTCTTTTAATAACTTTAGCAATCTTAGTATTGTACATGCACTTGTACAAAGAACCCCACAATATTCTACTGAATGCTGGAAGAGCTGCAGGCTTTTATCTTTCATACACATTGTGTATAAACTCAGTTCATTAATAAGAATCTCAGGAATAGTATCTAATTCTTAATATTATTTCATATTAAAGATTCATGTTAGTTCATGTTTCTGAAATTCAGGCAGACTGAAAATTTTTGTCTAGATACATTATTATCTGGAACAAATAGAAATCTGTATTTACAGTATCCGTAATTCTTGATACAGTTTGTTCACTGCTGAAATATAAAATGTGGTGCAGGTGAATATATCTGAAGCATAAAAAAGCCTATGACATCATAATTATTCTGTCACAAATGATGCATTATTAGCTGTAAAAGCCAGGGAGTTGTCATTTTTTATTCCCCAAAGGGTATGCATATCAATGTCAAACATATTTTATTTCAAGGTCTTTTTTTCCTTTTTTATTGGAAGCAACAAAGTACAGAAGTTTAGAGATTGTATAAATTGTATCATCATTTATTATATTAATAGTTTCACCTCTTCCAAGTTCCTATTCTAAATGTTCTCCTTCCTTATATCGTCAGGAAGACGTATTTTTTTTTTCCAGATCCTCATACTGCATACTATATTAATGCTGACATCACTGAGGTGGTTAGTTAATAAATGTTACCTTGTGATTTCAATTTTTCTGAAGCTGTAGGTCCTTAACGGGATTCTTTACTCCAAAGAAAATTATTCTCTTACAAGTCTCTTCAAAAAGTAACAAGGATTGTGACTAAACATAGTCAAAACTCTTTAAAGCAGATACGCAAGGACTAGGGAAAATTGGTACTTGAAGACAAGTGATCTTTAGAAGCTGAAAAAACGTATAACGGAAATTTCAGAAGTGGTTCTTTTACAAGCACTTCTGATTCTTAGAACCAATTGTAAAGGCTAAAAGCAAAACACAGACAAGTAATTGGTTATTACATTCCACTAAATAATATCAAAACTGTGGCCTATGTGTTTTATATCCAGATGACAATAAGTTTTACCCAGGTATTATTAATTTCTAGCTTTTGAGCCATCTTACAAAGATTCACATAATTAAAAATATTATTTGTGGCATGTGTTAAAAATATTATTTGTGAAATATGTTAAAATGTTATTTGTGGTATCTATTGGAGGAACAACACAGCAGGGCATAAGAATCCAGGAGGTGCTTGGAGTGCATTGGTGGTAACTTCCTCCTCCAAGTGATGGAGGACCCAACGAGAAGAGGTATTCTGTTGGACCTCATACTCACAAACAAGGAGGGGCACACTGGGGATGTGAAGATCAAAAGCAGCCTTTGATGCAGTCACCATGAGATAGTGTTCATGATCCCAAGGGCAGGGACAAAAGAGAAAAGCATGCTTAGAACCCTGGACTTCAGAGAGCAGGCTTTGGCCTCTTCAAAGATCCGCTTGGAAAAGTCCCATGGGATAAGGCTCTAGAGACATGAGAGGCCCTTGAAAGTGGGTAAATATTCAAGGATCACCTCCTCCAAGCTCAAGAGAGCTCCATCCCAACAAATAAGAAGTCAGACAAAAATTCCAGGAGGCCTGCAAGGAAGAACAAGGATCGCCTGGCCAAACTCAAACACAAAAAGGAAGTGTTCAGAGGGTGGAAACAAGGATGGGTAACCTGGGAGGAATACAGAAGCATTGTCCAAGCATGCAGGGATGAAGTCAGGAAAGCCAAAGCCCAAATGGAATTGAGTTTGTCCAAAGACATCTAAGACATCAAGAAGGGCATTTACAAGTACATAGGTGGCAAAAGGAAGACTAGGGAAAATGTGGGCCCATTGTTCAATGAGACGGGGAACTGGGCTACACAGGACATGGAAAAGGTGGAAGTGCTGACTGCCTTCTTTGCCTCAGTCTTTACTACCAAGTCTGGCCTTTAGGAATCACAGGTCCCAGAGACCAGGGAGAAAGGCTGAAGCAAGAGATACATAGCCTTGGTCTAAGAGGTCATGGAATACTTAGGCAAACAGAACACACATAGGTGCATGGGCCCTGATGGGATGCACACACAAATACAGAGGGAGTTGGCAGATGGCCACTCTTGACAATCTTTGACTAGTTATGATGACTGGGAGAGGTGCTTGAGGACTGGAAGAGAGCAAATGTCACCCCCATCCTCAAGAAAGACAAGCAGGAGGATGCAGGGAACTACAGGCCAGTCAGCCTTACTTCGATCCTTGGGAAGGTGATGGAGCATCTAATCCCTGAATCCATTTCCAGGCACATTAAGGGCAAAAAAATCATCAGAGGTAGTCAGCGTGGCTTCATCAAGAAGTCATGGTTGACCAACTTAGTAAACTTCTGTGATGAAGTGACTGACCTTGTAGATGAGGGAAGAGCAGGAGATATTGTCCACCTGGACTACAGGAAGGCCTTTGACACTGTCTCCCATAAAATCCTCGTAGAGAAATTGTTGATGTATCAGCTGGATGACCAGATAGTGCAGTGGATTGAAAACTGGACTAATGGCTGCCACAGAGGGTGGTGATCAGCAGTGCAAAGTCTAGTTGGAGACCAGCAACTAGCAGTACACTCCAGGGATCAAAACTGGGTCCAGTCCTGTTTAATATCTTCATTAATGATCTGGATGATGAGGCAGGATGTACCCTCAGCAGGTTTGCAGATGACACCAGACTGGGTAGAGTTGCTAAAAAAACAAGGGGTCATGCTGCTTGTGGTGGGTTGGCTTGGCCTGTTGCCAGATGCCCACCAAAGCTGCACTATGATTGCCTTTCCTCAGCTGGATGAGAAGAAAAAATGACAAAAGGCTTATGGGTTGAGATAAGGACCAGGAAATCACTCAGCAGTTACTGGCATGGGCAAAAGAGACTTGACTTGGGGATGATTAATTTAATTTTTTGATAATTAATGGTGGAGTAGGAGAATAAGAAATAAAAACAAAACTAAAAACACCTTCCTCATATCAATCCCTTCTTCCCAGGCTCAACTTCACTCCCAGTTTTTCTACCTCCTACCCTCAAGTGGCGCAGGGGAATGGGAAATGGGGGTGCAGTCAGCTCCTCACACGTTAGCTCTGCGGATCCTTCCTCCGCATGCTCACTGCTGTTGCACAGCAGAATTTAGCCCTTCTTAACTATGTTACCACAGAGGTGTTATCACTGTTGTTGATTGGCTCGCTTTTGGCCAGCAGCGGGTCCATCTTGGAGCCAGCTGGAACTTGCTCTGTCAGACATGGGGGCAGCTTCTGACAGCTTCTCACAGAAGCCACACCTGCAGCCCCCCTGCTACCAAAATCTTGCCACAGAAACCCAATACACTGTCATCCAGAGGGACCTCAAAATGCTGGATGAATGGGCTGACAGGAGCTTCAGGAAGTTCAACAAGTACAAGTGCAAAGTCCTGCACCTGGGGAGAAACGATCCCATACACTAGTATATGTTGGGGCCACCCAGCTGGAGAGCAGCTTTGCAGAGAAGGGCTGGGGGTCTTGGGGACAACAAATCAAACGTAAGCTACCAATGTGCCCTTATGGCAAAGAAGGCTAGTCGTATCCAGGGCTGCATAAGGACGAGTGTTGCCTGCAGGTTGATGGAGGTGATCCTTCCCCACTACTCAACACAGATGAAGCCACACCTGGAGACCTGTGTCCAGTTCTGGGCTCCTCAGTACGAGGGAGAAATGCTGAGACAACTGGGATTGTTTAGCCTAGAGAAAAGGAAGCTCAGGAGGAATCTTATAATTATATAAATACCTGAAGGGAAGGTGCAAAAAGGATGGAGCCAGAATCTTTTTAGTGGTGCCAAATGTCAGGATGAGAGGCAATGGGCAAAATCTGAAACACAGGAGACCATTAGGAAACACTTTTTTACTGTGAGGATGACTGAGCACTGGAAAAGGTTGCCCAGAGAGGTTGTGAAGTCTCCATCCTTGGAGATATTAAAAATCTGTCTGGACATAGTCCTGGGCAACTGGCTCTAGGTGGCCCTGCTTGAGCAGGGGGATTGGACTGGGTAACATCCCAAGGTCTGTTCCAACCTCAACCATTCTGTGATTCTGTGATTCTGTGATTCTGTGACTATATCTAAAAACTTGAAGCACTGAAAACAAAATGTATTTTACTACTTTCATCTATTCTACAATAAATTTGGGGTTATTTGTTTATACAGAAGAGAATAAATCTACTTAGCATTCACTTAGAAATATTGATCAATATTCTAGCTTTCTTTGTGTGAAAACATGAAAATATTCCTTTTAAAGACATTCCTTTTAAATTCTTGCCAGTTTTCTCACACCAATAACTCCTAGAAATGGATTTTCTTCATAGAAATTACACTGAAAGTTTATGCTCCCAGCCCTTTCTCTGTGACAGTTTTGTTGTTGCAGATACCTATGAGGTAATGAACAAAGTTTGTAGTATTACATCATGACAGGATTGCAACCCCATGACAGAAGGTGCTGAATAGATGCACAGCTCTAAATCCCCATACTGAGGAGTTACCATATAAAAACATCTTACTGTCAGACTAAGCATCCTTGCATACATGACTCAAAGGTGGTGTTTAATGCAAAGAGGGAAAGACCAGAGTTAAATTTGCTGCAATACATTCTGGTTCCAGAAATGCATGTCCACACTGCATGCCAGCTGTCAGTTAAGGTCTTGGATGTTGCTAATCCTAGGTGGGCACTACATATATAAGTAGGGAGCTAACTGCTGGTTAACCTTACACCATCTTTGAAAGTGAGTCACTCAAGAGGGTGATCTAATGCACAACTTCAATCTTTCTTCCACCATGAGGGAAACATTTTCAAGCCCACCAAGCTCAAGACATCAAGGATAAACACAAAGCAAATTCATATCAAGGAGAAACCTGCTACCACACTAAAATACATCAGCATTCTGTTGCACTGAAAAGAAAAGCAAGAGTTGTATTTCTCGTATACGCTAGAATATCAAAACCAAAAAGTCATGTTTAGATTCTAATGTAAACAAAAATCTTCATCAATAATTCAGTTTGAGTCCCTCATTCTGAAGCGTTTGTATGTGCTGGCTAGTGTTAATTAAATTTGACACAGGATTGCAGCTGATATGAGGCATGATTTGTGGTACCTGTCATCCTTCAAGGCCTGCTTGAATAATCAAGTTACAGCACAGTATTTGCCTCTAATCCATTTCCCAGGAGGCTAAGGACTAGTCTGTAAGTTTAATTAGCGATTTAACTGATCCACAAATATGCCACTAAGGTAATACCATTAGTTGTTCTTGGCTGTCTGTTATTACTGTCGCGCTCATTATAAAGAAGAGAAGAGAAATAATTGGAAAGCAGGCTGTTTTGCCTTGGTATTCAGGTGTTTACTCATGTCATGAGCAGTCAGTGTGTCTTAAGTGTTTTGTTTCCTGGAGGTACTTGACTTCTACTCTATTTCCTGGATAGTTCTCTTCCTTGAGGTGCTCACCTTAAAAACACATGCATGGATGGTGACTTGCTGAGTTATTCAGTTACTTGGGTTGCTCTCATCTTACAGTTCTGGTTCCTTTGCCTAAGATGCTTGATTCATAAACACAAACACATGCATCAGTTTTCTTTCATGGAACTATTTGCCTGCTGCATATTTGAAAAATCTGTAGCATTCAAAAACTATGTGCAATCTACTCTGGCATGATTATGCAGAGAGAAAAAAAAAGAATGCAATGTGAATAAACTCTTCAAATGTCTAACAGACCCTGTTTGAATAAATTTCATTTCACACAATAAATGCAAGTGGCACATGCAACAATGTCATTATAAATTCATCATATCAAAGAGAAATATATATAATGTATCAACTGTTGCACTGCACTAAAATAAATTGGTTCTGAAATATATGAAAAGGCCCTAAGGCATCAGTATCTGTGAGAATCTCTGCCAAAATGTTTGAGGAACCCTCCATTCAGTTCCTCTTTCTGTATCAAACACAAATTGCTTGTCATCATCACCTTTCACTGTCAATTACCATCTATGATTTCTTATTCATCATTGATTCCAGCTGCCCATTTTCTTATGATGCTATATTTATACGGCTTAAATTTTCAGTCACAATACCACTATGTTTTCCCTTATGTAATCTGTTATTCCTTTAGTGGGTGCCCTTAACTCTCAGCAAAATATTAATTAATTATTTTATTTTTTTCATCCCAGGTTCTTAAAATAACTGAAGTTTACTATTCTTACTAAATCAGATGTCAGGTAGTCATTGCTGGGACTGTAGGGTATGCTGCGAAAATACTTTCTTGGAACAAGCTCCATGTAACATTTCTGAACCACTCTTTTGGATTAGAATATTCTTCCCACAGTTATTGGGGAATTTTCTTCTAATTCAAGATTAGCTGCTTATGATTTATTCTTAAAGTACTATAAATTACAATATTAGTTACTTTGTATACATTTTTTAGTAAACATTGGGATTTATCTTTATGACTGTGCTTGTCAGTTACATTATTGGAATTTTGAGTAGAGTTTTACTTTTCAAGAAAGGGGGAATTTAATTTAAATAAAACGTGGTAAAATATAACTTTTCCTTCAGAAGTCTTCAAGTAGAGCCTGTATAAAAGGTTTCAGATTAAGGAATGTTTGATCACCTGCCTAGTAAAATAATTTGAAACAGGCTTGCCTTTGAAAGGTTGCAGTCTTGTCCAGCAATATATAAGGCTTTAAAAATAATAATTTCCTGAAACTGGGAAAAAAAAAAGAAAAATAAAAAGAATGATTGTGAAGGAAAAACAAAAACAATAGTAAGGGTTCTGCAATGTATGCTGATTGTGGCTTACCTCACAATAAAACTTTGTCATCTCAATGTTATTTTCATAGTGTACTCAGCACCTATGAAACTGTTTCTATGGCTTAGAGTTTCAATAGTTTAAAAATTGAATAAAATGCTAACTAAAGACTTCTATTATTGTGGGACAATTTTTGTATTAGAATATATGCACTAAAGAATCTGTGTTAAGATGACACACCAACATGAAGGGAAATATACTAGGACAGGATGCCTAATAGAGGCAAGGAGATACTAAAGCTACTTTATAGAGTTGTTTACTGTTCTGTGCACAGTTCAGAGGAGATCAATTCAAACTGGGGAAAGAACAGAGAAGGGTTACTTGGACAATTTGGAGTCTGAAAAGACTTATGGAGAATGACAGAACTTGGGTAGTTTAGCCTGACAAAATGAAGACTAAGAACAAAAATGACTTCTCTATAAATATACCTTGCAAAATGGCAGAGAAATATAATAGCTAGCTAATAAAGACAATATTGTTTCAAAACCTAGTGCTTATAAACTAGTCTTAAGTACCTTCAAGCTATAAATTAGCAAAAGATTTTAATCATCTGAGCAGGGAGGTACAGGATTAGGCTTGCAATTGGAGTAATGGGGGAAAATCACTGAACTTCTTGAAAAAAAAATAAAAGCCCGCACCCCCACCACCCTGCTAAACAGCTCATCTAGTTATAAAAAGATTATGAAATATGGCCAGAGAGACTATGCAGTCTCTGTCCTTAGAGGTTTTTCAGATTTAACTATACACAGCCCTGACCCTCTTGGTCTCAGAAATGACCCTGCTTCACGCAGGAAGCTGGGCTAGAGATGCTCTGATGTCACTTCCAGCCTAAATTATCCTATGATCCTCTGAGCTAAATTTGTTGGACAGTTACCTGGTTAAATTATTCATAGTTTTAGGAAAGATGAATTAACAAGGAAAACTTACACCTCATGTATAATAATAGGAGTCTGGAAGTTCTACATGAAACCAAATTTCATTCTTACTGACAGCTGCACAATCTACCTATGTATTCTCCAGATATTTGTTTGTAACTCTAATTTCCAGAGTCTTTCAGCTGTAGTCTTTACAATGAATCATGGATTGACCAGAGATCCAGGATGATTAAAAAAAAATTCTAACATATATGTCTAATATCTCAAATATAAGGAGAAACTAAAGGAAAACTGAGTTTATAAATTCTGTGTATGAGGGAAAGGGAAGCCATTCTACTCAAATATACTATAAAAAAAGAGTATCATCCTTCCTGGATATTTCAGGCATTTCATTGCTTGAGTATATCAAGTTGCAGTTGTCATAGTCTACTGTCTGAATTGGTATGAAAGAAGAATGTAACATAGTACACTACTATGAGATGTTTTCCTCTAGAAAAGCAGCTTTTTCTTAAAAAACAAACAAGCAAAAACAACAAAAAAGGAAAAGTAAAAGATTGTAACAGAACTGTATATACCATTAAGTTTCAGTCCATCTAGAACTTTAGAAGGGTTCAGTATATAGCAGTTCCATATTCACAATTCTCATTTGTTTATGTAGCAGGTTTAGTCCTATAAAGGTTCTTAAATTCAGATAAATTATTCTCTGTTGTATACTGTATTTCAAATAAAATATCATATGATTTTAAAAATTGTAGTAAAACTGATATTGAATAAAGTATAAAATTAGGTATTTTTAGATTAAAATATAATTTTTTGAAGTATGTAGCATTTTTTTGTTCACTTCATATTTCTGAATCAGCCTTGAGCGCTGACATAAAATTAATTGACAGGAATTTTTCATAGTCTTCCTGGTCACATGAAGGCAGATGACATTAGGACTGTGCAAATATTCTTACCTGGTTTGCAATTGCCTCTTTGTAAAGATAGAAAATCAATTAAGCAACTTGACATGACAAATGTTATTACTGAATATACACCTTTTTGTAAAAGGAAGGTGAGAATTTCTCTTTCCATAACTGTGACAGGCATAATACACTTAACTGATCCATTGGAACAAGACCCCATTTTCAGATTGAATCTCAGATCTCTTTAGAGGTTGTTCTATACATTACACACTTACTATAACTACCTTTAAAGAACATACCCCCCCGCCTTTATTTCACATAAAGTCACACTTAACCCTCTTTAGAGTTGTCCATTTTCTCATTTTTCTTCTTGCTCTTCATTATTTTCTGGGTTTCAGTGCAATATTATTTTTATGATCCTCCCTTGCTGTCTCTTGCAGATCAGCCCACTTCTGGCCTATCTAGTGGGACTTTCAAAGGCTGTATTCCCTGTTACATCTCTTCCTTGCCCTGAGCAATTTGGGAGATAAAAGGTACATCTTTTTGAAGAAAATAAAAGGAACTTACTATGCATATGTTGCAAAGAAGTTTTAATGTGATGTTAAAAATAGAACTGTGCAGTTTATTTACATGATAGCTTGAAAAAGGATAAAACTCAAATGAGGTATCAAACAATAACTGAAGGCTGAAATAAATCATATATAGAGCATATAGAAGCATTAACACTAAATATATTCAGTACTTATTAAATGTCACTAATTTGACTTACTTTTGAGTTGGTTTTGATACATCAGACAGCTGGGGCAGCCAACTGCCCCATAGATATCTTACTCTCTCTGGACCAAAGGCCCAGAAATTTCTGGAAATCCACCTTCAGCTGTTTTGTCTGTTATTAGTCCCTCTATCTTTTAATGTCACATATAAAAAGCAGGCAAATATATGCTTTTTGAGGTTCTAATATAAAGCGTATTTTATTTTCCTTTACATGCATCTACAGCTTTTGTTAACATTTATTTATATTTTTCTTTTACATTTATGGTTTTACTTGGAAATTGGAGAGGTCCCAAGCTTCCTTACTAGAATTCCTTGTCGTCCAAAGAACAGATTCGTCACTTGGTGTGTCAATAATCAAACAGTCAGGAGAGATATTATTAATTTATTTCAGGGTTGTACAAGCCTGGGTGCTCAGTGGTTTTCCACAAATCAAGCACACTGAAGCTGGCTCCTTCATTATATTTATACAATACATTCATGCATATCCTGCCTACTTAACACATATACATTCCAATCTACATAGGTTGTGTAACGGCATGAAGTCGTCTTGGCTCCACTTCAGATCCTTCTGCGCATGTTTTCCTCTATTTGGGGGTCCTTGGTGGTCTTTATGGATGACGTACCCTAACCCTTTTTATCCATATATATAGTCGCATGTCACCTAAGGACTAATCAAGGCTATTTTTCTCTTGCCAGCTCTCCTTTATTTTCTTCCAAAAGGAACATTTGTCCTTGATTAAATGGGCAACATTGATGGCCAAGATATCTTGTCCCGAAGTTTAGGTTAAATATTAAAATATCAAATGCTACATAAAAAATACTTGATCAAAATGAAGTCTAGATTCATGCTAATTAAACATAGACAATACCTCTTATTTCCAAGGAGGGGGGTTGTTCTCTTACATCTTGATATAATCACATTGAGTTGCAATGCTCTTACAGCACCCTTGTGTATAATTTGACTTTATCCGTATCAAATATTCCATAGTCTTCTATATTAATAATATTGATTTACAGCAAAAATAACTGCTTAAAGAAAATATCTGTTATTCAACACAATTGTTAATAATTGTGAATCGTTTCCAAAGGAAAGGAATTGACCTCTCAACAGAAGGGACACAATCATGAAATCACCAGCACCTCTAAAGGTCATGTTGTCTATCCTCCCTGATTAAGTAGGATCAGCTAGAACAGGCTTCCCAGGACCATGTCCAGACAGATTTTTAATATCTCCAAGGATGGAGACTCCACATCCTCTCTGGGCAATCTATTTCAGCACTTGATCACCCTCGCAGTACAAAAGTGTTTCCTGTTGTTGATAGCAAGCCTTCTGTGTTTCAGGTTGTGCCCATTGCCTCTGGTCACGTCAGTGGGGACCACTGAAAAGATCCTGGCTCTTATATACATTGATGAGATCCCTCCTGAGCCTTCTCTTCTCCAGGTTAACCAGTGCCAGCTCTCAGCCTCTCCTGAAATGAAAGATGTTCCAAACTATTCATCATCTTCATGGCCCTTTGCTGGACTTAAGTGCCCCAGTAAGCCCATGTTTCTCTTATACTAGGAAGCACAGACCTTGACCCAGCTATCCAGGTGTGTCCTCACTAGTGCTGAGCTAAGAGGAAGGATTACCTCCCTCAACCTACTTGTGACACTCTTCCTAATGCAATGCAGTAGGCTGTTGGTCTTTATGGCTGCTAGGGCATGCTGCTGGCTTGTGGTCAGGTTCTTGTCCACCAGGACCCCCAGGTCTTTCTCTGCAAAGCTGCTTTCCAGGCAGTTGTCCACCAGCCCATCCTGGTGCCTGGATTTACTCCTTTCTATGGGCAGGGCTTTACATTTCTTTTTCCTAAACTTCATGGGATTCCTACCAGCCCATTTCTCCAGCTCTTCAAGGTCCCTCTGAATGGCAATGGTGTATCAGCTCAGTTTTGTATCATCTGCAACTTTGCTGAGGGTGCGCTACCAGCGGTAGTACACTACAGCTGTTGTTTATTACTTGCTGGTGGAACATTTGCATATGACTCCCTAAAGCAGTGAAGGAGAGCAGTTAGGAAGTCAATGATGATCTCTTGTAGCCTGAGTGAGTGATCACGCCTCTCTTGGAAAGAAAGAAAAAGAAAGAACATGTTGCACTTTAAATATTAACCAATATGATCCAATCTTTTTAAACATTGTGGACACACAGAGTTCAGCATCTCCTGAAGAATTTTCAGTTTTATTTAATGATTGAGTCAAAGGAGGAGAAAAAACCTAAAACTTTTCTTTGCTAGACTAGCAGGTAAGCTGCTTTCTTGAAAGCAGGAGAGCCAGGTCCAGATTCCTCTGCCAGTTAATACTTAATTTTTCAGATAGACTAGCACTACATCAGAAATTTGTGAACTGCTCAGTTTGACTTTTGCAGTGTTGTGTGATTAGTGCAGTCCTCTGGGAGATTAAAGCAATGACAACAAAAACTTAAAAGACTTGCTAGGAGGACTTCATGACTTTTTCGTGCAAATATTCTAATTCGTAAATTAGATGTAAGGTGAGCCTCAAACCCTTACAAGTTGCAGCTAAGAGGTTCAGAAAGTAGTTATATCTTTGTTAGCAGTTAGATCACGCTAGTGAAACCATGCAAATGACAAGTTAAAAAATGGACTAAATCTGTATGTTGTAAATGTATAGTATGTAAGATGTAAATTTATGGTGTTAAAGGAAGTACAGCTTTTTCTTTAGCAAAAAGCAAATAGGTGAAAAAACTTTGCAGTAATATCAAATTAACTTGTTGGTAAATATAAATGTCTTCATAGAGGTGTAACCAACCTACCTTCCTCCCTCCCTCCCTCCCTCCTTCTCTCTTTGTTCTTGCCAAAGCCAAAGCTACATGTTACCTCCAGGAACTGCTATGGTTGAAGAGGTTAAGTAGCACATAAGTCACTGATTTGATTGATATGACAGCATCATAAAAAATGAACTGCAGTGCAGAAGAGATGGGGAAAAAAACATACCATAGAAGTCTACGTAAGTCTACATCAGAAGTAATAATTTGGGTAGAAATAGAAAGAGAATAATAGTAAGAGCAGTAGTACTAATCTTATGCCCAGAGTAAGCTAAGTAACTGGGCAATGAATCATCTTTCAAATTGTGTCATTATAAGGGTAAAAAAATGCAGAACAGTGCAGCCAAAAGATGACCTGGAAGTATATGAAAGGAATAAATAGAACAAGATAGTAATGCTGTTCTCAAGATAAAAAGAAATATTTATTGGGGTTCTGACAAAATATACACTGAAAATAATAGAGAACACAGACTGGGAAATGTTAATTAATAATTAACAAATGTCCAAATGCTCAAAAAAAAAAAAAAAGAGAGGAACAGAATCAAACATTACAGGTTTCCATACTTAAAGAAAAATTATTATAAGAACTATAAAGTGAATCAGTAATGCAAAAGACAATATCTCTGTACAGACTTTGAGGTCATGAACCTAAATGTTTCTATCTAGGATTCCCTGATGTTCTGTGTGCAAAAGAGAAGCCCCATCATGAGATGTGAAGATAATGTACTTGGCATGTTCTTTGAATATGGAGATGGTTTTCATATACTAAACTGCATAAAAAAGTAAGCATCACCTCTATATAGATCCTTACAGTTCTTCAGTGGCAAATATAGAAAGGAAAGTGTCCCGAGAACATAAATAAGAATGTTATATGAGATCTGACTTAGAAGAACTACAGGTCATGTGCAGTTCTGTGTCTGTGCCCTACAATTTAAAAAGAATGTTAGGGTACTTGAATGCATCCAGAAAAGGGCAACAAAGCTGGTGGAAGGCCTGGAAGGCATGTGCTGTGAGGAGCAGCTGAAGACTCCGTGTTTGTCTAGTTTGGAGAAAAGGAGGCTGAGAGGGAACGTCGTCACTCTCTGCAGCTTCCTGAGGAGGGGATGTGGAGATGGAGGTGCTGATCTTTTCGCCCTGGATCCAGTGATTCAGTGCATGGGAATGGTTCGAGGTAGATATTCTTTCCAGCATTTATAAAGGAATCTAGAACGACTGGCTGAACCATCAACCAACAGTAAAGTTGATAAGAAGTGTGTACTTGGCAAACATTTATATGACAGGAAAAGAAGAGAATTAAAGTAAGAATTAAGTAGAGAATTAAGGTTCTTTGCCTGGGCAACAGCTGAACAAGGACTTTAAAGAATTAAGAGCACAAAGAGTTGGACATAGAAATTCAGGTAGTTAGGTCCTTTGTGGATTATTTTTACAGTCTTTTGAAAGCCAAAGCCCCTTTTAATAACCTCTTAGGTACACTTCTTTTGATTTCAACAGGTTTTCCCATCTCATCACAGTCTTCATATCTCTATAATCATCTCTACTTCTCCTTCCATTTGTATAGCTCCGTCTTTCTTTTTTTTTAACCATATTCTCTTGTCGTTAAAAGACTGTTCTAAGATAAAATTATTTTTAAAATAAATAAACAAGGAAATAAATTAATAAGAATTAAACTTACCCTTAATATAGTACATAATATGAGTTTTAATTGTATTTGCCTAATTTTAAGTACAAAAGGATTAGTCATTGTAAGGATAAGAAAAAGTCTTTTAAGGAGCAGATTTTTCCATCTTAATGTAGATGTCTAAAACTGGTTAGCTGAATCACACTCAAAAACACCTATACTTCTTTATTTAGTATCAAGATAGCTTAAAGGCAAACTCTGATGATGATGACATGTCCAGTGAGCTATAAGCAAAAATCAAGAAATAGAATATGTCAAAGAAAACCTAAAACTTTTAACTTTTATTTTTGATCTATATTCATCTCAAAATAGCTTGGAGAATTATTAAGATATACAAGAAAATTGCATGCTGATAAAGCAGAAAGTCATTCAAACTGGATTTGAATTAAGACTTAACTGAGCTGAATTAAATAGTCTTCTTTTTTATAAGGTTAAAATAAATCTTTATAAGTGAGTAAGACTTTTATTCAATATTTTCATTATGGGTTTCTTCTATCAGACACAGTTTGTCTTATTGCCCTTATCTAAGAAATGCATTATTGTGCCTTGGTTCATTATCTACATACCAATTAATTCCTTTTTTGCTTCATTTATCCTTTTTCCTCTTGACTTCTGCCTCAGTAAATTATCTCATCTGTGGAGACCAGGTGAACAGACAGTGAAAAGGACTTATTCTTGTTAACTAATGAAATTGTAAGGCTAAGTTGCCTGAAATTCTATAAAGCATTGCAGATTGCACCTTCCCTTTTCAAGTAACCTTACCATTTTGTCTGCATAGCCAACCTCCACAGGATAAAATTCAAAGATCATTAGACTGTTTTGATGTTAAGTTTCAAATTGATAGAATAATGTGCTTCATCTATGCTACTGGCACCCAATCATATTTAGATTAAGCTGTTTCTAACTTATAAATCTTACATATGATCCTGCTTTTGATTACTTAATATATGATGACATGCTGTAATTATTCATTACTAAAACACATAATATGCCAATAATGTCTAAGATACATAGATTTCCCAAGTGTCTTGAGTTTATTAAAATTATTTTTAGATACAAGTGAATGTATCAACTAAGTTCATATAACATTTAACTAAATGGATTTGGGACTGAATATTTAAATGTTTTTTATGACTTTATAAAAGCCATCTAAATAAAGTGCTTTTAGTAAAAAATCAAAATCCTGTCAAAATTAGCCTTATTCTTATTATTTTTATACCACAAGTTAATGATCATAACAAAACAGCCAGACCTTTTTTTAATATTTAGGTTTATTTAATAGCATCAGATAGAAATAGACCAGATGGTCTGCTATCTTACTTTTCCACATAATATTTCTACCATTTTTTTCTCAGCAGTTCATCCAGATTTAATTCATCTGCTTTTTAAAATATTCCTGAAAGGATTATTTCAAAGAACTTAAGAAAAACCATTGAGTGGTCCTTAGTACTATCCTAAAGGGAATGGCTTGCTGCCTGTGGATAGCACAGTTCTCTCAGCTGACTTTTAACAGACCTTTGGCACTTAATCTAAATACAGTTAGAGATACTAGAGATAGTTAGGTGAAAGTAATTTAGAAGTTAATTAGATGTTAATTTATATACTCCACCACTAGCAAGGAAAGAAACAAACTAGTGAGATTTTTCAAATGGAGGAAGTAAAGCCATTAGTCTACAAGTAGAACCTGTAGACTAGCTAATTCATTGTTTTTCATCAACAGATTTATCTTGTTCAGTAATTGGATCAATCACCCCCATTTATTGACTTCCAGTTAAACAAGTACCCTCACACTTTATTGAGTCATAAACCATCAAAACAATGGAGGCCTACCTTGTTTTCTAGGAAGATGTTTCATTTTGGTCAAGATGAGAAGAGGACAAAATTATCTAGCTTTAAATGCAATTAGAAAAAAAGAAAAACAACACACAGATGAACAAAACCTTAGATGAGATTTGAAGTGGTTATTTATATTGAATTCTATATAGTTTCACTCAAAATCAGCTGGAAGCTGATTACATTTCTTCAGATTTCTGTCTTCTATATTTTTAGTTTTATTTACAAATTTTCTTCTGCTTCAAGTTAACATTTTTTGCAGAACACTATAAAGGTACAAGAGATTATTGGTGTTTCATTCCTAGAAAGAGTATTATTTGCATGTGCTAAATTGTAGACTGTTTATTAATATTAAATACGAAAGAAGCATCTAAAAATACTTATAGTTCAGCCTAAATGGCAGTTTAGGTAACCAGGGAAAATTAGGTGAGTCCTTTACAGCCTCCAGCTATGGGAGCTAGTTATATTATTGGTGTAACGTTTTCATAAATATTTTCTATAATAACACCTTCCAGATATAACAAGTAAAATAGTGAAAAGAAAATTTGTTCTTCGTTTACTAGAGAAAATAAATAGACATGTAAAGCATCATCCCCATAATACTTTCAATCTCATTCATTACAATACTATGTCAGCATATAATACTGGGCTCCCACACACAGTTGATTTGAAATAATGGTCCACCTAATTCTGTCCAACATAAACCTTCTGCAGTGTTCAAACATTATTTTCCAGTCTTAGACGATACCATTCTTTCTAATCTGACCACTTTTTAATCTCTTACAGCCTTCTAACAGGCCAGTTCTCTCTTCCTTCTATGACTCTCAAAACTTCAGTTGTTTTTATAAAAGCTAGTTAATTAAGCGGCATTAGTGCACTCAAAACATGTTGAAAATTATCTCTGTACTTGTTTAAGGCTTTAGTTTATCACAGAATGTGAAGTGCAAGTGGTCTCAAACCAGTGAATCTGATAGTACTTTTCCAGTCTAGCTACTTCACAGAAGACAAATGAAATTTTGTTCATGCTTTCAAGGGATCTACATGAGCATGCTTCTTGGTCAGCAAAGGGCATAAGTGTATGTGTTATTTCAGACTCCCCAGGTCATGTACAATATCTCAAGGCAGTGGAGAACTTTATTTTTTCCATTGCTGAATAACAATAAAACAAATATTAAAACTAGAATTGAAAATTTATCTCTGTGTCTCAAAACAAAAATTTGTATTTTTGATATATTCTGTCAGTGGGAAGGAAAGAAAATGACATTGGGATTATGAGCATGAAAAATACCAAATATCCAAGCTGTTGATTTTCACCTTTCTTTGCCACAAAAAAACCCATCTTCAGTAGTGCATTCTTGATTTGAGTTATATACATTGCCTCTTTCCAACACTGTTAATAGCAAATTAATAAAGGAAGAACTGAAAGTATTGCTGGAATAATTCATTCAAAATTATTTCCCATAAAGTCAAACATCAAAAAGGGAAGAAATTCAGCACATGCAAAAGTATTTTTCGGAGCATCACATTAAAGATGTGGGCAGAATTTCTGGATAGTTTAATTCTTTCACAGGCTTACCCATGAGCTTAGGTTAAACTCACTGGGAGAAGTGAAATGTTTATGATTGTCAGTCTAAATCTTTTTGCAGAATGGCTATAATATCAAATTCCAGTGAGAGATAATTTCCCAAACTCGATAATTACAAGGTGAGGTTGTATAACATATTAACCTCTGTCTGTCTATTAAAACAAGCACACATTTAAGCATTTACATATCTGTGAATACATAAGGACTTTTATTTCAAAATTTAGTTCAACCTCAGAATGAAAATTGTGTATAGTATTCCATTTGTACAACTGAATAGTGAAAAATGTAAGATGGAAATACAGAAATAGTGAAAAGGAGCATCAGTGTTCTCTAAGACAATAAGAAAGTCTGAAGACATTATTGATAATCTTCTTAAAGTTGGGATTGGTTTTGATAGATGTTGAAGTAATTCCCTAAAGCATTTTATAATCTGCCTAGATTGTCAAGAGTATGATATGGGACATTAAAAAAATGTAGGTTAGATGCATGTCATGATACTCACAGAGCCTGGGCCCACAGTAATTCAGACTGGACTATAGATCTAGCACAGGATGTTTCCTTTTGGGTCACCCATCAGATTTCCTAGAACACTAGGAGTAGGAAAAACTGATTTCTGCTCCATCTAAATCCAGGATGAAGTTAGAACATAGCTGTGACTTATGTCCAAATCCAAGAAGTGGGCAATGCTCTGAGGTTCTGTAGTTATATTCAGGTGTCTTGGAAACGAATTTCTGTGTTACCATCTATAAGCAGGGAATATTATACTATATAGCCAGCTTATAGCTTGCTGACAGAAAATCTAAACATACTAAGAATTCCCTCATTTCTCTTGAGTGCAGGGCTCCTGACTTTAGCTGTACACCAAGTATACATGTCCAATGCGATTTAAAATATGTAGTCTGCCTCTTAAAGGTGACATTTAAATGAGGATGGCTGACTTTTTAAGACACAGATAGCATCGATTGACTTTTGTGTATAAGTCTGAGGCTAAAGCACTCATCCAGAAAATGAGATAACTGGCTTCAGCTTTCATGCTGTTCTGAAGGGACTGAGATTCATGAAGCCCATTTTCTAGGAAATTGCATAAACTGTTCAGAGAGCTTTGAGGCAGCTGTCAGTGTTGCCAATATAAGATTTACAGGAATAGGATTAAAACAAGTGACAAAGGCTTAACCTTACAGTTTCACTGTTAGGACAGCAGTCATAAGCTTGGGATACTACTCTCATGACTGCTAATGTGTTGAACACTAGATGGTCATTGGAGAAAATCAGAAAGACCACTGAGAATACTGTAGCAGCAAAAAGTATCTTCCAAATTACATAGCCACAGTTTCAATTTTCTACATGCTGTTTGGTGGGTTTTTTTCTGGTGTTTATGTTTGTTTTGCTGGGTTATTTTTTTCTTCCCTGTGGAAATATTGCTGGTTTCCTAGTTGCACAGTGATCCATTTTCAAGATGAGAGAGATCATCCCTTTCCGATCCTTCCTTACCTTTGCCCTTCTTTCTTATTATTTGTTTTGTATCTTAGCAGTTATGTCAAGCTTCTGGGAAATGCTTTAGCTACCATCTCTTACTGAAAAGGTGGGTGACAGTATATCTCCCTTGTTTTTAAATAGAAATGGCTGCAGATGGTATTTAGGGATGAGCAAAATGAGGTGAAAGATGATAGGATTCAGGTATCTATCATGCTGCTTATGACCCAAGTCGTCTTTATAAGCAGCATGAAGAAACAGGCACTTCTACAGCATGATTTGTCTTATTCTGCAGATGATTTTTAAACTAGCCAGCAGCAGAAAGACTACATCAAGAGTGCTGTTTCTAGTTCGGGCTCCCCAGTACAAGAGAGACATGGGCATTCAGGGACAACTCCAGGGAAGGGCCCTGAGTATCATTAAAGTGTTGGACCATCTGAGAGAAGCTGGGAGAAACTAAGTGAGCTGGGGCTGTTCAGCCTGAAGAAGCTCAGGTGGGATCTTATCCATGTGTGTAAATAGCTGGGAGGAGGTACAGGGGAATGGGAGCAGATGAAGAAGACAGAGCCAGACTTTTCTCAGTAGTGCCCTGTGACAGGACAAGAGGCAATGGGCACAAACTGAAACACAATAAGTTCTGCTTGCATGCAAGAAAAAACTTTTACTGTGAAGGTGGTCAAACACAGGAACAGGTTTCCCAGAGGGGTTACTAAGTCTCTTTCCTTGGAGCTATTTAAAACCTGACTTGATAGGGTCCAGAGTGTCCTGCTTTAGCTGACGCTGTTTGAGCAGGAGGGTTGGACTGGATGGTTTCCAGAGGTGCCTTCCAACCTCAACCTTCTTGTGATTCTGTGATTTTCTGTGATTTGAAGTGTCTATTATTCTCTGCTGAATCTAAAATATCTTGAAGGTGACCAGTTCAGATGCAGATTTACACCACAGAGTCACATTGTATCATACATAATCACCTTTTTGGACAGTATTACTGCCCCCCTTTTGGGTCAATTAGTTTGGGTATTCTTAGCCAAACACAGAGACATGCAAATAAGTAGGATATACACAATTTACAAATACAAGGCAGTCATTCATTGGCTACCACACACAAAAGACAGCAAAAATTTTGTGAACTGTCAGGCTGAGCACTGGTGTGCTCACCACCCCAGTGAGGTGTGTTTGCTGGCCAGCAGGTGACAACTAGGAGGGAATGGGGTGACCCTCATGGCTCCATCCTGTAGGTCCTTGGCATTGCCTAGCTAACATTTTCCCCAGCTTTATCAACACCATGGATGCTCATAGCCCAGCCTGACCCAGTGATCCTTGACCAGTCCTGGATAGGACTGACCCTGCTGCCTGGCCTTCCCAGCTTTGGTCTTTTAGGCTTTTATACCTTTCCTTCTGACATTTTTCCTCCTGACATTTTTCCTCATGAATACCTGAATACAAGAGTCTTGTGTCACCAGTCCCATCACCACCTGTTTCTGTGACTTCATCATCTCTATGAACACTGTCTACCTCTCTTTCAGCAGCCCAAGCCCCAGTTATGCACCAGAACTGAATGAGACCTGGGCCCTGTGGCCCTGATGCACAGGCAGCTAAACCCTGGCACAGGAGAGCTTACAGTAGGGCCTATATAGAAAAAAAAGGCTTATGACTGGGTCTAAGATTTTGACCTAATTCCTTTGATAGAGTCCAGGAACCTCTCTGCATCCTCTGAATCACAGTGGTGATTCAGCAAGAAAAAGGTATCTGCATGCCCAGACTGGGATTCTGCTGAGAAATCCTGGCTATCTTTACCTGAGACATTGAGGGCCAAAATATAGGCTCTGACTGAAATTTGGGTTAAGAGCTACAGCAAGGAGGCATTTATTCTTAACTGCTGAGACGTGAACATCTAATGTCTGCTTGGGTCTTGTCAGACTTGTCAGTCTCACCAGAAGAATCTAAACCAGGACATCAGCAAAAGTTAGGTGCTGAAATCCAGAACTATGTTGTATATAACTCTGCCTAGCGACCATCTGATCTTTCCACAGCTGACCTAAATTTTATTCTGAAAGTTCCCTCAGCAATCTTTGTGTGTGAGGTACTAAACTTTGTCCAGTTAAATGGTCAGCTCCTTTCACTTCTCCATCCGTAAAGAAAGGTGACACTGCCTCCTAATGATCTCTGAGTAATATGTACTCTTTACATACTGAGGTTCAGCTATCTCTGAAAAAGCAGTTATTTGTTTAGAACACAGTGGTTACAGTTATTGTCCCTCTTCAGCACATCACTGATTTGTTGCACTGTTACACAGCACCAATTCTCTGTCAGTTCGTTACACTACAGCAATGTATTTTATGTGGTTCAAAGGAATACAATTTATATGGAAAGCTAAGAATAATTTTTAGTCGAACTAAAATCTTAACAGTCTAATTGTGTTATCATTAGTCCAGTTACAATTACAATGAAGTTTATAGTTCAAATTTCATACAGTTAATATGATACATACACCAACCTTGAAGTAGTGGCTCCTGCCCTTTAGGCGCTGAGATCACTGGCCAGGGAATCATCAGCATCCCTAGTACTTTGCTGGCAGGAACACTGTGGCAGGGAGAGCTGATTTCTTCCTTTTTATTCTAGGATGTGCTTAGGGTTACTTTCATGCATTTGCCACAATTCCACATTACACCCAATCTCACTGGATATGATTTGGCTTACAGTAGCTCAGGTATTCTTTCTTTTCTTTGTTAGCCCTAAAACTGTTTTTACATATCTCTCAAGACTGAATTCCTTCAAGGACCAGTATCCAAACAATGATGAAATTCGTATATCCTTGGAGCCCCCAGTACAGTCCTGTGCTCATATTTTCACAGTTTCTGCTATCATGCTGCACTACTCTGTTGTAATTTATTCTAAGGTTCTAGATAGTTCATGCCACTCTGAATAATTGATTGTTACTCTAACTGTTAGTTACAAATACAAATATACGTGTGTGTGTGTATATAAAAGATTGTTACACCACTCAACTGTATAAAGCTAAGCAAAAATTAAAACAAATGGGTAAGTCATCTGGTTGTTTAAATAACTGTTGTTACAGTTAAAGAAGCCTAATGAAGCTCCTGGCAGGTCAAGCTCAGATAAAGCCTGTAAATCTTGAGGCCTCTGTGGTTACCTTAGCACACAGTCTATTACCAGCAATAGCAACACCGTATTTCCCAGGCTACAGGGCTATACACAGTACAGTTACTTAGAAGGAACAGGTATATGGCCTTACTAATTTTACCCTAAGTGGACCAAAATGCTCCAACATGCCTTCTTGGAACATCTCATGGATCCCTTTCATCCTTGATTTCTTTTGATTAAGGCTAACTGTAATGCCTTTATTTGAGGCTGCTGGAAAAAGTTACTGCATGGCTCTTTAGTTGTCCTATATTCAGAAGATGATGATGGTGACCTTGTGGACCCTAGAATTGAAAAATATCGTGAATCCACCAATACAGTTATAATGCCTTTATTATCTAAATTTGAATAGTTACCTAATAATGAGTGCTGGTTTAGTACTTTTAGCTCAGAAAAGGTTTAGTAGAACTTTAAAAGACTCAGAGAAAGGACATAAGCCATTCTACATAAGGAGTGACTAAGTAAGCTAGTCTGATAAGGAGGAAAAATAGGGGAAAAATATTTGAGATCTATAAAAATCATTATCATCATAAAATTTAATTTTTTGTTGTCATTTAAAATGTAAGAAGAATTATGAAACAGCAGCTGAAAGAAGTAGGAAGCAGATTAGAAAACAGAAAAAATAAAACAATTTGTCAAGTAACATGTAAAGAAATGTCCTGGAGCTCTTTGTCATGTTGTGGCTGTTGAGGTTTAGTCAGGGTGAAACTGGGACACACCATAGAAGAGAAATACACTGAGGGCTCTAAAATACATTAAATAAAACACAACTCAGGTCTGCTATTGAAGTCTGTTGTCTTCCCTAGGCACCAATTTTTGGAACAATTGGAGTCAGGATACCAAATGAGGTTGGCTTTTCCTCTGACCAAGGAAGACAGACTTTTTATGTAGGTTTTTGGTTGTTTTTTTTTCCCAGTGTTTCTAGTAGCTTGCTCTAGGCTGTGTCCTGCTCATCATAAGAGTTGTTATGAGACAGAAGCACCTAGGCAACACATTCTTAGTTTTGGGGTTTTGTCTGAAAGTCAGATGTCTGCAAGCATTGTTACATCAAAGCTGTATTTACATAAAACTTCAAAAGACCATCAGAATAATGGATATTTTCTGGCCAACTGTGAGTATACTAATAAAATAACTATTTATTTTTTCATTCATTTCAACTAGACATCCAAATTATTTCAATTTCACACCAAAAAGGAGGGGAGAAGTTATAAAGGAAGCATGAAATATGGTGGGAAAAAATGGCAAATATATGTGCACTGACATAGTGAAAAAAGTTTCAACAGATTTCAATAACTACCTCATGAAAGTGTTTACTATAACTGTGTTCTAGAGGTTAGCTGTAAAAATATTGCTATTTAACTTTCAGGTGCTCAGCTGCATATTATTCATTCATTTCATATACGGAGCTCTTAGCAGTGATACCTGTGGGCATTTTACACACAGCATAAAGCTGCATATGATATAGAGATTCACATTGTGCATAAAACATCTATCATACATAGCAGAAAAAAAACAGGTGTCCCAGGTTTGCACAGATAAAAAGCATAATGTGCTTATTTGTATGCCAAGATCCACACAGACTCTTCCCAAGCTGACAGTTACTTCCTTATAGTCCTGATGGGGATCCAGACCTAGGAGGTGACTAAACAGACACATCTGTGATGAAAACCTTTTAGTGTTAAAAATTTCCAGTAAGAACATCTCTGAAGTAAAGAAGTCTCTCCTCGTGCCTGAGGGAAGCCTGTCAATTTAGATTGCATTTTTATTTTCCTTCCCCCACCCCTCCCACTTCTTTCTCTTTTTCTCCATCCCTTCTTTCCTCCCACCCTCTCTGTCTTCTGACCAAAAAGTTTCCTTGGGTTTGTTTGGTTTTTTTGTGTGTTTTGGTTGTTGTTTTTTGTTTGTTTGTTTGTTTGTTTTGGTTTGTTTTGGTTTGTTTGGTTTTTTTTTATAAATATGGGTAAGAAGCTCTTAGAGAAGAAAACAAAAATTTACTTTCATGAAGGATACTACTTTCTTGGTTTGTTTGTTGTTTGGTTTCCCCCCCCTCCATAAACAACATTAAAATATTGTTAAAGGAAACAGTCAAATAAGTACTGTTATAGGAAGAGGGATTTTCATTTTTTAGAAATACTTATTTTATCAGTCACATTATAGAAGAGTCTAAGTCTATGTGAACACTGTTATGGTATTATTTTGCTAAAAGTGTTTATAGAACTGAGGAAAGAACTTTATAATTTATTTTGATAGTATTGATATAAAAATATGGAGTAAATTGAGATATCAAGCTTGACCTTGTAATACAAAGGTCTATCATTCAGAACAGATATCTGTGATATTTGCGTATGATTTTCCATTATTTCATTTCCTGATTTATACCTCTTCAAAGGCAGAAGGGTATTTTTGTCTCATTTTACTCTATTGGAAAACTGAAAAAGAGCGTACAATGGACAAACAGTATTTCTAGCCCTCTATGCTTTTGAAGATATTCTGGGAAATACATAAGTGACTTTTGCACTTTTTTTCCCCCCATTCAATTACAATATCGGTTTTCTACATATGTACTTCACTATAATGCATTACAGAAACGGGCATGTCTTAACTATTCTGTTCTGATGCTATATTACCTTTTTGCTTTTTTTCTGTTATTTGAAGAATGGTGAATCTTCACACATCTAATAACACCTAAAAGGTAAATGAGCAATTGCAAGTTTAATAGCTGCTAAGTGCAAACTTATACAAAACGCAATTACTAGAGTTCAAAGTCTGCTCTTCTTGCTTCCAGTGAATCATAAGTTATTCATGGTCTCTGTTGTGAAATGTTGTTATTTATGCTAGTCATGTTGAGAAGGTAATGCGCTTTTGTTCATCAAATTTTCAACTAGCTTTTTGGTCTCTCTTTGAGCTAGTCCTTTGAAGTCAAAGGAACATTTCTATTAAACTTAATTGTCATTGGATCAGGGTTTCTGTGAGGAAAACTCAGGTAGAATAGTCCAAAGACAATTATACAGGCATTGAGGGTTTTTTTATTAGTGTCTAATAAACTCATACAATAGAAAAGATTAGCTAAATGCACATGATCATTTCTTCCATGGAAATAATTCTCTAGTGTTAGAGTAAATAATCATCTTAATTACGTGTTGATCACTGGGTGTATTCTGTCTTCATTACTTTCAGATTTCAAAGTTTATTTGTATAAAGCAAAATGAGAATCAATCTTTAATACCCTAAGTTAAATTCTGTTAATTTACTAATCAAATAGCCAGATAAATGTACAAAGCACCTTGATCTTCCCATGCAAATTAAAGCATTAATCTAGGTTCCTTGAGATAAAAGTGTTGCCACATTTCTCTCGCTGCAGAGGCATCAGAACAACAGAAGGTGATTCACATTTTGTGTAGGCTAGATGTACATTATTCTTTTCATTACGGAGAGATCCCAGGACACCTAAACTTCTGACTTAGGTTCCCGAAATGAGTGATTGACTTACATGGCCTGAATGAATCTTTGAGGGTTAGTTTCAGAACTGGGACTGAAATGAGCAAAAGACTCAAAACAATGATTACTGAACTTACTGAAATGAGTCAAGGCTGAAACATCTGCTAACAATGATCTACAACAGTGGTGCCTGGAGAAGAGGGACAGATGTGAGAAAGGGTGTATGGAAGGTATCAGGAAAGCCCAAATGGTAGGGAATCCATCGGTGGAGACATACGTGGCATTTTAGAGGGAATAAATAAGTCTTCTGGAAGGGACACCAGAGGAGAACATGATGGAAATACTGGCAGAAATTGAAAGAATAGGGAGTTGATATAATTTAGTATGATAAGTGGTCCCACCAATACACTTATGACAAGGTTAACAGTTAAAAGTCAACAGGAAGTGAGGAAGAACTATGCAGTATCTGCTTTATGACTCCTTTAACATGTCTTCCAAAAAGTTTTGGAAGAAAAAGAAAAGAGAGTAGCTGACTACTAGCCTATAGCATCTACGACAAGATGTATATCTGCTTATATTTAGCAAATACTATTTTATATTAAAATATTAATTTTAGCTGTTTGTTATGAAGAACCAACACACAGCCAACCATCACAAGATTGATACACAGTTGCTTAAAAATATAAGCTTATCTAGTCAATAAAATAAATATATAAATATGCAGTTAATTAGACCCTTAATATCACCAGAATTTTCTGTGGAGGAATATTTTCCAACTAAGATGGCTAACTAAGGTAATTTTTGCTCTTTATTGCCTTCCATAAGAAGCACAGAAAAACCCAAAATCCATTACAGTCTTTGCATACTCTTAAAAATTTTTGTTGTTTGTTCTTCTTCATGTTTTTGTTTTTATTAGCCACCACTGTAGCCTCCCCACTACCAATATCTTGCCACGCAAACCCAATATAACTTATCTACAGATATTATTTTTTTTTCTTGCAAAATTCTGCAGTTGGAACGTATGCAATAGACCAAATGTTGGGGTTTTTTTTTTTCTGTAGTTTTGGCCACATGCACTTACCTTACGCATTTTTAACAACTCATTTTCACATAGGGATGGAACAAAGCAAGCAACTATTCCTCTGTGCTTCTCCAGACTTTTCTAAGTTCTATATAAATTATTACTTGAAGGATTTTATCATTCTTTCTGTTTAGTCCATAAGCAATTCCTTCCTGGCAATCTGTCTTAAATTTACATTTGTTTTACATCAATCATATTTTACTATGATTGTCACTTTTAATTTTTAAATTCCTTGTATGACCTTTTTGTATCCTCCCAGAATCACATACCTTGATCAAGCAATTTAACACTTATAACTGTAAAAGTGCAATTACAAAATATTTGTATTGTTAAGGATACCTTTAACCTGATATTCTGCTTCTGCCTACAGCAAATCTTCAGTTGCATGATATTTTATCATAATACCCATTTGTTCTCTAGGAATTCTCATTAATCTTTCATTAAATTTGTTATTACATCAACACAAACTATTTAACTTCTAACTGCAGCAATTTAATTTGTTAAAATAACTGTATTGATAACACTATCAGTGTTCAAAAATTATTATCATCTCAGGTAAAATCACCAAATCAGAGCTGAATGAACTGTAGACTTCTTTGTTATGTGTTTACAATCAAACCATCTTCCTGTCATCTCATTAGTCTGCTCATTAGTATCAGTTAGGGTAACTGAATTTTGTTTCTTACTGTTTCTCTCTCTTTACACATGCTTTAGAATGAAAAAGACTTAAGAAAGACATCTTTAAATTTTTTTAAATTGTCCTATTCATGGTTTGATTTACATTTTCAAGAGCAGATTTTCCCTAAAATTCCATTTCTTCTTGATTTCACAACTCTAATGAAAATTTCTCATTGCTTTGGAATTCATAGAATCTTAGAATATTTAAGGTTGAAAATGACTCTTAAGATCACTGACTCCAACTGTTAACCTAGCACTGCCAAGTCTACCACTAAACCATGTGCCTAAGCATGACATTTGTAGGTCTTTTCAATAGCTCCAGGGATGGTGACTCACTTCCCTGGGCAGCCTGTTCCAATGCTTGACAACCCTTTCAGTGAAGAAATTTTTCCTAATATCCAATCTAAAACCTAAAAAAGAAGTAATTTCCTCTGGTCCTATCACTTGTTGGGAGAAGGGAGCAACACCTACCTCAGTACAACATTTCAGGTAGTTGTAGAGAGTGATAATGTCTCCCCTCAGCCTCTCTTCTCCAGGCTAAACAATCCCAGTTCCCTCAGCTGCTCCTCGTAAGGAGGAATTCTTCCTCCTTTTGAGGAAAATTGTGCCACACCAACCATTTATGGAAGTGTAAGTATGCATAACTTCAATAATATTGCTTCCTTTTCATTTTCTCTACCCATTCCTTGCCCTCCCTTTCCTTCACCTCCCTTCCTTTTCTCATCTATGGTAAAATACATGAACAATCTAATTAAATTTCAAGTATTATCTATAGCTTCTTCTGTTATCTTCAGCCTCATTAAATGTGAGAATAATATATTCAAAACTATTTGGTCTAGAAGGTCTTGGCCTCACTTTTGTGCGTGCTCAGATGTACTATTATAATTTAAGGGGGAGGGGGAAGGGAAAAGGAGAAATAGGGTGTGAGGTGGGGGAGAACGGGGAGGAGGGGAGAGAGAAAGAGCGAGAGAAAGAGAAGGAAAGGCAGAGGGAAGCAACCAGAACTGCATAGACTATTCTACCAGTACTCTGTAGTTACTTTTTTTTCCCTTCAAATTTCATTTTCCTTACATACATACATATGTATGTTCTGAACACACTATAAAATCAGAATCTTAAGAGGAATTCTGAAGATCCTAAACAAAGAAAGATGAGTAATGAGCGTTCTCATGGGCAGTTTAACAAATCACAACCTTTTTGTGCCATATCAAAAAACATAATTTTAGCCCTCCTGGGATATGTTTATGCTTGAAATGTTAAGCACCCAGGTTGTACCAAATGACTATGCTGACTGAATGGAGTTGTCCTCTGTGGGTCTCCTGAATTTGTTTTACTTTTTCCAGTAGCACATGAACCTCTAAGGGACTTCATTGAATAGCTGCCCTGTCTTCACTTGTAACTCAGCTAGAGAGATTAAAGCTGACTGCTACATCTGCATATGCTGCTCCAAACGTGCCTCCACACTGCAGCGAGAAAATCCCTGGTGTAAGAATCTGCTTCTAAAAGCATATATCACCCCCCTCATCTCTTGTATTTGGATGATCTATTAAGTATTTGAAGCATCATATGTTCTATAAATGGTACATGCCAATGCTAGTAGCACACAGGATTTTAAAAGATGAAAGCAAAAATAGTGAGCAAAGAGCAGAGTGATGAAGAATGATA
Source organism: Phalacrocorax carbo (assembly GCF_963921805.1). Lineage (NCBI taxonomy): Eukaryota > Metazoa > Chordata > Aves > Suliformes > Phalacrocoracidae > Phalacrocorax > Phalacrocorax carbo. Next base: position 164,290,088 of record NC_087513.1, read on the forward strand.
ATGCACATTAATGACCACATTTCTATGCTAACGAAAGCTTCCTCTGAGCTAACTTGTTATGCAGATATTTCTCTTTTGGCTGACAGAGTACATCTGTTTTTGTTAGTCGCCTTGTTGTGCACAGCATACTTTACAAACCAAGCAATTAGAAAGGAGAATTTTGTCTTGGTGTGCTGATGCTGTGATGAGTTGCTATTGGAATAAGATATTTTGCAATCAATAGTTTATTCTAAAATTATATCCAAGAAAAACAAACACATATTACCTCTCTTAATGTAATTAGTATGAGACTTGTATCTTTTCAACAGGGAAAACAAAGACACCCCCCCACACACGCACATTCTAATCACAAATTAAGCTGAGAAAAATTTAAGTATGCAAAATTAGGTCACTCTTGATACTAAAGTTATTTTTATTGACTCTGTTATCTGTAAACCCGTTTTTGTTTAGGGGTGTTGTAGTGACTGTGTCAAAGAATTATTGTTTTCATTTCTGCTTATTAGAGAGAGTATAAACTTTTAATTCAGAAACTGATCTCACTTCATTTACTCCTGCCTTTATCACAACAGTTATGTTCCTATAATTTAGTCTGTTTGGGGCTACTCTGCACCACCATTTGAAAACTGAAGATAGTCTAGAAATCAGCATCCTATTTATACAGCAATCAAGTAACACTCCATTTTATGAGCTGTCCTGCTAGTAGTTGTCCTACTGGTGGGGCTGGTAAGATTTTGATTTGAAAGAAAATTCTTATTCCTGACTTCTTAAAGTCTCAAATAGTTCATATTTGACTCACTTAACTCTACTTTTTACATTTTTGGTAAAGGGTTGTGTAAACTAAGGGGAAAAAAAGTCAAGTTTTTAATAATTTCTATTGTACTATCTCTTTTGAAAAAAAGTGATCAGATAACAAAGTGCCTATTTCAACAGTTGTGGTCTTGATCCTACTGTACTGCAAGATATGAGATATGATAACAGTCTGACTGCAAGATGAAATCTTTTAGTCATGGAAAGAAGTGGAAATAGTTTTTAGAGATAGATTTAATTTGTATTTACTGAAATAATTTGTATATATCAAAACTGTTATGGTCATTAGAAGAAATTTCTTCACAACGTGCTTCCTTTTCATTGTGAGAGAGATATACAAGTGAGGTAAACCTGCCTGCCAGCTTGTATTGGTTGACTGTAGTGTCTAGAAACCTAGCCAAGACAGAAGGGTTATTAGCGGTTAGATGATATATCATTCTAGGTAGTTAACAACATGTAACATTTCACTAATATCAAAATAGCTGATGTACAGAATAAGAAATATTCAAGGTAATAATTACTCATGAAATGTATACAGTTGTCAAAATTGTAACTGTTCCTGGACACTATATGAGAAATATTGTATTTATCAATCTAAATATTTGGTTAAAAAGTGAAGGTTCACCTCTCAGACTGTATATAAAACTGGTTAGGATGGAATAAGGCAATATAAGAAATAATAGAAGAAAAGTAACACTCTTTGTTAACATAGTTCAGATTTATTACTGCTGTCTACTATGCTAATTTGCCACATCTGCTGACGTATGTACCATTAAATTTGTTATCAAAGTGGAGTAGCTCAAGGCAGGCAGCCAATCTGCAAACTCATCTAATAGTGAAATGTACTTCATAAATACAAAGGACAATAGTGTTTCTCCAACATCCTACAAATACTTCATAAATAATTGTCAAAGGTATAAACCTGCTTAAGCAAGTTGTCTACTTTTCTGACATAAAAGATAACTTTTTTTCAGATTACCCTAAGTGTATACATAAATTTGCATTTGGATTTGAGTATAAGATGTTGTCTCTTACCTACTTAGAGACACGCATACGCATACATAGAACAATCATTATTCAATTGAAGTAGCCAGGTTTTTTTCTTTGCAAATGATATTTTGATATTATAAATCTGCTTCAGTGCAAACACGTATTCTAAAGCTGAATTATGTTTTAAAGGACAAATGGACAAGTGAAAAAAAAATACTTGAGAAGATTATTGAGGTGTTAGATTACTGGAATATGCACACTGGGCAAATGTTATCATCATCAGGTTATTGGAAATCTTCCAATGGATTTCATTGTGATTTATTGGACAGACTGAAGACAGTTGTATAGGAAATGCATTCTACAGTATCTTTCCAATTTATTTGTCCTCATTGACTAAAACAGCTACACAGTACCTTATAGTGCTACTGGTGTGTAAATACCTGTAGTAGATCATATGAATTTTAGTGTATGAGTCTCTGTGTTTTTCCTATAAGTATTTGAGAGGAACCCATCTGCTAACCTGACAGGCAGTCATGAGAGGTTTGCTGTTGTCTGGGAGCTAAGATCCGAGACATCACTGAGAGGGTGCCACAACTTGTCAAAAGCACTGATTACTATCCTCTGCTACTCTTCCATGTGGCACAAATGACGCTGCAAGCCAGAGTCTGGGCAGAACTAAGCAAGACTATAAAGCTCTGGGAAAGCAAGTGAAGAGTATTGGTGCCCAAGTTTTCTCCTCCATACTACCTGTTGGAGAAAAACGGGCAACTAGAAATAGGTAAATAATACAAATCAACTCCTGGTTACATGGCTGGTGTCAATGTGAGGGTTTTGACTTTTATGACAACAGGACATTCTTCAACAACCATAGGCTGCTAGGGAGGGATGGACTCCACCTGTCTGGAAAGGAAAAGGGAATCTTTGGCAGCAGGCTGGCCAACTTGGTGAGGAGGGCTTTAAACTGAGGAAGTTGGGGGGAGGGGGACAAACTGGCAATGCTAATGCCACCACACACAGTGGGGGAATAAGACAGGATAACCTGAGCAGTGATAAAGGTTCCGTGGTGGCCTCATGTGATGGTAACCATGAGACCAACCACCTCAAGGGTTTGATTAGCAGTAGTGGGTCCTCATGCACCCTTCCGGGGAAACCTGTATGCTTAATTACCTTTCTGAAATGCCTGTACACCAACACACGCAGCATGGGGAATAAACAGGAGGAACTAGAGGTCTGTGTGCGGTCGCAGGGCCATGATCTCACTGCAGTCACAGAGACATGGTGGGACAGCTCACATGACTGGAATGTGGTCATGGATGGTTACAGGCTTTTCCAGAAAGACAGACCAGCAAGGCGAGGTGGGGGAGTTGCTCTTTATGTGAGGGAACAACTGGAATGTACCAAGCTCTGCCTTGGAGTGGAAGGAGAACTATCTGAGAACTTGTGGGTAAAAATTAAGGGACAGCCAAATATGGGCGACACAGTTGTGGGTGTTTGCTACAGGCTACCTGATCAAAAAGAGGTAGTTGATGAGGCCTTCTACAGACGTCTGGAAGTAGCCTCGCGATTGCAGGCCCTGGTCCTCATGGGGGACTTCAACCACCCTGATATTTGCTGGAAAAGCAACATGGTGAGCCATGCACAATCCAAAGATTTCTGTAGAGCATTGAGGACAACTTTTTGATGCAAGTGGTGGAGGAGCCAATGAGGCGAGATGTGCTGCTCAACCTTATCCTAACAAGAAAGGGCTGGTTGAGGATGTGAGAGTTGGGGGTTGCCTTCGCTGCAGTGACCATGAGATGGTCGAGTTTAGGATACTGTGTGGTAGAAGCAGGGCTATGAGTCGGGTTTATACCTTGGACTTCAAAAGGGCCAATTTTGGCCTCTTCAAAGACCCAATAGGAGGAGTCCCATGCGCTAGCGCTCTAGAAGGCAGGGGCGTCCAAGAGAGCTGAACAGTATTCAAGGACCACTTCCTCCAAGCTCAAGATCGGTTCATTCCTAGGAGGAAGAAGTCAGGCAGAGGAGCCAGGAGACCTGCATGGATGAGCAAAGAGCTTCTAGAGAAACTCCAATGGGAGAAGGAGTTTCACAGTATGTGGAAAAAGGGACTGGCCGCTTGGGAGGAACACAGGAATGTTGTTCAGGGTGTGCAGAGATGCAACAAGGAAGGCCAAGGCCCACTTGGAATTAAATCTGGCAAGGCACGACAAAGATAACAAGAAGGGCTTCTTTAAATAAATCAGCAGTAGAAGGAAGACTGGGGATACATTGGGCCCACTCCTGAACGAGGAAGGGGCCCTGGTGACGCAGGATGCAGAGAAGGCAGAGTTACTGAATGCCTTCTTTGCCTCGGTCTTTACTGCTAAGGCTGGCCCTCAGGCACCTCAGCCCCCAGGGAAGAGAGGACAAATTGGGACAAAGGAAGTCTTACCATCAGTTGAGAAGGATTGGGTCAGAGAACACCTAGGCAAACGGGATCCTCACAAATCCATGGGCCCTGATGGGATGCACCCGCAAGTGCTGAGGGAACTGGCGGATGTTCTTGCTGAGCCACTCTCCACCATCTTTGAAAGGTTGTGGACGACAGAAGAGGCGCCCGAAGACTGGTGGAAAGCAAATGTCACTCCAAACTTCAAAAAAGGGCAAGAAGGAGGACCTGGGGAACTATAGGCCAGTCAGCCTCACCGCTGTCCCTGGTGATGGAGCAGTTCATCCTGGAGGTCATCTCCAGGCACGCAGAGGACAAGGTGGTTATCAGAAATACTCAACATGGACTCACCAAGGGAATGCATCACCAACCCAACAGCCTTCTGTGATGGTGTGACTGGCTGGGTCGATGAGGGGAGAGCAGTGGATCTTGTTTAGCTTGACTTCAGTAAAGCATTTGACACCGTCTCCCATAGCATCCTCACAGGCAAGCTAAGGAAGTGTTGGTTGGATGAGTGGACAGTGAGGTGGACAGAGAACTGGCTCAACAACAGAATTCAGAGGGTCTTGATCAATGGAGCAGAGTCTGGATGGAGGCCTGTCACTAGCAGTGTTCCCCAGGGGTCTGTACTGGGTCCATTCCTGTTCAATATATTCATCAATGACCTGGACGAAGGAATAGAGTGTAACCTCAGCAAGTTTGCTGATGATACAAAGCTGGGAGGAGCGGCTGATACACCAGAAGGCTGTGCTGCCATCCAGCAAGACCTGGACAGGCTGGAGAGGTGGTCCAAGGACAACCTCATGAAATCCAACAAGAGCAAGTGCAAGATCCTGCACCTGGGGAGGAACAACCCCACGCACCGGTACAGGCTGGGGGCTGACCTACTGGAAAGCAGCTCTGTTGAGAAGGACCTGTGAGTGCTGGTGGGCAGCAGGGTGACCATGTTCCAGTACTGTGCCCTTGTGGCCAAGAAGGCCAATGGTGTCCTGGGGTTCATTAAAAGGATTGTGGCCAGCAGATCAAGGGAGGTTATCCTCCCCCTCTACTCTGCCCTAGTGAGGCCACAGCTGGAGTGCTGTGTTTGGTTTTGGACCCCCCAGTTTAAGAAGGACAGGGAACTGCTTGAGCAAATCTAGCGGAGAGCTACCAAGATGATCAAGGGAGAGGAGCGTCTCCTTTATGAGGAAAGGCTGAGACACTTGGGTTTGTTCAGCCTGGAGAAGCGAAGACTGAGGAGGAATCATATCAATACCTATAAATATCTGAAGGGTGGGTGTCAGGAAGATGGGACTAGGCTTTTTTCAATAGTGCCGAATGACAGGACAAGGGTCAATGGGCACAAGTCGGAACATAGGAAGTTCCATTTAAATATGAGGAAAAACTTCTTTGCTGTGAGGGTGACAGAGCAGTGGCACAGGCTGCCCAGGGAGGTTGTGGAGTCTCCTTCCTTGGAGACATTTAAAACCCACTTGGATGAGTTCCTGTGTCCCCTGCTCTAGGTGTCCTTGGGCACCTAGATGATCTCCAGAGGTCCCTTCCAATCCCTACTGTTGAAATTACTTAAAATATGAATTATTTGGCCACTTTTAGTCAAGCTGGACACAGGGTATGAGGGCTCAACAGTCATAATTATAATTATTACATTGATATTATTATTAGTGCCATCCAGACGGACCTGGACAAGCTGAAGAAATGGGCCCATGTCAAACTCATGAAGTTTAACAAGACCAAGTGCAAGGCCCTGAACCTGGGACAGTGCAATGCCACGTATCAATACAGGCTGGGGCATGAAGGGATTGAGGGTAACCCTTTGGAGAAGGACTTTTGTGTACTGGTGGATGAAAAGCTGGACATTAGCTGACAGTGTGCACTTGCAGCTCAGAAGGCCAACTGTATCGTGGGCTGCATCAAAAGCAGCGTGGCCAGCAGGTCTAGAGAGGTGATTCTGCCCCTGTAGTCTGCTCTGGTGAGGCCACACCTGCAGTACTGTGTCCAGCTCTGGAGCCCTCAGCATGAGAAGGACATGAAACTGTTGGAGTGGGTCCAGAGGCAGGCTACAAAAATGATCTAAGGGCTGCAACAGCTCTCCTATGAGGACAGGCTGAGAGAGTTGGGCTTGTTTAGCCTGGAGAAGGCTCCGAGGAGACCTTGTTTCGGCCTTTCAATACTTAAAGGGGGCTTATAAGAAAGATGGGGACAGACTTTTTAGTGGGGCCTGTTATGACAGGGCAAGAGGTGATGATTTTAAACTAAAAGAGTGTCCACTGACACTAAATAAAAGAAGAAATTTTTTTATGATGAGGATGGTTAAACACTGGCACGGGTTGCCCAGAAAGGTGGTAGATGCCCCGTCCCTGGAAACGTTCAAAGTGAGGTTGGACAGGGCTCTGAGCAACCTGATCTAGTTGAAGAGTCCCTTTTCAGGGGGGTTGAATGAGATGACCTTTAAAGGTCCCTTCCAACACAAACCATTCTACGATTCTCTGATTCTGTGATGAAAAGTAGCATTTAGGGTACAAGAGAGAGCAACTAAAGTACCAAGCTGTGGGCAACAAGACTTACATGATGAATATTTATGTATCTTCTGTAGCAATTAATTTTGAATCTTTTACAGATTTCAAATACATCTATAAGTATATATATGTATACAGTTAGTTAGGAGAATGAGATCTCAGTGATAATTATATTCTTTTGCAAAGCTTGAAAAATGGAGGGTAGGTAGATTTTTGAATCAGGCTTCAGACATACACGTCTCTCCTTCATCTCTTTTGATTACCATTGCTGATTTCTTCAATGGCCTGAACATTATAGTTGAAATACATTGAAGAAAGATGATATAGGTAAGAGCAAACACCAGGCAATAACAGATAGTCAATTGTTCTAGTAATCATGGTCTTTAGGAAAACTGACCTCAACTTCTCAATTTCTGATAAACTTTTATTACTTAAAAGTATTAATCTCTGGTCCAGTAATGCCACTAGGGACAAATAAAGAAACCAAATATACTAACACTGAAAAGAAAAAAAGAAAGTTTTATTGAGAGTATAGAAAAAACAAAATTTACCTTCATCATTATTTTACATGTTCAGTATTCTAAAATAAATACAGGAGGTAACATTTAAACCCCTAAATACCTGAACTAATTACATTGATGTGAGATATTTCTTACTGGATCAAGCCCCAGTGTTAGAATATGTTGATAAATCAAATCTTGGTTGGTTTTTTTTCACAATAAATTAAGAGAAAATACAAGTACAGGGTGGTTTTTTTGTTATATAATTAGCTATATTATCTTATGCTTTTACAGTTATGAAAAATGGAAAGCTTTTGATAATATTTATGTTTTACAGAGTAATAATGCAATGAATTGACTAATACATGGGAAGACTGAAATAATAGTGTCTAAACGTTTTTTTTCTTCTCTCATTTTTCCACATTAGACATGATATCTAACCTGTTTGTGCTTAAGACTCCACAGCTTTAAGTATGGAGATCCATGGTTCAAAGCACTAAGCATTACAGCAGTCTTACTTTGGTTGTTGACTGATTATGTGCTTGTAAGTCTACTGCCTTGAACCAGCTTCCCCATGGCAAAAGGTTGCAATCATATCTGTCACATAAAGAAAAAAAATGTTTAATATCCTCTGTTAAATTGAAGGGGAGATAGAAATTGTTAATGTTATGTCCGGTAATGAGGAACTAAAAGTAGTGAAAAAGTAAGGGAGAATGAGAGGGCAGTGGGAAACACTTTTGGGATGGCTGGATGCAGACAAACATATAAATAAAGATTACTGATACATAGGTTGCTGATGCTTATTGCTGTATTAATAATACTAGTAAGAAAGAGATATTGACAGCTAAAAACATCAGTAGAAAACAGACATTTAAACATAAGTGAAATATCTAAGATTAGTAACTTTGTCATGGAAGACATATTAACTACCTCTCCTTGCAAAATTTATCAGTCCCATGGGAAAACTTGGCACATAGGGCAAGGTCAACCCACCACAGATGTCAAGCAGTTTGCACCTGTAATGCTTATGTCTAGCTTCTGCTAGAGCAGACTGGTCATGACCACCCTATCTAACACTTGATATTGGGAATATTTAGGTTCACATTTGCATCCCTATGACTCTAAGAGGTAGTTACTTTTATTTTATTTTTTTTTCTTCTTCAGTTCAAAGTATCTGAAATAATTCAAAAATTATGTTACAGTCAGTCACCAAAGTGTGTTTTTTATAGCCTGAAAGCAATGGCATATGTTGCGTGTGCTTTCTTATGATAAAAAAAATCTTATAGTATATGCTAAGGGATGTTAAGATGGCCACCAAGGCCCCTCCTTCTCTTGTGCTAGCAGAGACAGAAGATCACTATTGCATCACACACGTGACACAAACACACAAACATTAATGGATCCCCTGAGCACCTTCACAGCCCCTCTGCCCACCTGGCACCCATGCCCATATCCTGGCCCCTCTTACCTGCCCCACAGGTTCCCTACTCACCAGCTGGTTCATCTCAGTGCTTGCTGTAAACACACAGCACTCACACACTTCACCCACAGGCACCCCACACTTACAGGTTCCCCCAAAAACCAGCACAGACCCTTTCCTGCCTGACATCCTTGCCTGGACCCAAGGCCCCTGTACTCACTGGTAGGTCCAGCTTGAATTTTGCTAGTGAATACACATGTACACACCATGCACACCAGGACTGGGGAAGATGCAGATGCTAACACCCCTCCAGCAGCCAGCACCAAGCACACCAGCTGGGACTTGTGGTCCTGCGCCAGCCATCAGCATGGAGACCCTCACTACTACTTCCCCGCCTCATCAGGTGGCACAGTCTCACTGACCCTGTTTAACATCCTGTACTGCCCAGGTTTGCAACCTCATCCATTGCAAAGTGCTGGTTTGCCTGCAGTTTTCTGAAAGCCTATCAATTACTGTGACTGATCAGGTTTGTTTCTGGTTACTGTTTGTTAACTTTAGTTGATCAGGATTTATGTCTCTGTGTATTTTGTCTCCCTCCCTTTCCTCGTCCTCCCAACCAAAAAACCTAAACATTCTCACATCCCCACATACTTTTACGTATTTGTGCTGCTGACCAGGTTTGTTCTTGTCATGACCTCCCTCATCGTGTGTCAGTCAGGTTTGTCTTTGTATGTTCTGGTTTCTGGCTCCTTTAATCATTAAGGGTACTGCTCCCTTAAAGGAGCAGACATACTCCTCTTGCATATGCTCACAGTATAAACTAACATTTCTTTAGTAAGAACAGTCAAAAGATTAAGATTCAAGGGTAAAATGGGAATCTAACATGACAGTATGTGATTTGTTTGTGACTGATAAAAGGACTGAAGCACTCCAATTTTCCAGTTACAGCAGAATTGGAATTGGAATATAAATGTCATTGGAATGTATAAGTGATAAAGACTGGACTTGGCATTGATTCCCAGAGTAGAGAGGCTCTGTCTAAACTGTGGGTTGGAGATGACTACTTGCAAATCCCTTAGAAATGCACATGCCCTAGCTACATCCTAAAAGCATCCTCAAAATAAATCGAAAACCTCTAGGAAGATGGGAGGTACTGCATAGCAAGCTGCCTTCTGAACAAACATCTCATCAAAATGGTATACAGCCCCTGTAGAGAAATGGCCAGCTGCAGATGAAGAGCAAACATTGTCCTAGGCATCTTCCTTGGAAATGCCAGGACCCTGAGGACAACACTGGGTCTTACCGAACTGGTCCAGCATCACCTGGGTCCTCCCCTCACCAACAGGACCAGGAGCCCTGTTTCAGCTCAACCCTGCACACCCAGTCCTTGCCTGAACCAGGTTTCTGTTATACTTGTGTATTGGGTGTAGGTAGCAAGGTTTGGTTGTGGCAGCAGGGGGGCTGCAGGGGTGGCCTCTCTGAGAAGAGGACGGGGCTGCCCCGTGCTGGACGCAGCTGGTTCCAGCCAGGTCCAACTGACCCCCTGCAGGGCACGGCTGACTCCCTCAGCCAAGGTGGTGGTGCCTCAGGGAAAACTCATTTAAGAAAGGGTAAAATGCTGCCTGAGAGAGAGGAGGGAGGAAATAAAAAAGTGTGAGAAACAGCTCTTCAGACACCAAGGTCAGCAAAGAACAAGGGGTAAGAGGTTCTTCAGGCACCAAAGCAGAGATTCCCCTGCAGTCCATGTAGAAACTTGGTAGAGCAGATATCCACCTGGAGGTCCCCACGCTGGAGCAAGCGGATATGTCCTGTAGCCCTGTGGAGTGCCCATGCAGGAGCCGATTCCTGGCAGGAAGAGTCCATGCAGGAGCAGGTTTTCCAGTGGGTGCTGTGTCCTGTTGGAGACGCACACTGGAGCAATATGTTCCTGAAGGACTGTACCCCATAGAAAGGACCCACACTGGAGCAGAGGAAAAGTGCAAGGAAGAAGTGTGAGGAGCAGAAGTGTTATCAGCTGACTGCAACCCCCTTTTCCCATCCCATTGCACTGGTTGTTGGGAGGAAGGTAGAGGAGCTGGTGATGAAGAAGTGAAGGTGAGCCTGGGAAGATTGGGTGGGTGGGGTGGGGGAAAGGTATTTTTAGATTTCTTCTTATTTCTCATTATCCTACTCCTTTTAAAAGGCAATAAATTAATTTCCAGAGATTGAATCTTTTTCGCCTGTGGCTGTAATTGGTAAGTGATCTCTCTGCCTTTATCTTGACCCTTGAGCTTTTCCATCTTAATTTCTCCCCCAGTCCTGTTGAGGAGGGGGAGTGAAAGAACTGCTGCACAGGGGTCTGGTGGCTGGCCAATGTCAGCATGCCACAACTTGGCTTCAGCCCTGACTCCTGGATGGACCTCAGGTGTGAGCTGTAGTCTTGTCTCCAATCTCTGACCCCACCTCTGGCCCTATTTCTAGCCCTGTCTCTGGCTGCTCCTGTTAGGAATCCCTTGACCAGATCCCAGCTCTGTCTTGCTCCACACCAGAAGTTTCAGGGGCTCAATGGCACCCCACAACCTGACCCCCTTCGTGGGGCAGCACTGCCCCTGCTGACAGGAGACAACAAATAACCATGATATGGAGAGCAGAAAAGGGACCATCAGTGGGAGGGAAATATTGAAGCTAGAATAATGGAAAAATAAAGGACTTTCAGAAAGCAATTTACTCCGTTGGAAGCTTGAACAGAATATTTAGTGGGTGAGATGGCATTGCAACCACTTTGGGAACAAAATGTCTGAAAATAAGCTTCTGTACTGTGTTCATCATCTTAGTGACTGGAAGAAAGATAAATCATAGCCTTGTCAAGGGATAAAATGAGAGTTCCTCTAGGATTTACTTTCCATCTGGATTAAAAAAAAAAAACCTGTGGATGCTAAGAGATACATGAAGAAAGAGATACTGTTGCTCTTAATGGGAGGAAACACAAGAAAATATTTTTAACAGGATTAGTAGAGAAGAGCATAATAACCACCAAAAAAAGAGTGCTAATGTAAAAATGCCATACTGAAGAGGTAGGCAGAGCTGAAGAGAAAACAGAACAATATCAGATACCAGGATCCATCTTTACTAAGGTATTGCAACAAGCATATCATTATAATATCACATCAAGCAATCTGCAAATGCTCGTCTCCTAACAACCCACACAATGAAACTAATGTTTTAACTCCTGCTGCTCAGAGTGGATTATAGTAATTTGAGTTCATATTCCTATTTGGAAATACTAAGAGTTGTCTTCAACATACGTTTTTGGCAAACATAAAAATTAAGCACTTCTTGTTCAATTAGAAGTGTCTTATAGTGTGTTTATATCTGAAGTGCTGCAGAAAAATGATGCTGATAATGCAATGACTTTGTATTTCCTTGAGAGAAAAAGATTGCCCCAAAAAAGATTTTGTGATAAATGTGAGACAGTAAATTGTTCCTACACTATAGTGTCATTATCATGGAGATTAGTGATCTCTGTGATTAAGGTTGCCTCCAAGATACCTGATAAAGCCTTACTTCAATGTCTTTAAGACTTCACCCCTGAAAATTGCTTTGTCTTGGTAACAGTGAGCTATAATCTAATTGCAAAGGAGAATGTTCTTTAAAGACTGAAGAAAAATGGAAAATTCATATCATTTACCTTTTCATTGTAAAATAACTATTTGAAATATTGTTTCAAAATAATATATCTTAATTTTATCATAGGTAAAGTAGCTTCTTACTAGTCCTTTTTAATTTTTTCTGTACACATCTCTCCTTGCATACATATGTGAGATCTATTTGTTCTATAGATTTGGTTCTCTTTTTCTCAATAGAAAAAAAGTAAATACAAAGTAAAGAATAAATCAAAGAAATCCAATTTTAGTGGTATTTAGTGGATTTCTACTTAGAAATCAAGAAATCAATCAATCTGCAAGTTTCATATTGGAATTCTCTGGCATGTTTCATTGTGAGTCTGGCTATATTTTACTGAAAACATATAAGAAATCTTTAAAAATACATTTGTAATTAAAAAGAAAAAAGTAATTTAACAAAGAATACTATTCTTATATTGAACACTTAGGATCTTATCCTATTGCTCTGATGTTGAGTAAAAAATGTCCAGATTTCTTCACAGAAACATAACAGATTAAATGTACTTTTTCTTGTACTGATAAGTGCAAAAACTTATAAAACTTATATATTCTCCGTATTTTACATGCACACACACACCTGAGAGGCTTACATGTGAAATTCTCAGGAGTATAGACATCTCACACATGGATCCTGCTGGATAAGATCCATTAAGCATCCATGAACTTGGTACATACTCAATAAACTGAAAGTAAAACCCTGACATTCTTCCCCACCAAAGAAATCTAAAGGGGCAGGACCCCCAAGAAATGAGAGTATCCTGGTACCATTAAGTGGAAATAAGGGGAAATAAATTAAAAAAAAAAAAGATGCTGATGTTCTATTATGTATGAGAGGCAATTTTACTAAAAGATAGTCATGTTATAAACTGAAAAAGTTTCTAATTTACCATAGCTTTTGGTCTAGCAAGCTATAAGTAACCATCCCTGCGGTAAGTACTTATTCTAAAGTAAGGCCCAAACTTTCAGGATTAGCACATATTACAGCCTAGAAAGGAAAGGAAGAGGGCAGTAGACTTTGTGTAAGGAATGAGGTAGAAGTTGTTTAAGATTTTTTGACCAGCGAGGAGACTGGAGGAGCTGTTTGAGAATCCCTCACCCACTGTAGGATGGGGTCAACTGTCAGTGTTAGAGGTAACCTCACCTGTAGGTGACATACTGGACCTTAGCAGTGCTCTTGTGGTTAATCAGAAGAGAGAGCGCTGTGAGCAGCTGTTTGTATGAGTGAAAAGCAGAGCATGCAGCAGTCAGCAGAAACAGGAGGCAGAACAAAAAGTTGCAGGGAACATGGCAAAACTTGAAAGGGTGGCCAGCACAAGAAGCAGAAAGAAACTTGTGGCATCATTCAGTGGAACCAATTGATCCCACAGGTTCATTTCTTTGATTAAATTAAGCTTTGATATACAGGATGGGTGGGGTTTTTTTGGGGTTTGTTTTTTTTTTAATTATTGTTGTTTTGTTGCAACAAGACAAAGTTCCCACCTAACCTAGAAGTTGCCGTATTTTGGGAAAAAGGAAGCTAACTATAGTTGTATTTTTATGATTTATATTTTATATACTGACTTGTTCCATCACCTTATTAATGTTTTCTTTCTTTAGGACACCTGCTGGTGTTCCTACCCAAAACATGGAAAGATTAGACCAAACTTCTTGATGTTCAGCTCATGGTTATGAGTGAAGAAATTTTGGTTTATTTTTCTCATGTTTTTCGTTGGGAAATCTAGACAGTGTTTTAAAACCGAACCTGGTGTCATGGTTTTGTCTGGGATAGAGTTAATTTTCTTCACTGTAGCTGGCATAGTGCTGTGCTTTGGACTTACTATGGAAATAATGTTGATTGATAACACACCAATGTTTTGGTTGTTGCTGGGTAGTGCTTACACTAGTCAAGGACTTTTCCAGCTTCCCATGCTCTGGAGGGTGCACAAGAAGCCAGGAGGGGGCCAAGCCAAGAGAGATGATCCAAACTGGCCAAAGGGATATTCCATATCATATGATGTCATTCCCAGTATATTAACTGGGGGGATTGGGGGAAGCTGGCCAGGAGTGGGGAGCAGCGATCGCAGCTTGGGGATCAGCAATGTCGGTTGGCAGGTGGTGAGCGGTTGCATTGCTTGTGGTTTGTTATTTTTTCTTTTTCTTTCCGGACTTCATTTCTCTCTCTCATTATTTTGTGTTTTATTATATTATTATTATTATCATAACCATTATTATTATAATTAATAATTCATTTTAATTATTAAACTGTTCTTATCTCAACCCATGAGTTTTCTTGCTTTTTCTCTTCTGATTCTCTTCCCCATCCCACTGGGGTGGGGGGAGTGAGCGAGCGGCTGTGTGCTGACTGGGGCTAAACCACGACACTGGGTGATGGTGTTAGCTATCAATTTTTGGCAGAGTGGTTCCATAATCAAAGCCTACAGTCACAAATCTGAACTGCAAAGTCATGAAAATAGTCCAGTGAGGTGACCAGCCCATACTAAGTCCACAGTTAAATTGATAGATGATAACCGATCAGTGAATATTTAATCTGGTGAAGATTCAATTACAATATCGATGTACAAGTTGAAGGGCTTCATAGGCGCATCATGTTAAAAAAAGGGAGTTGCTATTTAGGTCCTGCCAATGGTAGGTCGATGGTAGACTCCATAACCCCCCTCAGTACTTAAAAATAAACCTGAACTTGATTTAACTCTCCCCATGAAAAAAATGGTTATCAGCTAAAATGATGACTTACCTGTTACATGAAGTCTTTTTCTGTCATTTGAGGGTGTTGTGCAACACTTCCTGTTTATAGAAAATTTTGCTGGTATATTTTAATGTTTTTTGGTTGGTTTGTTTTCCCAAACGGAAGCCATGAATTTTATTTTTTTTTGGGGGGGGGGATCAAATTAATCTTCACAAATTAATTTCTGTTTTTAAAAAATTGTTTCCCATTGTATTGCTCCAACACAAATAATATTTAATGAGAATAGTGTAACATAAAGAGCATGAAACAGACATACTTCATGGGAAATACAGTTCAGGTCTCTTGTTTTCTCAACTAAATGCTTAGTACAGTAATATATTTAGGAAAGGCACCGTAGAACATCAGTACAAATTTGCACCTCCTTTTATACCTCTGAACTAAACTTCAAAGAAGTGTTACTTTAGTGAATGCTTCTTCACCATTTTACTACTAGCTATCTCTGGCTGTATGGGTAGGGCTTTTTTTGCTTGTTTGTTTATGGTTTTTTAATCAACCTTCTCATGTCTCTAGCTCTATCCTAATGACCTTCATTTTGATTTGGAAATTATACTTTGCAGCTACAATATCAACACACTCTTTAGCATCCAACACCTTTGTTGAACCTGACCTTTTAACTGAATTGAGAAATGGGATTGCTTTTCAAAAAGAAAGCATCTAAGCTCAAAAGATACTGTGCTTGAACATATGAAGTATTACGTAGTGGAAATTTTTCTAAAAAATTAAGTCTTAGACTACTTCACATTGGTTACTCCAAAATAACCTTACACACAATATGCTTTAGTTCTGTACCAAGGTGAGAACATAATCCTTCACCACCACCTCCCCTTCCCTTCCAGGGCCCTTACTGGATAGTTGTGAAGATAAATTGTTTGTGAAGTGCTCATATACATTAGTGGGGATTGCTATAAGGATGTCCATAACAAAATCGATAACTCTGCCTTCAGAGTAAGGCTTAAATAGCGTACAATAATTTGGCTTGAGGCCATACCTTGAGCAACGCAAATAAAACAGAATTATCACATAGCTGGGCATTAAGTGAGAACCATCTATCCTGTGCTGTGAATGAGAAAGGACCAGGAACAGAATATCCCAACCTTCTCTTTTGAAATGACATTGTATTTTATTTTTAAAAGAATGTGCTGCATAACATATAAGGTAAAGAATATAGACAGGAAAAACCAAAGTAGAATTATGCAAATATATATCACACATATGCAAAAAGGGATTAAAGTAAGTTTATCAGCCATTTTACTTCTCACTTTTTTCTAGGTTTTTATTCTTCATTTGTTTTCTATAACATAATTAATTTGTATTCTTTCCAAGATGACTTGAAGTAATGATTCCTTTTTTGTTTCCATTGAACTTAAATCTAAGTGCACAGAACGTGATGGTCAACAGTTTCCCTAAACTGGACACCTAGGGAATCAGAACTGGAGAACTCACCTTGATAAACACCTGTACTGCCTTTGAGACTATGCTATAGAATGACAAGCCACAATCTGCCAAAGCATGGCCAGCTCCATGCAGGCTTTAACTTGTCTTCTGGATCATGTTCCACTGAGCATTATAGATTTATTTTAATGATGATGGATTTGGTATCTGAAGTAGATTACTTTCCTCATTCTTCCCATAGGGAAAATGTTGTATACAGTTGTTTAATAATGTATGCTCTTTATTTTCAAGTCCACATTAACAGTGTATTTCAACGAAAGTAAGCAAGAAACTTTGCAGGACAACTGGTGATAATTCTTTCTTGGACTTCCAGTTTGTTCCATAGTCTTATCTAAACTAATGTTGACCTTGTTCTAGGCATATGACTCTGAATTAGTTAACTAATTACTTTTATAGTCAATAGAGGAAATAGATGTCTCTAGAAGATAATTAGTCTCATCCTGAAGTAGGCCAGATAAATCACCCTATGCTTACAGTTATATCCTTCCAGTTGCTTTGAAAGAAGAGTGTGGTGGTTAAGTCATAGCTAGATGTCTATCTATAAAATGTATTAGAAATCTTGAGATGTTTTGTACCTTGGCCTCTATGATTTGACTCCACAAGTTATTTGACAAAGAAACTACATAATAGCATGCATTTATACTTGAGAGAATATGTTTTTAATGAAAATACCAGTTTTCATTTTCATTTTGAGAAAACTAGGCAGTTTTCTGTAGATGCAAGTATTTAGTTTCTGCTTTAAAATATGTTCTTTACCATGATTAGTTAGAGAATAGCCAAGTGTTTTCAACTTAATCCAACAGTTTTGTATTATGCCTCTTTTAATGAATAAGGTATGTCTACCTAAATTGTTAAAGGAGATGAAAGATATCAGGTGTATCCTTAAAGTTATGGCAATTAAACACGCTTTTCAGTTTCTTAAATTGAAAATCTGTAAAACAAATAAAAAGTAAATATTAAGGAGATTTCTAGCAAAGCACAGAACGACATTTCTAAATAAAATCAGGAGCTTTTCTCAGGAAAGTGAAGGTAAATTAAGATTCTGGATACAGGTTAACCTTATTCTATTAATTCTACATTTTTACAATAGGAAGCAAATGCCGGGGGAAAAAAAGAAAAAACAAAACAAAACAAAAAAACCCAAGACAAACCCACAACACTTTGCATAGAAATTGCTTCATTTGTCTGTAAGCCTTCCACTGAAAAGGAACAAGTTGCCATACTTTTTATTCTTAAATGACAGAAAAGGTAAGCCTTTAGAATGTAGATAATCACAACTATAATAAACTAATACCTCTAGAAAGAATAAAGATTTCAGGTGGAATGAGATTTTTGCTATCACTTTAGGAATTGCAGGACTTTCATCTAAGACTTAGGCTGAGAGGACTAATATATGAAAGATTAAAAGAGCAAAATATGCAGATCTCAATGAAGAAATTTGTTAGGAAGTGTCATGACAATTGTCAAGAAGTAGAGCCAACCAAATTATTCATTATAAATACTATTAATTACAAATTTTGTCCTTTTTTCTATCCGTGAATTGCTTGCAAACTAATGCTGAGTCTGTGAATGTATTCGTTATTCATATGTATTTGCCTATGGCCTGTTCACAGCTGCTCACATTGACTAGTCATTATTTGTTATTTATAGTGTATGATTGCTCATCTTATATGGTATATTGTTTTTTCTCCCAGATTGGCTCACACCGCACTATACTAAATAAGATAACAAAGAATAAGAGATAATGGTGAATTATGACTGCCATCCTATGAACAAATTTTAGACAAATAATTATTCGTACTAACTTCAAAAAGACATCCAGGATTCACAGACTTTTTTGGATGGCTAGTTGCAAACTGTGTAATCAGGAACAATGGTCAATAATGGCTCACACAGAACAATTAACTCACTGCTGTGTATGAGTGAGGATATTTGTATATTGTGATCTACATTATTTGACCAGCTGTTCCTACTCTGTTCATATGAGATCACAATGGCTCCCATAATCACCTATGCAGTATTAGTTACTTGTTTTTTTAAAGCTGTATTTTGCAGACAAAGAAGGTTGGTATAATAATAGGAAGTGCTCATTGTAACATGCTGACAGCTGGAACCGGATGATAAATAAAGCAAAGATATTCAAGTTAGGAAAATATTCTGAACATTAGCAGTTCTTCCAGAAATGATTACCATAAAACTGCCATAGGTTCATACTCTTTAGTCACACCAGAAGGGGGAGGAAAAAGATTGAATGGGCAAGGAAAAACAGTCATCGTTGCAGTTCAAGGGATCGGTTATAGTTGTTACAACCATCTCCAAAAGCTTTTGTCACTACCAATCATGTTGAACCTAACGTCTGAATTAGTTAAGAAGTGTGTCATATCTATAGAACTTCAGGGTAGAATTTCAGCTGTCTTACTTCTAATCATCTTAAAAGTAGACAGCAAATGTTTGTTAGCCATTCTGTGATGAAAGGCAAGACAGATAGGTATCTTATTCAGACAATTTATACTAAGCCAAGATAAATCTTTTAGACAATGTCTTCTGGAGATGCCTGTCTGTCTTCACTAGCTATTGCAAGGTATTTGAACTGGCTGCATCACTTTTGTATAGTTAAAATTAGTTTGGATTAATTGCAGCAGAGCTACCAAAACTTCAGGGAACAAGATTCTCCTTCCTCCAAGACTATATTCTAAGGTGATGATTTTTTATTCAGTTCTCTGGAGTGAGGAAACAATGAAAGCAAATTTTCTCAGACTGAGAAATTCTTAAGAACCATATTTTTGTTTCTTTTGTGTGCACAGATTATGAAGTAACAAGCCTTTGCTATTAGGAATAGTTTGAGTCTGAAATCCCACAGATGTTAGAAAGTGGTTTTTTTGATTTCTTTCCTTAATGTATGTTTCAAAAATACACCTAAAGCACACTTAAGGTTTCTAAATATTTTGCTTAATATGACTCTGCATGGTTTTTCTTAGGGGTGTGTCGTGGTTTAGCCCCAGTCAGCAACCAAGCACCACACAGCCACTTGCTCACTCCCCCCTGGTGGGACGGGGGAGAGAATTGGAAGAGTAAAAGTGAGGCAACACGTGGGTTGAGATAAAGACAGTTTAACAGGTAAAGCAAAAGCTGCGCGCGGAAGCAAAGCAAAACAAGGAATTCATTCACCACTTCCCATCGGTAGGCAGGTGTTCAGCCATCTCCAGGAAAGCAGGGCTCCATCACGCGTAACGGTTACTTGGGAAGACAAATGCCGTCACTCCAAATGTCCTCCCCTTCTTTCTTCTTCCCCCAGCTTTATATACTGAGCATGACATAATATGGTATGGAATATCCCATTGGTGAGTTTGGGTCAGCTGTCCCGGCTGTGTCCCCTCCCAGCCCCTTGTGCACCCGGCAGAGCACAGGGAGCTGAAAAAGTCCTTAGCAGTGTAAGCACTACTTAGCAACAACTAAAATGTCTCCACATTATCACCACTGCTTTCAGCAAAAATCCAAAACACAGCCCCATACTAGCTACTACGAAGAAATTTAACTCTATCCCAGCTGAAACCAGGACATGGTGTCATCAAATAATTTTCTTTTTCTAACCATTGTTTGTATTCACCTTGCAACAGATATTCTTTCCCCAGGAACTGATTTTATGTGATTATTTTTGAAATTTAGCTATAGTGATCATCGGAGAGGCTGGAATGAGAATTACATTTGAATGTTGACAGAATGCGGGGAGAAAATAAGATAGAAAAGCTCATGGGTCAAGAAAAAAGGAGGGAAGATCAGTTGCCAATTACCATCCTAGACAAAACAGACTCAACTAGAAGTATAGTAATCTAATGTATTTCCAATTAAAGCAGAGTAGAATGGTGAGAAACAGAGACAAAGATAAAAAACCAACATCTTCCCCCCAGTTCCTCAGGCTGAATGTCACTTCTTCATTCCCCACTCCTATACCTCCTACCCGAACCCCACAAGTGGTGTGGGGGATGGGGAATGGGGGATTATGGTCAATTCATAACAGTTCCTATCTGCCACTCCTTTCTCCTCATGCCTTTCCCCTGCTCCGACATGAGCCCTTTCCATGGACTGCAGCCCTTCAGGATAAGCCTGCTCCAGCATGGGTTCTCCATGGACCCCAGTTCCTGCCAGAAGACCCCTCCTGCTTGGCTTATTCATGGGCTGTAGCTTCCTTCAGGCCATATCTACCATAAATACCTCTCCAGAGTCACAGGGAAACACTTGCTCCAGTGGGGTCTCATCCACAGGCTGCAGGGGAATCTCTGCTCCAGCCCCTGGAGCTCCCTCTCCTTCTTCACTGACCTTGGTGTCTGTAGGGCTGTTCACTAAAGTTTTTTCCCCCCTCACGCCTTTCTCACAACTGCTGCAAAGCATTTCACCCTTTCTTAAATATGTTTTCCCTGAGGCACAACCACCTTGGTTGAGGGACTCAGCTGTGTTTTGTGGTGTGTCTGTTTTACTAGTGTCTGGAACTGGCTGCGCCCAGCACAGGGCAGCCCCTGGCCTCTCCTCACAGAGGTGACCCTTGTAGCTACTGCCAACACCTTGGCACCTACACCCAATACAATAACACATTGTTATGAAAACAATTTTTCGCATAAAGTAATTTCTTACTGGAGACTGATAGCTATTATCTCCTGAATTTACTTATTTATTTATAAGCATTTGAAGTGAGAGAAGTTGTGCAGGTAGAGAGGAGTGACAGTGCAAAAAGAATGAGAATGAAGAAACACAGTCTTCCTCTGAGGAACCTCCATTGGTAGTGCTCCCTAAATACTGACCTCCCTTTCTCTCTCTGCCCCTCTCCCTAAAATTGTAATTCTCTTAAAATAAGCAGATGTCATCCAAATATCTACCCCTTCTTTGACAATGGTCTGTGTTCTTTTGTGAACATTTAGAATTTTTTTGTGCATGTGTCTAGACTTGTTTACAAATAACAATTGAGCTGGTGTTGAAAATATGTTTCCCCTGTTGGGTAACAGATCCTCTCTTCTGAGAAACAGCTGCTAGTTGTTGGTGGGGTTTTTACTTAAGGTTTTTTTTTGAAAAAAAAACCTACAGTTATCTATATCCATTTTGTTAATATAAATATATGTAATTAAAAACTTCTTACTAAACAACATATGATAACATAGCCTAAGGGATAGATTTACATGTGCCCATCTGAAGGATTTGTGGGAGATAAGTAAAACTAACTATTCATACTGAAGACCTGAGATGAAAATGAGTTTATGAATTTTAACTTAGTTCATATTAGATGTATATTTTTACAAGAATGGCCACATATTTTCTGTAGGGAAAGAAATAACAGAGGATGGAGTAATGAGGGAGGGATTCAACAAGCTGATGTTCACAGAACAGTCCACTAATGGAATAATTTATATTTTTTCCTGTTTCATTTTCCTTAGAGATAAAGTTTACAATTTTCTCCAAAATTAATTTTCTTTTGAATATCCTGGAGAAATCCATAATTCCTAAGCATTGGTATTTCACCTCTTACCTGCTTATTGATTAGTGCTTTTTGAATCATAAATATATTTTTTCCATAATTAAATAGAACAATAAAAAGGTTAACACTGGTTTTAACTGACATCAAGAAAATAACAAATAATGGCCTGCTTAATCAATAAAATGCACTACACATACTAGACAAAATTTTTCTGCTCTAAACTGGACTAAATGTATTATTTGTAGAAATTAGAAAATCACATGGCTTATGTAATAAATAAAATCCTAACCCACTGCTTTATTTAAAAAAATAAAATTAGAACAATAGATAACATAAGAAAAAAATTGAGACCTCCACCTGCTGTGATTGTTAAAATATATTACAAATATATTACAAAAACCTACCGTGATATAAAGAAAATTTACATTCAATTTAGAAAAGAACAGTTACTTTAATGTGTTGTTTTCATGGTTTTCTAAGCAATAAATTACATTTCTAGATGACAAATAATTTACTCTTAAAATAAAGAGGTGAGAGATAAGAAGTGTTATCCTCTGGAAGTGCTTATTTCCCTCCATAGATCATACAGGAAACCTACAGTAGCTGGCTTGCACTACAACATTTGGTTTCTAAAATTAAAAAATATGATTCTGACATTATGTAACATTAAACAGTACACATGTTGCATGATTTTAAAAGTAAAGTCTTAATGACAATCTTAGAGTAGTACTATTTGAAGGAGAAATAAAGAATTTCTTAGAAGTGTGTCTTGTAAAGAAACAAGACAAGTTCAGGAAAAAAGGTGCTTACAATGATTAAGCACTTTAACATGTTACCCTTAGAAACTGTGAATAATCCATTCCTGAGGTGTCCTGACAGGACAAAGCTTTAAGCAACCTGACCAAATTTCAGAGTTGTCCTGCTTTGACTGAGGTTTTGGACCAGATGACTTCCAAAGGTTCTTTCTAGGGTAAGATTTTACATATTCATAAGCACTTACTTTTACTTTAGCTTAGCATTCATCTTCACTGTAATATATATCAGCTTTAATTATTTGTAATAATTATCTCTGGTTTATATCTTTTTATGCAATTCATGTTGTTAAGTAATTATTTTATCCCACTCTAGATGAATGAAAACCAATATGCAAGCATAAAGGCAACCATATACGTATTTACTGCCAAATGCCAAAAGCTTCACTTCATAGACTTAATACATCTATGAACACAGTGAGATCATGTTCAGAATACTCTCACGTAACCCACTGTTAATGTCTGCATTTTTGAAGACTGAGGATCCTAGTAACCTTTTAGATGTGTAATGTGCTTTCCATCTCTCCTCAACTTTCTAAAAAGATCAGAAACTTCTCCATTAAGTGAATGATGTAGTTTAACTGCCTTTCCACTCAAATGTAATAAACTTTTTAATAAGAACATTATAACGAAGCAGTGATGAAATTGTACCTTAGCTGAAGGAAACATGAAGCAGTTCTGTCAAGATAATATAGAGTAAGCAGCAACAATTCATTTGACCAAATGTAAGCCTCTGCCGCTAAGTTATTCACTCTGCACGTCCATTATAGTCAATAGAGAGAAAGAGGTACTTCCAATAAGCACTCAATCTTGTTTTATATTAGATGTATAAAATAGATCAAATAAATAGCACTCTTGTGATTGACTACAAAGGAGCCTAGGAGTACTACTCAGATGTAAATGAATCACACTGCAGTTCCTGACTCCCACTTAACAGCCATTAGACTAGATCTGAACAGAATTCAGAATGATAGTTTCAAAGAAAATTTCAAATGCTAATTATGCTTTTGTTCCAAACTTTAAAATATTTTTTCTTCTCAAAAAATAAACTTTATTTAACAAATTTTGATCCATGATAATAATTTAGAAAATTATTTAATGTCTAAACAAACTTGAATAACTTTGTGGGTTGTCCTTGGCTTATTTTAAAATTAAATTTCATATTTTCATAATATTTCTTGAATCTCAGTAAGAGTAGTGCAAAGTACTTAACAATAGAGGCTTGTATTATATCTAAATTACTTTTTTACAGGTATCAGGCAATTTAATAATCAGCTGAAAGAAGAAATAAAGCAAATATATATTTGACTTAGAAGAAAATGCATTTTGCAAAATAAAGTATTTTAAGGAACATTTTTTAATGAATTCTACAGAAAACTACATTGTAGTGTCTTCTTTAGTTTTAACCATATACTCATTCCTGTAGTTAATCATGAAAACTGACACATATATTCTGAGACGGAAAATCAGCTGCTGTGTATGAAGACAAGCTTATTATATAGGTCAGTGAATGATTCACAGTAAATTATTTATCAAGGGAATGAAGTGTCTCTTTCTCTGAGCAAATAACCAATTTAATTTTGAATAAGTCTATGAAAACGGGTATAAGTATTCTTGTTCTCTGGATTGCTCATGTTTATGATGACATTTCTGTGTGACATTGAACTCTTTAGGTGGGAAGAGCTATCAGTATTTTGAAGCTCCACCAGCAGTGCCACGCTTATGAACCACAAAGGCCAGGAGAAAACCTATGAACATCAGGGAGTCAATAATAGTCTGGACACAGCTGTATTCCTGGACCAAATAATGTACAGCATTCACGAAAGGAAAGTAATATGTGTAAGGTCTCAAAGACAATGCATTTATAAAACAGGTAAACTTTAACAGATCTTTAAAAATTAGGAATTCATAGAAGATATAGAATGCTAAGAACTGCAATTTCTGATTCTGTGTTCTTCATGTTAAAATTTCTTTGATATCCGTCTTTACAGTTGCTTGGGAGTGCTGTAACCTTTTAAAGAGCACTACTGTTTTCAGGCAGTGCACACTAGTGTTTTATGATACTCTGCTTTTTTGTTTCCTCAAGTTAGATAAATGTAACATACAGAAGCTGATGTTTGGTTCTTGTTAACCAGCACCATCAACTCCATATAAGATCCCAAACTCTTAAAAGGCTGCTTACAAAAAAAAACCCCACAACCAAAAATCATAGTGTGGGGTCAAACTATTTAACAGCTTACTGTAGCACATAGATGTTTTCGGAAAAGACAAATCGATCTTTGATAAGATCATTTCTTCCTTTCCCTGCATCACTGTTTGAATACCCATCCCTATTCTCTGGACTCTCAGGAAAGGACATTGCAGAATTTCTGAGGATGCTGAGACTGGCCACTCAGCACCTTCAGTAAAAAGTTCTTTTTTAGTTCACAGCTGCAAGGCTGAGACAGCAATTCAACTTAATTTTTTAAATCTTTAGTTCACAGACAATTCTGCTGTGACTGTCTATCTTGTCCAAACCTGTTAAAACAAAACAAAACAAAATAGTAAAAGAGATGCTACTGCCTTTCATCCTACATTCTTTCCATTCCAACTTATATTACCCTTTTGTGAGTTAGCTGCGCAATGTGTTCAAATCTTTCTAATTTCAGACTGTAAGTCTGTAAATGCTTACAGTTTTTAAATTCAAAGAATCACAGGACAATAAATAATTCAGTCTAGAAGGAATTTAGCACATCTCTAATCCAAACTCCTGCTCAAATTAGGGTCAGCTTTTAGGTCAGACCAGGTTGCTTAGGGCTTGATCAAGTCCTTGAAAACCTTCAAGGAAAGAGCCTGCACAACTTTTTGCGATACATGGGTTGACTGCTCTCATGGACAAAAGATTTTCCCCTATATCCAATATGAACCTCTTTCATCTCAGTTTATGTCTGTTGTTTCTCACCCTCCCACTTTGCACCACTGTTCAGGCTTTTCACCCTGCACGTACCAGGGGGCTGTTGTTAGGGTCTCCTGCAACTGTGTCTTCTGCCCTTATTCAAACAGCAAGTGCTCCAGCCTTGACCATCCTTGGGGCTCTCCCCAGGACTTGCCCCAGTTTATTAGTAGCTTTCTTGTTTTGGGAGGAGCAAGGAGAACAAAACTAGATGCAAGATCTAGAAAAGAATGATCATGCCCTTGACCTGCAGCAATACTCTTCCTAACACAGCCCAGGATGCTGTCAACCTTCTTCGCCAGAAGGGCATATTGTTGGTTTGTGGTCATCTTGCTGTCCACCAGGACCTACAGGTTCTATTTCACAAAGCTTCTTTTGACCCAGTTTGCCTTCAGCATGTATTAATGCACGGGGTTATTCCTGTCCAGAACTTTGCATTTCCCTTTGCTGAATTTCACAAGGTTCCTGTTGGTCCATTTCTGCAGGACGTCAAAGTCCTTCTGAATGGAGTGCACCAATTTGGTATATTGACCAGTCTTTCCAGTGTTGTATCATTGCAAAGTTGCTGATGGTGCACTCTGTCCCATCATCCCATTCATTAACAAAGATGTTAAAGATTATTGACACAGTATTGACCCTTGTACACCACTAGTAACTAGCCTCCAGTTGGACTTTGCTCCCAGATTACAATCCTCTGAGCCCAGATACTTAGATAATTTCAATTCACCTCACTGTGGTGTTGGTTTGATTCATCCGCAGTTAATTCATGTTGTCAGAATTGTCCTCCTCTCTTTTGTATGTCAGGAAATGTTTCCCAAAAGAACTTGATCCATGGTTTTCCCAGGCACTGAAGTGTGGCTGATGAGCCAGTAGTTTCTCAGATTCTTTTCTGGCCTTTTCTGAAGATGGGTGCAACACTTCCCTTTCTCTATTCATGTCAAGCTGCCTCAATCTTCATTACTTTTAAAGGAAGATAGAAAATTGCCTCACAAGAACATTAGTCACCTCTCCCAGAACCCATAAGTGGCACCTTATCACCTCCCAAAGACTTGTAGAGCTTGTGTAGGTCTCTCAAGTAGCCCATGACTAAATCACCATCCATTGCTGGTACTCATCTTCCACCTTCAAAGCTTCCTATGCTCATGGAAGACTGGCAGACTTTGTTGGTGAAGACGAAGACAAAGAAGGCATGGAGTATTTAATCCCTAACTGTGTCTACTGTCCCAAAATCACTCACAGCATTCAGAAAAGGGCCCACATTTTCCATGTTTGTTTTTTACTAGTAATGCAGCTCTTCATCTTGCCCTTCACATCCCTTGCAAGTCTCAGCTCCAGCTGAGCTGGTTTCCTACCATCACCTCACCATTTCTTTGGTTGCCTACTTGCCTGGGGAAGTTTATTTCAAAATTCCTCTTTTGAACTTCCTTTGAACTCCTTCCATCTCCTCTGTGCTGCCTTTTTGCTTTGAAGCTGTCATGAGTTCCCTGCTCAGTCGCCGCTGATCTCCTGATATATAGTTTGCCAAGTATTGTGATGGATCCCCCTTGCCCTTGGAAGATTCTGTCATTAAAGTCCTGACACCTTTCTCGAACTCCCTTGCCCTTCAGAGCTGCCTCTGGGAACTCACCTACCAATTTTCCTGAATAAAATGAAGTCTGTTTATCTGAAGCCCAGGATCTGTACTTCCATTCTCCTTCCTTGCTCACATGAGGAGATTGAACTCCACTGTTTCATGGCAACTGCAGAAAAGGCTGCCATTGATTGTTATATCCCCAACCAGTTCTTCCTTATCAGTAAACAGCAGATCCAGCTGTGCATCCCCTCAGTTGTTCCATTTGGTATCTGAAGCAAGATATTATCCTCACCCTTCAGAAACCTTGACTGCCTGCGTACTGTCATACTACCCTTCAGCAGCCTGCAGGGAGTTGAAGGTCCCCCATAAGATCCCAGGTCTGTGATACAAAGACTTCCTTGAGATATTTAAGAACAATTTTTCTGCTTTGCCACCCTGACTGAGTGATCTGCAAAAAAATCCTACCACAACATCACTCACACTGCCCCTCCTCTGACAATGACCCACAAGCTCTCAACCTGCCAGCCATCCATCCCACAGGGGAGCTGCTTAGACTTAAGCTGCTCCTTCACAGAGAGGACAACCTCCTCATCATCCTTCCTGCTATTTCTTGAAGAGCCTGGATCCTTTTGTCACAGCACTTGAGTCATACAAGCTATCCCACCTCAATTATTCCAACAGTGTTGTATTCTTGTGACCATATGCAGCACCCTGGATTCTGCTGTTCATTTTCTGGGTTTTGAGCATTTCTGTATGTTGTAGAGGGCTGACCTTGACTGGATGCCAGGTGCCCACCAAGTTGCTCTATCACTCCCCCTCCTCAGCTAGACAGGAGAGAAAAAATATAATGAAAGGCTCATGGTTCAAGATAAGGACAGGGAGAGATCACTCACCAACTACCATAATCGGCAAAACAGATTCAACTTGGGGAAATTCATTTAACTTATTATCAATCAAATCCGAATGGGGTAATGAGAAATAAAGGAAAGAAACCCAAATCTTAAAACACCTTTCCCCCACCCCTTGCTTCTTCCCAGATTCAATTTCACTCCCAATTTTCTCTACCGCCTCCCCACGTGTGGCACAGGGTGATGGAGAGGTGGGGTTACAGTCAGTTCATCACCGATTGTCTCTGCTGCACCTTCCTCACACTCTTCCCCTGCTCCAGTGGTGGGTCCATCTTGGAGCTTGCTGGAAGTGGCTTTATCAGATACAGAAGAAGCTTCTAGCAGCTTCTCACTTCTGTAGCCACCCCTGTAGCTACCAAAACCTTGTCATGCAAAGCCAATATGTGTGTACACTTGAAGAGGTCCTCCTTTAGCCCTGTTTTCCATTCCTGAAGTCTCTCTTTCTCCTGTAACTCTGCATTCTTTGTTCTTCACCTGTCCTCTTCTTCTTATGCGTATATTGCAGAAATCTAGAAATAAATAAATTACAAAGTGCATTATTTTAATGTAGGAAATATCTCCTCTTCCGATAAAAATGTAAGTACAGGAAATATGGAGGTTTTTTCTTAATATTTTACAAGTAGGATTTCTGAAACTATAGCCCACACAGCATGTTCCAGTGAAGAGCTGGCTAGCTGCACATTGTTGAGTTAAGTTATTTTTGTTTATTTCCAGCTGATAAACTTATGTTAACGAGTAACTTAAATACTTAACTTCCTGTGAGAAAAATTACTGGTTTGATACAGTGATGTTACGCTTTAGCGAATCATGATCCATGCTGTTAAAAATTGAGACATCATACTACTGAATTGTAATTCCATAAGAAAGAATACTTATAAATGAGGGCATATGAGGACTGTAATGAAAAGAATCATAAATAATGACAGAAAACCTGTAGCCAGAATTAAATTATTCCTTAAAATTTGGCTGCTAGCTTCAACTTCCCATTTACATGTTTTTCTCCCCCAGAAATTAAAACTCAATGTATTTCAATTACAGAAAGTTTTAAAAACAAACTTATTTTGATTACTACATCTCAAATGAGCAATAACTAGCTGAGAAAGAGTGGGAGTTTTCCATTACTAGCAAAATCAGCTCCTGGATTCCTGCAGGCAAGCAGAAGAACCAAACAAAAAAATTAACATAAATAAAACCAAAATGATACAGAATGCCAGGTATCTTTGATTTCCAAAGTCCTGATGAATGAAGCCAAATAAATAATGTGGCATCATGTATCAGGTCAGGAACACAGACTCTAAAGAAG
This sequence comes from Phalacrocorax carbo, assembly GCF_963921805.1. Taxonomy (NCBI): domain Eukaryota; kingdom Metazoa; phylum Chordata; class Aves; order Suliformes; family Phalacrocoracidae; genus Phalacrocorax; species Phalacrocorax carbo. The sequence continues at coordinate 164,319,601 of NC_087513.1, forward strand.
AAAATTATTGGCAAGTTGTTCACAGCATGTTTATATCTTTCTTCTCCTCTTTCTGTTGTTATTGTAGTTTAAGTAGTTCTGGTTATATTATCTCATCATACTTCATGCTTCTGTTCCCCAGGGTTGATGTTGTAAGGGTATGCTTACCTTGCAAAATTTATCCTTTATTATAACATTTCTATTAAAATTATGCAATTTCAACAATTAGAGCAAATGGTTCTAAAAGACATTTTCGGAAGTACTGTAGTCCATTCCTCTGCCACAAGGTAAGATATTCATACATAAACCATTCTTGACAGTTATTTGTCTAAGATGTTATTAAAAACTGAATAAAAGATGGAGATTTCACAGCATTTATTACAAATGATGGTGTTTCCCGCGGCACAATTTTAGGGACAGTTCTCTTCAATGTTTTTATCAATAACCTGGACACAGGAGTCAAACGCGCACTAAGTTTGCTGATGTTACTACGTTAGGAGGAGCTATTCATTCCCTCAATGGTAGAGAGGCCTTACAGAGAGATCTTGACAGATTAGAGCACTCGGCAATCACCAGCAGTATGAAATTTAACGAGGACAAATGCCAGATTCTAAACCTGAGGTGGAGTAATCCTGGATGTATTTTTAGATTGGGGACAAGAGAATGGAGTGCAGCCCTGCAGAAAGAAATTTGGGGATTTTGCTTCATGGTAAGCTCAATGAGTCTACAATGTGCCCTGACATCCAAAAGGTCAACCACATCCTGGGGTGCATTAAGCACAGTACAGCTAGCCAGCTGAAAGAAGTTATTGTCCCACTGTACTCAGTATTGATGCAGCCTCACTTCAAGTGCTGTGTGCAGTTTTGGGCTTCAGAAAGTGAGAGGGATATAAAAATATTATAACGTGTCCAAAGGAGAGCAACAAAGATGGAGAAAGGACTAAAGGGCATGACTTAGGAATGGCTGAGAATACTAGGTTTGTTCAGCTTTGAGGAGACTGAGGGGTGACCTCCTTGCCGTCTACGACTGTTTTGTGAGGGGCAGCAGAGAGGGAGGTACTGATCTCTTCTGTCTGGTGCCTGGAGATAGGACACAAGGGAATGGTATACAGCTGTATCAGGGGAAGTTCGGATTGGGTATTGAACTCAGTCCAATTGTCTGGTTCAGTTTTGTTGATCCAAACCAGATGCAGTTCTCCAAGTAGGGCTTTGTAAAGTGGAAGGATTTCTTAAGGTTTTACTTATGATAACAATTGTTATACATGTTCATTTTCTGTTAGCTTTTTGTAATAAACATCCATGGAAGTTACACTACAATTAATTCCACCCTTCAGAAGTCCATGTTTAATGAAAAGAAAGCATCAGTGAAAAGCTAGTTGTCACCCATTTTCAAGTAGGTAGAAGAATAAAATTATCTACATATAAATACACATAACATATAGCATGATGTGTATTGGTATATGTGTATATATAGTAAAATAGGTACTTCCAGTATATCACAGATGTATTCCAGTTGGGTTTTGTGCATTTTCTGTTTGTTTGTTTTGTTTTTGTTGTTTCTTTCTTTTTCTTCTGATGGAATTCTGGTATTATGAAATTACTTCCAATTCAATTTCTCTAAATATATGGGACTCTCAAATTTTCAGTTATGTATGGTGTTTCTGAATGTTTTATGAGGATATGGATAATGCCAACCATACTTCATTCTGTATTTCTGAAAGCTATGCAGTTTTTCTTCCTCAGCTGATGGATAAGTGGTTTTACATGAATGTATACTTACTTCACAGTTTTGTTTGGAAGAAATCTCAATAGGCTAGAAGATACGAGAGCAGTGTTTTTCCTGCATGGGTTCACAACAGTAAAAAGAGAAACATTGTCCTCTGTGATATAGCTGTGCAAGGGTTTTTCAAAGCGTCCTACTTTGGGGTAGGACTCAAGAATATACGTGGTTATGCGTGCAATAGTAAACCATCTGGATGAGTTGCTGAAATGGAAGCTTACTCCTCCATTGTTGGAATAAATGGCAACTACATTCACTTGAGCAATTTTTAAAAATGCAAAATATTCCCAACTGCTATTCTGAATACCTAGCTTTCTGCAACATACTAATTCCATAATGTCTGTGGTTTATATAAAAATATATTTCTTTTTATTTCCACCTCACATGAAATGTTCCAGCTAGGAATAATTTATTTTACTAAGATAATTTAGACACTGGTCTTCCTCTGAATTTGTATTCTTTCTTTGAGTGGGTAACCAATGTTATACCCCTCTCTCCAGATAGCCTGAAAAGATACTGGAGTATGTTGGAGACTACCTTTACTGCAGGTGAGGGACTGAGTAACTGGTTGCAAGTGATTTTAAACCCCCATAACAGGGGATAACAGACTGAGAACAGAAGATTAAAATAGTGTGGATGAAAGTGATCAAAAAGAATGTGACTCAGGTGCTCTAGTAATTAGGTTTCTTATCTTAGCTAGTTACCTGATCTCTCTTTCGTCATCCTTTAGGAAGTGTTTGTCTACACAGACTATTATCTATCGTTGTCGATAAAGATGTAATTAGTTTAGGCTAGACACCAAACTTTAAGAAATGTAAAATTACATGAGAAGAATACTGTTTTGCACATGGAAAAATCACATTAGAAATCCAGTTTTTGGAAAAGTCTGATAATTCATTAAGGTAACAAAATCTATTGATTTACAGACAATATTAAAAAATATTTAACCACATTAGGTCATTTAAAATGTGTTTAAAAAAATCGCACCACAAATTTTGTGTACTTCTATAGTAGTTACTTTATAATTCCTGTAAATTATTTGAGAATGGGATAAACTGGGTGCATATGCACGCATATTTGGAGAGCTGTATAGCAACACAGTGTATGGGACTGCACCATACCTAAAGTGCAGCGGCGGCGAAAGAGGCAAACCAAAGTTCCTGGGTTCTCATGGATAGTCCCATTTGGATTTCACCTCCTTGTTGGAATCCACCCCTGTACAGATAACCCTATAGAAGTTCATTACATTTTCTAATATATCTCAAATAAATTTACAGTTGATTTGTGCTTCATACTAAGTATCCTTGCCTCAGTCACCAAGGTGAGCAGCTCCAGTGCTGGCATGACCAGTAGCAGAGCACTCTACTGTTGTGCACAGGGGGTTTCCTGAACTGGGGAAACCTCCTGGGAGCAGGAAGATGTTCCAGGAGCCTGCAGCTCATGTGACAGTGGCTGACAAGACCTGGGAGGACCAGGAGCAATGGCAGCCAAGACTCACTCCCCCTGCAAAAGAAGCCCTTAGGGCACACTAGTGACCAGGACAATTGTGACCAGGCAAACAGGGTGTGATGCGGCAGCAAGGGCATGATGGGGCAGTACACACAGGAGGACGTGCAGGAAGGATACTGTAGCTCTGCCAGCTCGACCAGGGAGCAATGGTACCTACCTGGCAGAAAGCCATGTCCTCTCAAAACTGCACCCACCACAACTGATGCAGCTTCCCAGAGACAGCTCCGATGAGAACGTGCTGCCTCCCAGGTGCCAGGCTGCAGGATGTGCCCAACTCTTAGGCCAGTATCAGATGGCAGCAGCGAGCACACCTGTGGGAGGTGTGCCCAGGTAGAGAAACTCTTCAGCTTAGTGACAGAGCTCTGGGAGGTGGTGAGTACGTTGAGGAGTATCAGGGACTCTGAGAGAGAGATAAACTACTGGATAAACTACTGGAATCACACCCTACCTTCCCTGGCACAGGCAGACAGGACATGTGATACAAAGGATTCCCTATCCTTTCTATGCCTGGCAGAACGTGCTGACCTAAGGGATAAGGAGGAAATGTGACACGTTCCTGCCCAGCACAGTAGGTGCGTCTCCTTTGTTACTACCTCACCTTCCCAGGTGCCCTCACATAATATGTATGAAGCTCTGCAAGTGGAACTGAACAATGACAAGGAAAATGGTTCATCTAGGTTGGAGGTGTCATGAAGGTTAAGCTGGCCTATATCCTGCATCAAAACCACTTCCATAAAGAAAAAAAAAAGATGAATTATTGTCATAGGAGACTTCCTTCTGAGCAGAACAGAAGGCCCAATATGCAGACTAGACCAGCTTCTCAGGGAAGTCGGATGCCTCCCTGGGGCCTGGATTAAAGATGTGACGAGGAAATTTCCTACCCTGAGAGAGCCCTCAGATTACATTCCATTGCTGTTTCTCCAAGTAGGCAGCTATAAAGTTGCAATAAGAAGTCTGAGGGCAATCAAGAGAGACTTCAGGGCCTTGGGATGACTGGTTAAGGGATCAGGAGCACAAGCAGTGTTCTTCTCTATCTGTCCAGTGCAGGGAATGATGAGGGAAGAAACAGGAAGAGCCAGCAGATCAATACCTGGTTCCAACACTGGTGTCACAAGCAGAATTTTGGGGTTTTTAATCATGGGTCCGTCTACATGACACCAGGTCTGCTGGTGATAGACGGAGTACACCTATCTCAAAGGGGGGAAAATGTTCTTTGCACAGAAGTTAGCAAGGCTCATTGAAAGGGCTTTAAACTAGATTTGAAGAGGGTAAATGGATAAAACCAGGCTCACTAGAGATAAGTCTAGGCGTGGCATGCCAAAGTTTGAGGGCAAGTGTGATAGCAAGGGCCTTCAGTCTGCGCCATTATGTGCTGGGTACACCAGAGCACATTTGAAATGTCCCTGTACTAATGCATGAAGCATTCTAGCCATCTCAGTGGAGGCAAGGAAAAGGCAAGGGCTGCTGAAGTGTTAGAAACCACAGAAGTGCCTGAAAAACATCACATATGATTTAGGCCTTCTCCTCAAAAAAGGTGGCAAGATCAATAGCCCAACTGAAGTGCATCTGCACCAATGCATGCAACATGGAAAACAAACTGGAGGAGTTGTAAGACATCATGCAGCAGGAAAACTATGATATATTTACAAAAATGGAAACATGGTGGGATGACACACACAACTGGAGTGCTGTAATGGAAGGTTCTAAACATCAGAAGGGATAGGGAAGGAAGAAGAGGCAGTAGGGAAGTTCTGTATGTTAAGGAGTGTTTTGACTTTCTAGAGCTTGACAATGATGATGAAAGTGTTGAGAGTTTATGGGTAAGAATTAGGGGGAAGGCCAATAAGGCAGATATCATGGTGGAAGTCTGTTATAGACCACCCAACCAGGATGAAGAGGAAGATGAAATATTCTATAAACAGTTGGGAGAATTCTTATAATCACTAGCCCTTGTTCTCATGAGAGACTTGAACTTACCAGATGTCTGCTGGAAATACAATACAGCAGAGAGGAAGCAGTCTAGGAGGTTCCTGGCATGTGTAGAAGATAACTTCCTGACACAGATGGTGAGTGAGGGAAATAGGGGAGGCACCCCACTGGACCTGTTGTTTGCAAACAGAGAAGGACTTGTGGGTGATGTGTTGGTGGAGGCCATCTTGGGCACAATGATCATGAAATGATTGAATTTTCAATTCTCAGAGAAGTGAGGATGGGGATTAGCAGAAGTGCAACTGTGGACTTCTTTAGGGCAGACTTTGGCCTGATTAGGAGACTGGTTGACAGAGTCCCTTGGGAGGCAGTCTGAAGGGCAAAGGACTCCAGGAAAGCTGGACAATCTTCAGGAAGGAAATCTTAAAGACACAGGAGCAAGCTGTCCCCAAGTGCCAAAAGACGAGCGGGTGCAGAAGAAGACCAGCCTGGCTGAACAGAGAACTTTGGCTGGAACTCAGGAAAAAAAGAGAGCTTACCACCTTTGGAAGAGGATGCCAAGGATGTTGTGAGGTTATGCAGGAAGAAAGTTAGAAGGGCCGAAGCCCAACTAGAACTTAGTACGGCTACTGCAATAAAAGGCAATTAAAAATGTTTCTATAAATACATTAACAACAAAAGGAGGGCTAAGGAGACTTTCCATCCTTTATTGGATGCAGGGGTAAACACAGTGACAAAGGATGAGTAAAAGGTTGAGGTACTTAATGCCTTCTTTGCCTCAGCCTTTAATAGTAAGACCAGTCGTTCTCTGGGTATCCAGGCCCAGAAGCTGGAAGGCAGGGATGGAGAGAATGAAGCCCCATAATCCATGGAGAAAGGGCTACACCACTGATACAAGCACAAGTGTATGGGGCTGGATGGGATCCAACCAAGGGTACCCAAGATGCTGGCGGAAATGCTCACCAAGACCCTTTCTATCATTTATCAGCAGTCCTGGCTAATGAGGGAGGTCCCAGTTGACTGAAGGTTAGCAAATGTGACATCTATGAAGGGCTGAAAGTTTCAGGGAACTACAGACCTGTCAGCCTGACCTTGGTACCAGTAAATGTTATGGAGCACATCATCTTGAGTGCCATCACATGGCATGTACAGGACAACCATGTCATCAGGCCCAGTCAGCACGGGTTTATGAAAGGCAGGTCCCACTTGACTAACCTGATCTTCTCTGACAAGGTGAGCCACTTAGTAGATGAGGGAAAGGCTGTGAATGTTTTTACCTAGACTTTAATAAAGCCTTTGACACTGTTTCCCACAGCATTCTGGAGAAACTGGCTGCTCATGGCTTGGACAGCATACTCTTGACTGGGTGAAAAAGTGGCCGGATGGCTGAGCCCAGAGAGTTGTGGTGAATGGAGTTAACTCCAGTTGGTGGCTGGTCACAAATGGTATTCCCCAGTGCTTGGTGTTGGGGCCTGTTCTGTTTAATAACTTTATCAGTGATCTGTTTGAGGGGATTGAGTGCACCCTCAGGAAGTTGGCAGATGACACCAAGTTGGGTGGGAGTGCTTGAGGGTAGAAAGGCTCTGCAAAGGGATCTGGACAGGCTACATCAATGGGCTGAGGCCAACAGCATGGAGTTCAACAAGGCCAAGTGTCGAGTCCTGTACTTGGGTCACAACAACCTCATGCAACACTACAGGCTTGGGGAAGAGAGGCTGGAGAGCTGCATGGCTGAAAAGGACCTGGGGGTATTGGTCAACAGTCAGCTGAATATGAGCCAGCAGTGTGCCCAGGTGGCCAAGAAGGCCAACACCATCCTGGCTTGTATCAGGAATAGTGTGGCTAGGAGGAGTAGGGAAGTGATCGTGCCCCTGTACTCAGCACTGATGAGACCACACCTTGAATACTGTGTTCAGTTTTGGGCCCCTCAGTACAAGAAGGACATTGAGGTGCTGGAGTGTGTCCAGAGAAGGGCAACGAAGCTGGTGATGGGTCTGGAGAGCAGGTCTTCTGAGGAGAGGTTGAGGGAACTGGGGTTGTTTAGTGTGGAGAAGAGGAGGCTGAGGGGAGACCTTATTGCTCTCTACAACTACCTGAAAGGAGGTTGTAGCAAGGTGGGTGTTGGTCTCTTCTCCTTAGTTACTAGTGTTAGGATGAGAGGAAATGGCTTCAAGTTGTGCCAGGGGAGGTTTAGATTGGATATTAGGAAATATTTCTTCACAGAAAGGGTTGTCAGGCATTGGAACAGTCTTCCCAGAGAGGTGGTTTTGTCACCATCCCTGGAGGTACTGAAAAAACATGTAGACATGGCATTAAGGGACATGGTTTAATGGTGGTCCTGGTAGTTTTAGGTTAATTGTTGGACTCGATGACCTCAAGGGTCTTTTCCAACCAATATGATTCTATGATTCTATGATTTTAGACTAGTCATAGGGGAAAATCACAAAGGTCAAGTATTTCAATTACTTTGTAGGACCATGACCTGAATAAAGTAAATTTATTTGAATTAAAATGAATTTACTAGAATTAATAGTACAGAGAGATTAAAAATACAAGAAGGTTCATTTTTGTAGCAATAGCAAATGTGCCTTTAATTACTTCAGTAAAAATATGGAAAAGATTTGTATGCTCCATTTAGTCATTCTGTATTGTGTAATATTACTCTAAATTACTTGACAGTAAAATATCCTCTTGACACAAAGTAATTATAATACATGAATGGATTTAAAAATCATAATAATTTGAGATACATTATTTCAGATAAACAAATAAATTGCTGTAGTCTCTAAATGAGCTTCTCATTACAAATCTCTAGAATTCTAAATTGTCCTATAATATGCTTTTAAAAAAAATTTTATTTGATCGTAATTAATCAGTCAAGGAATCTCTGATGACTAGAAATGAAGACAACAAAGGGCATATAAAATTTTCTGTATTATTTAAAATTAAATGAACAGAAAATGGCTGAGGAATATGAAAAAATATCTAAGAGATCATATGTACAAGATATTTTCTAAAAGGTAGATAGTTTTATTTGACAACAGAGACTAATATGTTTAGTTGTAGCACATTGGTCTTTTAAAAATAAGAAATAAGTTACGAAAAGCAGGGGTGGAGGAGGTGTCAGAAAGAGAAAAAGAATTAAAGGTAATTCACAGAAGCAGTGACATCACAGAAATTTTAGCTATTCAAGTATTCACAGTGAGTCAATATTAGTGTTTCAGTTTCATCAAGAGTGCACTTCTGAACCAACTATGTGTCTTTCTTGTGCTGTAGGTTACATAATGGTTCTTTACTATGTACTTCAGATTCCTTCAAAATTTAACCAAGCTGAGATATGCACCTAGGTAGGGCACCTATGAACTTTAGGCATTAATGGACACTTAGTCTATGAAAGTAGATTAGAGGCACTCTGAAGCAAATTCTTGTGAATATATATAATGTATATGCTTGGGTTTCAATACTCTGCTCTGTAGCTCTTATACTGAACCACACTATTTGCTAATGTAGTCACTGCTTAAATTGTTGAAAAGCAATTTTGATAATGAACAGTGATACTGCCTCAAGTAAGAGATATTAGTAAGCATTTACTAAAACATTTTATCAGCATTTGTATGTATCTATAGATGCATGCATCTTCTAATGGATTGTTATTGCTGAAGGAGAACTACTCAAAGCTATTAAAACAGCAGCTTAAATAAGTCCAGGCAGCACTAATGAAACAGTTTTGTTTTTTTAGGAAACCACAGCCTGAAGACTATTGAAGACAAATGGGATTTTAACAAGAACAAGCACCAAAAGAACACGCACAAGCTGACAGAGGCCTTAAAAGTACATGCATGAGGTGATATTGGAGGTTCAAGAGCTATAAGCAAAACCAACCAAATGGTCAGTCTCTGGTAAATATCAGTCTCTGTTCATTAAAGGGATACAGCTTTTAGAGCATGGCAAAACCTGTTTCAAGGACAGCAAGTTGACTGTGTTAAAAAGCATAAAAAATAATTTTAAATAGACCCAAGAACAAAAAAGAACAGCCTCAGCTCAGACTTTTTGCAGCAAAGACTTCAAGACAGTGGTGACTTCCTGCAGTCCCCATCCCCTTCTTGAAGACATCTAGCACCATTGACCTTAGAATCCAGTACGGTCTGGAAAGAGTGAGAAAAACATAAAAGAAAGATATAGATTCTAGAAAATGTGTGTGTTTCTGTTCTATGTGTATTATTTTGGAACAAGCTCTAATAATTGGATAATTTGGACTTAGTGTAACATACTAATTGAATTGCTAAAACTTAGTAAGATTAAAAATTAATTCTTGGCTCCATGTGTAGAGTGTGTTTCTTTAGCACACATAAACTGAATCTGTTTGGTCTTGTGCCTTGCCTTTGAGGCTTCATTGAAATTTGGGTGCAATGAAATGTCCATCCTAAATTGGTCTGAAAGGCTGCCTTTTAGGCTGATGATCCTGTTTGTCCTGCAGAATTAGGACCAGCTGTCCTAGAGAAGCTCTTTATATTCTTTCACAGTCGTTTATATGACAAGCTCAGGTTAAATTTCTGTGGTTTAGGTGGTTAAAATTAGGTGGGATATCTCTTATTTGCAGTGCCCAAAACACCTCCCTTTCAATATATAAATCTGAACATCCACCTTATTTCCTTATTTTGATTATTTTGCTACCAACCTAGCAAAATAGTAGGTAACAAATGGCTTATCATCACGACATAAATCACAGTAGTCTGGAAACTTTTTAGAATTATAAAAGGTCTGCAGTGAAATTACAGGATTAGGGCAGGATGTTCTCTTCTCTGTTACTTGTCTGTGCCACTTTATACTATTTGTCTTGATGAATCATAAATTACATAAGCCAAAATTATACCTTTTCAGTGTTATTTTTTGTCCTGATACTCTTACTGCTTGATATCTCTTTAAAATACTAGAGCACTGGTTCTTCTGTAAGATGAGACAGTGCCAAGGAACAACAGTCTGAACTTCAGTATAATTTAACTGTTGCACTGGACCAAAACTTTTATGATGGTCCCCTTCCCCACTGTGCCCAAAAGGGGATGTACCTTTTGGGGAAAGGTTGTTTAGTAAGGAATGAGTCAAGCTTTTGCAGATATCAGAGTTTGTGACTAATTAAGAAAGGTGTTGCAATGAAAAATTTAGTGCAACCACCTGTTTAACTTGAATGGATTTAATGTTTGTTTGTTGTCCAGAAATAATTAAAAAATATATTTTTTTGATTGGTGATTTTGAAGTAATTGTGATCCAGGAAGCCTTTGTCAATTGTGAATGCCAATATCTAGACATTGTTGAAATTTTATATTCTACTCAAGTATAAAAATAAATTTGAGGGAAAAAAGTATTAAAGGTCACAAGTCCTTCCAGCAACCCTGCTCCAGCATGGGTTCCTCTCTCATGGGTCCACATGTCCTTCCAGAAGCCTGCGGGCTTCCCACAGGGCCACAACATCCTTCGGGCATCCACCTGCTCTGGCTTGGAGCTGCAGGTGGATATCTGCTCCACCATTAACCTCCATGGGCTGCATGGGGACAGCCTGCCTCACCATGGTCTTCACCACGGGCTGCAGGGGAATCTTTGCTCTGGCTCTTGGACCACCTCATCCCCCTCCTTCTTTACTGACCTTGGTGTCTGCAGAGTTATTCCTCTCACATGTTCTCACTCCTCTCTTCAGCTGCAATTGCTGTTGTGCAGGTTTTTTTCCTTCATCTTAAATATGTTATCCCAGAGGTGATACCACCATTGCTGATGGGCTCAGCCTTGGCCTGCTGTGGGTCCATCTTGGAGCCAGCTGGCACTGGCTCATTCAGACATAGAGGAAACTTCTAGCAGCTTCTCACAGAAGCCACCCCGGCAGCCCCCCCACTACCAAAACCTTGCTATGCAAACCCAATACAACTGAAGACTGGAAAGCTGACACTTTGCTTCATTGTTGGATCAACCTGACAGCCACACCTTCAGGAATCAGTGAGGATAATTGTTCACTGTAACTGAAAATAAGTGGAGATGTCTTAAATATGTGAGACTGTGTTCTCAGTTCTCTCACACTATGTCCCAAGTATCTTTATGTTGTCCTTACTCTCATTCAGTTAGCTTCTTTTTATCTCAATTACATGGCACAAGGACATTGCTTTGATATTTATGATGCCTGGCCAAGGAAAAGGACCTGTCCAAAGAAAAGGACCTGGTCAGGTGTGTCAAATATTTGTAGGAAAACAACAGCAATCATAGTTCACCTAATTCATTCTCGACAATAAGCACATGACCATGATAGATGAGCCAGCACAAGATGTTACCTATCTTTCCCTATCCTTTTCTAATTTTACCAGTTATTCTTCTTTTTATATATTCTTTTTTGGTTTTGTGCTTTCTGATAAGAAGTAAAAATAGACAGCACAAATCACAAAACATTAAGTCTTTGTGCTCATGTCATCATTTTGAAGAGACTTTGGAAATAACTTAGGAAATCTAAAATTACCTAGCACATTAGAAAGGTAAATCATGAGTTCTGTGCTTCATAGCATTAAAAGCTATGGAAGTTGCAGATTGACAACACTATTCTTGCAATTAAAAAAATCAGAACTCAGATTTAGGCAAGAATTTGTTATATTTCCCATAAGTTTCTAGACAGATTTTAACTCTTTAAAAACTAGATATCTGTTTAAGAGAAATAATCCTTCAGACTCTTTCTATAGTCCCCAGAAACAGGTGGACAAGCGATCTGCCTGGTCTAATACTGTTGGTTAAAGGAACAAAGAAAATTTCTAACTGTACTGATCTTTCTCCATCAGCGGTAGAAAGGGAGCTAGACAACTCTTATAGACTAAGTTTTAGATGGTGAAAAGTAGCTCAGTTGACTACCACTGTAAAGTATGGAACTTCTCATAAGAAGGATACCCAACCTTTTGATAAATGCTAAGAGATCCAGACTTTTCAATAAATTAATTTAACTTTTTGGAGATTACCTTTTATTTACTGCTTTTGATTTCCAGTACCTGGAATGAACAAAACTTGAGTTAATAATAAAACTTGACTTAATAACATCTTTCACCACAATGCCTAGAACACAGAGCTTCAGTTACAGTAATATGAATTATTTAATTCTATGTAATTTACAGTGAGCTGAAATGTTGGGATATTTCCTAACTGTTAGGTCTCTATTTTGCATCATGAAATGCTGTAAACTGTTGGACTTTTGTCAAGCTCATTCTGATTTGTAAATGGAAGCATGGAATATCACAGGCTAAATCCTGAAATCTTAGCTGTTCAAAACTCCCCTTGACTTCCTTGCTGAGGAAAAAACTAAATGTAAACTTCAGCATGAATAATTAACCCCAGATCCATCAGTTCTATTTAACTGAAACACACATTTATTTTCTTTTGGAATTAAAAGGTTTGTATTTCCTACTGATAACTGGGGGAGGTTCTTTGCTGTTTCTTTTGATTGTGGTTGTTTTTTTTTTCATCACAACATTCCATTAAAATTTTTGCCGCAGGAAAGTACTTGTAGAAAGGAGTTTTATTTGCATTTTTTAAAATAAAAAATAATAATAATAATTTTTAAAAAATCCCAATATTCACTGGCTTTATTTTGCCTGAATCCTTTCATATGCAAGTGGTAATACATCTGCTCTGATGCCCTTAAATTAAAGATCTCAGCTCTTCCTCTCACTTTCTTTCCATCTTTTTGGAGCAACAACTGTTCTTTTCCACCAACCATCCTAAGGTTGGAAAAGGAAATTATTTTTCCCCCTGCTGACATTACATCTCACAAACTTCAGTGGGTTTCTGATTATGTACTCAAGCTCAAGCAGTTTTCTTCCATTTTAATTTTTTTCGGACCTGTTTTTCTATTGCACACACACCTTCCCATCTAAGAATTCAAATCACCTATGTCCAACAGTGTTTGATGCCTGGGTCTCACTATACCTCCTGTGGCTCACTATGAAATTGCTTTTTCATCTTCAAAATAGAATGAGAATGTGAGCTTTGTCTTTTTGGTAGCCTAAACTCTAAAATATATGATTACAGAGATGGAGGAGATTTTATCTTGAGCTAGTATGTGTCAAAATGAACTTTCATGGTCGACTGCTTCAAGAAAATCAAAATGTCATTGAAGGAAAGTGATATTTCAGTGTATGCAACCCATCACTTTATTTTAATGTATCCACCTCTGTATTTGACTTTGCATAGACTGAACTGTAAAGTGTTTGGCCTTATACAGAAACAAAGGGAAAGTAATATACTTGAAGAAGCCCGGAAAATTACAGAATTTAAAAATTTAATTTCATTAGAAGATAAATATACAATTCTAATGGAAGTCATTTAACAGGCACTTTTTCAAAGGAGTGTTAACTGTTGCTGGAACTACTTTTTCAATTGCACTGTTTATGGTTGTTAAGAAAACATACTACTGCTAAGAGATTTTCCCTTATGATTGATGAGTTCATCCAAACAGTCTCAAACCCCTAAACATTTAGGAAGAGGAGTGTAGCACTCAATTTCTATAGCCTCTTTGTGCAGATAGTGTTAATTATCAGTCAGAATTTACATTCTGTGATCTAATAAAAGAATGTCTTCTTTATTGTGTTAGTAGTATCTCATTTCCTATGCATTTCACTTTCATTTACCTACCAAAACTTTTGGTATAATAAAATAAAATAAAATTATATTGGTGGGGTGGCTGATTGTGTTGTTATAAGCATGTCTTTAAAGAATGTAAGCAGACAAACAAGCACGTAAAACATGGCAATAGATGGAAAAAGGGGATGGGAAGGGAAATATGTAAAGAAAAAATATTAATTTTGAAAATTCTGATTGTCTTATTAGTGATTGAAGGTCAAAAAATAAATACACATTTAAGTAGTTAAATAACTTGACTTTTGGATTTATTAAGACACTTTTACTGGATTCAGTGAAAGTTATGTCTGATTAATATTTTGGAAGGCCCAAACCCCTTTGGATTCAGCTGAGAACTTACATAGGCTTCAGTTTTTTGTGGTCTAGATCCTTAGTTAAGTACATAATCAAGATATAGGGCACTAAACCTAAATATGCAAGTTTGAAGATACTGACATGTTTTCTTTTTCTTTTTTTTTTTTTTTTTTGTATTCTTTGATCTATTAAAATATTTATGTGCTGGAGTTCTATGAACATTTGATAAATTTCTGGAGCTTTAGAATTTCACCCCATGTCTATGGCATTACTTATTCTATAGGGTACATTTCAGTACGTTGTTGCTTCGGTAGAATTTTACTTTTATAGGCCAGGCAAAATTGTAACTTTACAGGTAATATTAATCATAGAATCATAGAATCATTAAGGTTGGAAAAGACCTGTAGGATCATCAAGTCCAACGATCAGCCCAACACTACCATGTCTCCTCGACCATGCCCTGAAGTGCCACATCTACACGTCTTTTAAATCAGTGCTTAAATATTGTTATTGCATTAAAACTGCATCTGAAGTGAGCTTACCTCATCAAATTTTGCCATATAAAATAGATTGATTTTAAGCCCTTGTCAGGATGTTATCATCTTCTAGTACAAAACATGTTATTCTATAATATGCTTTGTTTTCTATAACTTTCCATATGTTCTACCATAGGCACAGCTGGAAGTCATAAGTGGACTAAAGCTTCTCTTTCTCATTTGGCTATCTCAGCTGGTTACTAGCCTATCTAGATATTTATTTGTGCCTCCAACACCAGGTCAAATTTGGTTGATTTATACTGGGGAAAAAAAAGGAAGATTTTATCTCACATCAATTTTTCAGACACTCTCACAGACCATAGCTTCATAAATCTTTTGGAGTATGTCTCTGCACATCTACAAATGCACAGAGGCATAGCCTTCTGCTTGAGATCAGTAGTTTTCAAAAAAGCAGATGTGCTTTTATGATCTTAGTAGATGGTAACATAATAGACCACACCTTCAGAAAATGTACTTGTTTATCAGTCTATCAGTCTATGGAACTGAATATCAAGGAAGGACAGAAAGCCACCTTTATGAGAAACTGATTCAAATTCTAGATTAAGTAATTACATGTAAAAAGGGAAAAGACTTAAATCTAAGATTGATGTTACTGATTAAGAATTTCTCAAAAAAAATTAATATCCCTGGTTTTTTTCAAAATTATATAGAAAGAAGTTGTATTTGAAAGTTCAAAATTATCTTACCCAATATCTAGAAATAATTTATATTCTTTTGGAAGGCTAATTGTTTCTGATGGTATATTGATTATTTATGTTTAATCCAGAAAAAGCTAAAAAACCCCTATATTTATTTAAATGATAGTATTTATATGAAGATGATTTATTTTTTCTTTCAGCAGAATTACATTTCTCTCCCTTTCTTTGTGTTGATAGAGATATTTATATCCACATATAAATAATATATTTAAACGCATTAAGAAAAAATTAAAACATCCTTTGGACTGAGGTGATTAAGACTTTTTTGCCCAAATCCAATTAATATTTCAATGGGAAGCTAAGAACTTAAAGAATAAATTAGGTAACTAATTATTTGCTGGATCTGGGCCATTATAATAAAAGATACAATAAACACTAAAAAGGAAGTAAGCAAAGAGAGGCAGAAAAAAACAATGTTTCTTTAGAACACTTTAATGTAATATAAGTAATAGTAGATTGGACATGGATCAGGAGTAATCACAATTTTATTTATCTGTCTGAGAATATTCCCACTTAGGCTGTCTGATGGGAGGGAAATATTTGGTAGAACTTCAAACATTCCTAGGTGTCTGAGTTTATGGGGCAGCAGAGATTATAGCAATTTGTAGCTGCTTATGAAAATGTATATGTAGGATAATTATTTGTCCAATGGGAATAAAATTACCTTCCTTGTATTGCATGACAGTCCTATTTAGTTGTGCAGAAAGTATCCTAAACAATGTCAGACTGGGCAATTTTCCCTCCTCTATTCAGCCATTGCCTGCAGAATAGCTGTAAACATACCTTCCACTGAGGTAGTGTCTTTGGAACCAGCACACCACTTCCGCAGATGTATCACTTTCCAGAGTATCTTGGAAGAAGAAACAGAGAATTTGGGAATTGAGTTTGCAGTAAAGCAAAGTCAACAATTTTGGTGGTGACATAAGTGTAATGGTCCCATTAGTTAAGCCTGCTAAATAAAAGTTCAGAAATAAATCCCTGTTTCTTAATGAAGCAGCTTTATACCACATTGCTTAGGGCAGGACCATTTTTTGGGATTTTTTTCTGGGAATAAGTAACTTCATGTGTTCCAAAACAGGGTCAGAGTGAAAGCTAATAAATAGGCAGTATGAACAATCAGGGTTTTGGTGTTCAAGTTTTTTTCCTTAGCCTTTTTTATCTAGTATTTTAGACATACTCATTAGTTTTAAGGGCTTGTTGAAAGACAGCTCTTACCTCTGGGGCAATGGTGTCCATTTGCACCAGAACTTCATAACCATCAGTATTTATTTTTTTTTTTTTTTAGTTTTATCATACTGTGTGCTAGGCACAGGTGGTGCATGGTTTTGTTACCAAACACAGCACCACAAAAAAACAAACCAAAATAAAAAAAAAAAAAAAAAAGAAAAGAACGCCCACACTGGAATGGGGTTTTTTATTTACATGGTACTCCTCAGAGGGGAATGACCTTCCCAAGCTCTCAGAGAAGAATATGTGGCAGCTTGGGATGACTGTGGAAAACATGCTGTGGGACAAAGCTGCAAAGTCCTTTATAGGATAAAGCCATTTTCTTTTTAATTGTGTAATTAAATACCCATCTTTTTGTTGTAGTATCTTGATAACAAATAGCACATTGTTCATTGTTTGCTTGTCCTTTTAAACTTTTTTGTATTATATGCCTGTGAGCACACAAGTAGAGGCACACCTAGTTGTATGAAAAAGTGTATTATAAGCTGATTCCATATTAAACGATGTAGGTAAAGCCTTTTTATGCTTATGTATTCTGGAAATGCAGTTGTTATTTAAAACAGCTAGAAGTCTTGTATTGCTATTTCTAGCAATTATCAATGAAATAACAAAATTCACTCCTATAAAAATTTCTAGTATGGCAGGAAATTAGTAACTTCAAGGGGTCAGTATCAGCCAAATATGAATCTCAGTCTAAAGTTGTCTATGTCTATTGATTATTCCAAGTATTTAAATAGCAACCTGAAGTTATATGCCTAACTTCACATTACTGAGGGATGTTAACAGTTCCTGAAGTAAACTGGGTAAGAAAAGAGTCATTAAAAATCAGATGGCGTAAATGAAGGCAGATATTCTCAAAAGTTCTACCATCACATTACAAATTACAAACATTGTTGAGTGAGTCAGTGGGAAGCATTATCATTCTGATAATATTGAAGGTTTTCGTCATTACAATAATAATAATAATCATCATCATCATCATCATCATCATCATCATCATCATCATCTGGCCAGATAAGTTGACAAAGGAGGGGCTGACGAACAGATGACCATGTATCAAAGAATATATTATTTATATTGAGCCTAATTTACTGATAACAACTATATTGAGACAGTTCTGAGACCATATTAATTTGGAAAGTACGTAAAATGAAAGTCCACTGCCCATGTTAAATGCGATGATTGCATAATAGATGCAAGTTCTTACATTTTATAAAGAATTTATAAAATCTATCAATTTATAAAGAATTACTAATGAGGCAAAAGAGTGGCTGGAAGAAAATAATACAAAAAAAGCTTCCTAGCCTAACATCATCAAGGAACAAGAAGAGAAGATACAAAACAACCCCAAAACCAACACTGTGCTGCAGTGCCATGGAAGAGGTGATCACACTTGTCTAATTTTAACTTGGCTTATTTTCACTAGACACACAGTTAAGTTAACATATCATGTGTTTGTCAATAAAAAAGTCACATTGTAGGTGATAGAGTGTATCATTCTAAATTTTCTCTAAAGTAGTATTGGTAACTTATGATATCTATTTGCCTTCACTGTTGGGATGACTTCTAGGATCAGCTATGGAGTGGATGAAAATTTTTCTTCAATCAACTGGCCTGATTGTTATGTGGCAGGAAGCAGATTCTTTGGTGTGCAGCAGATGTATAACATTTTTTACAATGGCAGTCCTCTAGTTCAAGTAATGAATTATTCATTTTCATCTAATACATTTATTTTCTATATGAATTCTCATTAGGAGTTTAGGAGAATGCAGTTTTACTTTAATTAGTGTCACCTAATGAAATGTTTGGGTTTTTTTTTTCAATTAATATTCATCCTAAATTCTCCTTAATCCTGAACTAATCCATATCATTAAAGTCTGCCCTAACTTAGTGGTTTTCAAATAGTGTTTTGTTGTCTCCAGTTTTAAAGATTCTGGCCTAGTCCCACCTAAACACATTTTTTTCCAAACACATCTTAGAGTAGTTTTGTTCTAACTAATCTGCACAAATGTGTCACAAACAGTAATGGAAGGTAATGAATGGTGAATAGAAATGGTTGTCCCACTTGCTACTTAAAAATCTAGGGGGTTTACTGATCTTCTGAACTCCATCTGAGGTTTGGATCAGAAGCAAGTTTTAATATAGACCTTTTCCCTCCCTGTGTCACCAACAAAAATCTTCATTATATTAACTTTTATAAAAAGAACTTTGTATAAAGGGTTGTGACTTGGTTTTGCAAGTTGAATTGAGAATCACAGACACTATTAGCAGGCAGTTCATTTTGCAACATTCTAGGAAGAAACATAGCTTCTATAGAAAGGTATGAATTTAACTAAAATGGATATCAGCCTGCACTCTGCTAGACTAACAGTTGGGATTCTTGAGCCTGAATAACTGGACTCCATTGTGGGTCCATCTTGCTGTTACAGGTTAGAGCCAGTGTCTGGGAAATTCAATGAAAAGTGAGGCATAAACTGAGCTTGAACACAGAAGTGAAACGTCTGAACAAACTGTCCGTATGTTCTCTGCTAAGGTATATGATACCTTAGTTGGGAATCACTTAAGTTTATTATCGATCATTATAATTTATGTAAGAAGTACATTCGTCAAAATGAAAAAAAAAAAACAAACAAAAAACCCCATTATATAACCTTTAAATAAAGCATACTACTTAATCATCTTTAATGGAAACTCTTACAGAACATTAAAGAAAGGAATGATGATTACGTTTGTTAGAAGGATCACCTTCCAGGTTATACCATTTATATCTTAACACTTGAGCATCTCCTTGTTATGCAAACTGCTCTATTATTCAACCTGAAGATGTAAAAAAAGTGATGTCAGAATAGTGAATATTTGATTTTACCATTTATTTACAACTCTTTTCTTTCTCCTGCTTTCCTTCTGCATTATTTACATGCATATTTAAATGTATGGTCTTTCGAGCCATGCTGTCATCTTCAAATATGTCTGCTAAGCATCTGTTGCACTATTCACGCTATACAAACAATGCATACCAACAGGAAAACTGGTAAACAGAGCAATAAAAATAATGATGATTCACACAGAAGAATTAATTTGAAATAACAGGCAAAATGGTAATAACCTCGGTATTGTGGATGACAAAGATGGACTTCTAAGGACCTTTAATTTTTTCTTAATTGGGACTGAGCTCAAGATTAAAATTCCACAGCATTAATTCTAAGAGTTTAGTGCCATACAGATAGAAGAATTAATGCTGATTCTGTTAGTTGCCAGTTACTCCAATTCCTCAGTTTAGGATTCAGCCTAATGCTGAATCCCACCCCTCTTTTTGAAACTGAGCAACAGTACTAGTTAAAGCAAACTCAAACTACATCATACTCCTTTACTTCACAGACCACATTAGCAGAACAACCCAGTGTTTTGTTCTCTCTAGTAACTGCAATGATCTGTTTGTCTTCCACCCCCTTCCCTGAGTATTCTGAATATTTGCCAGTTGTTTGTTGTTGTAGATAAATGTAAATCTGCAGACAGTTCTCTTTTGGAACAATGTGAATCATTGTTCATCGGTTTTAAACCCAAGAAAGTTATGGGAAGTATTAGAGTAGGACTTTGAATTAGGATATCATCTTTGAATTAGGAAGAAAAATATAATTTCAGTGTAGGAAATTAGTTAACATGTTTATCATGACAACATGATAAAAGTTGTATTGAATTTGGATTCTTCTGCATAAAGAATTGTCTGAAAACCCTCATGTTATGCATATTGCTTTCTTGTTGTTAATATCATCTCCGTGAGTCCCTGTAAACTGATAAGAATTCACAGATAAAGAATCTGAACTGCATGATCTAAAAAGAGTTGTTCAAAAGCTACTTCCCTCTTCATTCAGGAAAGTGAGAGGAACTTTAAAATTATTGTTGTGGTTTATCCCTAGTCAGCTACTGAGCACCAAAAGCAGCTTGCCCACTCTCCCCACCCCAGTGGGATGGGGGAGAGAAGCAGAAGGGCAAAAGTAAGAAAACTCATGGGTTGAGATAAGAACTGTTTAATAACTAAAATAAAATATAATAATAATAACTATAATGATAAAAATATTAAAAGGAAAACTATGAAAAAGAGAGAGAGGCAAAACCCAGGGTGAAAAACCCAAGTGATACAACCACTCACCCACCGCTAACTGATGCCCTGCCTGTCTCTGAACCACAGTCACTGCTTCCCCTGGCCAACTCTCCGCAGTTAATATACTGGGTATGATGTCATATGATACAGAATATCCCTTTGGCCAGTTTGGATCAGCTCTCTTAGCTGTGACCTCTCCCCTCCCGGCTTTTTGTGCATCTGGAAGAGCATGGGAAGCTGGAAAAGTCCTTGAATAGTATAAGCACTACTTAGAAAAAACTAAAACATCAGTGTGTTATCAACATTATTTTCATACTAAATTCAAAACACAGCATTATACCAGCTACTAGAAAGAAAATTAACCCTATCCTAGCTGAAACCAGTACAAGGATGGTTTGCTTTACAGTGGTAGTATCCCTCTTTAAAGACTAAAAAACGAAGCCTGGATTACTAGCCTAAGCTCCTACATTTCTTTGCTGAAGGTTCATTAGGTGAACATGACCATAAATCAGCACAGTATGTCAACTGTGCCACAACCAGGGTCCACAATACTTCAGGCCTTTCAAACAAAGCTCTATTCTTTTTTGAGGCCAGCTGAATTTTTTCTATGTTGTTCCAAATCACAATGAAGTCATTAATCAAGTTGTTGAAAACCTTCAAGAAAATGTACTTTCTCTGAATGGCTCTAGGAAAAAAAGTTTCTCATAATTTCATTCTTTCAGTCACTTCCACTACCTTCTACAATTCTCTGACTACTTCCTGAACCTCTGGTTTTCTCTTTCACTAATGCCAGCCTTATGTATCTTCCCCATTTCCTCTGTGACTGTGGAAGGTTTGTAAGTTAGTTTTTTGCTGTTTGGTTATGTCAAATTAAGCAACCCAAGGGTCCCTCTGAAACAGATGTGTTCCAGCTGGCTCTGTTCACTGTCTAAATAACATGCAAACTGGGGAAAATATCCAAGGTTATCTGACTTTATCAGTGTAGAGAGAAATACAAAGAATTTACACAATAATGTGAATAAACCCACTTACTTCATGATGCTTCATACTATTGACACCAAAGCAACAGTGCCATGTTCAGAAGCCTTTATTAACAGAAATTAAAAGAAAATTGGCTGCTTTACACAAATAACTGCATGCACTTTTATTACCAAGTTTCTCCTTAGCAGTACTCACAAAGATTATTAGAATTATTTGCACAGCATCCTCTAGGTACAAAAGTTCAGTCCATCCATAAATGGTATATTAGTCTTCTTTGGTTAAAAATCAGTAGTTTCTATGACCAACAGGACTCAGTTGAGTTAAGATGGCTATATATTAACCTTAGGGCTAACATAAAATTTAACTTATATACCCATTAAGAGGCAAACTTTGAGATGAGTCTTGTATGAAATTGAGGATCTGAAGGAAGTTGTCTTACCTGCTCTATCAAATCATTTGTACATATGATTATCTTCACTTATGGGTAAGACACTTTGTAGAAAAGGTCTGGAATAGCCTATTTTACTCTTAAAGCACTGACAAAGCACCCACAGGAAATGCCTATCCACACAGATCAGAGACTGAGTCAGAATCACAGGTCCTTGTGTGGAGGATGGGATTCTGCTGCCCAGACCTTGGCAACAGATGTTGCCCACAAGATTAAATGACATCTTAACTGTGTGATGGTATCCTACCTGTCCTCCAGCACCTGCTTTAGAAGATGGTGGCCTCCTGCAGATGCTCTATTCTGACTGCCTGCTCCAAGCGCATATCAGGGAGCAGGGAAGGCAGAGGCTCCTTCAGCTCCTGGTGCCAGAAGTGATGCGTTTTCTCTGAGGTGGCAGGGCAGGCCCTGACATCCAGTGCCCATCCCACCACCCCAGCCAGGAGCAAGGCAGCCAGGGGGCACTGGGGCAGCCTCAGCCCTGGGCATCGGGTGCCTCCCTGTGGGCGGGGACGGGACAAGGTTGGGCTTGGATATGGACCTGTGGATAGGCCTGTCTTAGCTGGGAAAGGCAGGGCTGTGGGGGGGTGGAGACTGGCCCTGCTGCTGGGGCAGAGATTGACAGCACCAGGGGACTGAAATGGGGTCCGTGGCCTTGGGCAGGGGGAGGGGAGTGCAGAGAGGGCTGGGCAGGGACAGTGAGCCCTGGTGATGCCCTCAGGGCCCTGCCAGAGGGGCCAGTTAGATCACTTAACATATCTCAGCTTGTACTTATCTGCTATCTGTGGACAGCCACACTGAACTATGTTTTTACATGACAGCTAGATATTTAAACTTGTATTTAGTCAGTAGCAATTTAATCACTACAGTCAAGGTACCAAAAGTGTTATTCAGCAGACCAGATATAGCCATGCAGTCTGATATTAGAAGCCTAGGTCTTCAGACCTCCGTTTACTATCTTTCTACTGTAGATAGCTCTGTAAAAGCTAGATATTTTATAAGCACCTACACTGTAAATAACAGAAGCTAGATGCCTGAATCTGCAGCTTAACCTTACCCTCAGCAGTTAGCTCAGTTGCCTGCTCAGTGGTGTTTAGTGCCATACGAGATGCCTGAGTGTACCTTGAATGGCTTCTACTGCTGTGCCACAAGACCTGGGTCTTCTACAGTTTCTTTTTCACATTTCCCAGTTTTATAAAAGTGTTTCTAATACCCTAAGGCATCTTAAATGACAGTACAGGTTTTTGTCTCAACAATGGAATTGAGCCCTAAATGTGGAGTTCTCAATGTCTGAAACACAATGAAACATCTTCCTCATTCCAACTGTTTATCATGTTCCAGCATTTCTTTCTCTAAAATAATTGTTTTTCCTATGGGTTGATCCTATTTTTTCCTATCTGCCTGTAGGCCACTTTAGTCATGGTTTGCAGTTTTTGAAAATTGTGTGTGGTTTTGACCCGTTCGTAGCAGAAAGAACCTGTTAAACTCAGACTACATGGGGCTGAAATTAAGAGACCTGCAGTCACCCGTAGTAGCAGGTGATGGCCAGAAATATATGTGATAGTGCCTCAAATGCCATGAGGTGACTACATTTAGGCAAATAATACCAGTGTCTAGTTTCAACTAGCTTTATAGGCTGTCTCTATCATTAATTGGGAAAGATACACAACCCCAAGTACATTTTTTGTAATCTTCATCTATATAGATACTTAACCTAAATAATGTGCATCATTTGAGTCCTAGACTCAGAGGAAGACTTAAGTAGCAGACTATCTATCTTAATCTTTTCGGAAAAATAATGATCTGCACTAATTGGTAATATATATCTCATTT
This sequence comes from Phalacrocorax carbo, assembly GCF_963921805.1. Classification (NCBI taxonomy): domain Eukaryota; kingdom Metazoa; phylum Chordata; class Aves; order Suliformes; family Phalacrocoracidae; genus Phalacrocorax; species Phalacrocorax carbo. The sequence goes on from NC_087513.1 coordinate 164,343,592, forward strand.
CTTTTGAATAGTGAGGGCAGGACAATATCTGACCAAGATAGTGAAATTATTTTTGTAAGAATTTGACCATGTAATATTTCCATATTGAAATATTATGTAATTGGAAACAATAACAATGTTCATGATGACAGTAACAGTGAAGGAATATTTCTGAATATTGTCTTTCCTTTCAAGTAAGTATCAGAAATGACAGAAATAAGGAACACAATCCTCACTCTAAATTTCATTCAAGGGAACTGACTACATTGTATGGGGTGATAACTTTACAGTGGTAAAAACTAGCAAACATCTTCCTGTCTTAATGAAAGATGCCCAAGAAGAGAAAACAGTAGTATGTAGTCAAGCATGTATCATATATCATCCACCTTTTTTAAAGATAATTTCAAAACCTGTTTCTTGGCCCATCTATCTTCGAAAAACAGGTACAGTTCATAGTTTCTGTTGCTGGATATTGATACATAGAGCTTTGTTTATTAGATGGAACATGCATGTCTTAAGCTATATTTCTGTCTTCTACTGTTACTATCAACATTCTTAAATTCTGGTTTCCAGAATAAGGATTCATGTTTACATAAGCAAATTCAGATTCACTTGAGATGTCTGGTTCTGCGAATATTCCTGCTCATTAAATAATAAGAAGAAAATACTAATTCATTACATACTTTGGGAAAGCAGAGAGCATCGTGAATTCAGTTGCGGTGAAATGTGTATCCATAACAATTTTAAAATTTTTGTTTTCCAATATTTATTCAGCTCTAGCATCCGTTACTTGTTTTGTTTTGTTTTGCTCCATTATCCTGAGAATTTTCATAACATAAGTTATTTTTGACTATATTTTTACTGAAATTCCTCTTCAGTCATGAAGGACTTGTTTGATATTTTACAAATTAAATAATGACTAACATATTCATAGTAAACATTATTTCTGAACTATTCATCCTCCTTAACAATATGTCTTGTTTCAAAATTATGTAGAAAATTACCAACAAAATAACATAAAAAGAAGGAAACAAAAGCATAAATTTCCTTCTTACTTTAAAGACTTTTGTGGTAATAGCATCAAGCAAATACTTATTCTTGGCAATTCTTTACTCTGTTAGAAGATGGAAATTCAAAGTGTTGCTGTAAAAAAGAAAATAAGGAAAATAAACAATAAATCTATCTACATCACTGCATATGTGATATGGAATCCACTTTAAATTATATTAATATTTTATATTGTAACCATCTACAGAATACTGAGTATATGCATGTAACAGGAATTAATCAAAGTGTTAATTTTTAATAAGTATTTGGGTATGCACAAAACCAGAATTAAAATTCCCTGAAATAATTTGTTTTATTATATTAATTAGAGCAGTTAGATTACAGAAATGAAGAAACCAGTGTTGATAACTGAAAAATATGATAGGTACTTTTTCAAGACTAAATTAAAATCAGAATCGGTGAATAAGCTATGTTCTTTCCTTATGCTCCCTTAATAATATTTCACATACCAATATAGTTTTGCAAACAGAATCACACAGAATCACAGAATGGCAGGGGTTGGAAGGGACCTCTGGAGATCATCTTGTCCAACCCCCCTGCTTGAGCAGGCACACCGAGAGCAGGGGGCACAGGAACGCATCCAGGCAGGTTTTGAATGTCTCCAGAGAAGGAGACTCCGCAACCTCCCTGGGCAGCCTGTGCCCCTGCTCTGGCACCCTCACAGGAAAGGAGTTTTGTCTCATAAAAATTTAAATATTTCTCATAAACATTTAAATGTTTCTCATATTTTTTCTCACAAACATTTAAGAGGGAAGTGCAGTATTCTTAACATAAAGGTTTCAGTTTTATATTAACTTCTTTCATTATCTCTGATGAAAATAACCTCTATAAAGAGATCATCACTTTCCACTGTCCCTTTCCTCCACTTTCAGGCCCTGAATATTTTTTTTTATATGTGATATCCGGTATAATATCTGTTTAGCAGTATTTTCTGATCATGTTCCAAGAATTAATAAAGCAGCAAGCCATACTTATCAGATATTGAGAAAATTAGATTAAAATAGATGACTATTTTAATAATACAGGTGCAGACTTCTCTTTTTAATTCACAGTAGAATGCAACTTGGTAAGCTTTCTTTGGCAACTCACACTGCTGAACATATGACAAAATGTGAATGAAAATATTACAAGTTAAGTTATAGTATTTTATAATAAACCAGGATTTTGTGTTTTCTACAACCAGGAAAATTTGCAAGAAACTTCAAGAATGTTTCATCAAGTAATAAAATTTATTTTAAAAATTCTGACTTCATTTGCCTGTGTGTATACATACATGAACATAACTATAACAAAGCCCAGATTAGAACTGAACGCTTTCTGGTTTTAGTTACTAAACTAGTGATTCAAAACTGGATAACTTTACATAAAATAGAGAATTTGTGCTAAGGAGTGCCAAATCCCAGTAAAATTCAGAACCCATTTTTTTTTCCTTCCTAATCTGTTTAAGCCAAGTCCAGTACACTCTAATACCAAGGAGGAGGCTGTGGATGCTGTTGGATCTGTTTGCAGATCTGACAAGCAGCGAGGTGGAGCCCATGTTGCAGAGGCAGATACTCATACGCGTGAACACACACAGAGGATATTAACATGGCTTGCCACAGGGTGCTGGTTTAATGGCACCCACATAAACACCCATGGCTCTCACATAAATATGAGCACAAGCAGCACAGGTCTGTTCCTCTTTCCAGTGGATCAGGATCAGGGTTCACTGGTGGGTGTACACTTCCCTTCAACACAAACTATCCAGATTTACAAGTACACCACAGTCATAGATCCCTTAAATATTAGCATGACATTATTTAAGCCTGCTTAATGTCCATGCCCAGATCCCAGTTACTTGTACAGTTATTGGCTCAAGGGATTTTTTTTTTCCAGAAGTGGGTCTCCTGTTCATTGGCTGGTCCAGCTTGACATTTGCTAACAAATTGTACAGCTGGCTCTAAACAATCAGTATCTGCAACTGCCAGCACCTAAACCTCTCATCACACATGAACATAAAGATTGAGATCACACACAAAAAAAAAACCAGTTTGGAAAATGACTTAATAAAAAGATAGGATAAACTGCAGTGATCAGGGGCAGGGGTCAGTCAGACAAATGCTTGCTCTTCCCCCATATACCTTAAGCCTTCCCCTTTCTTACCATTGCTACCTCCCAAAGAAACAATCTGCCAAAAATTACATTTTCTCCACTGGTCCCAGTTCTCCTATATCCATACCAGGATTTGGTATTTCTGATACGATTACCAAGGCAATTTCAGTCTCACATGGTGTCCCCAGTGGGGTTACCTGAGATTCTCCTCCCAAAAAACCACCCAGTGCTCCCTTTGAAACTTGGTCATCTCTTGCATACCTCAACCTGAACTCCCTGTGTGTTCTGGCCATCCCCCATGGAGCTACCTGTAACTTTCATCAGCTTCTCACTCTGTTATTCATCATGTACAGCCTTTTCTCATGTCAGGTACAGTAGTTTCTCATGGTCTGTTCTTTTAGCTAAACCTCAGGCCAGAGTCTAGTCATTTGCCAGCATGTCCTCACCATTAGTATATAAAAATGTTGCAATTTTAAAAGAGGTAAGCCCTAGGTGGCTAGGTGACCCTAGCATCACACTGATGTGCTTTGATAACACTTTTTTTTTTCTTTATCTTCCACTTCGTGCAGTAAGTGTGTTAATACCGCAAGGTATAATCTTACACAAGAATTGATATATGGCAGAAGTAGTGGAGTGTCACCTTTCATTTGATTAATGAGAAATAATCAGAAGCAAATGTTTTACTCCAAATAAACTAATTTTAAATTCCAATTATCTCTGTTAACTTTAGTTTCTTTTTGAGGTGCATCTGAGAAAGCTGTATCTCCATCTTGAATATTTCGCAAGGATAAAAAAGTCAATGTTTAGACTTTTCTTGATAGATTTGTGCAATACGTCCTGTATTTGAACCTTTTCCTCTCTAAAATGGTATTCTTAAAGAAGTATACTGCAATTAGGATATAATTATGCTGCAATTTCAGAGAGGTTACCTGGTGATTTTCAGTAATGATTCATCAGTAATTAATACAATTTTTTTTCCTGATCCATAATTTATTAATACAGCCTGCAAATAAGAAGCAGTTATGCTAACCTTTCTCAGATGAACATGATACATGTAGTCAAAGCTAATCACAGAAGCTCCACTTGAGGCAATGCGGTGTTAAGAGATGGCTTTCATTACTTCACATGCACACATTTATTATTTTATCAAGATAATAAATACAAATAAGCAAAAAACTCACATTGGCATGATAAGCCACAGATGAAAGGCCACAGTTGTACTAGGATAAAATGTTTTTTTATTGTGCTGTTGTTTCCTCAGAATTAAAAATTTTTAAATAATCATTACCAGTTAATAATTTTTGTTGCTGTTGTTGGGATTTTGGGGTTCTTTTTGTCAGTGTTGTTAGAGATTTTGTTATTATTTGAAGTGTTCCTCTTAACTACAAATACTTACCAAAAAAAAGAAAGAAAAATAACATTATAAAACTCTTTTTTTTTTCCTATATGCAGCCTGTAAGTACCATGTACATGAAACACACTTTTCCCTTTCAGTATATTAATAAGACAATTCTATAAAGCAAGGGTTTATAAATGATAGTTTTTATGTATTACTGCTATAAATTGCCTGTGGAAATATGTTTGAACAGGGAATAGAATGATATCTAATAAAAAAGCAAGGAGCAATATAAAATGTATATTAAAAATGTAAGAAGAGAAATATAATATCTTCATATTTTGCATCAATAATTTAATCACAAAATTCATCATGCAGAGATCATTAGTTTGAAAAGAGATTGTTTAACTATATGTCAATCAACATTACTCTTCAAATGACATCTTTGTTAGAATAAGTTCATTCTGATTAGCTAAAGCTTTATAGTTTCTAAATGAAATTAGCACCAATTGCTTTTTAAGAATCATAAAAATATAACTCATTGCCAGAGATTAAAAATAAAACTGAGTTAATTTGAAATCCTATTCTTTTAGATATCTCAATGAGGAAAAAAAAAGTTTATTTTTCTCCCCCTATGATTTGACAATTTTTGTCATATAGTTCTAGAAACAGGAGAAAACTTTCAATATATATGATGACCCCCCCAGGAAAATTGCCACCAATTCTACTAGACCCTGAACTAAAGTATTTCTGACTAAGACAAAAAAATTCCTCTAAACTTAAGTTCAAAATTTTAAAGGAATCCTTTCTTCCAGTATGGTTAAATGCATTATAGATATTACATAATGAATGCATTTGCTTCCTAACTTACCAATGGGTATGTAGTACCTCTTTATATTTTGTGCCACAGTAAGATTAGAGGGCTTACTCAGCTGCTTCTTCCCAAAGAGAAGAAAAACATTACTGCATTTTAGTAGCCAAACAGAAATATGACCTGAGAGTTTAGCACTTTACATATATATGTATATAAATACACTGTGTTGGATTTATGTGGAAGTTTTTGGTAGTGGTGGGGGCTGCAGGGGTGGCTTCTGCTAGAAGGCACCAGGAGCTGTCCCCATGCTGGACAGACCTCGTTCCAACTGGCTCCAAGAGAGACCCAGTGCTGGCCAAAGCTGAGACAATCAGTGATGTTGGAAGTTCCTCTGTGATAGCATATTTGAGAAAAGGTAAAAAATGCTGTGCAGCAGCTGTGAGAGAGGAGATAGAGCAATGTGAGAGAAACAGTCCGGCAGACACCAAGGTCAGTGAAGAAGGAGGGGGAGGAGGTGCTTCAGGCATCGGAGCAGAGCTTCCCCTGCAGCCCATGGAGAAGACAATGGCAAAGCAGGTTGTGCCCTTCAGCCCATGGAGGACCACGGTGGAGCAGATATCCACACTGCAACCTGCGGAGGACCACACACCAGAGCAGATTCCTGGCAGGAGCTGCAGACTGTAGAAAGGAGCCCATGCAGGAGCAGGTTTTCTGGCAAGAACTGCGTCCTTTGGGGGACACATGTTGGAGCAGGCTATTCCTGAAGGACTACACCCTGTGGAAAGGACCCAAGCTGAAGCAGTTCTTGAAGAACTGCAGAGCATACGAAGTACCCGTGTTGGAGGTGTTCATGAGGACTGTATCCTACAGGAGGGACCCCACAGTGGAGCAGGGGAACTGTGTGAGGAGTGGAAAAGACAGTGTTACAGAGTGAACACAACTATGTCCTATTCTATTTTAAACTAGCAATAAATTAAATTAATTTTTCCCAAGTTTAGACTGTTTTGTTTATGATGGTAATTGGTGAGCAATCTCCTTGTCCTTATCATGACCTCCCAGCTTTTTCATCTTATTGTCTCCCCCTCTCCTGTTTAGGATGTGGAGTAAGAGAGTAGATGGGGGAGGGTCTGAATGTCAGCCAAGGTTAATACACCACAATGGCATTCACTTCATGTGGTAATATGTGTATACTATACATCATGTAATTATTTTCTCCAACGTTATGTATTAAGTTGATTTTACTTGTGAGTTCTCTGAGATAGTCATATTGTAAATACACACAGTGCCTACACTGTTCAGATATAGCACCATAATAATGACATGAATAACTTTGAGTATTTAAATAATTGTTTAGGTTTATGGATTTATAGACAATTGAAATATCTAGTACTTTAAACTTTCCAATAGTATTCTAAAAATATCAATGCTTGTCTATTTCTTTCTTTACATACATTCACAGTCTTAATTGTCCTTCATGGTGACTCAGAGGTAATTTTATTATTGACCTGACATATTGAATTATTCCTATGTTACAGAAAAATGATAACTCATAACGCAACCATTATTCTCATTAAACACAATAAATTCAAAATTTTGTTTTCTAACAGAAAGATAGAGGTCTTTCACGTTGGCATTTATAACATTCTGGATGTTGTGTAAAACATGTAGAGCAATAAACATGTAATGAACTGTAAACAGTTAAAAGTTTTCATGTGTACATAGTTTTTGTTATTGAGTGCACAATAAACAAGTTTTCAGACAGTGAGGTATGTGGTAATTGTGAGTTGATCATATTTATTAAAATGAATAAAATTATTAGTATTTCAAATGAGATTATGGAGTTAAATTGTTAATGTAAGGAGAAATTATCCTTCCAAATTAATCTTTAATAAGCTGATTAGAAAATGCAAAACACACAGCTGAACATAATGTTTTGTTTCTGTCATTATGGTTTTTTTTTTGAGACTTTCAATTTAAGAGACTTCTAAGCATGCATAATGTAAATACGCCTGCATATTATATAGTATATTTACTTAGTATGCACAACTTACTTTTCAGTACTTTTTTATTCTGATTACATGAACTTATAGATGATTCATGCAACATGATTTTCAACAGTCTTTCCAAGGTTAATCCTGAGAAAGACTGGATGATTCTGACCTTATCCAACCAATGCATGTATGTAAATTTGGGATATTCCTTAAGTAATTTTGAAGGATTCTTTCCTTATTTGTATTTTGAGAAATGAAAACTTTATATATTTGTGAATTAATTGAACTGAAATACATCTTGCCCTAAACATATTGGGATGAGGTTCCAAACTTATGAGTCAGGTGCAGCTATTAAAATAACTAATTTGCAACAATCTAAACTGGTATAGTAAATGTGTCCTCTAAAGCTGAAAAGTCTGGGTGGAACATGGAGTTCTAGGGCATAGGCAGGCTTCTCTCTGCAGTCTCAAGAATTCTGTTATGGATCTTTGTTCTTCATTATACTTCCTTTTTCAAACATGTGGTGAGTTACAGCTAGTTGCAAAGATCTGTTTAGCTTTGCTGAATATAAAAGGGTACAAAACTGCAATACAGGTCTGTCTCATTATGCATTTCAAACTGGAAGCAATTACTTTGATCAACAATTCCCAAAGCTGTGTGTCTGATTCTGGCCTTCACTTAATGTGTCATAACAGCATACAGAAAATTATATATGGCCTTTTAAAGCTAATTCTGAAATCTGTATGAGAAATCTGGATTTTACCATAACATTTTGTCATCTGGAATGTTTAATCTTTAATTATGCACTTCAAATGTAGAACAGCTTGCTTCAAAGATTCCTTGGGCATGTGTCTACAAGGAAACTTGGCAAATTTTGCTGAAAAGGCACCTAATAAAACTGTAAAATAATAATAATAAAAATAATGCTTTTATTTTACATTCTGGTTTGCATGTCAGTAGCAGTGCATAGGCATTACCTAATTAACTTTCTAACATAGCTTTCTGAAAACATTATTGTATCCAAGGTTATAGAGCAGTTGATCACAGATGCATGTACAGAAAGTTTTACTTTGTAGCCTTTGGCTTTTCTTCTTAGAAAAAAGAAAACATAGAACCACCACCACCTTGACTTGAATTAATATTTAATGCATTTTCCTGAATAAGAATTGATTTTAAATTACAACTAAGTTTTGTACATACCTCTAAAAATTTGGAATTTTCACATTAACTGGTAGATATTTAATGGGGGTACAAAAAGCTGAGTTCACAATATGTGCAAACAGACTTTATGGCTGTAGGTTAAAAGCTTTCTTTGTCATAATAAAATGTATGCTTTCTCTATCCAGGTGAAATGAAATCCATGGTAAGAAGTATATAAGCTAATCTAAGTCTTTTTGGTGGATCTAGTACAATGACATGTTGACATATTTGAGAGTGTGGTAAGCTCTGATTTGGGGTAAGGACTCTAAAGAAAGTAGCCAGAAGATCACTTCTGAGGTACTGGGATGTTTACACTGTTCAAAAAAATCTTTTGGTTTTGGGACTAACCCAAACCTTTCTGTTTGGGCTATAGTTTGTTTTGTTGTTTGGCTGGCAGATGGAGAAAGACTTTTCACCAAGGCCTGTAGTATCAGGACAAGGAAACGGTTTTAAAGTGAAAGAGGGTAGATTTAGAATCATAGAATCATAGAATGTCCTGAATTGGAAGGGACCCACAAGGATCATCAAGTCCAACTCCTGTCCCTGCACAGGACAACCCCACATTCATACCATGTCTCTGAGGGCATTGTCCAAGTGTTTCTTGAATAGCATCAGGCTTGGTGCCGTGACTGCCTCCCTGGGGAGCCTGTCCCAGTGCTCCACCACCCTCTGGTTGAAAGAACCTCTTCCTAATACCCAGCCTAAACGTCCCCTGGCACACCTTCCTGCCATTCCCTCAGGGCCTGTCATTGGTCACCAGAGAGAAGAGATCAGTGCCTGCCCCTCCTCCTCCCCTTGGGAGGCAGCTGTAGACCGCAATGAGGTCTCCCCTCAGTCTCCTCCTCTCCAGGCTGAACAGACAAAGTGACTTTAGCTGCTCCTTGTATGGTTTCTCCTCTAAACCTTTCATCAGCTTCGTGGCCCTCCTCTAGACACTCTCTAGCAGCTTTATATCCTTAATGTACTGTGGCTCCCAAAACTGCACACAGTACTTGAGGTGAGGCTGCACCAGCGCAGAACAGAGCAGGACAATCACCTCCCTCGACCGGCTGCAATGCAGTGCTTGGTGCACCCCAGGGCACGGTTGGCCCTCTTGGCTGCCAGGGCACACTGTTGGCTCACATTCAACTTGCTGTCAGCCAGAATGCCCAGGTCCCATATATGGAAGAGATTTTTTACAATGAGGGTGGTGAGACACTGGAATAGGTTACCCAGAGAAGTAGTGGGTGCCCCATCATTGGAAGTTTTCAAGGTCAGGTTGGATGGGGCTTTGAGCAACCTGAACTAGTGAAAGATGTCTCTGCCCATGATGTGTGGGTTGGGCTAGATGATCTTTATAGGTCCCTTCCAACCCAAACCATTCTGTGCTTCTGCAAGTATATTTCCATTTAAGAAATATTTTATTTCTACAATTTCATATTAGTTTACTTAATAAAGTTAAATGTCTCCCTCCTTGTGTGAGCTACTACACAGAACATAGCAGAGCCAGTATATGACTACATAAATATTTATAGAAATAGGGGTATGTATGTAAACTTTTTGTCTTAGGTGGTCCCTCTGGCACGCAGCACTAGTATCCAGTTTGAGTGAATGTGATGCTAATATACATACAGACTACCTGAGTTACCTCCAGGCATTGACAATAACATTTATCCAGATTTAGTAGCATCTGTTTTCTCTTATTAGGACATGCATTACCAGACACTAATTTGGTTACATAGTTCTTAATTAGAACTACTTGAATTTTTTTCTGAAACTTACAGAATTAAGACATGATTGTTGAAGGGACATTCTGTTATTCTTTTATCCAATGAAACCTGAAAGTTGTATAAATAATTTCTGACCTACTCCACATATTTGTCTGTGCAGTGTGTATCTTTCAGTGTCAACATGATTTTCTTAAAAACAGAGTTGCTGCTACTTTAATGGTCATTTTCAAAACATTAGTTATAGCTATGTGTAACAATGTCAAATGTTTCTGGTGTACTTATCTTCTACAAAGAAGAATTTCTGTAAAGAAGAGGGGGGCTCCACAGGATCTCTGAACAAAATACAAATATCAGTTTCATAGCATTTCCAAATGAGTAACTGAACAAAATGCAAACCAGTATCATATCCTGTGGAATCTCTGCACTCCTCACTGTAACAGGAAAGACAGATGTGGAGGGGATGGAAACCAGAAAGAGAAAAAATAAAATAAATTAATAAAAATCTGGGATTTTTCTCACTGCTTAGGGATGAGGAAAGGTAACACCAACTTAGCTCTCCCATATGTTATTGTTAGAGACTGACTCCATTTCTTTCTTACTTCATGATCTCTTCACAAAGATTCAGTGTTATAGGTTATTGCTTTTCAGCTGAAATTTCAGGATACCTAGAAAACTCGAAGGTCAGGTGATACAGTCTGGTGCATTAACACAGATTTTAGAAGTGAACTTTGTAAATTTATGATGTGGAGTCTTACCTTCTGAAAATCCATATTTGGCGATACTTTATTAAGAGATTCTGAACATTAGTTGTGTTTGGTTTCACTGAAATTGTGTGATGGCAAAAAAAAAAGAATAATTTTCATATGTCCCATCTAATTTATTCAGAAAACAAAAGAGGTATTTATATTTATTTCAATTTTCTATTCATGTGGTTTTGTTTCCTTAAAAAAAAAAAAAAAAGAAACCAACACAAACAGTATTCTACATGTCTTATTAGGTTACATATTTTAGAAAGATTTTTGATTTATAAGCTGATTGAGAGAGTGAGGTTTTTGCCCTAACTTTAATTCTTAAGGAAACAAATTAAAATGAAAAATTTTGCAGCACTAGAAACATTCACTTACATTTGATTCTAATAAAAATAAAGGTAATATACTCCAAAAGCATGTTTTCTCCCTTGCACTAGTATCATGCTGGTCATCAAGTGCAACTCTGATTGTATTCTGGCAACCCAGCATGCACGCAAAAGCAATGCAACTGTAATTCACATTAAGAAGGAAATACAGTGTCAATCTGATCTGGTTTTATCATGTCACATCATTTTATGGGTGAATCCTGTACCAAGCTCTTAATTTTTGTTGAGATGTAAACTATATCCTAGAAAAACCTCCAATAATGATTTAAAGATTTCACATGATTCTTATTCCAATGGTTAATTTCATTAAATGTTAAGAAAAAAATATAGGGACATAGAATGACAGGCTATAGGTACATGCTTTATTATATAGTTTCTCTCCTAGCTACTGCAAGCAATTTCTTCATATTATCAGTGAGGATATGTGGCTGTGAGGAGGCTTTCCATCCATAGCTAGACTACCATAAACCAAGTGAATAAGTCACATGTTGATGCTCACGTACCTCTTGTGAAATCTGCTTATCTGATGCATGAGAAGAGGTGAAAGCAATGGTTTTCTCCTTTGATGAAGATTTAGCCTGCCATGTACATTTATCCTTGTGTCTTCTTGTTGATTTCCCTGTGTATCTTGACTAATTAAACAGAAATTTGAGATTGTAAGGACCTAGAGGCAGGAAACCAGGATGCCTGTCTTACCTAAAGTTATTGAAAGGCTATTGGTGAACCTTTTTTTGAGTATTAGAAAACTAATTCCAAATATGATTTTATTTCATAACCAGCTTTCAACTGTTTATTCTTTATCCAGCATTGTTTTTGTTTGCTTGTTTGTTTAAGAAGCTCTTCTTTCCCTATTTCTTATTCCCCTAGTTTATTTACAGACAGCAATCATAACCTTCTCAGCTTCCTTTTCTTTTCTCCCTTAGGCTAAGCCTACCACTTGCTGGCATCTGGACATATGAGCCCCGCAGGGCCACAGACCCACTCCAGCACAGACCTTCACACACCCACACACACATGCAGAGCTTTCCAGGACACCACTGGCACCTCCAATAACCAGCTCCTCCCCATGGTCTTGCCCTTCGAAACACATTTCTCTGTATATCAGGCTGCTTCACCTACCTAACAGCTGGTCCACCTTGATCTTTGCTAGTGATCACACACTCACTGTTGCTGGCAGCACAGACACATGGGACCCTATGATCCTGGCCCCATTCCGGTGGCTGGCACTTGGTTTAACTCACTCTGGTCTCTCCAGTTGCTGGCACATGGGCCATGGGCCCAGTCTGGCAGCTAGCACCCAAACACTCACACTAGGTGCTCCACCATGGTCACCCTGTGAACTGAGGTCTAACATCAGTTGCTGCACTCAGACCCCCCATACATACACCCACAGAATGGAGATTCCTTCACCCAGGCAGAGTTAAAAACAGGCACAGTAACTGATGATCAGGAACTGGGCACACAAGTGTACTAGCTTTTTTGTGTGACCAGCCCCTTTTACCAACTTATTCCTCCATTTTACCATGCTTGTTCCTCCCCAAATCACCTAAATTATTCCCTTTTCCCACCTTTGTTTTCCTCCCTAGGAATCCTACAATAAGTCCTGGGCAATCCTGAAATGGTACTCCTTTGCATACTATATCCCCAGGCAGCAACCCCGCTCTGTCCTGCAGGTGCTTTAATGTTGACTTATCTTGATGAGTTTCACACCTGGACACAGGCCGAGGCTCTCCTGGAACAACCCTGGGAAAGGCCTGTACAGGGTGTCCCTTCCTCTGAGTCTTTAATTTGGGTTCCACCCATCATTACTCCTTTGGGCTCCTCTGGTCTTGTGAGGCTGATGGCTCTCCTGTGATGGGCCTGGAAATAGCACAGGGCAGGGGTTCGTTTGGGCTTCCCTGTCTGCCATTGTCTCTTTGGGTTCATTAGTTGTTATGCAGGCAAGATTTTGTCATAGAACCCAATAACATAAACGTAAACATATATAAAAGAGCTCTCACTATAGTCAGTGGAAATCTAGACATTATGGTCAGTGAAGTCAGCAGAGCTATTCAGCTTACCAAATCGAAGTGTCAGCTAACTAGACTTCCTTATTTACTATATGAGCAAGGGGTTGGCTCATTTCCTTAAAATTTTAATTGAGTTGCATTTGAGAGGCCATAGTATATCAGTTATTCACAAGAGACTGGCAGAATTGACATGGAACTTCTGGGACACCTGTGCTCTTCAAAAGCAGTAACTGTCAGTCAGGTTACCTTTTAGCTTTTCAAGTTAAAATTTTAACTGGTTCAAATAATGAAAGTAGTGTTATTATTTTCATTTCTATTACATGAAGAACACCTTTAATAGACAACAGGAAAAAATGGTGATTTTCTTTTTTATAGTTTTATTGTTGGCTGCTAAAAATAGTTTTCTCAGAATTACATGGACAGATAAGTGTAGTGAGTCAGCAGTGCATTAAACTAGGGCAATGAAGCACAAGGATTGCTTTCTTCAAATAAGATTCCAAATGTAATTTAGATTTTGTTAGCTAGTAAATAGGTTCCAGCAGAACTGATACAGCTGAACCAATATCTAACATCAGTTCACTGGAGTGTGGCTGTCCTCCAGGGTTGCAAATGACAACATAGCAAAGCATTTCATGAGCAGGATGAAGTGAACTGCATTCATCAATATGCTGGACAGTTATACCAGGCACCGTAATTTTGCCTACCTGAGTCGTTAATAGATGTATTCCCTTCACATCGGCACATCATGGAAGGTAAGAAGCCTGGGACTATTTCAATCTGCACACACTAATCTTGTAATTGTTAATTAGCATCACAGTTTCTGACGGTTGGACTCCTTTTCTTAACTTACCTCCTATTTCCTAGTGGTTGTACTGCTACATATTTTGCAGAACACAAGATTTCAAAAGGGTTTTGAACAGAAAAACCTTAAAGGTAAACAATGCTTTTAATGATAATAATAGCAAAATTATAAAAAAAATTATTGCTCACACAATTTGGTCTTTCTGATCAACAGAGGTTTACCATTTCACCTTCCTAAAAGGATAGAGTCCATCAGTCCTTCTTAAAGAGAAGGCGTAAGGGCTTTTAAACATGAATAAGAAAAACATTAAGTTTGAAGTTCTAAAAACAAATATGTTGCCACTAAAAATTCAAATTTTTTAGGTAGGAACAGATTTAGTGAAACTGTCCATGTTATATTATTTAAGCAATAAGTAAAACAAGACATTCAGGTACTGGATCCTGGCCATAATAAAGCTAATGTCCAATTTCTAGAATAACGAATTAGACGTCTTTATATGGGCTGATATAAAAATGGATTGAAGAGAAAGCCTTTTAACAAAAACGTATTGAATTGTGAATAACAGGAGTATTTGCAAAGGGGGACGTATACCTTTTTTTCTTTTTTTCTTTTTTTTTTTCTTTATTTTTCCTGCAGAATAGTGACTACATCAATTCATGCAGGCATTTTAATTTCTATAATAGGCATTTATTTACAAAGAAAAGGGTTAAAGAACTTAATGTTTTCTGTTTAAACCAATTAAAACATTACAAGTCATTTAAAACAAACAAAACAAAACCAGTCTGCTCCCACAACTTCAAATGTATTTGATACTTCCCTCAATGCAGAGCAAGGATGGGAGAAAGGAATGGGAGAAAAGGAGGGAAGGAGAAAAGAAAAAAGCAAAGGTTTAATAATACCTATTTTTTCAGGAGACTGACTTCTGATACATATAGTTGCAAAAAGTAATAAAAAATAAATGTTTGCCCAATGTTATCAAAATAGAGGAGACTATTTAAATTGGTGAGAGAGTGGCTGTGTACTCTATTTTTACCCCCTATAGTGTCATTGTCCTGTTCCTGTGATCTGTACCTCTTGCAAGACTGTCCTTTTCCCATAATCTCATTTCACATAATGACATTTCCCATAATCTTGTACTCTAAACAGCATCCAAACCTCAGTATCCCTTTTCCCTTCATTATCCTTTTACATGGAGGTTAGAGTCATGCTGTACAAGGAATCTAATCCCACTCCTTTAATTCTCCCACTCACCACAAGGACGCAATCATCTCTTCAAACCCATGATACCTATTTTTACTCTTTTACTGACACATCGCATCTCAGCATTATCTTTTCTGTGTTCTCTGTAATTTACCAGAATTTCAGCTCCACACCTTCAAATTCAGCAGATTGTTGTTTTAGGGTACATATTGTGCAGGCGATAGATAAAATATTTGTTCTGCTTCTAAAGAAAACTTTGATGTCACTTTTAATCTCTGTGGCATGCAGATCTGATTTCATCTATAGCTCATTTTCAGGAAGTCTTCTAGACTCCTACTGCTCTAATTCTTCTTGTCTGTTACTCTTTTGACACACAAAAAAATTTATTTTTAAGATCTATATATGTCCCTCATATCTCAGATTATACCTGGAGGTAAAATGATTTATTCTATCACAGTGTGTTAGCTATGTAACCAAACATACAAGAATTCTTAGATTTGGAAGCAGTGTGCAAGAGGTGAAGGCTCTTGTATAAAGAAAAATGTATCTAGAAGGTTGCCGCATAGTCCCTAAGTAGTTCATATATTATAATTCACACATATGCAAGCTCAGAGAAATAAAATACCAAAAAAACCCCAAACAGAGTCTATCAATTTTGTACTCCACCAAGTTCAATTCTATTTAATATGTTGATTTAGCTGTCTGAATGCCTAGTCAGTTGGATTTGTCAGAACTGTCACTTAATGCTCACTGAATATAAGTTCCTGGAAAAATAATTACTTAGGGAATGGACAGAAATTATTTGCTTCAATTACATATAAATTTGTCAGAAGTATGTGTACATAAATATGCAATGCAAGCACACTACTGAGTTTCCATGGCAAGGTTTTGGTAGTGAACTGGGGGCTGCAGAGGTGGCTTCTGTCAGGAGACACAAGGAGCTACCCCATACAGGACAGAGCCAATTCCAGCTGGTGCCAAGGTGGACCTGCCACTGGCCAAATCTGAGACAGTCAGTGACATTAGAAGCTCCTCTATGATAACACCTTAAGAGAGGGTAAAAAACACTGGGAAGAAACTGTGGGAGAGGAGAGAGAGAAATGTGAGAGAAACAAATTGCTGGGTCAATGAAGGGAGAGCAGTGACTATTGTTTACCTTGGCTTCAGTAAGGCATTTGACAGTGTTTCCTATAACATCCTTATAGACAACCTAAAGAAGTGTAGTAGATGAGAGGACAATGAGGCTGACAGACAACTGGCTGAACAGCAGAGCTCAGAGGGTCATGATCAACAAGGCAGAGTCTGATTGGAGGCCCATAACTAGTGGTGTTCCCCAGGGGTCTGTGCTGCAGAGTGTAACCTCAGCAAGTTTGATGATGATACCAAGCTAGGAGGAGTGGCTGATACACCAGGAGGCTGTGCTGCCATCCAACGAGACCTGGACAGGCTGGAGAGCTGGGCCAAGGGGAACCTCATGAAATTCAACAAGAGCAAATGTAAGGTCCTGCACCTGTGGAGGAACAAACCCATGCACCAGTACATGTTGGGGGCTGAACTACTGGAAAGCAGCTCTGTTAAGAAGGACCTGGGAGTGCTGGTGGAGAGCAAGGTGACCATGTGCCAGTACTGTGCCCTTGTGGCCAAGAAGGCCAACAGTATCCTGGGCTGCATTAAAAGGAGTGTAGCCAGCAGGTCGGGGGAGGTTATCCACCCCCTCTACTCTTCCCTAGTGAGACCACATTTGGAGTACTCTGTCCAGTTTTGGGTCCCCGAGTTTAAGAAGGACACGGAACTGCTTGAGCAAGTCCAGCAGAGAGCTACCAAGATGATCAGGGGACTGGAGCATCTCCCTTCTGAGGAAAAGCTGAGAGACCTGGGTTTGTTCAGCCTGGAGACGAGAAGGCTGAGGGGGGATCATAACAATACTTACAAATATTTGAAGGGTGGGTGTCAGGAAGATGGGACTAGACTCTTTTCAATAGTACCCAATGACAGGACAAGGGGCAATGGGCATAAACTGAAACACAGGAAGTTCCACTTAAATATGAGGAAAAACTCCTTTCTTGTGAGGGTGCCAGAGCAGCGGAACAGGCTGCCCAGGGAGGTTGTGGAGTTTTATTCCCTGGAGACATTCAAAACTCACCTGGATGCTTTCCTGTACACCCTGCTGCAAGTGTACCTCCTCAAGCAGTGGGGTTGGACAAGATGATCTCCAGTGGTCTTTTCCAACCCCTACTATTCTGTGATTCTGTGATTCTATAAAACATCCCTGCAGACATCAAGATCAGAGAAGAAAGCAGCGTAGGCTTTGCTCCAGGCACCAGAGCAGAGATTCTGCTGCAGCCCATGATGAAGATCATGGTGAAGCAGATTGTCACTCTACAGCCCTTGGAGGACCATGTTGGAGCAGATATGCACACTGCAGCCCATGGAGGACCCCATGCCAAAGCAGTTGCATATGTCCTGAGGAGAGCTGCAGCCCATGGAGAGGAGCTGAAGTTGGATTAGGTCAGGCAAGACCTGTGGCCCAGGAGGGTCCCATGCTGGAGCAGTCTGTTCCTGAAGGACTGCATCCTGTGGGAAGGACCTCTGCTGGAACAGTTCGTGAAGAACTGCCTCCCACAGGAGCAACCCCATGCTGGAGAAGGGGAACAGGATGAGGAGGAAGAGGTGGCTGAGACAAAGTGTTACAAATTGACCATATCTCCGATGCTCCAACCCATCTGCCTGATGCTCACGGCAGAGGTAGATAAGTCAGGAGTGAAGTTGAGCCTTGGAAGAAGGAGGGGTGGGTGTGTGTGTGCTTTTAGTTTTGTTTGTATTTCTTACTATCCTATTCTATTTTTAACTGGCAACAAATTAAATTCATTTCCCCAAGTCAAGTCTGTTTTGCCCATGACTGTAATTGTTAAAAGTAGTCACTGTCCTTATCTCAACCCATGAATTTTTCCATCATATGCTTCCCCCTTCTCTTGTTGATGGAGGGGGAGTGACAGAGCAGCTTGGTGGGCATCGTGCTGCTGGCCAAGGTCAACCCACCACTAGCACTAAGGTAAGATCTAATAACCATGTGTATAATACATGGGTATTATATATACAGTTATTTTCTAGTATGCGCTTAATACCTGTCTGGCAAGAGGTGGTGCAGAATTACAACTTTTCTGCTATTCCATTAAGCAAAAATTTTCTGCAATGACAATATAATAAATGACCATAGCTTTTTTTTTTAGGAATAGAGGATGCATAGTAGGCAGGCAACTTGCTGTAGATACCCAAATCTTGTAAAACTGGTGTAAAGAAACATTTACCAAGCAATTGAATGGTTTATGAAAATTTTCAGTAAAATTTAACAATATTTCTATGACATAAAGATCAAGGAAATAGGTTCTTCATTCCAGTTCTTGGTATTCTATATTTTGCAAGCTTAAATACTTTAAATATTTTTCCTATCTATCTATAAGTGCTGACTTAAAATTTCCCTTTGATTTACTTTTCTTCAGAAAATCTAACATCTACAAATATAAAATTTTCCTAGTGTGCTGGTTTTGGCTGAGAAGGGGTTAATTCTTTTCACTGTAGTGCCTGTAGCAGTGAGGGACCTTTCCAGCCTCCCATGCGTGGGCAGGAGGCCGGGAGGGGCGGGGCCACAGCCAGGGCAGCTGACCCTGACTGGCCAATGGGGTGTTCGTTCCGTACCATGTGACGCCACGGCCAGTGCATTAACCGGGGCAGCTGGGACCTGGGGAGGTGTGGGCTGGGTTGGTGGGTGGTGAGTGGCTGTGTTGCATGTGGTTTGTTTTGGTGTTTCATTCCCCTCTGTCCCTGGTTTTCACACCTCTTGTTTTCCTTTCCATTGCATTTTTTGTTGTTGTTTTTTAAATTATTTTAATTCTTAAACCATTTTTATCTCAACCCATGAGCTTTACCCTTCTGTTTCTCTCCCCCATCCCACCAGTGGAGGAGTGAGTGAGCGACCGTGTGGGGCTGAGTCACTGGCTAAACCACAACATGTAGGAAAACAAATTATCTTGAAATCAGAAGAATATATAAATTAATTACTTTGGACTAGAATCACTTTGAACCAAGTAAAAATATTGAGTATTGTTGAAATGATTCTAGCTTTCTATTTTCATGCAGTCTCATTATGAATTATAATCTGCTATGAAACTCATTGTGTTCACTGGACATGGAAAAGGTTGAGGTACTGAATGCCATCTTTGCCTCAGTGTCTACTTGCAAGACTGGCCTTCAGAAATCCCAGGCCCCAGAGACCTGGGGGGAAAGTCTGGGGCAAGAAAGATGTATCCTTGGTGGAAGAGGATTAGGTTAGGGAATACTTAAGATATTCACAAGTTATGGGCATTCATAAGTCCATGGGCCCTGATGGGATGCACCCACAAGTGATGAGGATGCTGGCTGATGTCATTACAAGACCACCCTTGATCGTCTTTGAATGATCTTGGCAATTGGGAGAGGTGCCTGAGGACTGGAGGAAAACAAATGTTACCCCTATCTTCATGTGAGACAGCTGACAGTTTTCATTTTCAGTTTGTTCTAATATTTAATTTCCTATACCTGTTTAAAACCAATTAGGAACATGCCCAAGTAATTTTATTACTTTTTTAAAAATGTAAAATATAAGCAAAGAAATTGTTTTATGGGGTTTTTATTATTTACTTTCAATAGATCTTTTGTTTGTTTTTTTTTTAAATCCAGTTGTTATTGCTGATGTAATATCTCACAAAAGAGTTTCTTATCCTTAAAAAGTGAGGATTTTCATGTCCTTGAAAAGGCAGGGTTAAAACATTTGGCAACAGACACAGATGAAGATAGGGATTTAGAAATAAAATATGGCTATACAAGGATATAGTAAAAGAAAGAAGAACTCAATGTCAAGTATATTTTGTACAAATATTAATACTGAAAACCTGCTGTGCAACTTCAATTGAATTGCTTTGAATTCTAAGGACTAGTCTATAACAAATATGTTCACAATCAAAAGTGATTTCTGAAGTCCTTTATTCCTAGGTGGTATGAGCTTATTCTGAGAGGAGTACAATAAGGATTTTCCCAGGTTTTATTTTTTTTCAACTGTGAAGCTTTTAATGTGTCTAGAATACATATTCTATTGAAAAAAGCAATTAGGCAGAAAAACAGAAAATAAATAAGAGTAAGACAATAATATAAACCACATAAATACCTTGTCATTGCAAACTGAAGATGGTTAACTACACCTATGAAGCTTTCAAATTACTTTATTTTGTCAACATCTTTGTAATGGAGATAGCTGTCTAGGATATTTACTAAAACAATGCCAAGTAATAACAGCAAAATTCTAAACTAATAGCAATGATCCTTTATGCCAGAAATTCAGTTTTAAGAATTATGTGCATACAAACAGGATCAGGAACACTACAAAATATCTGAGTGTAACAAGAAGTGCCTTGGGCTTTATATTAAAAACCAAAATTCTCCACTTGGAAAACATGATTTACTTTTTTCTACACAAATACTTTAATTAGAGGTTTGGAAAAATTACCTATGGGTGATATACAGAGAAAGGTGAGCTTTGATGACCGATGGCCTTATAAGAAAAAAAATTTCTTCTTATATATATGAAGACATCACAAGTCAGACTGGTTTTGGGGGGACTTGAACCTGGTGTGTAGTTTTTACTACTACTACTTTTTTTCTTTTTTCTTTTTTTCCTTATCTTCCTTATAATCACTGAACACAGGAAGTTCATCCTTACTCTTCTTAATAAGATCTGTTAAAATCCATTTGCAGTAGTTAGTTATTTTTGGTGATATTTTATGTTTCATCTCCATAAAAGAGCATAATTATATTTTAATATAATCTAAAGCTATTGCATACGTTCACATTGATGCAAAGTTAGAAGAAACTTTTTCCAGTTATTCCATTTAATAAAATATTTTCTGTTGTTTACTGGTACCTGCTTTAAAACACGTGACTTCTCATGGTTGAGACATATTCCATTTAGTACTCAATTATAAGATTAGTATACAAAGGTTCAGAAAGGTTGCAGCAACATATTAGGCATGTATAAGCTGAAGAGTTTTTTCTGGTTTATGGATTTGGGAGATTCCAAGTAGGTGACGTATTAGTTAGTCTGTCTCAAGGTCTGCAAAACTAAGAATTCAAAATGAATGCAAAAGAAGCTTAAGATTAAGACTTCTCTGTGAAAGGAGACAAATACTCTTTAACAGTGGCTAAAGCAACATATAGTTTGAATGCATGATAAAGGGACTTTCAGTCTTTTTCTATAGAGTCTTCTACATTACCTAGATTATGTTTCCCTCAAATAATTTCTATTTCTATATTCCAATTAGAAATTGAATGTGGCAATAAAAATTCTTACTTAGGCACTTAATTTAATGATTTTGAATTAATTAAAATAATATAGTTTTATGAGTAGTGTAATTTTTCTCTGAAATTATAGCAATGTAGCAAATATTAGAGATTTGATTCAAAGTATTCAGGACATCCAACATTTTGTCTTTAGCTGTACAATTTAGGAGTGTACAGAAGCTTAAATCAGACCTGCAAAATTGACTTTGTATGAACAAAAATGATGATAGGTCATTAGGGTTTCAGATAGCAAACAGAGAAAAATTTTTCCTAAGAAGTTTGCTTAAAACAAACATATATCCATAAAGGTATAGACCATATGGATGTTTGACCATTATACAAATTGGTTATGAGAATTGTACTTTAGTGACCTGAGAATGCTTTGGGTATTTTTGGAAATTTTCTTTGGTTAGTAAGCTCAAGATTCAGTTTTTTATTCATCTACACAGAGAAGCACGTTAGCAGATACTGATGTTAAGTTAGAAGAATAAGGGCTTGTTTAACCAAAACTCTCACTTCACTCTCCTTCTTATTTTCCCTCCTTCTCTACTTACTCTTTCTTTTCTTCTGCTACTTCTTCCTTTTCCTCCCTCCCTTCCTCCCTTCCTCCCTTCCTCCCTTCCTCCCTTCCTCCCTTCCTTCCTTCCTCCCTTCCTCCCTTCCTCCCTTCCTCCCTTCCTTCCTCCCTTCCTTCCTTCCTTCCTTCCTTCCTTCCTTCCTTCCTTCCTTCCTTCCTTCCTTCCTTCCTTCCTTCCTTCCTTCCTTCCTTCCTTCCTTCCTTCCTTCCTTCCTTCCTTCCTTCCTTCCTTCCTTCCTTCCTTCCTTCCTTCCTTCCTTCCTTCCTTCCTTCCTTCCTTCCTTCCTTCCTTCCTTCCTTCCTTCCTTCCTTCCTTCCTTCCTTCCTTCCTTCCTTCCTTCCTTCCTTCCTTCCTTCCTTCCTTCCTTCCTTCCTTCCTTCCTTCCTTCCTTCCTTCCTTCCTTCCTTCCTTCCTTCCTTCCTTCCTTCCTTCCTCCCTCCCTCCCTCCCTCCCTTCCCTTCCCTTCCCTTCCCTTCCCTTCCCTTCCCTTCCCTTCCCTTCCCTTCCCTTCCCTTCCCTTCCCTTCCCTTCCCTTCCCTTCCCTTCCCTTCCCTTCCCTTCCCTTCCCTTCCCTTCCCTTCCCTTCCCTTCCCTTCCCTTCCCTTCCCTTCCCTTCCCTTCCCTTCCCTTCCCTCCCTCCCCCGCCTTGATCCTCTGCTCATTCATTCTCTTTCTCTCTTTGACCATCCTGCACTTGAGTCTGTGGCTGCACTGGCATCAGGTGTCAGCTTTTGTGGCCCGCGGGAGGACTGCAGTGGATTAGAAGTGGGCTTGATTTTGTGTAGTGTTACTTGGCTGTGTGCAGGCTCTGCCTGTCCTATCAACTGCCTGGGCAAAGTCTGCACTGGCAAAACTGAGGGGGCAGCAATTCTTTCACTCCACTTTTGATTGGTTTGCATGGCTCACTATATGAATTTGGAGTAGGAAGTGTAGTCAAAATTTTATTGCCTGGGGTAGGAAAATAATTAGGACCTGTTCTGGCTGGGTGCCTTGGCACATCAACAACAGTGACCATAGTTAAAAGACTGTTTGGCAAGGTTTTTACTCTTAGGCTTTTCAAATACCTGAAAAAGTCTTCATGGCTGATGAGCCAGAAAAGACTAGTAAGTTATGAAAATGAAAACGAAAAAAAACCCAGATTTTCTATAAAACAGTATAAGAAAAATAATTAATTTAGGTGACTGTAATTCAAGCGAAAGTATGCTATTACTCTAAAATTAATTTTTTGCACAGAAAAGATATTGCTATAATGCTTCCACAGTGATAGGTCAAATATATACGTTCTTTTTCTGTACATAGCTGTCACCTCACACTCGATTACTGACTTTAAATGTAAATATACCTAAAATAATTTACCTAAATTTGCATAAATTTATACGTTTAGTCTAAACTTGTCAGCTACAGTACTATAGTCAATGAAGAAAGATCAACATCTTTGGAGCACAAATTATTCCACTTGTTTTAGGCATCTGGGTGCCTTTAGAAACGACTATTTATTTCCAATGATGAGACAGTCTTGATTGGTCATATCATGTTACCATATCAGAACCATGATTCTGTATCACATGTAAAAGACAATATAAAAATTAGCACCATCACTACCAGAATAACATCTGAAACATTTTTTGCCATGCACTGAATAAAGCACTAAATGCTCTTGGAGTCTTTTCCCAAGTAGTTTAGCTGTCTAGTCTATTCTTTTCCTATGTTAATGACCCTTTCACTTGCCAGCACTACAGTCTTTGCTTCAACAGCACAAATAAAGAAGAAACAGGCTTTTCTTCTGTCTTTAACATTATTCCCTTTCCAAAATGTCAAAAAGCATCATTGTCACATATGCAGATCAGTAGTAGTCTGCTGTGTTGCAGACAATTAGTGAGTGGGTGCAGTCAAATCTTTCAACTCCAGCAACTCAACAGAAACCTTCATTAACAAGTCACTGACATCACATTTGGTCATATCAAATTACTTTGCTGTTCTTATCATGAATGATTGATACGATATCGTCCATGTGAAGGCTGTTAAGAAAGTATTATGATGTATTTAAACTCTGCATTTCTATGTAGCTAAAAATAATTGCAGACCACCCGGTCAACAGCAGACAGAATTTATTAGGAGTTAAAATATTTCTGAATCTTCTCCTAGAATATCTAGTAAGAAGCTCCAATAGCTAGTAACCACTCCAATAGAGCGATAAAAGTTGTCCTTGATGAAAGTGAAATCATTCTAGTAGATATGGGTTTTTTTCCATTGTTTCACCCACCGTTTGTGTCATTATTTACCAAGTGCCAAATAAGCGTGAATTATATTTTTGCGATACCCTTTGATATATATTTTGCAGTTGTATAAATACCCACTAGTCATGTTTTAAGGGGACATTAAAATCATTGTAGTGGAAAGACAACTATGCAAAGCAATTATTGCTGACACAGAGTGTGTATTCTGAAAACTCTTTTTCTAGGTTTTACGTATCTCTCACTAAAATTCTGTCCTATGTGGAAAATTTTATGTGTTGTCCCAAAAATATGCAAATTGTACAATTTTTCACTAATTATTCTGTTTTTACAGGTTTTTCTCAGAAGCTGGATATTTTTGGTTTTATTTCCATCTGTAACACATATTCATAGAAAACATTGTTCACCTCAGGAGACCCAAAAAGTTAAAGAACCAACAAGCTGGGTGAGCCATTCATTTTTTTCCTTTCAGTGCTTCATAGTGTTTATCTGTATCCAGTGTCAATGTGGGGATCACACTTGCATATATGCCACTAAAGGGCTGAAGTGTTCTCAGAAACAATAGTCCTCCGTATAATACCTAAAAATAATCAAACCCATTAGAAAAAAGCTGGGAAAAAAAGATCCTGGATTTAAATTGTTTTCCAAGCCTTCTGAGCATGTACACTACATGAAAACCATAGTCTTTAATCCACTAACCCCATAATTAGCACATGAAAAACTCAGTTTTCAGCAGACACAGAAAAGCACAGGTTTGAAACTCTTGAGATTTCATTATATTTACAGGCTCAGATTGATCCTTGACAGTTGTATTGTATAGCAGTCTCATAAATAATTTAACTAACTTGTGTCAAATTAATTAACATTATGTGATGCTTTAGTATTTCCTCTTTCCCTTTTTTTTTTTTTTTGGGGGGGGGAGGGGTGGGTGGGTGTGGTTTTCATTTACATGATAATTGCAACATTAAATAAATCTGAAGAAGAATGTTCCTCTCTGAGGGGTTTTTAAATAGTACTCGTCTTCCATTCATTCAGTCAAATCATGTCCAGGACTAATTTTTCTCATATTTAGTGTCTCTGTCACCTGCATTAAGGCTCATAAGTTGATTTTGCTAGGGAACTGGTTAAAAAAGGTAAGCACTTTTTTTTTATTTTGACTATTTATTCATGCTTTCCAATGGAGAACTTAGTTGGATACTTTTCTAGCTCACATGCCATTGTCTGCTAGATGATATTTTAAAGGCAGTTACTGGTATCCAGCTACTAAATTTTCTTTATCTTTAAGGTAGGCTCTGCATTTACAGCTACAGCTCTCTTGACAGGCTAAATTTTGATGCTAATCTGAAGATATAGTTCCCATGTCACCCCTATCTTCTTGCTTTCATGTGATTGACAGAGGAGAAAATGAACTAAAAAACAGCTCCTGCAGTGACTAACATGTGACAGATTTGCCTTAATGAAACTACAAAGGTCAGAGAATAGATGTTTTAGATCATTAATTGGCAGGAGGCTACATCATGTTGGTAACATACTGAATAATGACCCACCTGACCTGTTCTAGTCAGGTCACTGGATACCCGATTCCCTCTGCTATCAAAGGCCAACATGTTTA
Organism: Phalacrocorax carbo; assembly: GCF_963921805.1. Classification (NCBI taxonomy): domain Eukaryota; kingdom Metazoa; phylum Chordata; class Aves; order Suliformes; family Phalacrocoracidae; genus Phalacrocorax; species Phalacrocorax carbo. Next base: position 164,369,719 of record NC_087513.1, read on the forward strand.
TTCATGTCTGTGTAGAACAATAAGTTTGTGCAGAGTGAACAGCATCCATTCTTTGAGGACTCCGTTGCTTGCAAGTGGGGAATCAGTAGAAGTGAGGGATCCACAGGGATATTTGTGCTGGAAACCACACTAACAACAAGCAGTGAGGTTTACAGAGTTTAGGGGAAAAAAAGAAATCTGAGAGGTTAGAGTAATGTAAATGAATGAGATTCCATAGGGAAAGGGTCACATACAGTTCAGTTAACTTCCTTCACTATGAAGTGACATTATTTTAGTTTTTATGATAGGTGATAAGAGTTTATATAAAGGGCTGACTTACATAGTTTATAAAAAGGACATTATACCATATTCTATTCTGTTCTTGTATAACTGCTGGGAAGAAAGGGCAAAAACAGTTCATTTGGTTTGGCTTTGGTTTTGCTTACTGCATTTTTTATTTTCCTATTGTTTTACCTAAAACAATTATTTGTTTCTAGCCAAATTAGGAAGGCAGTATCTTTAATTTAAGACAGAGAGAAATTAATTGCATTTACACCCAAAATGGTTTATTTAAAAGATACATTTAAGTTATTACATTTCAGTCATGAACTTTAGTTAGCTAATGCTCAAGCAGTATTTAACGCATTGTGGTTCTCTCCTTGTTAATCATGTAAAGAATAATAACGGTATGAATAACAATAAATTTGCAATGGGCCAAGTTCTTTACTCCACTTCCAAGCACTATTAAAAACAGGTCTAAGGTTCTCTTCTCAAATACAGTTATTCAAATGCAGCTAACATATGTCTCCAAGGACCTAAACATAACCTTGAGTGCTTTCCTCACTTGTAGTATATTTAAGTATTTATTGGATGTTCAGTCCATTAGAAAGAAAACTACAGCATAAGTTTATAAATGTTCTTGTATATGACTTCATGCAAATATAGAGAAATAAAGCTTCTGTATTACTTAATGCTGAGCATAGTCATAACTAAATGGGGTAAAAAGATGTAGTTTTTGAATGGTGAGAGTATGTTTCATACACTTCCCCTCTAAACTGTATGGTCTTAAAATAATCTAGACTCTGGCTGTGGTCTGAGCAAGTGCATTTACATCCATTAAAGATCTTTGGTTCAATCTTTATAATGTTCCCTGATGCATGTTTATGTTGTCTAGCTATCAGTCTTTCCTTTTTGACTTCTCAGAGTAAGAGAACAAGTGGGAAGGCACCTTTTCAGAAATATCTCATTGACATTATTCTTACATTTATTTCCTTCATGTGCTAAGCAGTTCCTCAATCTTTTTTTTTTTCTTTGGAGATAGATGATGATAATCTCAGTGAGAAGGAAGTGTTTTGCTTAAGTATGAAACCCTGAATAGTTCCTCTCCTTCAAAAAATATTCACGTCCCTGAAGGTGTAACAAAAGAATTCTTTGGGTCAAAACTATAGTTTTGGTATTCCCTTAGAAGAATCAGGCATTTTCAGAGAGAATTTTAATGCACAGAAAACAGAACATACCTTTCTGGTTTCTGAATAATCAGTAGGTTCATTCTCCTTAAACAAAACTGAAATTCCAGGCAGGGAACATGCGTCCATTTTGGGCTGAAAAGGTTAGTCCTAGATTCTGTTGTCATACATTTGTTAAAATCTTGTTGTGTGATAGCCTACCTGAGAAAAAAAAAAATGTCTCAGTTAAATAGATTCTTGTCTATTATTTTAAGTATCAAAATCTTATCCTGTAGCAAGCGGTTGAGTGTGAAGTACAATTTAAAATTCTTCAAAAATCAGTTAAAGCCAGGAGAAAGTTAACATTTGTCCCGAAGACAGCAACTGCAATGCATTCTTTTCCACGTAACTTACTATAAAATCTTCATCTAGAATCAAGAATAAGAAGAAAATGAAACGGAAGGGGAAAGCAAAGAATCTTTCTTCTCTGCAAAGACCAAATGGATAACGGGATGGCAGGGAACAAGAAAAAGTTCAAATGAGCATCAGATCTTCCCTAGGAGGCAGAAAATCTCACACTGCTTTGACTTTCAGAACCAAAAATAAAATATGGCAGAAAACACCCTAAAACCAGTATTTTAAATGTAAATCAGCATGATAAGTTTTGCACAGTGAGGTACTCAGTAAATGTTAAAAAAATCCCAAACCAGGTCTAGTTATGATAGCATGCATGACCTGTTGTTATTAGTTGCCTTAAGAAATGTACAAAACATATTCTGTCTTAACTGCATGTAAAAGGCTGCTTTACATGACAATTCTATATCTTCAGGAACAGTTCCTACTGACTTTAAAGTAATGTATTGTTGTGGTTTAGCTAGCAACTCATCCCCACACAGCTGCTCACTCACTCCCCTACCAGTGGGGTGGGAGAGGCAATCAGAAGGGTAGAGCTCCTGGGTTGAGATAAGAAGAGTTTAATAATTAAAATAAACAAATAACAACAACAACAACAACAATAATGCAATCAAAAGGAGAAAAACAAGAGGGGCAAAACCTGGGGCTTGGGGAAGAGGAATGAACAACCAAAACCAAAAAGTGATGCAGCCGCTCACCACCCACCAACCCAACACTGCCAGCCCCCAAGCCACAACTGCCTCCCCGCCCCCAACTGCCCCGGTTAATGCACTGCCCCATGGCGTCACATGGTACGGAACGAACACCCCATTGGCCAGTCAGGGTCAGCTGCCCTGGCTGTGGCCCCACCCCTCCCGGCCTCCTGCCCACGCGGCAGAGCGCGGGGAGCTGGAAAGGTCCCTCACTGCTACAGGCGCTACTTAGCGACACTGAGGTGCTACTTAACAGCAACTAAAGCATCCATGTGCCATCGGCACTTTACCAGCTACAGTGGAGAGAACTAACTCTATCCTAGACAAAACCAGCACATTCTCCACCCCTTATTCCATACCATTTATGCCATGCCCAGGTCCCATACCATCCAATACAACCTTTCCAACCACCACCCCTCCCCTTCCCATCCTTTGACATAATACACAGACATCATTCCCTTAGTTTATGGACCTTCCCTGTAAAATGTCCATTAAAATGTCCATTGAGTTCACCCAGTCCATGACTCTGGGCTCCATCTGTCGTATCAGTCTTTCAGGGCAGGAGAGATGGTGTGTGTGGTGTTGGGTTGCTGCATACCAAGTCAGTCATCGTTCCATCACTGCTGCACTCTGCTTGTTTCATCAAAGTTAATCTTCCATGGATTGGGAGGTTTGTCCTATGATATCGTTGATATGGCATATAGCAACCACAGAAGAGAGGACATACAATATTATATAACAATTCACATTACGCCATTCATTTCATTGGCTGTTTTCATCCCACATCAAATCCCCTTGAGGCACATATCGGATTTCTCCATCCTCCTGCATCACCCACCAAGTGCACCCAGGTCCTCGAGCAAAAGCAATCCCACAAATGGGTTTGCCTTTGCCGGAGGCCGGAAGAACCCAGACTGTTTTGCCCAGCATACTTTTTGTGTGCACTACAGGGACTCTATCCCCTTCCACAGTATGTAGGATTTCTGACTGGGCAGGGCCAGCTCAGTTGGCAGATCCCCTCGTGTTGAGTAACCACTTGGCTTTTGCTAAATGTGTATCCCAGTGCTTGAATGTTCCACCCCCCATTGCTCTCAGTGTAGTTTTTAACAGTCCATTGTACCGTTCAATTTTCCCAGAGGCTGGTGCGTGATAGGGGATGTGATACACCCACTCAGTGCCATGCTCTTTGGCCCAGGTGTCTATGAGGTTGCTTTGGAAATGAGTCCTGTTGTCTGACTCAGTTCTCTCTGGGGTGTCATGTCGCCACAGGACTTGTTTCTCAAGACCCAGGATAGTGTTCCGGGAAGTGGCGTGGGGGACAGGATATGTTTCCAGCCAGCCGGTGGTTGTTTCTACCATTGTAAGCACATGGCACTTGCCTTGACGAGTTTGTGAGAGTGTGATATAGTCAATTTGCCAGGCCTCCCCATATTTATATTTCAGCCACTGTCCCCCATACCACAGAGGCTTTACCCGCTTCGCTTGCTTGATTGCAGCACATGTTTCACATTCGTGGATAACCTGCGCAATAACGTCCATGGTCAAGTCCACCCCTCGATCACGAGCCCACCTGTATGTTGCATCTCTCCCTTGATGGCCTGAGGTGTCATGGGCCCACTGAGCTAGAAATAGTTCACCCTTATGTTGCCAGTCCAGATCCACCTCAGCCACTTCAATCTTGGCAGCCTGATCTACCTGCTGGTTGTTTCGATGTTCTTCAGTGGCCCGACTCTTGGGGACGTGAGCATCCACATGCCGTACCTTTACAACCAGTTTCTCTACCCGGGCAGCAATATCTTGCCACAATGTGGCCACCCAGATATGTTTGTCTCTGTGCTGTCAGTTGCTCCAAAACACTGGGGGTGCCCACCGTCCTAAGTCTTTGCCCATACTATCCCACATGCCCTGCCACTAATAACTATCAAGCCTTGGGGCAGATCTCTGGATGATATTCTTAAATTGCTTTCTAACCTTAGCCAAAATCAAAACAACATGCCCAAAAACTAACAATAAGTATATCTAAACTACCCAAGGATGTTCAAGATACAAAAAGGTGCTTGCAATAAAGCCACAGCCCTCGTATTCAGCTACATCACAAACTCAGGTTTCATCCTTATATAAAAATTGCTACTTAATTCCTTTAGATTTTTTTCACATTAATAAAATACAAATGTTATATTTTGCAAAGGTTTATGGGTTGTGAGTTTACTAGATACTAAATAATAGGTTCCTAAGGAATATTTAGATTTTTTACAGGAAATAAAAAGCAAGACTAACAGTAAAGACTGGATGGAGGTTCTTCAAACACAGAAATTGGTCCTTCACTGATTTGCACTTCTACACTTCTACACTTCTACAGTGAGAGTTCACTTGCAATTTTTTGTTTTGTTTTGTTTTTTATAAGAAAATGAGTGCAACAATACTAGATCACACAAAATGTCCTTATGGTTTAGCCTCCTGGTAATGAAAGTTGTCGGTAACGGAGTCATTGAGCAAACTGTGAGACAGGTTACATGGCAGTTTTTGCCTGGCATATCTTTTCTGTTTCATGGAAAACTCTTATTAGAAATTGCAGAGATGAAATCTGCATCCAGCTCCTCCAAACAGATGATGCATCCATCATCTTTTAATTTGTCTATTCTTTCTTAATGTTTGGCCTCCACAGCATTCTGAGGCAAAGAGATTTACAACTGTGAAATGGGTGTGGAGGTGCTTGAGAAAGCAAGCTAAATCTGCTGCCTAGAAATTTCATAGTGTCTTGTAGTTCTGTAGTAAAAAAAAAAAAATCAACAAAACACTCAGTGACTATTCCCTATTTACCTTCCTTATGCCATCTATGATCCTAGGGTCATCCACTATATTTCACCCTCAGCTATCACTTTTTCGGACAGCGTGAGGCAAAGAGTATATTCAGTCTTTCCTTACATGGACACTATTCAATATTAATGATCTTCCCTGAAATTATGGTCAGGTTTTTTTATTATTATTATTATTTTCAAATATTCTAATATGACCTATAGATATTTCCTGACAAGAACTGGAAGGAGTGACCGTGGTGTCATGAATTTATGTAATGCTTTAATCAGTTGTGCTTATATTTTTTTAATTCTTTTTTAAAGCTGAGGATTGCTCTCACCTTTTCAAAGAAATATCTGTATGAGCCCAGGATGTTTTTACTGAGCACAAAAAGATAATTTGGAATGATCCTTGTTTAGATATTGATCTTATTTTCACCATGTACATTATTTTGAATTTTCTACATTAAAATTTATAAACTGTGAATGCTATACAGTGTAAAGCAACTACATGTGAGATTCATTCCACTGAGCTTTCAGCATCTATAGCATAAATATTTGCACTGTAATCTCTATTCACAGAAATTGGACACAAACAGACATTTTGAGATGAATGGTTCATTTGTTTTCATTTGCTGCAAGGTAAAATGAATTCCACAGTAGAAGCACTTATCACTCCCCAACGAACATAACAGCATGCTAGATTACTGTCTCAGAAGTAGCCATCGATATTGTAGACAGAGTTAGATGAACTGGACTTCATCTCTCATCCAAGGTCTAAGACATCTAAGATGGAAAGATTTCATGAGAGATATACCAAGTCTATGCTGAATAATGAGTTAAGCAGTTTTATGATATATTAATTGTTCTGGAATAAATTTAGCCTTCATTCACAGACAAATCACATTCTTGGTTCTTACTAATGGACTGGTTGTCAGGGTTTTTTTTTGTTTGTTTGTTTGGGGTTTTTTAAGTTCATATGTGTAATAATTGGGGAGAAACATAAAACAGGCTTAGTTAGTGAGTATCCAGTTACAATATTCTGAAAATAGACAACCTTTTCTCTATAGCTGCAATTACAACCCAGAAAATAGTTGGATTATGAAAATTCCTAAGATAGTGACATCTTGAATTTTACAGTGGAGGTTTTATACCTTCTAAATCAACAAAGGAAAATATTTTTTTTTCTTATAGTGAACAAGTATTTTTTATGTTATGAAGAAAAATAAATTTGAAATCTATCCTAAGGTTCAGATACAATCCTCCACTCAGCCCCTGTAAGAAATTTTAATTTATATCTGAAGAATTTATAACTTCTACAAAATTCACCCTCAGGAAATAGATTAAAATTTATGTAAGCAAAGCTTTCTGTAGTAGAAAACAGTTTATGGTCTCATAAATGGAAGGGAAGCCTGTGAGTATGACAGCTGACACACTCCACAGGGGATTCGTCTCTTTAAACACTTGTTTTCTGCTGGGGTTTGTGGCATGTATAGGGAGAATTGAAAAGAATGAAAAATAGTTTAATAAAATCCTAGCAACTTAATTAAAACTTACTGCAAGCATGGATATTTTTGCTGGCATGAGGAAAATTTTGGTTTACAGTAATAACCAGATAAGCTTTCTGGGAAGTCACACAGATATACAGTACAAATTCACAATGAAATTCATTCCACACTTTCTATCTTTCTCAGTCTCAGATAATACTGTGGCTGCTACAGAAACCTTTCATGTAGATGTGCTAATTTTCATAATTTCCATTTTCCTCTGGCTCAGTTGATCTTTTTTTTTAGCTAAAGCATAGTCAAATGATATAATCTACTTTAAACTGTTTCCAAAAGGGTCACTGCACACTATTCTACCATAGCTACAAAAAGACAGTATGTCAACAAGTAAATAACCAAATAACATAGGTATTATAGCCATATTTTACAAATAGGTGGTGTCAGATATATCAGGTAGATATACTGGGAGATTGTCTCATATGTATAATTTTCAGTATTAATAAAAAGTTTTATGAAATGAAATATCAAAAGTATTAATAGTAAGTACTAATGATATCAAGTGTTTGAAAATTACTGAGGTGATGATACTTAGGTCTTTTAGGTGCTAATGCACTCTAAATAGTTGTTCCAGCCACAGCTTTGTCTGGAACTACATTACAGACTTGTCTAAAATGTAATTACATAAATGATAAAACCTCCCCACAAAAAAAACCCAAACAAACAAAAATAATCAAACCAAAGTAAAAGCAAAGTTCAAATGACTAGTGTGTAAAAGTCGGGTTAAATATAACATTTAAACAAGTGCACTCTACATGGGATGAATATAGAAGCATAGTCCAATAAAATAATTCAGAACAATTCTTCCTAATATTCTTAGATGATTAAGACTTTGGTATATCATTCGTTGCTTAAAATTATATCACTAGAATTCTTATTAGAAAAACTACCTTTGCTGAGATACCTACTTAAGTATCTATATCTACCCTAAAGTTATTTTAGATCTGGAAATTAAGTGCTCACATTTTTAAACCTCCTGGAGGACATCATATATTAGGCCTTTTCAAAGCAAGCTTAACTGACTCCACCAACACAGAATCCAATTAGAAATGCAGCTGGAGCATGAATTGCCAATCATCTATATAAAAACCCCAGTCAAAGGCAGCTTCAAAACATGACTCCTGAAACCCAGAGTGAATGACTGAATCTTCAGGCTCACAGGTTCATAGGTAAGGAAAGGAGATAGTATTGTGCATTGACCGTGGCTGGTCATCAGGTCCCCACAAACCGGTTCTCTCACCCCGCCTCCTTGGCGGGACAAGGGGGAAAATATAATGAAAAAGCTCGTGGGTCGAGAAAAGGACATTGAGATCACTCACCCATTACTTTCACAGGCAAAATGGACTCAATTAGGGGAAGATTAATTTATTTCCAGTTAATAACAGAGTAGGATAGTAAGAAGCAAAAACAAAACTAAAAACACCTTCCCCCCACCCCTCCCTTCTTCCCAGGCTTGACTTCACTCCTGACTCTTTTACCTCCTCCCCCCGAGCAGTGCAGAGGGACGGGGAATGGGAGTTGTGGTCAGCTCATAACCCTTCATCTCTGACACTCCTTCTCCTCATGTTGTTCCCCTGCTCCAGCATGGGGTCCCTCCCATGTACAACAGTCCTTCATGAACTGCTCCACCATGGGTCCTTCCAGGAGGCTGCAGTCTATCAAGAACTGCTCCAGCATGATTCCCTTCCACTGGGTACAGGCCTTTAGGAATGGATTTCCCCAGTGTGGGTCCCCTACATCCACAGCTCCTGCCAGGAGGCTGCTCCTGCATGGATTCTCCATGGGCCGCAGCTTCCTTCAGGGCATAACCACCTGCTCTGGCATGGGGTCCTCCATGGGCTGCAGGGAGACAATCTGCATCACCATGGTCTTCACCACAAGCTGCAGTGGAATCTCTGCTCTGGCACCTGGAGCACCACCTTACCCTCTTCTCTCACTGTGATGTCTGCAGGGCTGTTTCAATCACATTTTTTACACTTCTATCTCACATTCTTTACACTCCTCTCCCAGAGAGCTCCTGCCAACATTTTCCACCATTCCTTAAATATATGATCACAGAAGCATCACCAGCATCCCTGATCACAGAATCACAGAATCACAGAGTGGTAGGGGTTGGAAGGGACCTCTGGAGATCATCTTGTCCAACCCCACTGCTTGAGCAGGGACACCCAGAGCAGGGGGCACAGGAACGCGTCCAGGAGGGCTTTGAATGTCTCCAGGGAAGGAGACTCCACAACCTCCCTGGGCAGCCTGTTCCGCTGCTCTGGCACCCTCACAAGAAAGGAGTTTTTCCTCATATTTAAATGGAACTTCCTGTGTTTCAGTTTATGCCCATTGCCCCTTGTCCTGTCATTGGGCATTATTGAAAAGAGCCTAGTCCCATCTTCCTGACACCCACCCTTCAAATATTTGTAAGTATTGTTATGATTCCCCCTCAGCCTTCTCGTCTCCAGGCTGAACAAACCCAGGTCTCTCAGCTTTTCCTCAGAAGGGAGATGCTCCTGTCCCCTGATCATCTTGGTAGCTCTCTGCTGGACTTGCTCAAGCAGTTCCGTGTCCTTCTTAAACTGGGGGACCCAAAACTGGACAGAGTACTCCAAATGTGGTCTCACTAGGGAAGAGTAGAGGGGGTCGATAACCTCCCCCGACCTGCTGGCTACACTTCTTTTAATGCAGCCCAGGATACTATTGACCTTCTTGGCCACAAGGGCACAGTGCTGGCTCAGGGTCACCTTGCTCTCCACCAGCACTCCCAGGTCCTTCTTAACAGAGCTGCTTTCCAGTAGTTCAGCCCCCAACATGTACTGGTGCATGGGTTTGTTCCTCCACAGGTGCAGGCCCTTACATTTGCTCTTGTTGAATTTCATGAGGTTCCCCTTGGCCCAGCTCTCCAGCCTGTCCAGGTCTCGTTGGATGGCAGCACAGCCTCCTGGTGTATCAGCCGCTCCTCCTAGCTTGGTATCATCAGCGAACTTGCTGAGGTTACACTCTATCCCTTCATCCAAGTCATTGATGAATATATTAAACAGGAGTGGACCCAGCACAGACCCCTGGGGAACACCACAAGTTACTAGTGACAGAACGAGAGGAAACAGCTTCAAGCTGCATCAGGTGGGGTTCAGATTTGATAATAGCAAAAATTTCTTCACTGAAAGAGTGGTCAGGCAGTGCAACAGGCTGCCGAGAGAGGTGGTGGAGTCACCATCCCTGGAAGTATTTAGAAGACCTGTAGACGTAGCACTTGAGTGCATGGTTTAGGAGGCATGGTGGTGTTGGGTTGACGGTTGGACCTGATGATCCTAGAGGTCTTTTCCAGCCTTAATGATTCTATGACTCTATGATTCTATTTTATTCTATTCTTATGTGTAAATAACTCCCACCCTTCCTTCACAGGAGCCTAACCTGCAGGTTAAAGCATTGTAAAATAGTTTTCTCCAGCTCTCTGATTCTCAGTTTCCTGGCTTTCCTTTAGTCCAAAATAGCAGAATATGTGTTCCCAGAGTGTTACTGGCTCATTGCAAAATTTTCATGGAATTTTAAACTACCTCAAACTTCTGCAGTACTTAAATGGAAATCTCCTACTTACTGTATGCATGTTCTAACCCATTGGATATTGTTCAAAACACTGTGTTAGGAGACATCTGTGACTGCTTACCCAGTGTGTTTTAAGATAAATTGTTAATTTAGGAAATCTTACTCAGGTAAGTCCTTTCTAAATATGAGTTTCACTTCTGCAGAAGTGCCCTAATGCAGTTACGAGAGAGCAAGGGCTCATGCTGATGCTATAAGCAGAGGTCCAGCCTCACCTTTATGATTTAATATGTGTTTCTCAGCTTGATGTCTATTCTGCGCTTGGTCTAGGACTTCATCTATTCAACATAAACTGACCTAACCTACAGCATGGATAAATTTTCCACTAAATTTAAAATACTACAGTGTTAAGTAATGTGACATTTCCGTTATTACTCTATTTTGGGACCAAAAGCAGATTCCTTTTTTTTTTTAGCCCATGTGTAGATTTAATTCCTGTTCAGAGATCCTGAATGGTTGTGTGGCACATCTTAGGAAGTCCAACTGTGTTGAGAGGTAGCAAGGTCTGGCTTCATCTTTCAACAGCCTCTAATTTCTAATCCTCTCTTATTCCTTTTCCATTTTTTTTTAGCACAGTAAATATGATTTTTGCCAATGCTATTAAGTGTCACAGGCTTTATGTTGATGTGCCTGTGCAGGGTATCTGGGTTTGTCTTGCCCTGAACTGGAGGAAGTTTCTCAGCATTAACTAGGACCTAAGTTTTTTGATAGTGTGAAGACAGTCTATTGACAGTACATGAGTTTAGGTGACTCTGTTGGATAGAGAATGTGTAAATGTCAGAAGGGAGCATAAATTATATAGCTGACAGCAAGTGATTTAGAAGCATTTCCTCAGCTAACTTAAATTTTGGTCATTCAATTAGTATATTTGAAAAAATATTGGGGAAACCTGATGAATTTTTTTGTCCTTTTAAAGAGCAAAAGTTACTAAATAGGAGACAAAATATTTATATTGTCACAAGTCTTTTACAGTCCTCAGAAATTTCAACGATGTTTGCAGAACCGTTTTCTCTGATTTTTGGTTATTCATGCAGCTAAAACTTTTCAGACCTTTGTTATGACTTATGCTACAGTTTTCCTATTATTAGTAGTATTATTAAAACTAAATATGTAATGTATTCACATGCAAAATCTGTTTCTCAGAATCAATGCATGCAACTAAAAATATTATACTTAGGGATATCTATTCATATCTTGAGATGCTTTTATTTCTAGCCTGGGTCATGTAAGCTAATATAGCTATCATTCTACTGCTTCCTGGTATCAGGCTTCCTTATTCTTAGCATTATAATGGACTCACAAGTCAATTACTCTTAGAATCAGTAGTATTATCTCAAGAACCCATTGCAGATCAATCATTGTTAAGCGGCATGCTTCCAAATTGGTTCTGATCATACAGCACTTTTGGAACTTCAGCACTTTTTACGACTTGAAATAGAATTACATCATGTTATATATGGTTGAATGGCATTAATATTGACTATTGCTCTGCTTATCTTCCAAACTGGCAATGACATACTGTGAGGGAGATGAGTGTGAAGCAGTTAAATATTCCACCTAATGTATGTCTAATAAATAGACTGTTTTCATTAATCATTCTGCAAAAATTTTCCACTTCTTTCCAACAGTTTTCAATTGAATTTGTAGGAATTATAATTACTTTAAAATAGTAAACTTTATTCTACATGAAGTATTAGTTATGCCAGCATTAGTTACATCTAATTCTTACGAAAAATAATCTATAGCAGATTTTTTAATTATTATTATTATTTGCTCACAGATTTCAGTATGAATTTAGAAGTGAGGAAATTAAGGACTAGGTGTTAAATAGTCATAATGTGTGTGTACAGAGAAAGATACTTGCTTATTTGCAGGCAGTGGCAACTGTGGAAATTCAGTAACTGAATTTGTAAAAGAAGGACATCTTTACAATATGATGGAAGAAACATGGCTTAAATTTTGAACATTGAAATATACTCAATTCCTAGTAACTGTGGCTTCATTAGATTTGTGCTCTGATTGTTTTCCTTTTTTTTTGTTTTTACTTTGAAACACCACACAAATCAAAACCAGAATATGTCAGACAAATATCGTTTACATTAGAATATGAGGTTGTTGACTTTCAGGTGAATTCTTAAGCAGAACATACCGTTAGGCAACATACTATTTTTACTATATGACTACTATAAGTGTGCAAAATTATTGTCTGATCATATTCCCCCATAATTCGTCTATTTTAGGCCATTACCACCAATTCAGGTATATATGCAACTTGTCTCCATTATTTATTCTTTTTTTTTTTTTTAATTGAAAACACACTGCGTAATATATAGGGAAAAATGTAAACATACAATGAATAGGAAAAAAACCTGCTTTTTCATCTTTGTTCCCGTTCTTCTATATTTTCTCTCACTGCATCATGTTTTTATTTTTAAAAGTCTTATCTTCCTCGATATAAAGTTATTCAATTCCTTATATGGTCCAGAAGAAGCTTTTCTTATGTCTGTATCTACATTATTTTTTTCTTTTTTTAAATGATACTTTCTTAAAATGCCTTTTTTTTTTCTTAGTTTTCCCCTGCTACTTTGGATAACAGCAGCCCTTGCTTTGTAATTTACTGAAAATCTCAATAAATAGATTGTGTCTTAATTTATTCAAGTCAGGAAAAGCATTCACTTCTGAATATGACACTAATCAACTAAATACTTACAATTTACCAGCCTTTAGAATTGCATACTACCACAACTCAGAACTTACATCTTGATATTTTGTACCAGTAGCTCTTAGGACAGTCAGGCAGATGCCACAGGTTGCCCAGAAAGGTTGTGCAAACTCTGCCCGTGGAGGTTTTCAAGACCTGAAAGATCAGAGAAATGTGGTCTGATGTCTGAGCTGACTCTATTCTATCTTTATATGATTTGAAGTTTAGATGCCTCCATTTTATCATAGAACAACCTAAGGAAAAAAATGCTAAAAATGCACTCAAATATTTTAGGATGTGGTAGCAGTGATGAGACAATACAGGAAGTTATTGGGCTTTTTGTGGGTTGTTGTGGCATTGGTTTCTTTTTTCCCCTGACTTTTCTAAAATCATTATTTTTCAATAGACTCTCCTTTTGTTATCCAACCCATTTTCATTATATACATATTCATTATATATGTATTGTTTGTCCTATATATAGCATGATGTTTATTTTATACACAAGAGGCAGAATTAATTTCACCTAAATTTGGCTATCTGAAATACTTTATGGAGTCTAATCTAATTTTTTATGCTAGCTCAGTAGTTAATAGAAAGAAAATAGCATCTCTAGAGAATGGCTAATATAATCATAAAATAGATATCTAAAATGGGAGGCATTAATTAATTTTTGAAACATCCTGTCTTCTTTACTGAAGGACCCCAGACAATTAGCAAGGCGTTGATGCAGCATCTAGCCAGTCAAAGTGTATTCCTTTGTTCCATTTGCATTGGCTGATAAGGACTTACCATTGATATACCCAGCAAGTGTGTCTATAAACTGAGGATTTTTCCACATCTTAATATGGCTTATTTGGATTTGTCTCCAAATGAGTTGACATGGGATTTAGATTTACAAGTATGTCATGCATACAAGACACGTATCTTTGACCAGTACACTTGTCTGATTTGGAAGCTATCTACATTTCTTGTCTTGTTCTTTTCAACTCTTTGAAAAAAACCTTTTCAAATATAGGAAATAAAGGAATTTTTAAAATCTGGAATGCAAGGAATCCAATGTATAATTAAAATTTTTGAACTATCAATGTTCTACAAACATTTGCTCTATTTTCCATGCACAAAATACACTATGCATGTTATTTTTGTAATGCTAGATAAGAACTGTTACATTATGAAAACATGAGAAGGTAAGGGTTAATTAAGTCTTTGGTCAAGATGCACAAATAAGCTATTAATTCGCTATGTAAATTAGGTTTACATCTGGAATAGTCATTTTGGTAAACATGAGTCATCATAAACTCACTCATAAACAGGAAATATTTTTTGTTAGAATAGTGATAAGAACTAATTGCCATTGCTGAGTTAGTGAACACCCCTAAATGTGGTGATTTATTATTGTAGAAGTGGAAAGATTTGCTCCTGACTGGGAGAAATGAGACTGCTAAATCCTCAGGGATACATCACTCTCTCGTATTTGCTTCTTTTGTGTGAAGACTCTTGCACCACTCATATGGTTTTCAGGAAAGCTTCTTTTCTACAGATAATTCAAATCTAAAAGAATTTTGACTTGATGCCTAGAAAGCAATTTAGCAAGCAATTTAGTTTTTGAAGGGAATACTAAAGCTATCCCATAGCTTTTGTTCTCAAGAACCGAAACAACCCAAGTGGAAGACTGTCAAATTTAGTTTTGAAAGAGCACTCTTCAAGACTCTGAAAGAAAAAAGCCTAGCAGTGATCTGAAGGAGAAAAGAGTTAAAGACCTTCCCCTCTTTTCCATCTCTATAATTTTTTGAAGCATAAGCTTCATTATTGTATTGTTGATCAGATGTCACAAAAAGAAGTTTCTCTAAGCTGCTAAGCTGCTAAAGCTCAAAAAAAAGAAAATGGCCAGAAAGAAGAGAAATACATCTGATACCTAAACAAAGAGGGATCTCAAACGGAAAATAATACCACAATAATTTAAAAGATCATTCTCTAGACAGGAACAAAGAGATTTTAAAGATAATTGAAGTATTTTTTCTTATTCTGTGACAAAGCAATCTGATACCATTTTAAGTACCCTAAATGTCAGGTGTGTTGATGTCTGACAGCACGGAGACTCAATTCCATTATATAAAGAGTCTAACTGAACAGACTATTTTTTATTTTTGAGGGTTTAGTTGTAATTATCTACTTTTTGATTCACTGAATAATATCTTAAGACAAAATCTAAATGTATCATCAGATCTCAACCACCTAGTTTATCTTTTTGAGAAGAAAGAATTTGTATAAAGTAGGAATAAAAATAATCTACAGAATTAATAATTTTAATTATTGGAATTTTAATAACTGTAAAGACAGATAGAAATTCTCCAAATAACAACAGCTTCACAAAACCATTTACTATTATTTACACAGATCTTGGGTAGGTCTTAGTAGGCTTTTTTTTTTATTCAACAGCCTCACTGTTGTTGAATATATTGTCAAATCTAGAAGTAGCAGGAACTGCTAATGATGCTTCAGCATCAATATACAGAACAAGACTATAAATATAATGTTAGAATCTGCTAGTTCAAACTAGTTGTCAGAAGTATACTTTGTGCTACTGCATAATGATGAGGCTTTCTTGTACCTCAAAGAGTTGTCAAATGTATCACAAAATTAAAGAATAACCTTGTGGAATTATTGTAGAAAATTGTGCATGTTTAAAATTTAAAAAGTAAAGCAAGGAAAACATTAGGTCAAATAATGAACTGGGCTCTCCCTCTGTCTCAGGCAAAATGGAAAACAACGCTATGGTTAACCTGGGCATAAATATTGCAGAGCAGAAAAAGATTAAAGCTCCTTTACAGGCAATATAGGACTGCACATCTGGCATAAAAATGTATATCGTAAGCAGAAAATTACATGTCTCAGCTCTGCACAAGGCTCATTTCCTTCTCACCACCACTGTTCCATGATCTTACTGTGTGCTCCACTGATCGTTTGCCCTGGGGACTGGGGTACCAGGACTGCTGCTTGCTTTAGGCACCGCACAGCAATGCATCATTGTAAAGTTAGTTGGGAATAAACTAGCTAGTGAGGTTTCAAAAGATTCCCAAATATAGGAGTTAATGGTATTTTATGGTTTTCACACTACAGGAATTCTTTGGATGTTACCAGTCCATCCCTTTCTTCCTTGCACAGGTCTGGTCTATGTAGCTATATAACAGGAATGCATACGTGACATCTATGTATAGACAAATACTTGAGTAATTTCTGTTTTAAGTAAAGGTAGCTACTTCAGAGATTTAAAAAAAAAAAAAAAAAAAAAAAAGAAAGAAGAAACAAACCTTTCTTTCATGTAAACAGTGACCAAAGGATAATAGCTATGCCCTGCTCACATGCACATTGTGGCTTATGGAAACTGTCAAGTACAACAGCACTATACTGTGCTAGCAAGAGACTTGATCAATGGCATGATGTCCCAAGGTCCTAAACTTCCTGTTGTTGTCCTAAGAAAATTTTTATAATAAATCTTCAATGTTAGGAGGTTATTTAGGTGACACAGCTGGATTTTTAGGTTTCACACCCCACCCCCTCCACCCCCCCATTTTTAAAATATTCTTTTTATTCATCAGTTAAATGGAAATGGAAAAGAAGAAAAGAAAGTCATAGAAGTGAATAATAAAGACCACAGGAACTTTGCAAGATACTAATTCACTGAATTAAATGTTAATAGTTATATGCAAATTGCTTCTTAATAAATCAAGAAAATAGTGCTCAAGGAAATGCCAAGAGGCTTTCTGTCCATCCATTAAAATTGCACCCTCTAATTAAATCAATAAGCCTGCAGGTAACATTATCTTTTACAGACTTGAATGTGTTCTTCACAAGTAAAATGGAAGACTTGCATCCAATTATATACTAATGCTATTGCATTAAAAATTATTACCTTACTTTTAAGGAACTGCTGATGGTGTTTATTGAAAGAAATAAATTCACTTTACTTTCATGACTGGGTATTTAAAGATTCTTGAAATCTTAGTATCTGAGGAGTCATAAACCAGACTGAGGAACACTGCAGCTTGTCTCACCTTTTCAATCTGAATTAATAGTCTCTTCAGGTCCTGACTCCTTTTCAAAACATGCCAGATGTTCACTGGATTTATTCTTCCTCCAGTCCCTGTGTGGTTAGTTGTGGGGATGGGCTGGGGGGAAGGGACAACTGTATTGTGAAACTTTCAAGCAATATCAGGAAACCAAAAGAAAGAAGCAGGCTGTCATAGAAAACATAAAGATAGCCCCAAGCTAACCGAGGACTGAGGAGGAAGCAATCCCCATCATGTGCATCATTCCAGATAAAACTTCAGGATGATGATGAATTGTTGAAAATCTACCTTCTCTATCCAGTTCCTTAAAGGTCCAGTGGAAGGCTGAGAGAAATAGGAGTAAATACTTGAAGGTTATGCATGACAATTATAATTGTTTGATTAATGAGGTGTGTCGGTATTAATTAGATCATACAGACTAGTAAATCATTAATCAGTCTAATCTGTGGCTCTGTGTATAAGGTGTGTTTCCTTTTCCCCAGAACAATAATCTGAATGTAAAATAACTGGAAAGATGGAACAGTGGAGTGGAAAATTCAACCACTGTTGTAAGACTGAATAAGAGTAAGACTACAAAACAGTGATTCCTTACACCAGCACATGCTCAAAACTAAATAACACAAATGACACAAGTAGTCAGGTACGTTACAAAAAATATTCCTGGATGACACCCCAGATTTCAAGGGAATGACATAATAGTTGTATTTTTGACAGTTTTGAATTTGCATTTCTGTTCTGCTTATGAAAAAATTATCATAAAACAAGCTTTTATCTCATAAAATAACAGGGGTTTTAACTTATTTTTTATTTCAAAATTTAGCTAAGTAGGGAAAAATACTCTTTTTCTTGCTGCTGGCTTTGGTTATCATATATATAGCAACAAGAATCTAGCAAACTATCCCATAATCTATATATACTAAAGCTGGAAATACTACTGATATAAGAAGAAAATGGGTGACACTATCTTATAATTTTGGCTCAGACTATAAGTTTTAAAGAGAATCTCCAAATTGTCACATTTACTGAGGACTTGATTTGATGCAGGCAGTAATTGTCAACATGAGTGGATTAACTGGACTATGAACTCCAAGAATTCATCTGACGCCTCCACTTGATGAATATTCAGCCTAGGACAAAGATTTTCATTTTTTTCTTAACTAAAACTCCAGAAATACATACCATGTGGATATTGAGTCCTCAAAATCTTGTTTGTCTATATAACTAGTTTTATTGTGCCATAATGTATGCTAATGCAGATCTTCCAATATTGCAGAAGATGATATTGCAAAAATATTTCCATGAAACATGAGTAAGAGGAGGTTTTTTCCTAAGATTTTAAATATATATATTCATATTTTTTTTACAAATCCAGAACTCATCTACTCTCTATATTTTGGTTGTATGAAAAATAACATAACATTGAAATTTTAGACCTTGTCTACATGAAGATTTCCTTCTTAATCATATTTTGGGCCACCTGGGATGTAACTGTACTTTTTGTGTATTTAATTTTCACTGAAACATGAGTATATACTTCTCCATTTCCTGAAAATGTTAATGTGTTTTAGAAGAATTAGGTGATTGACAGAAACACTGATGGTCAGCTACAATGTGCTACAATTTACAAAAACTATTTTCCTAATATTAATACTCAGAGTAATAACTGTAAAGTAACAGCCTTGAGTTGGTGTAAGTTGTAATTTTTGGGGAGGCATCACACCACTTTTCATAAGAAGAATAAAAAGAATTATTTTATTAATTTCAATTTTGTTTGAGGTAGAAGAATAATATTTCATTTCCAATAATTATTCCATAAGTCTCATTTTATATAGAATCTCAAAATGTAATAGTCTGAGCTATAAACTATAACAAATTTCACTGAATTCCCCATCCTCAGATTCCAAAGAATGGGTTTCATGAAAGACTATAACTCAACCTTAATATTTTTAGAACTGTCCCTTCAACTCTGTAAGTGTAGTAATTAGCTGATTTTTTTTATCTAAAACAAGACTGTAAAAAGGTCATATGCATAAAGACAGTGCAAGACTTTTTAAATGTATCCTCAATGAATACAGTTCTAAGTCATGTGTGTCTAGAGCTTTTAATGGAAACTACCACCACACAAATCGTGAAGGAAGGATAATCTAAAAATCCCAAGTAAAATCCCATTAGCTGTCTAAAGCTTGTCCATAAGAAAAAATAAGCATGGGGGTATTTCTGATCTGTTGGCAGTTTTTTGAGTAGAGATGCATAGACTGTAAAACTGCTCTGGACATATTACTCAAAACTGAGAGTGAATGCCTGCAAATATTATTTAAGTTGGTAGGCAATTTGTGTCTTTTCTTTCTTCTTCTTTTCAAATATAGACCTATTTTCTTTTAGATCAATTATCCCACTTGTAAGATCAATTGCCTCAGGAATATGAAAAAGATAAAATTACATTTTGACCTTGTGGATTTCAAATCCACAATGCCAATTTGACTATTCCCATATGCATTTCTTAATCATGAACACATAGTTTATGAGAGATCATACATCATAGCTTCTGCTATAGCTGATTCATGATTTGTAAGGCAAAGAGGGCAAATAACAGAGAATAGTCCATAGCAGCTGGATGAGGGTCTGGTTCCTGCTACAGAGACATTCATGCTTATTTAATTGTTCCTGTCATAGAACAGATCCAGAAAGAGTTATCAGTGAAAAGGTCTTTTTCTTTTAGCCCCAAAGGTTAATGCATTCCATAACTTTAGGCTATTGCAGAATAAGCACTTTTCTGGAAAAGTGGGAGCAAGGTAAAAAGACAATTTTAACATGATGGGTTGTCTTAAATGTTGATCCAGCCTTGACCATGCAGAACTCTGGAAACTGATTTGTTTTATCCCACTCCAACTTAGGTGATCTTTCATGGACAAGACCTTGAGCATGGGGACACAATGCCTACGCTTGTCATCTTCCAGGTTATTATCATGTAGATAGCCCAAGGATAAGTTGTGGTCAGTGTTCTTATGTATTCAGTTGAGTGTGTTGCCTTTATCTCTGTGGAGCTGGCAGACAAAGGGGAAAGTATAAGCAATGTCTCTGAGGAATATTGCCAGACAAAATGGGAATGAAGACCTTCTGATAAAGCCACATTAGATGAAATACAGGAAAAGATAGGGTACTATCTTACCATTAAACTGTGTTGACTTAGGCATGTAAGTCAGAAAGCAGTCATGTCAGGCCCCGAGCCACCATAATTGGAGTTTTTACATTATTATAAACATATCAATGAATTTTGGATTATGCTGGGTTTTCATTTCATTCCAAATTTAAAATTAAATCAGTAAATAGCTTTAAAGACAAATCAACGAAATCTTTCCGAAAGTTAGTTTTCCTTGTAGTATGCTACAGCAAGCAACTCAAATAAAAGTAGGTGGTCTGTATGGTTTTCAGTAGGAGGAGGTGAGCCACGTTATGAAAATAGTTAAGATCTGCTGGAAAATACATGTTATATGTTATTCTGACAAGGAATTTCTGGTGTGATCAAATAGAAGCAAATTGTAATCAATGCCATTGTAACACTGATGGTTTACATTGACTGATATGTCAAAATAAGTTCTCAACAGAATAATGAGTCATATTCATGTCAATCATTTTTTCTTTCTTTCCTTGATTGTAATTCCTCAACTGCACAAGTAAACTCCATCACAACAACCAAAGATATTCCAGTTCCAAGTAATCTGTCTGCTTTTGCAATACAGAATAGAGGTGAATGAATGAATCATCAACTTACTTCTGAAGAAGAAATTATGGACAGGGTTAAATTTCACTTTAAATTTGTGTAGCTTACTTTAAATCATGTGCATCTGATTTAAGCTTATCATCCTTTTAACACAGTTCAGTAGTCAGAAAAAAATTTTAATTTCTCAAAATCAATAGCTGCTCTAAAACTACATTATTGAAACACAGTACTGAATACTGCTACAGTTTAAATATAGCACCCTATAGATCAAAGTGAAAAGAAACAGATAATCTCAAATTCTTCAGCTGGCAGATGAGTTCTAAGTGACTGGTAAAAAGTAAATAGGCAAAATATAAGTTGTGAGTGGTACATGGAAAAACAATGGGTGCTATGGAAAACTTCCACATAAAGCAATGGCGGTTCTAAATGTTGTTATGAAAAGAAAAAGAAACACATAAAATGTTACTATCCCATTTTGTAGCTTAGTTTTCTGCTGAAAACCAAGATATAGAAAATGCTACAATGCCTGGCTGAAAACTCTATAGTATTGCAATAAACCCCAACATGTCACATTTTTGTACTTGAAGAAACAAGAATTTTGGGTACACTGAAACATAGAACTGTAATTTAATTTTGTTTTCTGTCTCAGTATGTCTGCTTGACTCTTAATAGTGACTCTATCTGTGCACAGGAAGTAATATGAAATCTTTAGGCCTAGATTTTCAAACTGATGAAAAGGTCAAGAATATTTTATGAAGAAAAAAAAAGTCAAGAAATATGAATTTCAAAATGGTCCTGTTGTTCTATTTGTCCATGTCTCTTTTTAAAAATATTTTTGAATGGATACTATTTTAGCATTAGCATTAGAAACGTACTATTTGAATATTTCCTAGATCCAGCACTGACAGTATATTTTCACAGTCCCACCCTAGTTTAAAAGTAAATACTGTAAAATCAGGTGTAAAATATATGACGACAGGAGAGACCAGGGTTTTTTTCATTGTTTTAGTCCCCCTCTACCATGACATGTATATCTGTCAGACACTTACCACAAAGACATCATTGTTTCTAAGAGTTCTTTTTCTGAGGCCTGTTTCTGAAGACTGGGGTGTACTGAAAGGACAGGATATCAATTTGTGTGGGGGAAACTTCCAGGCTGATGCTCCCTGAAATGATGGGTGTACGTGGGATTTATTTATAATAATAATTTCTAATAATTTATGGGGAAATTCATGGGGAAAATAAATTAATAGAATTCTGGATCCATCTCTGGGGACCCTAGTACAAGAAGGACATGGACCTGTTACAGCAGATCCAGAGTAGGACCATGAAAATGGTCAGAGAACTGGAACATCCCTCCTATGGAGAGAGGCTGAGAGAGTTGGGTTTTTTCAGTCTGGAGAAGAGAAGGCTCTGGGGACATATTCTTGCAGGTTTTCAATGTTTAAAGGGGGTTTCTAAGAAATGCAGAGAGAGACTTTTTACCAAGGCCTGTAGTGACAGGACAAGTCACTACAATGACTTGTAGTGACTACAAAGAGGCAACGGTTTAAACTGAAAGAAGGTAGGTTTAGACTGGACATAAGGAAGAAATTTTTTACGATGAGGGTGGTGAGACACTGGAACAAGTTGCTTAGAGAAGCTGTGGATGTCCTATCATTAGAAGTATTCAAAGTCAGGCTGGACAGGGCTTTGAGCATCCTATCTAGTGAAAGATGTCCCTGCCCATGGCAGAGGCTTTAGACTTGATCTTTAAAGGCCACTTCCAACCCAAACCATTCCATGATTCTATGATACTATGACCTTGACTGATGCTCACCAAGCCACTTTCTCACTCCCCCTCCCCAACAGGATGTAGGAGGCAGGGAATAAGATGAAGGTTTTTGCTCAAGGTAAAGACAGGGAGCTCACTTACTAATTAATATCACAAGCAAAAGAGACTCAACTTGGGAAAATTAATTTCTTTTTTTTTTTTTCCATTAAAATAGATTTGGAGCAAATTAAGACAACATCTCTCCCTTCACCCTTCTTCCTATGCTCAGCTTCACTCCTTCATTCCAGACTCCTCTACCTCCCTGCCTCTGAGATGGGCAGGGGGTATGGGGGATGGAGGTTATGGTTAGTTCATAACAGTTCCTCTCTGCCGCTCCTTCCTCCTCACATTTTTCACCTGCTCCAGTGTAGGTCCTTTTCATGAACTGAAACCCTCAGGAAAAAAAATACTCATGTATGGATCCTCCATGGGCCACAGTTCCTGTAAGGACAATTTGATCCAGCACAGCCTTTCCATGGGCCACAGTTTCTTGAGGAAATTCCCACCTGCACCACTGTGATATCTCTACAGGCTGCAGGGAAATAGT
This sequence comes from Phalacrocorax carbo, assembly GCF_963921805.1. Lineage (NCBI taxonomy): Eukaryota > Metazoa > Chordata > Aves > Suliformes > Phalacrocoracidae > Phalacrocorax > Phalacrocorax carbo. The sequence goes on from NC_087513.1 coordinate 164,393,049, forward strand.
GCCTGGAGCACCTCCTTCCCCTTCCTTCTTCTCTGACCTTGGTGTCTGCAAGTTTATTTCTCTCAGTAAAGAGTTGCAAGGGGGAGAAGAACCACCAACAGTGGATGGTGATTAAACCAAAGATTACTTGAAACTCATTGACCCACAGCAGTGTATAGGTCTTGATGGGCTGCACCCTAGAGCACTGACAGTTGACCAATATCCTTGAAGGGTCAACTTTTAAAGATTCTAGAGACTGGGGACTGTTCCTGACAACTGGAGAAATTCAAAAAATACACTCATTCTTAAAGAAGTTTACCAGGTAAACCCAGGGAACTACAGCATATCTTCAACTTCTGGGGCATCGTGGACTGAGTCCTGTGGCAATACATTTCTGGGTACAGGAAAGAAGATGATTGGCAACAGTCATCATGGATTTACAGAGGAAAAATCATGCCTTATTAATCTGACTGCCTTCTCTGATAAAATGGCTGGATTTGTGGATGAGAAGACTGTTAATCATTTACTTTGTCTTTCACAAAGCTCTCAATGCCATCTTCCACACTATTCTTTTATCTAAGTTAGGATGGTACAGTCTAAATAGGACTTCCTCCTTCTTTCAGTATTAAACAAGTGTAACTCTGCTTCTTATCATAGTGTTAGCTCTAATCCAAACCCTGGCTATTCACAAGACATCACTTCATCCAAGCATGACAAGCTAATGAGAAAAGCATTATATTGTGATCCCACAATTGCTTCTGGCATCCTCATTCCATTACCAACACAAATGTAGCAGTGGTCTTTCTCCTCTCCTCATTCCGCAGGCAAACGTTAATTGTACACCTTTCCCTGAACCTAGGTACTCACAGGAGACCCTATGATATGAAAAGATGAAAACTTATGAAAAGGATTATATTTTGGAAATCTCCAGTTTCATTAATCAGCTTTTTTTCATTCCCAGTTAAATTGTAGCTGCAGCCTTCCTGCTTCTCTCACTACTTCGCTAATGTAGCCTTTAGTGCTAGCCCTAGTGCTAAACCTAACCCAAATGCTAGTTGATCAGGTGAGACGCTATTCAACCCAAAGAAAGAAGGTTTCTGAGAAGATTATTAATTGGTCAGCCCTGACTTTCTTTTCTCAGCCTCCTTGATTCCCCCAGTGTCCTTCTCTAGCCTGCCCCTGATACTCTCAGCTAATGTCCTAGCCAAGCCTTGGTCTCCTTATTGATTGCTTCCTTCCATCCTCCTCGTCCTCTCAGTGGTGGATTGACCTCCAGCTTAGTCTCCAATGGTTTTCAGTGGTGGTTTGATGTCCCCAGCATGCCCTTAGGCTCTACAGCAATCCCCAGAGATACCCAGCCTGACTACATGCATACACCAGGTAAAAGCAGGACATTTTGTAATGAGTGTCCCTTTGAATTTAGACCTTTTACAGTGTGAGTACACATCTTAGGAGGTTGGTGCAAGGGCTCTGAGCACATTTCTGCAACTCCTGCGGCATGGCTGCTTGAGGTCAAACCAATCTACACATGGTATATAGCTGGTGACCTTGTGTAGGCTGTTGATGAAAGTTAGAACCCTCAGCAGGGGCTTACCCTTATTTCCTTTAGGAGCTGCTTCTAAGCAGGGACTATCACCCTCAGCCCTTGAGCTGCAATTCAGCTGGGTTGCAGTAATGTCCGTGTCTAGCCACACACTTCGCTGATCTGCACCCTGACATATGGACTTCTCACCACAAATGTGCCCCATGCTCTGGGCTGGGAGCCGCCCCCAGCTGCCTCCCTGCTCCTGCCCTGCCCCTTTTCTGGGAGCATCCGCCCTGCTGGCCCATGAGCCCAGGGAGCAGCCAGCCTGCACTACACCCTGGCAGTACTCAGACCATGTCAACCATGGTATTGACATCATTATATGTTTATATATTTTTGTGTACTTATAAAAACTGTGTTTTACCTGCATGCTGAGTTTTGTATTCCAACAAAGAAACTGATGTAACAGGCATCCAAAGATAAAAGTTAACTGTGGTACAGAGGTGTATAATTTTTGGAGGTAGCTGTTCCAGATCAGCTGCATTTTCCCACACATTTTCTAAGCAGCCAGGAGAAGTCCACACAGGCTGGACTACCCACCAACTTTGTAGGTTCCTGGTATGTACCTTGAGGCAGTCCATTTAGGCTGAGTCAAAGACCCATCATCATCCTGAGAAAGTCAAATGACAGGCTGGTGTGTTAGAATGGACAAAAGGGTATGTAACCTAACATGGCAGTCCTACACAGTGCTTGAGCATAAGTTCTCAATTTTCATGATTTTATGTTTTGCCACTAGTAGAATAGCACTTCATGTCTACATGTTTTACTTGCTGTAAAAAGGGATCATTTTCAGTGAAAGGGGAGGACAGCAGGAAGCCCACAGCTTGGGGTGGGGAACTTTAAGGCATTTAAAGTGTCAGTATCTTTTGCTATTATCCATTCTATTTCTATGGGCATATGATGGTGCTCTAAGATACTCTTTGTTTCTTAGGTACCTTCAAGGGCTAGGCAAAATATGTCTTTGTTTACCACAGTAAAGAAAGGTGACGTATCTTCATGCTGTCAAATAGATTTGTGCCTAGCCAGAGCTAGCTATTAATGACAGCCTATGTGAAAATATTCTCACTATAAATCCTTCACTACTACCTCTTACTCTAGTGTAGCACATAAAGCTTCTTTCTTGGTCTTAGCCTTTTGGAGGGTCAGATAGTCCCTGAGAACTATTAAAAATGGGCTGACTTGGTAACATTACCTTTGACAGCAATTTTTATATATGAAGATAATGAAATTTGTTTACACTAAACAACAGAAACAAGGCCTTATATTTTGAAAAGAATAAGATATGTACTCTTTCAGCATCCAGTGCTCTTTGGAAAAATTCCTGTAGTTCTTTCTTACGTTCTTCCTACACCTGTTACTACAAACATAATCAAATCCAGTCTTTTCATTCAGACTACTGGCTATCACACTGCAGCCACTACTCTTGGCTCAGGATGAAGGAACTGAGAGTAAACTGCTGCTCTGCTTCACACCTAACCAGAGCTCTGCTACGCCATCTGAGAAAGTCTTTTAATTTTATTTGCATGAAATGCTACTGAGAAGGAGGGAAAGTTTTGCCATATTTATATAAGTTCCCTAGTACCAGTTTTGCCCTTCATATTCACTAGGTGGAAATTGTCTTCACAGCCATTTGAAGCCTTATAAACCCTTAAGATATATTTGGTTTGAGCTGCAGCTATTTCTTTATTAATCTGAGCATTTTTTGGCTCTGGCTCCTGTACATTATCTAAAGCTTGCTCAGCCAGCTGGCCTGAGAAAGAGAGCAAAACTCATTAGAACATGCAAAGAATATGCCTGGCATCACCATTTCAATTCCTGCATGATCAGCCCACAGTCTACAAAGAAATTTCAGAAGGACTTTGTTGCCAGGACATCCGCAGGAGATGGGAACAATGCCACAAGAGGTCAAAGACAATCTTACTAAGGGTTAGTTTTCTGAGTACGAATGAATAATTTGCTGTTCCCTCTAAATATCTACGCAATGATATGGTAAGTCCTTTAACATCAAACCTTTGCCTTTGAATTATTGCTTTTAGCAGACTTGTATGCTCGTTCTCCAAGCTGCGGATAGGGAGAATGTAAAAATGTTTCTGGGCATTAGGCAGACAACTGAAGATGATCAGGAGAAAGCAGGTAGTCATTTTATTCCTGGCAACTGAGGAAGGGTAAAAAAGTATAAAGGATAATCTCTGATGAGCCTAGAAGGTTTTCTGGAAAGAAAAAAAAAGAAAGAAAAGTTTAAAAAGAAACAAAGATGCTGCTCCTACTCACTCCAACCCAGCCCCATCCATTTCCACAGACACTAAAATGGGGCCTAAGCTTTGGGAATGTTTTTGACTAAATGGGCCTTTGTAATTTTTGGAAGTATAGACTGGCTTCAGTCAGCTACTTCTGGAAGAGACTGGAATTATCTAGTTCAACACTGCAGCAGTTGTTAGCAAGCAGATTTTTCCTTAGAGAGATTTTTCTGAGTTGCTGTGGTTTTTAAGTGGATATGTTAGCTTTAGCTTTTCCATTAATTTCACCATCTTTCATTGTGTCTCTACTGCTAAATTACACAGTGATGAGGTTATTCCTGGACACTGGCGTACTCTTGTTTATGCTGCTTGTTTATGGAACAGGAGTATTTTACCTCTCCCTGGCATGGAGTTGCATTGGGGTGATCAGTCTTCTCCCAAGCACTTTCCAGACATGATAAGGAGGGAATTAACACTGGCCAGGGTTTATTTCTCATACTAACTTTAAAAGTAGTCTGTTTTGGATGTTAGGCAAGTTTAATAGCATATACAGGGATAGACTGCTCTATTTAAAATCAGGGCAAGAAAATTTTCCCAGGCATTTTCTAATCTCACAGGATAGGCATAGGCCATGTGCTTTTACATCTACACACCGCTTTTTCTCCTCTCTAATCTCCTTGGTATCATCTGGGGTGCCTGTGAGGAGGCTCTATTAACAGCATCTTGTCAGAGGAGACACAGATACCTCCACTCCTTGTTTTTGCTTCATATATATTGAGGATAATATTATTTAGAAAGTTTAATTAATTTTAAGTTTCAACAATAAGGAAACAAGATATATAAGAGAGTTTTCTTTAAAATACTTATTAAAAAAAAAAAAACAAAACAAAACCTGAGCCTGACTGTAAGGATTATTTCTGGTTGTTCAGGAATTTACTGGGATCACTAGTACAAAGGAAGAAGTGTAACCAGTTTACCATTAAGATTTTGCCATGTTTGCTTGCACGCAAAATAATATTTTATATCAGGGTTTAAGCCTTTACAGTTCTCTGAGTTAATGTATAAACTCACTCTACAGTCACTGAAAACTGATGCATCCCTGAATGTTCATATTTTCACCCCCATACCTTGGTCAAATATCTGAGACTTTCCGTGTTAGTAGTTGTACAGATACACAGCCTGCAATTTCGTTAAGGATGTTCACTTTGGAAACTTTACAGATTTCAGGGTTTTCTTCTAGTATATCAAAAAAGCAGGCAGAAAAGTTCTTTTTGCTTTACTCATGCACTAGCAATTTAGTTTTGATTTTTAGATGAAAATACCAGAAGGAAAACAAACCTAAAAATCCAAACAACACAGTTTTCCTAAAGTAGAAGACTGGAGGAGAATTCCAATCAGAAATGCATCTATTTTCCTCATTTACTGACCCTGTTTTCAACACAATTCCCACAAAAGACCCTCCTCATCCTCATATCTTTCCTCATGACTATTTTAATCCAAGTGTTAGCCATAGACAAAGTGTTATATCAAGATCAGTTTTGTAAATAAAATGATTTCTAGAAATATATTGCCTTAAAACTGAGTTTGTATTTAATATTTTTTTTACCCTTATTAAATTGGAAAATTGTGTTTATTCATTCTGCACCTTTTATTCTGGAGATGGTATTTTTCACATTTCTGTAACTTGTTCAAACAGGCAAAAAGAATCCCAGACATTTATTCTTATTTAACTCAGAAAAAGAAAAGGGAAAGACTTTGATGTGAAATAGAATTCATGCTCATTTTCACACTTAAACCTATTTATCTTAATTTAAAATAAAAAAGAGAAATCCAGTAAAGATAAATTGTTCTCTTTCCCTTGGTCCTAATCCCTTTGATTTCTTCACATTCTTCCTATCCATGCAGCTTTCCGTTCTTCCAAAATGGCATGAAGGCAATGTGGTAGTTATCTCCTCATAACTCAGCAACTATGCAGGAAAACAAGTCAGACTTTCTTCAGCTTACTTTGAAAGTAGGCAACCTGTTTCTTCCTCTTTCCTTCAATTCTCAAAATCATGCAGTTTCCACTGTTACTACATTCAGTTTTAAAACTTGCAATTGTTGTAAAAGCTATTCTTAAATATGGAATGCTGATGGGCTCATTGGAATGGGAAGATGCTAAAAGGACACGAGCATATATCCCCACTATCCATTTAAACAATGTTTGAAGCTATGTCTATGTCTATATATCAAAAAAAGTGGTGTAACACCAGTTGCTTAATTATATACCTGCCACACATTTCTTAGTGTGACCAAGACCATGAACATATCTTGTCCTGAAAGCAATTATACATTGGTCTTATGTAAACAAAGAAAAAATCATAAAAGTGGCTGGGAAACATTCATAGACCATTCATTCTTCCTTCATCACGAGATTTCCACACCATAGGCTAGACTAAACAGTTATCTTCAGATGACTAACTTCAGGGAGTCATAGAATCATTGAATCATTAGGGTTGGAAAAGACTCTAGGATAATCAAGTCCAATTAGAAGACATGGATTAACAAAGTTTTGGTGGTCAGATGGAAAACAAGCTTGGAACCTGCCATAGTTCAGGATATTTTTATTAGAGAATCAAATAAGGTACAGTCATTTTTTTTTTCTATATTAATGATCAAATCCCAATAATATCAGCTGTGAGACTTTGGTAACCTTCTTTTCTCTTTTGTCTCTCTTTGCACCGAAAGCATAAGGAAATATGCTTCCTCACTGCAGAGACAGTAATTCAAACAATGTATCATACAGCAGGGGAAAAAATGCAGCACAATAAACTGCATTTACAGAGAGGGAATACACATAAAAATATTCTAACTTCAGAAAAAAAAAATACTACAATTATATTGCAAGGCTGAAGTGTCTGTGAGAAGAAGAAACAAACTTCACACCAGTGAAGTATCTTCACAGGCATTTTTACATACCATTCCTACAGGTGCACCGCAAAGTAAAGCTGATGAAGAGAGGTTCCCTTCAGAAAGACATTCTCTGTCAGGATAAGCATGTGCTTCGCTGATAGATTTAGCAAAGCTTGCTGACTTTTCTGACAGGGTTAAGGAGTGATCATTTCTTGGATAGCCTGCATCTTCAGCAAGCCAAAAAAGGGAGAAGAACAAATTTGCACTTTGCAAGAGAAAGGGGTAAGAGAAACAGAATTAAAGCTCCTTTGCAATAATGACTCCTTAGGTTCCTAAGCAGAGAATGTTCTTCTGAGACCTGAGTCTGAGAGACACACAAAGGACTTCACAGCATGCATGCAGAATAATACCTGGCACTTACTTAAGTGCATCTACATTTTCTTATTCTCCCTGTGAGGTGATCTGAGACATCATCTCATATTTCAGTAGATCCCTACGGATTGCATAGGAAGTATCAGCCAGGAAAAAAGGAAAGTAGTACCCTTGGTACTACACTACTAACAGGAATACTATTGCAGGTGCTGCCAGTATTTGATTTAAATTATTACTTTTCCTACCCCTTTCTCCTCATGTTAATACCTTAAAAAGTCCCATTTCCTGTTCTATTTCTATGTTCTGTGTTTTTTGTGTAAGTAGTTAACACAGACTTAGATGGATAAAGTATCCTATTATCTGTTAAAATACTTAATATATTAAAATAAATTACTGCTTAAAACTACCCCTTCAGCTTCAAAAAACATTCTGAGCCCTACAGATGTACAGCAAATCTGTGGATCAGAATTCGGTTTGCATCCATGTAACTTTTTAAAATAAGTTTCTTCTGTAGCTGGTTTAAAGATTTAAGGGGCTAGAGAATAATAGTGTACTCTTGCATGTATTTTCCTGGGGCTAATCAATGTCATGAAATGACATTTATTTTGCATTTAAAAGAAAAGATCTGTAAAATTTCATACCATTCTTTTGTTTTAAGTTTTGATTGACTATATGAAATACTTTGCCAAAGTTGCCTTTGGGCAGGTAAACCCACCTTTTAACAAAAGGGAAAATTTTGGTGTCTCTGCCTTGAGTATGGACAGTTGCCCAGAAAATACTAAACATGTAATATCTGAATGAAGCTGTCAGAATAGGACGTCACGTAGAATGAAGGCAGAAGACTATTTATATTCAGGTACTTGAACAGTTTTTGATACTAAGTCATACCGAAATTTATAAGTAGAATGTTTTTTGACAACACTAAGTAAAGCATAAAGTGATCTCCCAATAGTAACACTGTTTGGTAGGCAACAATCAGATTAGGTTTTGTTGTTGGTTTTTTTTTTTTCTTTTCACAGTGAATCTAACTAAATAAAGCTAATGGTCACAAAAATTGCAAAGTAAGAGATGAACTGGCTTATAAATTAGATTAGAGTACATCAAGCTCTAAAATTCCCATTGGCTGATTTGCATAAATGAATTGGGATTGTGATGGCCTTGTAGCAATCTCCAGCGCCCAGCTACCAGAGACTGGCTAAAATCTGCTGTTGGAATGATCAGTTGGCAACTCAGCAGTATCCTAGGAAAGACTTGTAGCTGCACTGGTGGGATTCATTGCACCTGCAGTGTAGAAGACTCTAACCACATCCATTTAAAATCAGTGACAAGAAATAGAAAATTTAAGGATGCAAGTCATCAGAGTCTTTTTAGACATCTACCATAGGCTGAGGTGATTCATGACCTAAAGTTGTCCATCTCTCCTCGTTAATTATAAGTGGACTTTTCATAGACAGCTTAAGGGTCTGGTTCAATAGGCGTCTCATTTCATATCTGTGAAACAGCATTTTCCCAAATTCCATGATGACTCTTCATTTAAAAATGCTGCAGGCATTCTCCAGCCATGGCTTCTTTTGGTAATCCAGTCAATTTGGAGGCAGTATTTAAGCAATTGCTGGACCTTCACAATTGGACACATCATCAAGGAGATAAGCTTAACTGTCCAACAAGTAAGTATGTAGAAATTCAGAATTATAGGACTTTACTTTCAGAAGAACTCATCGTGACTATGAAATTTCTGACTGAAAGCAGGGTGAAGGTGTTAATGCCAGCGAGCTGTGAGAGCTAGCATTTGGATTTATGAACACAAATTCTTCATTGGGACTGCAAGCAGGCAAGCAGCCAGTTCCACTAGAGGTTTACAGCTAAGCGCTAGTGGTGAGGTAATTCTAAACTGGCATGGAAATCTGGATCCAGCTCATGCTCCTCTGATAGCCTTTGGCAGTCAGAAGGCTGCCACCTAAAATTATTTTTTAATTTTTTATAGCTGAATGGTAATTGTCAGGGAAAACTTCAGGGAAGATCTTTCACAAACTCACACGGGACTCTCTAAAAAGGTTGTTATATGTTAGCATCCTATTTATGGCTAGCACCTTGCCCTACTTTTACAAAAACCAGAAGGAAAGTGGCATATCATATTCTCTAAACACTCCTTCTCAACTATGTCCCTGTGCTTGGCCAGGACATAGCTTTTGGTAAATTCACTCTTCCACTTTTCAGTCAAAACACCAACATAAGCACAAACATTCCTACCTTTCCTTGGAACCTAAGTTGTAACACCTTTAGTTTTGATTTTCTGTGACCAGTGACAAATACCAGACTGTCATTTTGGAAATCAGTATAAAACACTAATATGAATATGAATCGCCTATACTATAGGGATCAGGTGTCACAGTAGGGAAGACTGATAATCATTTATCAAACCTTATTTTTGGAATATACATTGTTCAGAGTTGGTACAGCACAAATCTCTGACAGGAAAATGAACAATTTTGGGGAGATATAAAAGAAAACTATTCACTACTAAGAAACTATAGGGGATGGAAAGGAAGCACCAGTCAAATTAATTGGTTGCAGCTTTAATAGCTAGTGCTTGTCTGCAGGTGTTTGACCCACATACAATCCTGTTTCCTGATATCTGCCAGTGGAATTAAAGTATTTTTTCCTTTATTAGAGTCAGTGAGATGGAAATGACAAGGACTTTCAAGTGTATAATATATGATAAGTTTAAATACAGCAGCTTTAAATGAGTTTTCAATACAGCAGTTTTACATAAAGTAGTATTGGTTTCAACTGGGAGCTGAGATAGTCCAAAGGAAGAATGTCCCATCCCTGCCCCATCCCTAGAAACATTCAAGGTCAAGTTGGATCGGGCTCTGAGCAACCTGATCTAGTTGAAGATGTCCCTGCTCTGCAGGGGCAATTGGACTAAATGACCTTCAAAGATCCCTTCCAACCCAAACTATTTTATGATTCTATGATCGAAGAATTGGAAAAAAAAGGAGGTATCAAAACATACTTTCCCCTTCTGTTGTATTTCTTTCTTCTTCTTCTTCTTCTTATTATTATTATTATTATTATTATTATTATTATTATTATTCCTCTTCCTTTCATTCATATCCTTCTTCTTGATATATTTTCCCTTTTTTAGAGGGAATGGAGAACTTAAGTGGAATTTTTTGCTGCTTGTAAACTGTTTGGCTCTTTTGAAATGCAGGAGGATATAGATCATAGCAAACAATCAATATACTTCATAATTAACAAATTTATGTTCTAATGATTCCATTTTTCTGACTGAGTGTATATATATGTATATATGCATATCAGAGAATCAGAGAGCACTGTGATGGGAATGGTTATGAAAATGGCAAATAAGGACAGTTTTAAAACTTCTAAACAAAATCTTACTGAATTCGTTATCAACATACTTTGTGCTAATGGTTAATTCTCATGTGTCACTAATCATAACTGATATATATACAAAACTGCTAGTCTTTAATAATCACATTCTAAACTAGCTGTGCAGATGCAGCCCCACAGAGCTGGCTTCAGTCCCTGGTGACTCTTAGTCACAGAAACCACAATGATCAGGCTTGAGAGCTCTTTGACAAAATAAGTTAGAGCCTAATTGGGATTATTGTCTTTCTTTGGTTTCCCTCACTTCTCTAATATTTTTGTTTTAAATATTATTCTATTGCCTCCCCTTCCAGAAAAGACAGTTCTCATCTGCTCCTGAAACTGTTTATCTTTTTTGTTTTGGTTTCACCAATCATCCTTCCTTTGTAGTTGGCAGGACATCCTGCCTGTTTGCAGTCCCTTGTGCTTATCTGCCTGTAACATCTTATTACTTGAGCATCTGCTGCATGTAACTACAAACACCTTTCTTTGCATCTTTGGTGGTCACATTCCTTACATACTCATGTAAAATGTTTATACATTGTTTGGTCCTGCAGTCACAGTGTTACAAAGCACCTAAAAGGTGTTGTTAGCTATACTATTTTAGTACGCGTACACTCTGTTTCAAGGCAAACTAATAATAATTATACTATGTTTTATACATTTATGATTGATAGATGCTACAGACCTCTGCTTTGTCTTCATCAGTGCCCACCATCACCAGGCCTGCCCACCAGATGAGGCTGCAACGGGCCTTCCCAGCCTTGCTGTGGGGGTAGCATGATCAAGTTGCTGTTTTCCTTTGTGTTTGGCACAAGTGCTCAAGTGAGCTCTTTATTTAACATAGACCAGCTCCCCTCTCAGCTCTTCTCTGGGATCAGTGTGCCTGTAAGGGAAGAAAAGGGAACAACTCCTCTGTGCTAGATCAGCAGCTGAAGTGTCATGAAAAGAAAATGTTTGTGCTTGGACCTCGCACAGCAATCGTTTGGCTCACAGTAAGAATCTGTGCAGAAAGCACAGAATAATGCTGAAGCAGATATGGGATGAGCCAAAGGGTTCAGCTTCCCTGCAGTCTGTTTGAAACAATCCTATTTCGTTATACATTAGCACACACTAAGAAGGTTTCAGTTTTCCCATGTAAAGTACATTCAATGCTTTTGTTTTCAGGAGTCCTGTCAGCATGCCAAATTCAATGAAAAACGCTGCAACTTAACATTAAATTTTAATTAAACGGGAAGTCAGTATTGTATTACAGAGAAATTCCATTCTCTTTGGATTCCAATTGCTTTGTAGAGTTAGGGTTAGGTTTGGTGGTTTTTCGGTTTGGTTTGGTTTTTGTGTTTTGGTTTGGTTTGTTTTTATTTTATCTTTTTTTTTGTTGTGGTGGTTTTGGTTCTTTTTTGTTGTTGTTTTTTGTTTTTGTTTTCTTCAGATGCAATTTAATTAAATAAAGTTCTAATGGGATTTTCCATGGAAAAATGTATTATAATTTATTTAACATTCATTAAATATTAATATTTTTCAGCAATTCTATTAGCAATATTTTGTAAGAGTCTAGAACTTTGAGGACTTTTGAGCCCCCAAAATTTCCACAGCTCTTTGCATCTTCTCTTCAGCCTAAAAATAGATTGAGATAATGACTGAATAAAGGTAATAAATTTACTGAATAAAGGTAATAAGTTTACAGTTACCTTGATTTCACTTAACTCAAATTTTAGGTTTAATCTTTTTAGTCACTTAGGTATATAAATGTTTTCATCATCTAGAAACATCATAGGAACATCCCTAGGAACATTCAAGGTCAGGTTGGGTGGGGCTCTGAGCAATCTGATCTAGTTGAAGACATCCCTGCTCACTGCAGGGGGGTTGACCTTGATGACCTCTAAAGGTCCCTTCCAACCTAAACCGCTGTATGATTCTATGATTCTGTGATTCTGTTTTGAGCTAACAGATTTAGCTATATAGGTGTACACAAGATCTTTGCGTCTCTTTTCTTGGATCAGAAAATGCCTTTTCTTGTGTTTGAAAGATGTCCAGCATAAGGTTTCCATGGACTTTTAGAGCTCAGTGCTACTAAAATAACCTGCATTACCAGAATAACAGACTTCCAATATTTATTGCTTCCAAAAAGCAGACAACCCCATCCAAATACAGTTTGTTGAAGCCTCTCAGGAGAGGCAACAGTATAATCAACTAAAAAACTTATCTTTGAAAATCTTGGACTCAAACCTATACCTACCTGACTTAAAACAGCCTAGTTGCTGAATTGCTGAAAAGGTGCAATCAACATTCGGTGCCTCAGAATCATACAGCTTTATTTTAGCAACGATCATTCAGTCACACACCTCTAGCCTGGACTTTAAGCTTCATAGATAGGGAGAACAGCTATGCTTACATCTAAACAAATGATCTGTAATTCCAGATATAACGGCATAATAATTATTGATTTAAGATCCTAATAGGAACCCAAATCAGCAAATTGGTCCTAAAGGCAGAGTTTCAGGATAGGTTATACAAGTGGTGCACTTATGAAAATCAATATCCAAGTGTAAAACATCAGACATCTGGAAACTAAAGCAATAAAATAAAATAAAATAAAATAAGATAAGATAAAATAAAATAAAATAAAATAAAATAAAATAAAATAAAATAAAATAAAATAAAATAAAATAAAATAAAATAAAATAAAATAAAATAAAATAAAATAAAATAAAATAAAATAAAATAAAATAAGATAAAATAAAATAAAATAAAATAATTCTCACTATCTTTTCTGCCAGATGGAATTACCTAAACCTCAGGGAATATATGACCCTAGGATTTAGTTAAAAGTATAAATAACAGGGGAAATCTGTAATTTTCCATGAAAATGGTTTAGTTTATCTGTACTCAAAATTCTGAACCTGAATACTCTTTCAAATTAACACTTAAACTAAGTACCTCAATTGGATTTTAGTATTCCTTACTTAGGATAATGTCATATGGGTCCAACTGCTGTCTTCTCCCATTAGCTAAAGAGGGACAGGTGTAGCTATCAGCTTTTCAACTTATCAGGAATCATAGACTCATAGAATCATTAAGGTTGGAAAAGACCTCTAGGATCATCAAGTCCAACTGTCACCCAACACTACCATGTCTCCTAAACTATGCCCTGAAGTGCCATGTTTACACATCTTTTAAATATATCCGGGGATGGTGACTCTACCACCTCTCTGGGCAGCCTGTTCCAATGCTGCCCAGATATTAAACAAGACTGGGCCCAACACTGAGCCTTGGGGAACACCAATTGTGACCAGCTGCCAACTGGATTTAGGTCCGTTCACCTCAACTCTCTGGGCTCAGCCAGCCAGCCAGTTTTTTACCCAGTGAAAAGCGCACCCACTCCAAGCCATGAGCCACTAGCTTCTCCAGGAGGATGCTATGGGAAACAATATCAAAGCTTCTGTTAAAATCCAGGTAGATAACATCAACAGTCTTTCCCTCATCCACCAGATGGGTCACCTGGTCATAGAAGGAGATCAGGTTGGTCAGGCAGGACCTGCCTTTCATGAAGCCATGCTGACTGGGCCTGATTCCCTGGTTGTCCTGCACATGCCTGGTGAGCTCACTCATGATGTATCACTCCATAACCTTCCCGGTACCGAGGTCAGGCCGACAGGCCTGTAGTTCCCCGGATCCTCCTTCCAGCCCTTCTTGTAGATGGGTGTCACATCAGCAAGCCTCCAGTCACGCTGGACTTCCCCTGTTAACCAGGACTGCTGGTAAATGATGGAGAGTGTCTTGGCGAGGTCCTCTGCCAGCTCCCTCAGTGCTCTCGAGTGGATCCCATCCGGCACCATGGACTTGTGAATATCCAGGTGGAGCAGCAGGTTGTAAACTACTTCCTCCTGGATTATGGGGTCTTATTCCGCTCCTCATCCCTGCCTTCCAGCTCAGTGGACTGAATACCCTGGGCATAAGTGATCTGATGTGAAAGACTGAGGCAAAGAAGACATTTAGTAAACCAGCCTTTTCCTCATCCTCGGAGGCAATGTTCCCTTCTGCATCTGATAAAGGATGGAGATTCTCCTTGGCTCTCTTTTGTTGTTAATGTATTTGTAAAAACAATTTTTTTTATCCCTTACAGCAGTGGCCAGGCTGAGTTCCAGCTGGGCTTTGCTTGCCTAATTTTCTCTCTTCAAGATCTAATGAGGTCTCTGTACTCTTCTTCTGTTGCCTGCCCCTTCTTCCAAAAGTGGCAGATTGTCCTTTTTTTTCCTGAGTGCCAGTAGGAGCTCCCTGTTCAGCCAGGCTGGTCATCTTCCTCACAGGTTCATCTAGGTCTGAACAGACCTAGTAGAATGGAGCTGGAGATGTTGGCACAGTGGAATATATAAAAATATACAAGGACATAAATGATATTCTGGACTATACTAATTATAAGCATAGAAAGTAAATCAATATGTATTAAGTGCCCTGGAAGCAGTGACTGAGAGTCAGGACCTGCTCTTTGCCGCTTGTAGGCTTAATTCCTGCATTACAGAGACAGGTGCTTTTCTCTGTACTTTTTTTTGGCATGAGGTATTTTGAAATTCTTCCTGAATGTTTCATAGCTACAACAGAAATGAAGAGTGACATAATCCCAGGAAAGTGCACAGGCTGATGATTATGGAATAATGTTGTGCAAATTTGGACTCTTACAGGTCTCTCATTCTATAAGTGAATATTCAGTCCATGAAGCTATTTCATTAAAAGAGCAGGAGTCACCAGCATCTGTTTTAAAACCAAGAGTTGATAACTATCATTAGTCATAATTCTTACTTGGTGTGTGTGCATACTGGGAGATCATCTGAATGTTGGATCACTGGAGCTCAGTGTAATTTGTGAGAGAAAAAGGATTTTAAATAGTCAAAGAATGCAAGTTTTGCACAGGCACAGAAGCATAAGTGTTGATCCCAGAGGACGTCAAAGTCAAACAAGTGCTGTTTATTTTCACAGAGATTTTCTGGAACCTAATTCTGTATTTAGATGCCAGAGTTCGACCTAAGATATTGGAGTTATGCCAGGGAAAGCATAAATAAAGAGAAGAAAAACAGAACTTTGAACAAGATAAGCAAATTTTTCTTTACAATTAAGAACATTTTTCTTCTTTTCTAATAGTATACCGGCTCCATAAGGATTTCATTCTGTTTATAATTTACTGAACTATTCATAATAGCCACAAAGTGCTTCATCCACCTTTAATTTAACTTTACATTTATATAAATAAAATATTTTTGTACCTTTGGGAGAGTCTCTTTGTGTGTTCTTTTGGTTGGTGTTTTTTGTTTTTGTTTTTAAGTTTAAATATTTAAAGTTCTACATGTGGCACGAGGAGCTGCTAAATCGAATAAAAATCATTAATAATACAGTTTACACTATTAAATCTTGCATAAATTCACGGACATATTTTCAAATTATTAATATAAAACCATTGTACTTTTTACTTTGCAGACAACCTTAAACTGCAATGGATGGTATATGGTTTAATGAATAATCTTCTAGGATCCAAAGATGAGCTTAGAAGTATTTTAAAATATTTTAAGTTCTTCCTGGCAAGCAGTAGCATTACTTTAGGAATTCTTAAATAGGCTTAAAAACATTAACTAAAATGTCTTTTATTGTTCCTAGTTTAGTATACTTTTATGGAGTATGATATCAGATAATCTGAAAAAGTGAAAAGGAGTGGACTTATAGTCAATGTTCTTGAGGCATAACATGCTTATAGCCCTGGAAATCAACATCACAATTATTTTACCTTTTTCATCAATAACAAAACACACATTCTAAAAATGTTTTTCTTTATCTAAATATTGGACAGCATTAAGGATATTGCTTTAATGAGTGAAGGATCAACAAAGTTGTTTATTTAATAATGCATTTTTCTTTTTTTTTTTTTTTCTGAACAGATTGAGTAATACTGGGATATGTCGCATTCTTCTCTA
This sequence comes from Phalacrocorax carbo, assembly GCF_963921805.1. NCBI lineage: Eukaryota > Metazoa > Chordata > Aves > Suliformes > Phalacrocoracidae > Phalacrocorax > Phalacrocorax carbo. The sequence continues at coordinate 164,409,470 of NC_087513.1, forward strand.
TGCACGATTAGTAACAAAAGTGGAACACATAGTTGCTTACTGATATTCAGAATTCTTCATTTTTCCTTTTTTAAGTAGTTAAGTTTAGTGATGGAATAAGAAAACTAAAAAGGTAGTAGCTCAAGTGTAATTCCCAAATGGTGCCTAAAGCTTGATCTAGTTTTGCTGTTGAAACATCACATGATGGAGAAACTAAATAGCATATAAAACTAACCAACCTTGCAGCTCAATTTCTGTTCTACTACCATCTAGGTCGCACTTTGGTAATTATGTGAAGATTGGTAGCATATCTTTAATATGAGTACACTTTTACATTTTTATCACAAAACAACACATGATGAATGAAAAGTCATTGCTGTAATCCAAAATTAAATATTGGTTCTAATAACAAACATAAATCCATTAACAGGGAAAAATGCACAGAAGTGTACTTCAGGTACATTAGAACATAAGTGTGTGATTAAAGCTGAGAATATGTTAATTTCTTTCCTGAAAGAGGATTTTTTCTTGACTAAAAATTGTCAATAAATATTATGGCTACTACCTGCTATCATAAAATTTTTGAAACAAATTCCTATTTCTAGAAGATCAAGTGTGTTTCAGCCAACATAAAGCCGGTAGATGGATTGCTTCTGTTTATGGTAGCTTTTTATATTTTTGAGTGAAAAGTAAGGTGATATTAGCATGGACTTGGGAAAGCTGCCTGTGTGGCTAAAACCTGACCTCATCCTAAAGAACATGGACTAAAAGAAAGCAAATACATTTTCAGTGATCTTTCAGCTTTCTGTTCAAATTGAGGTATTTCTCCAACACTACATGCCAGTAGTTCGAAAGCAAGTCTGGAAGTTGAGTTTACACACGAGTGATGTAAAAGAAGCCTAGTACAGCCAAATCATAAATAGGTGCCTTCTGAAAATTATTACATATCTTTGGAGGAGTGTGAATTGCTTGATTAAAAATTGTTGCTTTTAGTGTGAAATATTTCATTAGAACAAAACATAGAAAACTGTGTTACATAACAGCAGTTTTATACGTGTCAAGTGTCAAGGATTCCCTGAGTAACACATTGCTTTGTCAGTCACACAGTCCCATAGTAAATGTCACATTTCTTAAAGGTAAGCACCCACTGTCCAAGGAGCTCAGTATTTCCATCCCTGTATCATAGATGCTCTGTTACTTCTATGTGGGAAATCAGATACAGCAATGAAGTAAGTCTGAGAGATGCAGTGAGAGAGACTCACCAACAAAAAATAACACATACAGAGATGAAAGGTTTATAAATAAAATACCACTCCAAGACAATACTGAAGGAGGGAATGAATTCTAAGATGGCCTTCTCTGTGCCACAGCATTATGAAATGAGTCTTGCATTTTTCCTCTTTTAGGTATATAACACATTTTGTGAAGTTCTCTGTTTTAACTTAATTTTTCCCCACTGATGCCGTCAGCTTGATATCTCTGCCCCTTTGAGATTTAAAACCTGATGCACTGAGGGACTGCAGCTTTTAACGCCATTATTACTATTACTGTAGTGTACAAAGAAAATGCTGATGCACTACTGCATAGTGCCTCCTATATATTCTGAAAAATTCTGTTTAGAAGCTAAATTAACCCCTTGTATGCCTTTAAAGGCTAATAATATCCTTCCCTCTGCTCTTCTACTGAGAAATTTACCCCTTAATGTTATGATTTTCAGATCTCAACAGCAATCTTCCCACGTTCTCCACCTTCTCAATATAATCCTCCTGTTCCTCCCTGTATTCATTAGCAGAAATAGTTTTCGTTCACCAAGGAAATTGAGGTTACTATCTCTCATGGATACATAAAGGCCTAAAAGCATACATATAAATATAAACACACAGATACTCCTACACATTAGCACAACCATAAACACTTGCAATATATGTATATGAAATGAAGACTGAATAGTTTGATTTCTTTTCAGTTAAAGAATAACTAGACTGCATTTTATTTTTAACTTTTTTTAAATTTTCACCACGTTTCAGAATATGGGATCATATCACAGACTGAAGTAATAGTACTCTGTATATCTCGATTTCCATTAAATTTACTTTTTTTCATGTTTCCTCCTCTCTCTTCTTTTTAACAATAAGGAGTTTTGAGTCACTGTGAAAGTTACAGTGGTGAGGGTACATGAAAATGAGTGTTGCTGAAAACCACAACATAACTATGAGGCTCAAGAGCTAATAGAGACTACCAGTTAATATAGGCTAGACTAAAATGTAAATTGCAAATAAGAATAGATACAGTGCATTAACCTACCCTGAGATAAGTAGAATTTAACAATATAAAAATGTTAACAAATCCGAACTTTAAGGATTATTAAATGTTAAAAGTCATTAAAGCAGATTCAGCCCACCTGAATCTTACCATAATTAATGAATAGGAAAAAAAAATTCCAACATCAACTTGACTGCAAGAGCCCTTTTACGTCTTTATTGCTGAATAACCATTACAGATTCCTTAATCTATTAAGAACATCACTTCCAAGACTCAAATTCTGTGGGTGTATAAACTGAAGCTCAAAAGTGTTCAAAAACACTTGTTCTGAGATGATGATTGTCATCTACCCCCTGCTGACAGCTTTGTTGCCATCAGCATTAGGATGAACTTAGGTTCTCCTAAAAAAAACCTGAAGTATAAATGGTGTTCCCAGCATTAATAAATAGTGACTTAATTGGAAGTGTCCATGCACAATAAATTGCACAGGAATCTAGCAATTACAGCATTTCTCCAAGGAACAGGTGACAGAGATACCAGACTCCTTGACATAAAACATGCATTAACCTGGATTACGCCATTCTCCACTCTTTAATTTGAACTGTGCATGGTTCAGGGAGACAGAAAGAGGGCAAACAAATGAGGAGTGCATTATTCAATTCAGGTGAGTTGTAGATCTTCAGAAGCACCTTTCTTTCTGCAGTGATTATCTGTGGATATTTGGCAACAACCTCAGAACACTGAATTATTTCCTTATTGGAATCTGAATTAGATATTTAAGTCATTATTTTAAATAGGGTCTTTAAAATAAATTACCTCTTTTAAAACCTTGGTTTCTATTTTACAAATATGACAAACATTAGCATTCACACTATATTTTAAAAAACACCAGTTGACTGGCATATGGTAACAATCTTTCTTTGCTGTCTAAACAAGGACCCTGTGATTCATCAAAATACATATGGATCTAAGGAGAAACTATGACAGAGATATCTGTCTTCTCATGGTCATCCTGTTGTAATTAGGTGTTTGCCTCACTGATTTTAGGGAAACTATATAATGATAAAAATTTCAGAATGGTGAGGTTCTGTAAAATGAAATATACTGCATATTAACTGTCAATTTTTCTGTCAAATATATTTCCAGGAGAAAGATGGCCTTAAATAGTGACAGATCTCTCTGCTGCTTCTGCATATCTACTTCCATTTCATGAAACAAAGCTGATTTAAAAAAAAAAATCTGTTAAATCATCCAGACTAGGACCTTATGAACCAATTATATGAAAGGAAACTATCAATGAATATACAATACATTTATTAATTTAAAATCTTCAAAATTGTAGAAGTTATTTTTTGCTTCCTTTTTGATTTATTCATTGTACATTTTAATCTCATATTTCATCATTCAAAATCATGTTTTCTACCTAGGGTGCGGCCACATTTCACTGTGATATTTGTGTCCACAACTCATACTATTACATTTTATCGAAAATTTTCCTTTCTTTGCTGAATGTTGTCAAACATAGACCTACATGTTGTCTCTATGTTTAGTTCCCACAGAAGTCAATAGTGAGACTTTGGATAGCATTAGGAATTGGGTGAGACCCCCCTGATTGTCAGGAAACAAGATTGAAAGATATAAAATAGTTTAAGTTATATTCATTACTGCCAGAGGTTGACAAGAGTGCTAGCTTCTGGTTTGTGTGGGGGGCACAATTTTGTCTGGTTTTTTTTTTCAGAAAGTGCTTCAGCTGTGTGTCCTGGCTGCAAAGATGATCAGCTGTATACTGAGCAGCATCAGGAAGAGCATAGTTACAGGTTGAAGGAGATGTTCCTTCCCCTCCACTCAGAACTGGGGAGACCGCATCTGAGACTGCATCTGGGATAATGTGTCCAGTGCTGGGCTTCCCCATATGAGAGAGACATGGACATACTGGAGATAGTTCAGCAGGAGGCCACCAAGCTGGTCAGGGGCCTGGAGCACATAACACAAGGAGGAGAGGCTAAGAGAACTGGAGTTGTTCAGACTTGGAATGAGAACGTTGTGGGGAGTCATCTTTGCTGTCTGCCCTAACTAATGGGAAAGAGAAAAGAGGATGGAAGTCAGACCCTTCTTGGAGATGCAGAATCAAGGATAAGAGATGACAGATACAAGTAATACAGAAAATCCAGTTGCAAAATTAAAACAAAACAAAACAAAGCATGAAAGTGATCAAGCACACTCAAACACAAACACAGTTCCCCAGAGAGACTGTAGAATCGGCATCCTTGGAGACATTCAGACCTGATTGGACACGGACCTGACCAGCCAGCTCTAAGGTGGTCTTGCTTTGAGCAGAAGATTGGACAAGATGACCTCTGGATATCCCTTCCAACTTATATGATTCTGTGATTCCATGATTTAATTTGTTTGGCTTTCTGACAGAGACCAGGAAATAGCAGGTAGCCAGTTCTTTAAACAGCGTCAAGTGATAATCTAGATCATCCCTCTGGTTCAAATCTAGAGCCATTCCTTATACCTGTCTTCTCTTATTAGGTAGCTATCAGTCTTTAAATTTTAGTACAGAAGATTCATTCTTTGTCAATATTCTTATTCTTAGCAACTCTGCTGATAACATCTGTCTAGTTGCAAAGTTATGGAACTGTCTGTACCCAAGTCTGACTATGCCTAAGTCAGAGACTGCATTTCGTTTTGTTTGGAAAACTTGCACAGTAGTTGGATTAGGTTTCTTTTGTAGGTTTTTAATGCACTGTGGTCATGATGAACTAATTAGGCAATAAAAGATGTTTTAACACAAGAAAAAAAAAGTTTTATGAACAAAGAAAGGACAGGAGAAAAAAATTGAAAATACAAATAACTCTGCCAAATGACTGGAGGTAACCTTAGTGACATCCATAATGCTGGTCATGCAGGAAAAGTAAATGAAATTTGGCCTACTATTACAGTGACATTTCATATTGTACATTAGTATGTAGTGTAAATTACTGATTATTTAACTGCCACCCAGCAAAATATCACTGAATCACACTAAAACAACTACATTTTCTTTAGATTCCATCTGAAATTGGTGAGCTAATTAAAAACAAACAAACTTGTACAAACACTCTAAATCCTCAAATACTTTATTAATTTGAAATGAATGGCATGCAGATTAAAGCAGCGAAAAGAAAAAATGCACTTGTGCATTGCGCATTCTCTTTGCTTTTAGACTTTCAGTTGTTCATCTTATCTAGGTTATTTTATCCATTACCTATGCAGATAGCAGTAGTATTCTCATTTACCTCATGCTCCTTTAACAACTGTCAATTATTGTCACATCATGCAGATTTATTCTAAAGTGAAGAAAATGATGGAAGCTCTGACTTGCCCACCAGTCAACTGGTTTTACCATAGCAGGTAATGCTGATGCTACCCTGCAAACACCTCCTCCGTGTTCCTGGAAGTAGAACAGTTCTTGCAGTCATCAAGGCTATGGGGAGGGCAGCTAGGCTTTGTGTATACCTTTCCTCCTGTCCAGAATGACACAGCTTCTGACACGGCAAAATGAAGAAGCTCAGTTAATTTAAACACGTTAGGTGTGACTTGCCCGCTTTAAATTCAGCTATCTAAGCTTTAGGTATTTTGTCTACTTCTGCCCTCCTATAGGTAGCAAAAAGAGATGGGCTCATCAGAGTTTATCATCAAGGCACATTCATCCCTCAGGCATCAGAGGTGTCCTCTAAAATGCTTCAGAAATCAAAAAGTGAGGAATTTGAAATATATTTTATTATGCCAAGACACTCTGTCATTTATTTCTGCATTTTAATTAGTCTCTATATACATACCTATATGTCTCCTTCCTTGACACACACACCCATCCACAGAATCACAGAATGGTTGCGGGTGGAAGAGACTTTTTGAGGTCATATGGTCCAACCCTTCTGCTCAAGCAGGGCCACCTACAGACAATTTCCCTTGTCCACATCCAGATGGTTTTTTAATATCCCCAGGGATTCCACAACCTCTTTGGGCAACCAGCGCCAGTGCTCAGCCCACAAAATAGGTATTGCTGAGTCAAGGTGTTTCTTACTCCACACCAAAGAAGTCTGAAACACCTGCTTTACCATTAGTTGCTTTGACAGATGAATCATTTGTATTCTCAATATCCTAATTAATTGACCAAATTGATAGTAGCACACAATAGCTGCTATATAAAAAATACTGTGTACATTGCAGTTTCCAGGTGTATTACACTTTCATTTCTCAGAGTGAAAGCATTTATTTTGTATGTTAGGTAAATCTGTAAAACTATAGTTAGCAGACCATGTATACTATTTATTGGTTATATGTTTATAGTCCTCTTAGCAGAAGTGATTATTTTTGCTTGATATGAAGAAATTTATTCATATACACAATATAAGAGAGGGAAGTAGGGACAAAAATTAGATCTGATATTTAAGAAAGGTTAAAGAAAGTGTTGTGGAAAGTCCAGTTTAGAGTTAGTATCACTGGCAGACAAATTTGTGAGTTATGACACAATAGAGAGAAAAATGATAACTTGGATAGAATAAATCTATGATAAATAGCTTCAGTGCTAAAACCATAAAGCTTGAATTCAGTGAGGTAGAAAGTGAGAAGCCATTGGTTTGGAGACCAAAGTAATGAGTAAAGAAGATGACCCTAAGCATGGAATTTTGAATTGATGTTAAGAATACAAAAAAAAAAATTAATTTGGAATTATATCAGTCTATATTTATTAGAATATAAATGAGAGACAGTGAGGTAAAAAATCAGAACAGAATAAAAGCATATAAAAGTAATTCAAAGTATCCAAGAACTACAACTGAAAAAGAGAAATAGCACGAAGAAAATTCCTTATGCCGGAATACCAAGAGGGATGACAAACTAGCAGTAGTAAGATAAGAAAATGAAACCAAAAACTTCCTCAACTTTTTCACAGCTTACTAAGAAGGTTAATTACTCCCTAGTATACATATACATTTCTGGATGGAACTAATTGTATGAGAGTGGGCTCAAACAGAAATCATAGAGACAATTTAGTTCTAGGATCCCCTTTGGTGACAATCTGTACAGCACGGCTGTCTTTTGTGTGGACATCTTTGGTGCTCCCAACCCACAGTCGCTAACAACATAGCTACAAAATCATCAGACCTGTAGTGTCAATGTTTATGTGGTCCTGAAGGAAAAACATGAAGTAGACAAGGTATGTTTTGTCTTTCCTATACTGCCCTAGTACTTGAAAAGCAAGCAGTTTAGTATCTTAAAAATTAGTAATTGTTATTAGGATAACAAAACAGTTTCCTGTGTTTTATGTAAGACATGAAAAACACTGCAAGGATATTTGTCTGGAAAAGAATAGTTCTGGCAATTTGTAGAGGTCTTAAAGCAAGGTAACACAAATATGTGCAAGAATTAGTGAAAGATATAAAACAAAAAACTAGCTATGCAAATATGATTAGGAGTGCATTAAAAAAAAAAAAGAAACAACATTTTAAAGACGTTTATTTAGAAGATTTGAAAATGTTATAGACCTACTGTACTCAGTCAACCTGAATAATTTGTCTGAAAGTGAAAGTTGGTATTTGGTGGACAATAAAGTACCTCTGAATACAAGATAATAAATAATGATTTGACCACCTCTCTATAAGTGCAAGTACTATTGACAGACTATTTCTTCAGCTAATGCTTCTTCAATTTCTTAGGGAAAGATAGTCAAGGTAAAGGACCTACCTTTGGGAAGAGACTGGAAAGATATGATAATAAGGTCTCCAAAGGCAATCTTCCTGTTCATTTTGGAGGAATTCATAACTTACAATTATGAGTTGGTGTAGGAAAGGTACAGGCGTAATTTAATTTCACCAAGAGAAAGGATGCTGTTAGAAATTCAGATTTATATTTGGTGAAGGAATACAGTTTTGGGCATTAGAAGAGGGGAATATGCACCAGATCAAGGGTTAGTATGGAGTTGTGGAATGGTTACAGGCTAAAATTAAGTCAGGATGCTTTTCTTGGAAGCCCCTACTTAAAAAAGACAATAAAGGTTCCAGAGCTGTTTCAGAGCAGCAGTAAAATTTGGTATGATCTTAGACAGAGATCTTACGGAAGAGAAGTAGGAAGTTCAAATACATTGCCTACAGAGTTTGTTCGGTCTAATGTGGTATGACCTGGCGTGCAATATGGGTATGAAACTCACTGGAGCCTGATGGTGTTGAAAAGCTGAGTGGATATTAATTTAATGCATATTTTATACTTGGACGAAGTACACACAAGTACTACACACGAGCCCTAGATCTTCTCAAAAAGTTATGCCAAGGTCTTGTTATCACCTTTGCTTATGCTGGATTCTCTCACTCACCACAAGGTACCTGATATGGTCCATGCAACATGACATGAGGCCAAATGCAGATGTTATTGAAGCTCAGTAGTGTGGACCTACCTGATATAAACAAAGTGAAGAAGAAAAAAAGCCTTTAGGCATTCATTTTTCACTTTCACAGGGTAAATCAAGTTTAGTGTGTTTTGTTGTACATCTACTCTTTTCATTCAGTTGATGTTATTTAATTCTTGTGTAGGCATTGCCATACAAATGCGAATAACTCTCATCAAATGTAATAGTACTGCTTTTACTTTTATAGTGCCATAAAGTGTTACTGCTACTTAGTGTTGATATAGATTCGCAGACACTCCTGCAGACTTTTATATGTTAGAAAGATCGCATGTCTAGTAAAACTAAGACTCAGTGAATATAAAAACGTCATTCAGTCCTATAAACCAAGTTTGCCTTTTGCAGTATATTTTGCAGATACTTCTCATAATATTGTTTATAAAAACCTTTGTGTTGTATGGGTTTGTCAGGTCTTAAGGAAGAAATAAAAAATAAACCTTCGTTCTCTGTTTCAAAATCTGATTGCTAAAGAAACTAGCAAGCCTCTAAATCTCTGTCGTGGTTCAGCCTCAGCTGGCAACTGAACACCACGCAGCCGCCCGCTCACCCCCCCCCCCCCCACCCCTGTGGGATGGGGAAGAGAATCGGACGAGCAAAAGAACTTGTGGGTTGAGATAAGCACAGTTTAATAACTACAATAGAATGATGATGATAAATGATTATGATAATAATGACAGTAATGTTAATATAATAAAAGGGAAAAGGAAGGAAAGGGAAAACGGGGAAAAAAAACGCAGAAACACAAACCATACAGCCGCTCACCACCCGCCGACCGACGCTGCCCGTCCCCGAGCCACGATTGCTGCCTCCCTCCCCCGGCCAGCCCCTCCCAGGTAACATACTGGGCATGACGTTACATGATATGGAATATCCCTTTGGTCAGTTTGAATCCGCTCCCTTAGCTGTGCCCCCTCCCCTCCCAGCTTCTTGTGCACCCAGCAGAGCATGGGAGGCTAGACATGTCCTTGACTAGTATAAGCGCTGCCCAGCAACAGCCAAAACATCTGTGTGTTATCTCAACAGGTTTTTTTTTTCCATGCTAATTTCAAAGCACAGCACTATACCAGCTAGAGTGAAGAAAATTAACTCTATCCCAGCTGAAACCATGACAATCTCCTTATGAGTTATGCAAAATTTTTTATCCTTTCTGCTGAACTTATTGAATGAGATATGTTACTACAAGTATATCAGTTGCTATTCTGGCAGATATTTTAACTAAGCATAGAGCTGAGCTTGATCAAACTTAGTCCTTGTTTCTAATGTAATTCAAAGTACAAGTTAAAAACCTTTCACAATAAACTTTACAAAGAGCAGATTAACAAAAAGATCCAGATTTTAGTTCAATATGCATATATTGGATTGTTAAGTATCAGCGTATAAGATTTCTTGGGAGTGGTACATGGGGTTCTGGTGTGCTACTGAGTCACAGACCTCTTCTTTTGTTAGTAGATAAAGAGCAGTGCTAAAGCAGAACCTTTGAAGACACGCACATAGTGGAGAATGAGGCATAATTATTGGAGGAGCCTACTAAGGAACTAGAGATGTCCATGTGTTGTTTATGTTTTCTGCCCTTCCCAGTGTGACAGTCTGTATGTAGTCAAGCATACAGCCGTTAATGGCATAACTGGCTGATGCTACATTAACTTTTCCCTTCCAGTGAAAATGAAGAGCAGAAAAAGCTCTCCTAGTAAGCATTTCCTACTGTGCTAACCAGCTTCCCCATAGCTCTTCTAAATCACTAGCAATCAAATCATAACTGCCTTGGGTGCTAATTGTGTGGGAAGAACTCTACACATTCCAATACAACCAATAAAAGAAAAAAAAAATAAAAGCAGATAAAAGAGAAGAGGAAATTACATTAAAAACGTGAAGAGAATGGATATGTTTAGGTCAGAAAATATACAGCACTTGTCAGATTTTCTTGACTTAAATGGCCTACATTCCAATTTAAAATGGCTTTTATTAAACTCAGATTCTATGCTTTATTTTTGTAAGCCAATAATAATTTTCTTATACTTAAATCTTTATAAAATGTTAATGGATAAAGTGAGTGAAATGATTTTACTTAAAAGTTCAGTGAAAAATATAAATTATTAGTTTAATGTTTAACAGATTTTAATTTTATACTTGGGGAGGGGGGAATTAGACCACGTGACAAAGTAAGAGGTATGTAGTCCATTACATCTTCAAAGGAATGAATTATGCAAAGAAAGATACTAAGGCAGAAGAGAAAACAGTGGTTTCTTTAATTAGCATGCTAATAATTGCACTTGGACCTTATAATAAATACTCTATTTTAAGAAAATGGTCTATGATTATGACAAATTTTATTTCTTTTCTAAATATGTCATTCATGTCAAACTAAAGTTCTGACATTCAAAGAAAGCTTAATATTATTTCCTACATGTGTTTCACTCCTACGTAGACATGATAGAGTTCTACAAACAAACAGTACATTACGCTAGAACAATGTTTAGAGAAGAACTACTGAGAAACAGTAAATTATCATTATATGTGTGTATATTGGAGATGATGGAGTTTTACCTATTATCAACTGTGACTCAATTTAAATGCTTCTAGCACTACAAAAACCCACTGAGGAGACACAAACTTAAAAGAGAGACAACAGCACTGAAGGAAAAAGACACACCTAAACAGAGAAAAAAAAGTTGTTCTGAAAAGGCAACTATTTAAAACTGTGGGTAGGGAGATAAAACAGAACGTGAAAAGCTGTTCAAAGCGGGAAATTGAGAAGTAGATTAAGACTAATATATACATTTATGGCTGTTTATAGCAGAAAAAAGAGGGCAAGAAATGGAAAAAAGGTCATAAGTGAAGTGTAGAACAGCTAAAATGATGGACATGTTGGCATGCGGGAAAAGGAAACAATTTGCTGCTGAAAAGGGAGAGGGATTAGGGGTAGAAAGTAGTTGATTGAGATAAAAGGGAGGGAGAGAAGGAGGATATTTGGCTATGAAGTTTAGATAGACAGATTGGAGAAGTGGGAAGTAAGGTGTGAAGAGTAAAGAAAGGTGGCATTTGCATTTGCACCCACAGTTGCAGATGTTGAGTGATAACTTCCCATAAAATAGTCTTAGTTGTAACAGCAAAAACTAAATAAGAAAAAGATAGGTTTTTTTAGTGGGGTCATGGAAAAGAGAGGGATATGAATCTGTTGGTTCTACCACATCTTTTTATTAGACAAAGAAACTAAGTCTATGATTATACAGTCAATTCTTATGTCTATATCTCTTAATATGCTGCTTCAGAAATTCTTTTGTTACTTAACAGCATTCATGTGATTGTCCCCAAGACAATAACCTTTAGAATTCTTACGTAAATACAGCTAAATCTGAAAATTATTACTCATAGTAGGTCAGGACAAAAATGGTCTTGGATATTGAAAGAACCTTAACAGTCACAAGTGCTGAGATTTATAAAAGAATGTAGAGTAGAATTAGACACTAAAGTTTTTCAAACTAAAAACTACATTAAAAATCTAGTCAGATGTCATACAATAGAATTTCTGAGTTTGCATCTTCCATAAGAATGTGACGTAGGTCGGCTTAGACACTACTAAGTCATTAATTCTCTTGGAAGGATTTTAATATAAGCAATAAAATTCCAGAAGATAGCTGTTACCTGAGTAGCAACTCTGACAATGCCCCAATTAGGCCCTGCAGTGCTAGCGTTATTACCTAAAAGTCTCTTGCTTTATTGTAAAAATAGCTTGACAGTTGTTCATACGTGATAGTCCAGAAGGTGTGAAATAAACTGTGAAATTTTATTAACCAGAATGGATTAGAGCAGACTGAAGGACTGTAAACAATATAATATAATCTACAAACTAAAGATGCAAACGAGGAGACTATGCTTGCCCTTTATGCAGCAGGAAAGATAAAAATGCTTTGCCAATATTGGAAATCAAAGGGAGAAAAGGACATAATGATGGCAAAAGTTTTGATTTTGATTTTGTTTTGATTGCTTTGCATGCTTTGTTTAGTCTGTGAACCTCACAGTGACCTCCAAGAGGATCTCACACAGTTTATATGAATTCTAACAGATGGTCTACTCTAGGGCTGAATTTTCTGCTTTTCCAAACCAGAGTATGGAATCTGTTAATTTTTTTTTATTATTATTTTTTATTATTTATTTATTTGTGGGAAAGCTATATTAAACAGATGGGCTTTGCACTTCGGCCACCTAGACTTAATTCAAATGGATTATAGTCACAACTGTTTAGTACATTGCACCAGCCATATTCTCATATCATCTCTTGTGTCTAGATCATAATGCACAGTAACAAGTAGCACCATATTTCAGAGAAAGACATGGTTTTGGAATAAAAATTCTCCCTGAAATCTGGGGTGTTATTTACAACGACTTTAAGATAGTTCCTTTCAATCCTTTTATGTTCTTTTCTTAGGTTCCATCTAGCTAAATACCAAGAGCACAGATGGGGATGGAGAGTATAGATGGTTTGGAGCCCGTATCATTTAATTCTGAGTAGTCTTAAACATTGCATTAAAATATATTGGTCAACAGTGTCAGATTGTCAACAGAATCTGAGCCATAAAGTGTTGCGGCTAGACAGAAACAATTCAATTACCATGATGATTAGACTTGCTCAATACTGACCTCCTCAGTTTTGTCCCAAGAACTGATGTTTTTATGGAGTGTTTATCAGATCACATCTGGTTCAAGGAATATTTACTATTAATCTGTGGAAACCTGGCTGGTCTAGTGGTGACGCTTCCTTCACTCAGTACAGATGCAATCAAGATATCACTGAAATTGTTCTTCAGTTTATTTTTCTGCATAAACAGCTACTATAGTTGTCATACCTGTGTTGTGTGAATGACAGAGGACGTGACATAAAACAATATCTCTTTTGTAATGCGGTATATTGTATCAGCAAAAGAGAAAGCTCCTGTGGGTGATGAACACAAATCTAATTCTTTCAAAAGAAAGGGGAAGATTAAGTGCTTTCCTTGGAGTAAGAGTCCAGGATTTAGAGTATACAGTAAGTAGCATGAAAGAGGCCCAGACTGGATACTTTCACCACATAAAGAGTTCTGAGTCCCTGTTTACTTAATATTCTAGCCAGCTAGAAGAGAACAGGGTAATTGGTAAGAACAGGTTATCACTTTTATTTTGCCTTTTTTACTTCCAGTAAATACTAATTGGACTCTCATATCAATTAATAAAAGTTAATAATTTGGGAAAAGGAGGTACCTGGCTAGACATTTTATTTCATTTTTTCAAGTATTTTATGTATATAAAAAAATATTTTCAACAACAGGGAAAATGGGTCTACTTTAGCCCTCTTTATTGATTTAAAGTAGTTTAAAACATTCTAATGGAAGTTGTTCTCCCTAGTCTCCCTAGTAAATCTTGTTCTTTGGTTTCTATAGTTCCCAGTTCTTCCCATGGACTGTTTTTAGATCTAACTGTCCAGTATGAATTCAATGTATATTCAGTGTATATTCAATTAATACTGCGTGACTTCAGCAGACAGACCAGACAACATAGGCACATTTGGGAGTTCAGGAGCTGTGCATTTGATACTAGGCCTCTGCATATGAAATGTTGCAGCTGGACTGAAACAAATACAGTCTATTCCATCTGTGTCAGAAAAAAACAAGCATAAAATTAATATTCAGTCTCTACGTGTTTGTCTGAGGTTTCAAAAATTCAGTGTATTACCTTCCCAGAAGACCAGATTGCCTGTATTAAAGCGCCTAAAAAATGTTTTCTTAATTTATCACTAGTAGTAGTAGTAGCAGTAGTAGTAGTAGTAGTAGTAGTAGTAGTAGTAGTAGTAGTAGTGTATGAGTAGTATTTGCATTTAGATTTCCACCAGTGGTCTAGCTCCACCTGCTGAAATGTTTACCTGACTGACGTCTCGCCACTCAGTTTTGGACAGTTTTCCTTAACACTTTGGGGCAGCTTTTATTCTTGATTCAAGGCATAGTATTTTGGTGTCATACATATGATGTTTGTGGCCACTGACTGGATTAAAATCCTTTTTGTTCTTCATGCTTTACAAGGAGCCTGCATATCAAACAAGAGCTGTGATGAAAATTCTCAGTATATTGCTTTAGCTTCTGTGTGTTAACTCCATTATTTTCATCCATTTGTCTTATAGCCTTTAAAGAATATTTTAATTCACAAGATAGAAATAATAAATATAAAAGCAGTAATATAAAGAATACTTGTCTATGACAATATTTATTTTACTTTGAAGTGGAAGAGAGCCTAGAAATAGCTTTTCTCATTTTCCTATAAACCAGCTATACAGCAAGAAAATCAAGGACAAGTCAGTCTCTTTATACTATATTAATGACTCAGTGTTTCAATATCAAGTATGATAATTCATATACAGAAAGCTAATGTATAAAATATACTAGTCACTGACTGAAATAAGAAAAAAGTTCAACAATACAGAAGCCAAAAGGTAGTTTAGCATAGGTAAAAAAAAAAAAATGTCATCAATATTGTTTGACAGCACACAAGGACATCGTTTATATCAAAATGCTATGAAGGAATTATTAAAAAATTTCCTCAGGTGAAGACAGCATCTGTGGAAGTGTTTCTTTCTGCTCTAGATATTTAAAATTGCAGGCAGTACTTAAAGATATTTCTGTATGTTTTGTTGAAATTGTGTAATAAATCTTGACTTACTTAGCTTCATCCAAAGCAGGTCATTCGAACAATGTGGCTAAGTAAGCATCATGTCCTAAGTGTTTTGTTGACTTTGTAAGCCTTGGACTCAATGTCAGAATATCTAAAGCAACCAGTACAGTCATAGCATTTTAGCTACAGCAATACTTCAAATAAGAAATAATTTAGTGGTGTTTGTTTTCATGGAAACTAATTACTTGTTTTTAGCTGGGACATTTATAAAAGCATCTCTATTTGATTTAAAATATAGATTTAGATGCCAGTTATTTTTCAGACTGTGCATTGATTGGTATTTCCAACAGCTCTGCTTGAAAAGACCTGTGCAGACTTTTGTCACCAGTATTTCAAAAATCTTTGTTTGAATTATATATCTGGATTTCATGCTGATTCTTAACAGAAAATATAGACAGACAGCAGTGATTTTGCATGCTACACTACTCCAATGCCAAGAAAGTACAACAAACACTTACAGAAATTTCCTTTCTTTTAAATCTTTGGGCAAAGAATTACTCCTTTTCTATGCAAATTCATACTCAAGCTCTAAGTGTACCATTGTCATGGTTTTGCCTAGGATAGAGTTAATTTTCTTCACTCTAGCTGGTATAGTGCTGTGCTTTGGACTCAGTATGAGAATAATGTTGATAACACATTGATGTTTTGGTTGTTGCTAAGTAGGTGCCAAGTGTTGCTAAGTAGTGCTTACACTAGTCAGGGACTTTGCCGGCTTCCCATGCTCTGCCAGGTGCACAAGAAGACAAGAGGGGAGAGGGCACAGCCAAGGCAGCTGACACAAACTGACAAAAGGGATATTCCATATAATATGATGTCATGCCAAGTATATGAACTGGGAGGAGTTGGTCATGAGAAGTAGCTATTGCGGCTTGGGGACTGGCAGCGTTGGTTGGTGGGTGGTGAATGGTTGCATCACTTGTTGTTTGGTTGGTTGTTTATTCCCCACTCCCTGGGATTCTTCTCTCTCTTTTGTTGTTTTCTTTTTCATTATATTATTTTTGTTATTATTGTTCTTGTTGTTATTATAATTAATATTACTACTACTACTACTATCACTATGATAATTACCACTACTTTTAATCTTACTATTTTAATTATTAACTGTTTTTATCTCAATCCATGAGTTTGCTTACTTTTGCTCTTCCAGTTCTCTCCCCCATCCCACTGAGATGGGGGGAGTGAGCATGCAGCTGTGTGGTATTTAGTTGCTGACTGGGGCTAAACCACAACAGTCATTTTTGGTGATCACCATGAGGCAAAAAGTTTTTGAGATAATAACAGTTGCTTCTCATAGTATTGATCCATCTGTTCTCAATATTAGTTTATAGAATCATAGAATCATTAAAGTTGGAAAAGAACTCTGAGATCATCAAGTCTAACCGTCAACCCAACAATACCATGTATCCTAAACCATGACCTCAAGTGCCATGTCTACACGTCCTTTAAATACCTCCAGGGATGGTGACTCCACCACCTCTCTGGGCAGCCTCTTCCAGTGCTTAATAACCCTTTCAGTTAAGAATTTTTTTCTAATATTCAATCTAAACCTCCCCTGGCACAATTTGAGGCCATTTCCTCTCATCCTAACACTAGTAACTAAGAAGAAGAGACCAACACCCACCTTGCTACAACCTCCTTTCAGGTAGTTGTAGAGAGCGATAAGGTCTCCCCTCAGCCTCCTCTTCTCCACACTAAACAACCCCAGCTCCCTCAGCTGCACCTCATAAGACCTGCTCTCCAGACCTGTCACCAGCTTCATTGCCCTTCTCTGGACACACTCCATCACCTCAATGTCCCTCTTGTCGTGAGAGGCCCAAAACTGAACACAGTACTTGAGCTGTGTCCTCATGAATGCTGAATAGAGGGGCCCGATCTACACCATGCTCTTGTTTTTGCAGCACATGCTAAAGATTGATGTCGGGTTTTGTAGTTTGCTGTGCTCTGCAGTGATTAACAATGTTCTGCCTAGAAGATTTGTTATTAAAAAACTGGCCTTGATCTTCATTTTGTATTTGGGTTTTGCACTGAAGCCATTACTGTAGTTCAGGTATCACCTCATGGAGACAACTAACAATTATATCTCTTCCTCTGAGAGGTATTTTATAGAGGAAATACAGAATGGCACCCCTTCACTACCTTATTCTATGATGTCTCCTCCTTCATTACAGTAACTTTTCAGTATCTTGAACATCCTTGGGTAGATAAGATATATTTATTGGTATTTCTTAGGCATAATGTTTCCTTTCTGTCTAAGGGTAACAAGAAATTTAAGAATATCATCCAGAGATCTGCCCCAAGGCTCGATAGTTATGCGTGGCAGGGTATGTGGGATAGTATGGGCAAATGCCTAAGACGGTGGGTACCCCCAGTGCTGTAGGACTTCATCCCTGAACAAGCGCAGAATCCTGAAAAATTAGTAAAATATTTGGAGTAAGTATGCTGTCACCCAGGCAATCCCAGAGAGATGCAAATCACTGCCATGTGCTGGGGCCTGGCTTATGCCTATCGAGCCCTATTTAATATTATTCAGTGCCCCCAAGGGGAAGAGAAGGCCTCTGGGTCTAAGAAAAGAAAGTAGCTGCGGCTACTCCAACCCCTTCGACAAGCACTGAGGCCACTCAAACCCCCATAACAGGCACTGCAGATGAACTAGAGTGCCAACCCATGCCAGTATCAGTCACTTCTATATACAAGAAGAAATCTGGGAGGCAAAAGTCAACTCATTTAGAAAGAGATGATGGAAGAGGAGGATCATCACAAGCAGAGGAAGAGGAAGAACTCATAAATGAAATGGAAACCACCTGAACCCTGTCCTTGAATAAGCTGCAAGATATGTCACCTAGGTGAGCACATTCTCACCTAGCTACTCCAATGCCGGGATAACGGGGCCAGTAGTCTGGAATTAGAGATCAAGGAAGCCAAACAAATGGGATCCCTTTCGGGGGAAGGGGGAATTGACAAAGTGTTTGGAAAAGGGGAACAAACCCTCACCCTCTGGAGGCAATTCCTATCAGGAGTATCTCTCTCCTATCGGAAAGGTATCTCTTCAAGGAAGATGTTATATAAAGCTCAGAAAAATGGACCACCATAGAGAAAGGTATCAATTACCTGAGGAAATTAGCTGTGCTTGAGGTTATTTATGGTGACCTGGATAATGAACAGTCACCCAAACATCCAGATGAAGCCCCATGTACATGACAATCACCATCCCTGCGGGTGTTCAAAAAATGTGTAGACGTGGCAATTCAGGGCGCGGTTTAGGAGGCACAGTAATGTTGGGTTGACAGTTGGACTTGATGATCCTATAGGTCTTTTCCAACTTAAATGTTTCTATGACTCTATGATTCCATCACCCTAGTGGCAGAAGTTTGTACAGAGTACTCCATTGTCACATGTACGCTTATTGGCAGTACTAGCCTAGAAAGATTAATAGGCACCAACAGTGGGGGATGTAACTAACAAACTCTGGGATTATGAAGCAAATGTCTCTTCCTCCCTGTGTGGATCCGATGGCCTGGCACATTCAACCCACAGGAGTATAAGGCTTTAGTGGACACTGGTGCACTGTGCACCCTCATACCATCAAAATATATAGAGGCTGGAATGACAGGGGGATCCCAAGAGCTAACTGTATTGGAGGCTGAAGCGAGTATAACCAGGAATGAGTGGAAAAGTACCCCTTTGTGACTGGCCCAGAGGCTCTGTGCATCCTTGGCATAGACTACCTCAGGAGAGGATACATCAAGGACCCAAAAGGGTACAGGTGGGCTTTTGGTGTAGCTGCCTTGGAGATGGAGGAAACTAAACAGCTGTCTACCTTGCCTGGCTTCTCGAAGGACCCTTCTGTTGGAGGGTTGCTGAAGGTCAAAGAACAACAGGTACCGATTGCCACCACAACAGTGCATCGGTGGCAATATCGCACCAACCGAGACTCCCTGATTCCCATCCATGAGCTAATTCATTGACTGGAGAGCCAAGGAGCAATTAGTAAGACTCGCTCAGGATTTAACAGTCCCATATGGCCAGTGCGGAAGTCTAATGGAGAGTGGAGGCTTACAGTAGACTATCGTGGCCTGAACAAAGTCACTCTGCCACTGAGTGCTGCTGTGCCAGACATGCTAGAACTTCAATACGAACTGGAGTCAAAGGCAGCCAAGTGGTATGCCACAATTGATATTGCTAATGCATTCTTCTCAATCCCTCTGGCAGCAGAGTGCAGGCCACAGTTTGCTTTCACTTGGAGGGGTGTCCAGTACACCTGGAATCGACTGCCCCAGGGGTGGAAACACAGCCCTACCATTTGCCATGGACTGATTCAGACTGCACTGTAACAGGGTGGAGCTCTGGAGTCCTTCAATACATTGATGACATCATTGTGTGGGGCAATACAGCAGAAGAAGTTTTTGAGAAAGAGAAGAAAATAGTCCAAACCCTTCTGAACGCTGGTTTTGTCATAAAACAAAGTGAAGTTACAGGACCCGCAGAAGAGATCCAGTTCTTAGGAATCAAATGGCAAGATGGATGTCGTCAGATCCCAATGGATTTGATCAAGAAAATAGCAGCCATGTCTCCACCAACTAGCAAAAAGGAAACACAAGCTTTCTTGGGTGTTGTGGGTTTTTGGAGGATGCATATTCCAAATTACAGTCTGATCATAAGCCCTCTCTATCAAGTGACCCAGAAGAAGAATGATTTCAAATGGGGCCCTGAGCAACGACAAGCCTTTGAACAGATTAAACGAGAAATAGTTCATGCAGTAGCTCTTGGGCCAGTCCGGGCAGGACAAGATGTAAAAAATGTGCTCCACACTGCAGCCGGGGAGAATGGCCCTACCTGGAGCCTCTGGCAGAAAGCACATGGGGAGACCCGGGGTCGACCCCTAGGGTTTTGGAGTCGGGGATACAGAGGGTCCGAAGCCCGCTATACTCCAACTGAAAAAGAGATATTGGCAGCATGTGAAGAGGTTTGAGCTGCTTCAGAAGTGGTTGGTACTGAAGCACAGTTGCTCCTGGCACCCCGACTGCCGGTGCTGGGCTGGATGTTCAAAGGAAACGTCCCCTCTACACACCATGTAACTGATGCTACGTGGAGTAAATGGGGTTTCCTGCTCAAGCCCCCTGGGTGATCAGTGCAACCCAGTTGCCCAGGAATCTTGGAAGTGATTATGGACTGGCCAGAATGCAAAGGTTTTGGATTATCACCAGCGGAGGAGGTGGCACTTGCTGAAGAAGACCCACCCTATAACAAAGTGTCAGAAGATGAAAAGCAGTATGCCCTGTTCACTGATGGGTCCTGTCGCCTTGTGGGAAGGCACCGGAGATGGAAGGCTGCTGTATGGAGTCCTACACGACAAGTAGCAGAAACTGCTGAAGGAGAAGGTGAATCGAGCCAGTTTGCAGAGGTAAAGGCCATCCAGCTGGCCTTAGACATCGCTGAACGGGAAAAGTGGCCAGTGCTCTATCTCTATACTGATTCTGGATGGTGGCAAATGCCCTGTGGGGCTGGCTGCAGCAGTGGAAGCAAAGCAACTGGCAGCACAGAGGCAAACCCATCTGGGCTGCTGCATCATGACAAGATATTGCTGCCCGGGTAGAGAACCCAGTTGTAAAGGTATGTCATGTGGATGCTTACATACTCAGGAGCTGGGCCACTGAAGAACATCGGAACAACCAGCAGGTGGGTCAGGCTGCCAAGATTGAAGTGGCTGAGGTGGATCTGGACTGGCAGCATAAGGGTGAACTATTTCTATCTCGGTGGGCCCATGACACCTCAGGCCATCAAGGGAGAGATGCAACATACAGGTGAGCTTGTGATCGAGGGGTGGACTTGACCACAGACACTATTGCATAGGATATCGACGAATGTGATACAGCTGAGCCCCTCAGACAAGATGGTGGCACCTCTGTGGAAACATGTTTAAGAAAGGGTGATAAACACTGAGACAAAGGAACAAGAAGGCTAAGAGCAATAAGGGTTGATGCTTGGCAGAGCTGTTAACACCCCTGGAGGGACTGTAGGACCAACACTGGAGCACAAATAATGAGTAAGAAGGAAGGATTAGGAGAAGGAAAGAGTAAGAAACAAGGAGTGGTAGATATAAACTGCTATGCCCTGATCCTAACCTCCTCTGACACCTGTTGCCTCACAAAAGGGACTGACAGTAACCTGAGGTGATAACAAGGTGAGTGGAGACCAAGAAGGTGGGCGGTGAGGTATCTGGAGTGAAGCTGTGCCTGAGAAAGTGGGAGAAAAGGTGTTTTCCCTAGGCTTTTAAAAGTTTGTCTTGTCTGTTTGACAGTACCCCAATCAGTATTTAATTATTTTAAATTCAGTTACATTCCACAACTTGAGTCTGTTTTATTGTGACAGTAATTTGTCAGTGATTTCCCTGTCTTTATTTTGCCTCCTGAGTCACTTTTGACTCACTCTTTTATATTGTCCCCTATGCTTCTCTGGGGAGAGGCGAGTGAGCGAGCAGCTGGGGGGGGTGTTTGGCTGTTGGCAGGGGTCAACTGCCCACACTCCTGTAAATTGAAAAATTCAGTAGGCTAGCCAGAGGTGCTCAGATTAGCTCAAAACTAAAGGTCATAGAACTTACTTCTACACCAGTCAATGTTTAACCATTTCCTATAATGAATGCTATACTTTTTCTCATATTATTTCTCCCTCATTTCACCTCTGTTTTAATTCAAAGTGAAACTGTTTTCCCAAATGAAAAACATTCCAATAATATAAATCCCTATACTCATTGATTTTCTTGAGGGAGCTGAAAGCAGCAGGGTCAAAAAACATCCTCTGCATCTACAAAGAGAAAAAAAGAACGAACCCTGAAACCTGGGCAATTACATTAGAAAAAAGGTACCTTGCACTGGGAGATACTATTGAAATTAATGTCTAATTCAAAGCAAGTATTCAGAACTGTAAATCAGCAACACACATACATCCAAAACCAAAGGTCTAAAACCTGAAGAAAAGGAAGTCTTAGGATAAAGTTTTTTCCTCATAATTTTCTACTGCCTTTCTGATTTTGAGGAGTCTGTGCTTAAGCACCTGGAGACGTCAGGTATTTAATCTGAGGCTGTGTTTTTCAGAGGAAGAAAAATGGTAGCAATTACATTAGAACTCCATGTCCTTTTGTGAATACAGCATTTGAGGGTTTAACAATATTTGATATGAAGTCTATGCTAAAGTCAGAAGTTACAACCCAGTTTTCCAAGACTCCATCTGAAGAATTAGTCACAGGCCTTTGTCACACATTATTTTATTGTTCTCTCTGTGTGTATCATTGTAACTTCACATTTTATAGAATCCTGCTGCTTATTGAAGAACACAGTGTGAAAAGTGAAAAGGCATTGGTGTGCCCCTATCATTCCTACTCATGAGACGTATAAAAAGGTGAAATCCTAATACCAGTGAGGTAATACTAAGATTTTGCCATTGAATTCAGAGATATTATGATTTCAACCATGATATAATGATATTTTAATGCATAGCCTTGTTTGTCTATTTTGTTTCATCTAAACTGAATGCTGGTGTGACCTGGAAGTTGGATGCTCTTTACAGATAGAAAATAAAAAAATACTTTCCATAAAACACTGAAAAAATGTGTCTCATTCATTCTTTTTCCATCAGGAAGGAACATAGTATATTTAATCTGGGAATAATCTAGGTAGCCATATATAGTAGATTTTCATTTGTAATTGGAGAAGGGAGAATACAGGAAAATGTTATTAAATCTTCTAAACTTCCTTTTAGAGGATTATCTCCTGCAGTCTGTGTCTTTTTCATAAGAATTGCTCCCCAGTCCAACCCCTTCAAGTCTTAAGGGTTCTTTAATTTTATTTTTTTTAATTTATAAAGGTTAACGTCTGTAATCAGAGAGCAAAAACAATATTATATGAAAGGTGACCATTTAAATAATCTCAACAGCAGACCATTAACATTAAATACATCAAGTAACTAGTCGCATACTAGATATTATTTTCCCAAATGAGTTCTTGAAGAACTGCAAATATATTTCAAATTCAAAGAACTACTCCCTGCCCTCAAGTATTAACCTTTCTAACACCAATCCAATCTCCTATATTTTAAGACACCATTTACGTTTGTAGACCACATGCAAAAAAAGAAAAGAGCTAAATTAATTAAGTATTCTTTCAACATCTTTTTGTTCAGCTGTTGTCTCTGGTAACTTAAGATGATACCAAGATCTGAATCATTGTTTCCACAGTACCTAGGAATAAAGAAAAAGTCCTTTTCACATAAGTTATATTTATTTATTTTTACTAAAGCAAGTTAAACACCATCTGCATGCTATTGCCTGCTACTTAGTGAGAGAATGGTCTGATGATTAATATACTGAAGTTGGTAATGGGCAATTTTTCTTAAAGGTCTGACTTCAAGTCAAGAATATAATTCAAGTAATTTTTTTTCAGTTCTTAAGTTAGAGATCAAAAAACCAGAAGTGTTCATTTTTCTGTACAGAACTGTTTCTTTTTGTCTGGTTTTGACTAGAAATTCACCTTTAAAAATGGAAAAAAATCCATTGAAACTTGTATGATCACAAGGTAAGATTCTGCTTTCATAGATATTGTGGTTTAGTCCCAGCACCTCAGCCCCACACAGCCACTCACTCACTCCCCCACCAGCTGGATGAGGGAGAGAATCAGAAAGGTAAAAGTGAGAAAACCTGTGGGTTGAGATAAGAAAATATTAATAATTAAACTATAATAATAATTATAACAACAAAAATAATAACATAATGAAAAGGAAAATAACAAGGGAGAGGAGGAGAGAGGTGTGAAACCCGGGGGATGTGGGAAGGGGAAATAAGCAACCAAAACAAACAACAAGTGAAGCAATCGCTCACCACCTGCTGACTGATGCCACTAGTATCTGAGCCACAACTGCTCCTCTCCCCAGCCAACTCCCCCAGTTAAAATACTGGTCATGATGTCATATGATATGGAATATCCCTTTGGCCAGGGATATTTGGCCAAGATCAGCTGTCTTGGCTGTGGCCCCTCCCCTCCCATCCTCCTGCCCACATGGCAGAGCATGGGAAGCTGGAAAGGTCCCTAACTACTATAGGGGTTCCTTAGCGACACTGAGCCACTACTTAACAACAACTAAAGCATCAATGTGCCATTGGCACTTTATCAGATGCAGTGAAGCGAATTAACTCTATCCCAGCCAAAACGAGCACAAACATCAATCAGGAAATCTGCTTCACATCACTGACTAAAGAGACAGATTTCCCAAGTCTTCATCTTGTACGTCAAAGAAAGTTCCATGTATTCCATGTGTTGAGGAAGTTTCTCAATGTCAAATAATTTTTATTTCCTTTTATGAATTTATACCTAAGAATCTATATGTAAGAGTCAATTTACATGTGGTGTCATTTAAAAACAGAAGCCTATTAGCTATATTTTGCTGTAAACAACATAAGGAATGGTATCAATGTCATGAGGAATAGTAGCAACTTTGAGAATATTCCTTGAAATGTTCCTACAGATTTGTATCAAAAATATATATGCCAAAGATGGTTCACCTGTTATCCCTAATTAGCCCTTAAATATTCAAATGCCTGTTTCCTTAGTGAATGTTATTCATCTATTACTTCCAGTAAATGTTATATCTCAGGCTTAAATACTTGTGAACACTCTTGAAGCAGGTTATTATTTAAAAGATGTATACCTTCTCTTAATGTTCTTATTTATAAGGTCAGCTGAGTGAAGCAGGTATGGAGACAATATGCATATAAATAATATTCTTTTGTAAGGGCCCTGTGAACATTCCTCCTCATCATGGAAGTTTGGCTCCCTGGGACACCAAAAGGAAAGGGGGCAGCCTTCAGCTTCACTGTCTCTGTGCTGGCCTCAAGCCCCAGCAGCCAAATCCCCAGGAAGTAAGAATACAATCAGGGCCCTGACAGCAACCACCCATCTCAACAAGGGTTGTCCTCACATCTTACACAGATCTAGTGTTGGAGGCACTTGATATGAAACACCCTGGTTGTAGCAGGAGTACACATGTTGTCTTCTGGTTCCCAAGCCAACTCAGAACTCACCATAGGATATTTCAGGGGCTGTGGAGCTCTTTAGTTTGGGACCACCACAAAGGAGTTCCCAGTCACCGTGGCACCAACTCGGGTGTCACCAGGCAGGCTGGGGGTTAGCTCTCAATGACACTAGCACTGAGTTGGCTCTGAGACCAGACAACCAAATCTCCAGGACCAGAGATGCTTTCAGAGTCCTCATACTTTTCCCTGTGTTAAGCTTGAAAGATTTGGGGTTATTTTTGTATTCTGTGTCATCTGAAGATCTTAGATCAGAAATACATAATTAAGCTTAAAGCTGATGAGAGACCTACTTTTAGAGAGTAGGAAAATGGGACTCTCAGTCTGGAAGTGTGTGGTGGTGCAGCCCCCCAGGCCACTCTGGGATCCCAGCACAAGTCCTATTGTGTTGTTGTCTTAGTCATAATGACTTGGGTACCAGGCAATCTCTGTCCACACCTGGGCCATCTGCTCCCTGACTTGTGCACCAGAATTGTGGCCAGAATGTAAAATATTGACCAAAGCCAATCATCTCGATCCTATAACTAGCAATCCAAAAGGGAGACCTTTTGAGCTCTCCGGGACTGCAGCAGGCTGTGTTACCCTGTATCTCCCCCTGGGCTGGGACGCCTCTCAGGGTAAATTTCATGAGGATTGAAAGATTGTCTGCTGATGATTTCATAAGGACTCAAAGCCCTAATTTTGCGAGGTTTGCCAGCCATGCGTTGATGAATGTCAGCACATAAAAGTGAGTAATTTGTGAAACTCACGGAAAGGGAAATTTTATTCACAGGTTAACCTTGGTGTGTGTATATGTGTGTGCAATTTTAATATATATTATCCCTATTCAATAAACAGTTGACCAAGTCTGAGGCTAAGATCAGACCTAGCTGCACCTAGACTTCTCTCTGCAAGAAGTTTAGAAAGCAAGGGGGTCTAGTCTGAACCTTGTGACTCAACGGGACCATCGTCCTTATCCCCTGCATCCACGATCCCTCTGATCATTCTAACACTAGTATACCTCAATTTTTCTTTGTGCACTGCTTCTGTAATAGAGTGAACCTTACCATTCTTGAATCTTTAACTAAGTCACTATGTTGACTGTAAAAAAATTCCATTAAATTGCTGTTTTAAATTGGCTAATGCTGTTAAGAATTATATAACCTAATACTGTAATCTATCCCCAAAATATTAATAAATCTCCAGTTGATAATTAAAGCTGTGTACCAAACCATATTCCTGACAATTTGGTATAGTGGGCAGGATACACAAGGTTGTATTTGTGACAATTTGGTGTAGTCGGCCACATCCACAAGCCTGCATTTGCGACAACGGGTTAACAAGACTTGGCAGTGGTGCCTCCACAATTTACCGGCATGTACGCTTGCATGCTAAAGCCGTGGCTATGTACCTTCACCTTCATGCAGGTAGCTTAACTGTAACTGGTGGATGAGGATAAAGATAGGTGGGTAAGGTGATGACAATGATTCTTGGCATGTGGTGTTTGAAATTTTACTTCTGGAAGTATGAATTTATGTGAAAAGAAGATGAAACTGAAGGAGCTAGATGCACAGCTCCTCCTCTTTGTGGCTAGTTGTTTCTTTGGTTCCCCCCCACCACCCTACCAAGTACTCCCTGTAGTCAAGGTACATAGACAACCATTATTTATGATGTATATAGCTGCTGCTAACAGTATGCAGTCATCTCAACAAAGACAGATATCTTACTGTGTAATAGCAAAGTTTAGCACTATATGAAATAAATTATCCTGAAAGCCTAGATGCACAGTAAAACCCAGCTATGCAAGCATGTTAGGTAGGATTTTCTGTATCCCCATAACTGTAGCACAACACTTATTTAAGATTGGGATCTAAGATGTTTACAAACAAAGAAACAGAAAAGGTTGTAAAATTTATGGTTAGCCGTATCTAAGGCCTTAAAATATTTTCCAGTAATTAAAATAAAATACGGTACTTTAGATATCTATATATGTACTACTTGTATTTCTTTCATTGGTAGACAAAGTTCTACCAGAGAAAACAATTCCTTATGACAGGGCATACTGGGATATTGTTGGTGTCACATAGAAAAATCTGCATATGAATTAGAACTCAGGTTTTCCTTAGTGTTTCTTCCAAATGTGTAATCACTGCATCAGAACTGCTAGATTATCGCACCCAAAGAAAGGGTTTTCAATATCCAAGACAGACCTACTAGGACTTAATTTGGTGTCAATCCATGTCATAAAAATGAGTATGCCTTTCCCTTTCCTCCTACCTGTTGCATTCCTTTCTTCTTGGTTATTATCTCTGTTCTTTGTAGTCTTGCTCATTACAACATAATTTTGAAGTATTCAGGAAAAAACAGGTCAGGCATACAAATTTTAGAAGTGGTGTTAAAAGCTTTCTAAGTATTTTAAAAAATTTTACTGATTTGATATTTTGGCATCTGGAAATGCAAATGGTTGAATTTTGTGGTTTTTTTTAAATTCCAGAAAGTTATAGTGAAAATCCATGAAATATTGGATACAGTGGATCTTTGGTTTTTCTTCTTCTGACTAGAAGTATAACTTCTGGGGTGTTTTTTGGGGGTGAGGGCTTGGTTTTTAAGTTGTTTCCCCATTTAAATCTATTAAGGGGAATACATTTCCCCTTAATAAATAAACAGAATACTGAAATTCAAATTGTGCTGTATTTGGATTTTTTTCATGTAGTTCTTAATAAGGAATATACTATACTACAAACTGACAAAAATAATAGGGAAAGTATTTTTTTGTTTTCTCTTTTTTTTTTTCAGAACAGAGTTGATATGCTTTAATGTTTTATTCACATTAAAATCCATCTTTCAACAGTACATTCTGGCCTTACATTGAAAAGTATTTAAAAAAATGAAAAATAGTGGCCAAAAGTAGGCTCTTGTTTATCCATTACATATTATGTTTTAAAATTATTAAATTCACATTCATGTTTAGCTTGTAAAACAGGTATTGGTAAGTCTGATAAGAACAATATATTTCTGTTGTGGTTTAGCCTGAGTCAGCAACTAATCACTATACAGCTGCTCTCTCACTCCCCACACCCCAGTGGGATGGGGGAGAGAATCAGGTGAGCAAAAGTAAGAAAACTCATGTGTGGAGATAAAGAACAGTTTAAGAATTAAAATAAAACAGCAATAATAATAATAATAAAATTAAAAGGAAAATAATGAGAGGGAGAGAGGGAGGGAGAGGAAAAACCAAACAATCAACACGCAATTCAACTACTCACCAACCACCAAACCACAATTGCTTCTTTCCCCAACTCTCCCCAGTTAATATATGAGGCATGACATCATATGATATGGAATATTGCCCCCGGCCAGCCCAGATAAACAACCACAACTACAACCCCCCTGACAGAGCACAGGAAGCCAGAAAAGTCCTTGACCAGTAAAAGCAGCACCTAGCAGTACTTAGCACCTAATCAGCAATAACTTAGCAACAACCAAATATCAGTGTGCCATCAACACCGTTCCCACACTAAATCTAAAATGTACCACACCAGCTACAGTGAAGTAAACTGACTCTACCCCAGCCAAAACCATAACAATGTCTCACAGTATTGTAAGAACAGCAATGTATTCATACGTGTTATTTATAGACAGTTGAGATCTTTATCAGAGGAGAGGCCATCAAGGAGGACATGGTAGTAGACATCTTGTACAGACCACTTGATGAAGTGAAGACCTAAGATGAGGATGTCTTTAGACAATTAGATAGAGTCTTATGATAACAGGCCTGTTGTACTCAAAACATTAGAAACACTAAGTAGGATTTAATTATGAGAACCAGCTGTATGAGCCGCAGTTTGAAAGCAGGTATCTCTTGCTATGATGTCTGGTTTCAGTTTTTGGTAACACCAAAGGCCTTGAAAATATGAGCACAGCCAGAAAACAGAGGACATGACAGCCATAAAAAACTCTGTGATGGTCCATTGCTCGTATCTGCATAAACGTGACCTAAGGGGATTTTGTTTATAAAAGGCAAGCAGCAGCAGCTAAGGAAGACAAGAACATTATCAAGCAACAGAATAAGTCTCCTGCTCTGTCCTAGGAAAGTGACCCCCACCCTGAAAACATTCTGCAGTAAGTAGTCCAGGGTGGAGAGCAAGCACTAGGGACTGTTGAGAGATGGAAATATCATATGTATGTGTTTATGCACTCATACACACATGCACATTTTCAGCTGGGATTATTTTCTTTGCTTGAATCTTCGACAAGGTCTGCTCTCAGGCAAGTCTGTTTGCTGTGTCTAGTGACAGCTTGGGAGAGGGAAGTATCACATTTTCTGGAAAAGGACCAAGGTAGGAATCATTTATACAAAGTGAGTATATAAGGGTTCACATCATGGAAAAGGCTGTATCCAAGGATGTAGAGGAGGTGACCAAAGCCACTGTGAGTCTGCTGCCTTCAACTGTCCTGGAGTGGTTGTGGTAGCAGACAGAAGACAGGTGTCTGATGCATGGAAAGAAAAGCAATGCCTTTTTTGTCTTCAAGCAAGAAAAAATAGTGTCTTGGAAACTACAGACTGTTGCATTCAAAATTTTGTCATAAGCAAAAAGAAAAATACTAAACATATGTGGAAAAAGAATTAATTGTTAGACTACCTGAAAACTTTACAATATAATTGAAGTACAACACGTCTATAGTATAGTTGTAACAATAAGAACATTTCTAGTCAACAATGCCTCATGTATAGGACAGTTAAAATTGTTATATGACCTCCCTCCCTCCAAAAGGTATTTGCAGCCCCTCTCTGACGTTAGGAGGATTTCTTTGGGTTCTGTGACTGGCTGCTCCTGCATCCCCCAGCAGTAGGGGAGGGCTGTGCTGAGCTAGCTGTCAGTGCTATGGCAGGACTCATCAAGGAGCAGCCTGATCTTTACAGCCAGGGCCGCTCTTCCTCAGTCCTGGCTAAAGTTGGTGACACTTCTCTGTGCCTTCCTCCACCCCCACCTGCTGGCTGCCTTCTGCGGGCGCCATGGGGGAGGTGGAAGGTGCCCCCCATCCCATGACACAAACGGCTGTTGTTGCCCCCACCCTGGGTCTGTCAGACCATTGCTCCTGGCTGGTCGGCAGTGCTCCCAAGCCAGAGGCAGCTCCCGTCGGGCAGTGACAGTCACGGAAGTGCACGGTGGAGGAACCATTTCCAGGTGGCTCCAACCAGCTCCATGTAGTTTTTACAAAGTTTTTATTTTTCACATTATAAAAAGGAACAGAAATGTTCAAGTGGTTTTTTTTTTTGGAAGGAAATTGTATTGGGTGAAAAATGGGTAGGCAGGATAAAGGCAGATGATAATTAAAGGTATCATTTCCAGTTCCTACCAGAAAGGCCATCAGCAGGTCTTGATGCTCTGGGCTTATTTAATGACTTTCAGGGCCAAATTTGGCCCTGAAAAATGCTAGCTGCAAAATGTTTTTAGAGAAATGTTTTTCCCCCTTCCATTTTATACCAAGTACATAAGTAATTTTATGAGCTAACAGTTTCTTATATCTAAGCATCTGTTGGCTGGCTTTTTGTTTGTTTTAGGTTAAGAGAAGTATAGTAACATTTCCATATACTGATACTGTCTTTACTCATGATTGTTTTAACAGTGTCATGTACGCTGCGGTGCTCAGCAGGAGTAATTGGATTACAGAGCCAAAAGTATTCAGAAAACTTATTCATGCTCAATAGCTTGTGTCTTCTCCAGCAGCTACTACTGTGACACTCCTGAGAAGGTAGCTCTCTCGGAGAGCCCTGACTCACTCTTAGTTCTGCCTGGAATGAGAAAAAAAGTGATCTGGAAATTAAAAATTGGGAAATAAACACAGATAAAATAAACTTTGTTTTCCCAGGTAAGACAGTTAAATAAACAAAACCCACTGTCTTTAACACAGTCCACAATCAGTGCTTGCTGGAAAATGCATATGCTTTGAATAAACATAATGTATAAGGCCTATTAGGGCCTAATTCTAGGCAGGGAAAATAATTTTCTCAGAGAACAGTGTATTTTAATTAGTCCTTTTAGGATATACTTTTCTGACATAGAGATGAGGCTTTACTAAAGAACAAAGTAACAGTCTTAAGCATAAGCATTACCTTTTGACGTTTCTTCAGTCAGTAAAGGTAATGAAAGCCACAGATAGTTAGCAATTGATGTAAGATCCTGAACAGCTACCAGAACTCCACTTTAGATTTCAATTATTAGCAATAACGATAATTAAATAAAATCCTCTAGTTAACTGAATATAAAAAACCTAATTTGAATAGTTGATGAGGGTTTTTTTATATATTTTTTTTCCCCATGAGTGAGCTTCACACAAAATTAGGTTTTCTTTGGAGGTGGGAGAGTCTATATACAAATTGTGTGGTTAAAAAAAAATTGATGAGAAGAAGCAGAGGCAAATACTTCTTTTATTAGGCATAGTAATGGAATGCTTTAAGCTAGAAGGGGCAAAAATGGTGCTGGAACAGATGTTCTCATTCAGAAAAAGAGTTACTGAATCTTGGAGAAATTAAAATGCTTAAAAATAACCTATTTGCTTATTCTATATACTGAATAATATCTATTTAGCGAACTCTTTCCCTTCAACCCTTCCTTCTGCCTTCCATTCCAAATACCTACAACACAAATTTTAATTTTAATGAATAAAACATAGCTTTCAGTAAGGCCTGAATCACAGTATCAACCTAAAATTTAACACTAGTGTTGCTGAGAATCAAGCAACCTTTACCAAAACCATAGACAACTTGAGAAGAGGCCTAATGCTTTAGGCACTATATCAGAAGGGGAAATTCTAAAGATAAGCAGAAAAAATAGAAGCAGTAGTGGTTTAAAAAAGAAAGAGTGACAGCATTATTCCAGGTGTCAGTCTGTGTGTCTTCTATATCATCTCCACTGAATATGTTTACAGAAAGTAGGTGCTCCTCCAGATGAACAGAAGAATATTAGATAGGAAGTGCCTTGATGATTGAAATAAAAAACAGAGACATAAACAACACGTATAATAGAAGTATACTGAGTATTCATACACATTCAAGAATAGGCTGAGTCATAACAACAAAACAAAGCGTCAGCTCTTATCTCACTGGAGATTCCCACTATTAAGATAAATGTCATCTTTTGGGGATATATATTGCTAGCAGAGATAAAACTTGTGGAGCTGTAGAATAAAATGCTGATGAATCAGTAAATTTAACAGTTCTTTTTACATACTTTTTGAAGGCCAGTATTGCACAGTGCCCTAAAATGAATGTGTTAGATATGCTGCTTGACGAATAAAAACAAGTCAGAAATACTCATCCATAAGGAAAGTGAGAAAAGCCACAGATCATGGTTATATCTTAAGACACTGGGAATTGTACTCATTGTATCGCTAAGTATTAAATATTTGAATAAATGAGAAATTATATCTTAAAAATATAATACATTTTTACTTGACTGTCCATAAGCTGCTGTTAGTTTGGTTTTCCCTCTCAGAGAATGATTTGGCCCCTGGACATGGCTGTCTAAAACACTTTCAATATTTTTACACTTGTATTCTGAGCCTTCTTCAGGGAAATGCCATGCTTGTGTAATAGTGTCCAGACTCAGAATGTGTCTTTATCTAAGGTTTATCATCAATTACAGTGACTGGAACTTCAGCAAACTTGATGGTTTCATTCTGTATAAACAGCAGAGAAGATTAATCTAATGCACTAAACTAGTTTCAAAGGATTTTTTGTTCAGTATTGTGTTGCTCCCGTAAAATATCCTGACTAGTGCAGGATAGAGAAGGCACAAAAGTTCAAATATTAAGCAGTATGAAATTTATTTCATCTTATATTTATTTGAAAGTATCACAGACAATCTTAATGTTTGTGTATAAGGCAATGTATTTTGTAACTTACAGGGATCTAGATAAACAAACAGCTCAACAGTTGGAATTATAACAGTCAGAATATTCTAATTTAAGCTAAAAATGACTGCCTCTGAGAGGTATACTTGTCTGACAATAGCAAAATAATGAATTTATTGTTTTTACATTTATAGTTCCATAGGTTCTTTAAAAGCCTTTTTTTTGTTATTAATATAATGCTGTAGTTAGTTCATTATATGCTGCTTTCATTTGCTTAAGTTACAGAGTATATGTAAAGAGAGAATTACTGCCATTCTGTATAAATCAAAATCCCCAAAATGGAAAGAATAAGTTGAAGAAATAAGGAATGTTTTTATAAATTTCATATGGGCAATACCGTATAGTGCCCATAACAAACATCATGTTCATAGCTATGTTCAAAATAATGCAAAATTATACAAGTATACATATGCAATAATATACATGTTAAATTGTTGGAAAATGAGAAAAGAAAAAAAACCACACAATTACTGTTAGGAAAGTTTGAAATGGCATAGCATTTGCAGAGAGAGAAAACTTGACAAAGGTAGGTAAATTTAATGGATAATGTAAAAAATTACTCAAACAGGTAGCTCACACTTATGACTGTTCCCTTGATGGAAACAAAGGAAAACAGTCACCTTTCATAAAAAGGCAGGTGTATTCTGATCCTGAGTGACCCTGAATGGAATTTAGCAATCTTGATTGGGATGAAGCTGGACATGATTTCGTAGGCCACCTCTACATAGCAGAATAAAGGTATGATACAGAGTGAGACCAGTTTTTCTGACTTCTAGGTTTTTCAATATCAACAACAATTAAGACATTAATATTTATGGATATAATGGGAGAAAGCAAATTCTTCAGGATTCAGGATTTTTCTTCAGACTTTTATTGTATGACTGGCAATAACCACATCTTAAGGCACCACTGGGCCTATGTGCTATCCTTAAGTACGCAGACAATAGCAGGTTCATACTTCTTTGCATTTCTCCAGTGATCCAATTGTTTCTGGATCAATCATCCATGTGATGGGTCACAACCTTCTTGGATTGGACCCTACATATTCCTATTCTCTCTGACAGGACAATAGCCAGTCAATAAACATTACATTATCTAAACACCACCTGTTTTGTATAATACATGCAACACATTTGTACACGTTCCTTATATTTAAGGTTCTATGGGTTATTCATACATTTAAAAGTAGGTATGCTTTTTATTTATTGCTACTTCATGGCCTTTTCATTGACAAAGAAACAAGGTAGTTGGATCTTGTGTGTTCTGTAATTTATTTCCATAGGTATATTCTATACCATAACATGGAGGGTAAAATATTTTGTTATTTCACATGAGAATTAAAAAGCAAGGTATGCAGGAGCCTGTGCATTCCTAGTTTTTTTCTTTCTAATAGTGAGAAGTAATAGTGAGAAGTCCAAGCATAGATTAAAGATAGACATCATGGGCCTTAAAAATTAACTAGACATGCCAGTCCAGTAAACATTTATAAAATCTGCTGACAAGACAAATGAGGGTATAAATAAAATAAAAAAAAGATAAATTGTTTACTGGGGAGATGGAATTAATCTAATTGCACTTGCTTTCACTTTTCCTCAACTTGCTCTTCAAAATTGTAACACCAGTAAGTGGCTTAAGTAAATGGTAAATGCTTATAATTATATCGTGACATTATTATACTTGATTATTTCATATACCCCCACACAAGAAAGAATGAATAGAGATTCTAACATCTGAACATGGTTTGGTTAGAGAGGACAAGTTTTTTTTGTGTGTGAACTCATATGTGATACAGTGAACACTAAGTGTATTGGGTTAACGTGGCAAGGTTTTGGCAGCAGCAGGGGCTACAGAGGTAGCTTCTGTGAGAAGAGGCCAGAAACTGCCCCCATGTCCAACAGAGTCAGTTCCAGCTGGCTCCAAGATGGACCCACTGCTGACCAAAACTGAACCAACCAGTGATGCTTGTGGGACCTCTGTTATAACATAGTTAAGAAAGCATAAAAACTGCTGTGAAACAGCAGCTGGAAGAGAGGAGTGAGAATACGTGGGAGAAACAACTCTGTAGACAGCAAGGCCAGTGAAGAAGGAGGGGGAGGAGCTGCTCCAGGCACTGGAGCAGAGCTTCCCCTGCAGCCCCCGGAGAAGACAATGGCAGAGCAGGTTGTCCCACTGCAGCCCATAGAGGAGCACAGTAGTGCAGAGAAATAGGGAATGAAGTTTAGCCCAGGAAGAAGGGAGGGGTGGGGGGAAGGTGTTTTAAGACCTGTTCTTATTTCTTATTATCCTACTCTGATTTGATTGACAATAAATTAATTTCCCCAAGTTGAGTCTGGTTTTTCCCATTACAATAACTGTCCTTATCTCGACCCACAAGCCTTTTATCATACTTTCTTTTTCCTGTCCAGTTGAGGAAGGGGAGCGATAGAGTGGCTTGGTGGGTACATGGCATCCAACCAAGGTTAACCTACCACACTGGGTTATCTATTTAGCTTTCTCAGTAGCAAAAAATGGATATGAAGCTGCATTCTTTCAAGGAAAATTCCAGTTTAATTAGCAAAAATCAATACATTAGTGACATATACAAGCCTTTTGTACTGCTATGTTCTTTAGTGTGGGTTTTAAATGTGAAATAAGTAGAACAGAATTCCAAGTGCATTCTTTTGGAGCTTGAGAAATATTATATGCTATTGCTGAATCATGGAGATTTTATGGGATTTTACTCCAGAATCATTTTATTTGTTACCACAATAAAAATCTAATACTCACTCTAGCTATGTAAAGGTTATTCGCATTTGAAAATAAAATAATTCTTCCATGTTTATCAGAGCTTTGGGAAAAAACTCAGCTTTTGTTTTAATCAGTATATTTTTGTTTAATATTTATTAATTTACTAAAGATCATTCATTCTAAATATTTATAGCAAATTTAAATTAAATTGACTTAGTATTCAACGTGAAATATGTAGATAATATCTGCATAAGACATGGAGAGAGATCCTCCAGAAATATATTGTTGCTTGTCTTCTGTTGATGGTCTTAAGGGTTAAATACTAGTATGCTAAGTGTTGCAACTGAGGCCTCAGAATAATAAATGGAAATTCTCTTCTCAGATGATTTGCATTAAAGAATTCAACCCCACAGCTAGCATGCTAATCTAAAGGGCTCCACACTAGCAAACCGAACAAGGGCTCTAGTCAGGCATAAGCAGAAGTTTTTCCATAGCATCTTGTTCTTCTGGGTAGCTAGCACTTTTCTAGGCAGGTCTTGGGAACAGTTGAAGAGCTAGGACCAATACTAACTCCGACAGACAGCATGAATAAGGTCATCCTACTTTTGAGGGCATAAGTTCAATCACAGAGCTATAAACTGTGGCCAAGCACCTGTCTTTAGGGACAGAGAAAGAGAATGACTAGGTTTTATTTACAGCATAGTTTTAGTCAAGATGATTCAATTTCCAGCACATGCTTTACTACTGACTCTACATAATGCTTAGCAATTAACTTGAAACCAGATCCCTGGGATAACCAGGCAGTCAAAGGAGTCTAGACCTGTTCAACTGACAGGCTGGATTTGACCAATTTAGGCAACATAAAAATTCTCTAGACTCCATTGACTATTTTGATTATATTTTCTTAGAATATAATGATTCCTTACTATATAAGTGTTTACCTGCTCCTATTTACCTGAATTTATGAATCTGAATCAGCATGTGAATCCTACCCAAAGGCTGGTCTGTAGCTGAAGAGCAAAGGCAACTTTAAGAGCACATTTCAGTCTGTAGTATTGAGATTAGTGTTTAAGATTATTCGTCCCACTACATTTAACCCTATCTGATTTCCGCTTCCTATGTCCAGGTGGTCCTTCCCTCTCAATGAAGAACCTTTTCCTAATATCCAACCTGAACTTCTCCTGATACAGTTTCATTAAATTTCCTCATGTCCTATTGCTGATATCCAGAGAAAGATCTATACCTTCCCTTCTGTTGCCCCCCTTGAGGAAGCTGTGGACTGCAATGAGGACACCCTTCAGTCTTCTCCAAGATGAACAAGCCAAATGCCCTCAGCCATTCCTCTTAAATCTTGCCTTTGAGACCTTTCACCATCTTGGTCACCCTCCTCTGGACACACTAACAGTCTGGTGTCCTTATATCGAGGCACACAAAACTGCACACAGTACTTGGGGTGGGGTAAATTTGAACAAGAGAGTAGTACTGCATCATCTAATAATGTGTGAAAATAATTGTAGGTACATGTTTTGGTTAGAATATTAAAAAATAATTTAAAGAAAAGCAATTTAAAAATTAATGATCACCTACCACAAATATCACCATCTCTTTTGTTCAGATATACTCAAAGCTGATTTAGTCCATTTGTTTGAAGAAATAGATAGTTGATAATTTCATCTCTAGGGTGTAAGTTATTATTATTATAACTATTATAATTATTATAACTATTATTATTAATTATAGGAATTGATACACAGAAGAAA
This sequence comes from Phalacrocorax carbo, assembly GCF_963921805.1. NCBI lineage: Eukaryota > Metazoa > Chordata > Aves > Suliformes > Phalacrocoracidae > Phalacrocorax > Phalacrocorax carbo. The sequence goes on from NC_087513.1 coordinate 164,447,313, forward strand.
GCTAGTTTGCCTTTTATATTGTTCAGAAGGAAAAAATCCAAAATATAAACTCAGCCAAAATGCAGTTACCTAGTTCTCAAAGTTACATATTTAAAAAAATAAGATTAAGTTTTTAAATAAATTTTGAAAAGTTGGCTGCAGGGACCAATCAATGTTGTGTTTTATTCAAACATTTTGGAGTTGTGGAGTGAAGTATATGGAAAGCTATTTCTGTCCTAAATTATGTATCCAATTATTCACTTACTAATGTGTGGTTTTGCATTTTTTTAAAAAACTTTTTTTAATGGAAACTCTAATTTGTGACATAAGAGTATGATCTGAACAACAAAATAAAGACAATTTCCAGTCTCTTAAATTTTAACTGGACTTGACAGCAATATAATGATGTTGCTTTGAGGTCTGTGATAACCAATATATTTGCAAAGGTAGGAAATAATAGTTATCTCTATAAAGTTTAAATGTTTTAGCTGGAAGGAAAAAAAAACTATAATAATAAAAAATTGCTTGAGGAAAATGAGAAAAAAGAGAACAGAAGGACTGCTTGAGAGACTTCTCAATTATTTCTTAATTTCAATGCATGAAATATGAGGAGACTTCAGAAACAAAAAAGTCCAACAACTTTGTGAAAGACTTACAGGTAATTCAGTTAAAGAAAGTATTAAACTGCTCTTTGGCCACTCTATCTTCATACTTTAAAGTTATGACAAGTAGCAGCTTTATATTATATTGCAATGGCTTATTAAAGAGTTCTAAGTCATAGAGATTTTGCTACATGAAGAAGCTTTAGGAGTCAGTTTATCTAAACCAGAAAACACAATTATATTAAAATATTTAAATTTAAAATTAAACATTTAAGTATAAAAGAAAATACAACTCCTGCACATGCTGTCCTGTTTCTTTGTGCAAACATCTTAAACAATTACTTTTTGAATATTGACTGACTTCTATTTCCTGACTTCTGCCATGAAACCTTGTAATGGTCAAGGAAGAAAGTTATTAGCTGTGTCTTTATCAAGACAGTGCGTTGTCTTTTAAATGTAAGGCATCGAAGACATTGTCTCAGTTTAAAAAGATAAAACAGTAAGTCATAATAGCTATATGAGTGAACTCATACATCCAGGAATAACTGCTTCTGGTTGCCAAGTGCTAATTCTTTCTATGTTAACATTTGTCCTCCTACTAATGACTGTTTTTTCTTTCAATATGTTTGTGTTATTATAGGTTGGATGGTTCTCAGGACACGTCTGCGTCGTATTTATTTTCAGACTTATTTATATGCCAATCAATGCACTGTACACCATTTTACTATTTAATTATAAATAACAACAATACTATTTCAGCAAACTGGTTTGCTAGCTCCAAAAAACATATAGCTTTATTACTTGTGAAAGGTGAGGAACTGAAAGCTTTAGATACTGAGGTCAATGTCTGCCTTCACTGAGAAAGGTCTAGTAAGATTGAAGACTGTGGTGTAAAACCTCTGCACTGCACTGCCAGTGTGTCACAGCACTGACTGCAAGTCAAATCAGATCATCCATTTTCTATGAGCATTTAAACTTTGGCCTCTCTGTTCTGAGAACTAACAAAAGTGTTAATTAACATCAGCAGTCGTGAAAGCCTTGGTCAACTAGAAACTTGATTGAAATATCCTGCATAAGTTCTGTGGCCTATGAGTAAACCATGATGACACATGCTCATTGACTTGAACCAGATCCAAATGAGCTCTACACTGGGAAAAGGATGTTCCAAAAATCTTAGAAGCAGCATTTTCACATGTTTTTTCTTCTCTAGTAACTTATATTCAGTCATAATTCTGACTGTTACTTTTATGCAGATAAAATATCAATAAAAGGTAACACAAATAATTGATTTTATTAACCATTTACCCATCATTATCTGATAATTTAAAGTTACATACCAATAATAAAAGGCATATTCTAACTTATTAGCGTGTGGAAAAAATAAACCTGTGTGCATCTCAATAAGTAAGACACTGATGACTTCCAGAACTGGAAGAGACTTTAACATGGAACATGACATGTTCAATAATAATTTTTCAGGAATGAATTTGGAGTCTGAAAGTTTGGCTTTCAGGAATAAGAGGAGATGAGAGCCAAACACCTTGTTTTAGGGAAGCCAATCCCTATAATATCTATAATTAAAGGAACCATAAATTAACACCTAGAAAAATTCTGAACTATTCTCATGTCCTTTAAAATATCTTGCACTCACCTGTAAACTGAAGTGGAAGGAATAAATGAAATCTGTAGCCCTGAGTTAGAAAACCCTTTAAAAGATTTAGATGTTTGAACCAATGCTCAACTATTAAATTACAGAAAAACAGAGTAGAACTCACAGGTAAAAATAATAAATGTTGGCATTACCACTAAAAATGGCCTAAATTATCATGCTTAACTTTTCCCAGAGCAATCAGTTACAACTGTAACCTCATTTAAGTAGGTATCAGTGGAGAAATAGCAAATTAATCCTGCCTATTCTGATTCTTAAAAGTCAAGTGAGGTGACTTTAAGTAATGCCAGTAAAGGTTCAAATTAATCTATTATTGCACTGAAACACACTATTAGTGCTCATGCAATCAGTTATAGCTGATATGTACCTTCTTTTTATAGTCTCTTATATGTTTGCTACCATCTCTCTGTAATACAAAGTATATCCTTACACATCAAATATTGCTGTATGTTGTGTATATTAATCATCATTGCATGAAATATTTCTAAACTGAGAATCAAATCTGTACAGGGATATCCTACCTTTATTAGATTTTCTTTTCATCTTCTACAATGTGTGGTACATCAGTGAGATATTTAATTCAGAAATAACATGTTCTAGCATGAAGTAGTAAATCAAAATAAATCAAATAGCTTTGGACAGGTTTTTATATTGTTTGATGTCAAAATTTCAATAAGCATTCCTAGATGTGAGTTACAAAAAGAAACCCACAAAAACCACAACTCTTAGTTACCTTGGTCATTTTAACCAACTAAACTAATCTTACTGTTATCTTCATTTGCTTTATCCTATGTTTATTTTAGACAAAGTTCCTGATGTCTCCAGTGGTGCAATGTTATAGTCTATTTAAAATGACACTAAATAAATTTTTTTTAGGAACCTGGAATTCTCACATTAGAACTCATTGAGAGGATCATATAATTATGTCAACATAATGACTGGGAGATCAAGCCATACTAATATATGAGCTTAAAATACATCAGAGTACAGAAGAATGTTCCCTCAATATTAATAAATTTATGAAACACTAATAAAAGTGGACAGTGTTAAGGGAAGATGGCTCCTGTGAAGCTAAAGGCTCAAGAGATTTCTTCTCCTCCACTTATTTGCTGCTGTTCCTGTTTGCAGGTCCAGCCAGTAGCAGGGCAGGTCACATATGCCAGAGACCTAGCTACATGCACTCACAATGCACACAGAGCACTTGCATAGATTATGTGTGCGCAATACCTACAGTCCCGTTCCATTAATTCCCTCCAGCTAATCAGGATGGAAATTCATGAGTGGACATACACATATTCTCCTTTGGTTTGCAGTCACTTCCACATCTGTGGATCCCTCAAAACCTGGACTATATAATAATCTATGCCTAGACCCTAGACCCTGTTTGTCCAGGCTCCAGCTTCAACCTTGAGTCTTTCCAGACTCTGGCTTCCTCCTACTCACCAGCTGGTCTAGATTGAGGTTTACTAGCAAATCACATATAGACAGAGAATGGAGAGCAAGGTCACACAGTACATAGTTAGGAACACAGTTTAGTAACAAAACAAGACAGATTGCACTGGTCAGGCACAACGCTTGGCCATACAAGCATACTCATCTGCAGCATGTTTACATGTGACTGGCTCCTTTTACCCTCCCTCTTCTCCATTTTCACACACTCATTCCTCCCATATTCACCTTGATCCCTCCCTTTGGGTCTTCTCTTGAACATTCCATAATAAGTTTTGTACACTCCCACAATCAAATAAATTTCCCGTAGTACATTTTACACAATCACACAAGTACCCACAAGTGTTCCTTCATAAGTTTGCTTTCTCCTGTGAGAGCTGTGATCACTTTGTTTTGCACCCCTTCTTATCAGCTACAAAATTCTGGCTGAATGTCTCCAAGGCTGCAGTTGAGAGGTGCCTTCAATGGCCCTTCAGTCAGCGAGCTGAGAGCTCTGCACTTTGAGAGTATTAAAAAAATTCTTTCTAACTTGTTTCATTTATTAGGTGACCTGTTTGACAACCTCTGTCAGCTGATCAGCCACCTACTTACCTGCGAATACAGGTGAATTTGTTCTTCCAAGTTAGCAGACAACTTGCCTACCTAAGCTGTTTTGGAAAAGTGGAGTCTTTTTGTAACATTAGCCTTTCATTCACATCTATTGGAGTTTCACACCACATAAAGGAATTGTCACAGAGGTACCTAAATGTAATCAGAAAGTAGCTTGCTGTGTAGCCCTTCAGGAACACTAAGCTCTTCCCTTATATGACATATTCAGGATTTTGTTTAAAAACACTGGTTTAAAAAGAACTTGAAGGGTAAGATTCACTTTGAAAAGGTAGATGACTATAGCTAGGTATCTAAATAAGCACATCTACAAGTATAATTACAATTAAATCTGTTCAGTCCATTCAGTAAACAGAATCCATGGAGTTCTTAGGCTCCCCATAGACACCTAGCATTTGTCAGACAAATAGCTTTCTAGACCCCATTGACTGTGCTCACCTGGATAGCCTCACTTGCCTAAACAGAGGCATTTAGTATTCCTTCAAGAAAACTCTAAGGCACCCCACCTGGCTTCCGGGTACTCAGACAGAGAGGTTGAGATCCCTGATATGTCCTAAGGCATGTCAAATTGCCCTGTACGGAAAGCTTAGATATCCTGTGTCAGTTCAGACGCCACTGGGTGTCTAACTATGGCAACTGCATTGAATCTCTCAGGGACTAAAGTAAGCAGCCTGAACTGCATACCCTAGTGTGGCATTATTGCTCGTCATTTATTAGGAATGAAGTACAAGATAATACCATTTAGATTTTAATTTCTGTTGCCCAAAGCACTGACATCACAGAAACCGTTGCTATGACTGGGGATGAATTATGAAAACAAAGGCTGGGGGGGAAGCCCACAAACAACGAAATTTTGTAAAAGTAATACAGTCTAAAAAATCCCCCAAGTAATAAAAAAAGATAAATTAGAAATTAGCTTTCTATTGATATAAACAATATAAAATTGACATATATTTGCCAAATGTCTGTTCATTGTGTACGTATATACCCACTTTTTATGAGTGTGTATGAGAAATGCAGAAAACTGGTATTAGAGAAGAACATTTTTTATTTAAAAGGATTAAAGTGTCTGCTTATGTACAAAGAAATAAATAGTGGTGAAACAGTAAAAAGTATACTTTCATGTTCAACATTAAGTAAAGTAATGTTGCTCTTCCAGAACTTTTTCTAAAATAAATTGAACTTTTTGTACACTCAAATGACAGTTATGAAATGGAAGACCAGCTATTTTATTGTTTTAACTGGCAATGGTTTCTGACAGTCTTCCTAGCTACTATTTGCTACAGCATCTGAGGTCAGCACTTCAAGATCTGCTTATGAGTCAGTATTCTAAGAAAAAAAAACAACCATCAGGAAAGAAATACCACCCATGAGCAAAAACTAAAATTAAATATTAGGGTGAAAATACAAATTTTGTACTGGAGTTTGTATTCAACAACAACTTATTTCTGTGATTTTCCTCTTTGCTGCTGGTCTACGCATCATTTGCATCATGGTCATAATGACTGCTTTTAACTTCATTTGTCTTTCACAGTCTGCAGTGTAGCTGCCTATATCTGGACTTGTCATTTAGATGGCACTTAACTCAATGGCAAAAAAATGGTACTCGTCAAGAATGATTCACCAGACCTATTTTAGTTGTTTATGCAAATATGAAATCAAAGTCATTCTAGAAGTTCCTCTTTCTGCCCTTTAACCATGAAGGCAGTTCAGCCAGTGAGTTGAAACAGTGACATCTACTTTCTAGACTTCTCAAGTCAGAGGGAATGAACTTCTTTATCAGGAAGAATTTAGCTCTGTACTGCTCTGGGGTGGGAATTTATGTCTGTTCTCTGCTGGGGAAAAAGACTCGTCTGATTTGTATTGGGGAATGGCCACGAACGAACATGTTGCACTCCGTTCCAGAGGACAGGTCTGCATCTGAGTCTGTGACAGTGGGAAGGAAAGAGAAAAGAGCATGGCTTGGGAAAAGGAAGGGCTCAGGGAAGGGACTCAGCTCCAAGCAGAGAAGATGGAAAAGATCCATTCTTCTGCTTCTAAAATTATTTACACATAAGTATAATCTGGTTGCTGAGATAATTATTTATATTTTTTATATTTTATTTTTTCAGAGATGATCAATGTCTGTGAGGATGTAGTGAGAGCCCTTTTGCAGAGTATTAAGAACATTATTATTCTTGCATAAATTGGATATAAATCAAACCTTGATCTATGCTTTCTTTTCCTTCTGCAACAGCTCTTTATCTTCTTCCTCTCATTTAATGGAAATTTTGGCACTTCTGTATCTGCATAAATGTTTTTTTCCATGTATTTTTTTCTTCAGTTGATCAGTGTTTTGAGTTGTTTCCTACCTTTCTGTAAATATATGTACATACACACATGCACAGAGGTGCACATGAGCATAAAAAACCACATGTGCTTTCTGCTAATTAAATATAGTAACACCCATATAATTCTGACCAAGTCTTTTGGAAAGTACTTATTTCTACTTTTTTCTGTCTACTTGGAGTGACTACAGTGATGTCATACATTTACATTTATCTGGATGTTTTATTGACCATAAATATGTACAGAATGATAATTTTCTATTTTTGTGCTCGTTAGATTTACAGTAATTATGTCTAATATTGGCAATCTAATTTTTTTTTCCCTAACAATCTACATTTTTAATGTTTGGGGTTTTTTACCCTTGGCTCTCAAATACATAACAACAAGAAAATTTCACTGAAACTCATCACCCATCATATTATATTTCCAAGTTTTGTATTTGTTAGAAGTTTTCATGTCTACTTTTTGAAATTACTTAATTTTCATCCATATTATATGTAATTACTTCTGGAAAGTGATAATTCAATAAGTCAGCATATCTGGTCAATTCATTTCCATTTTCACATATATCTAGTTGCTCAAATACATCTTATATACATTTTTAATAAAATGGAATTTAATGACATGCCATTGAGTTTTCAGACTTCATCATAATAATAAAATAATATCTTTAAATAATCAGAGTTTTAAATATGAAACAATATTGGTAGAAACAAAAACCAATCTTACAAAAATTATCATTTAACCTTAAAAAAAGCACCTAAAATCATTCAGAGGAAGAAATTGCTCTCAAGTTGTTCCTTGCTTTCAGGGTTATCCGTTACAGTCTACTGAAGGTGGCCTTCTATGATGGGATTACCTCTTTGGTGGATAAGGGAAGAGCAACTGACATCATCTACCTGGTCTTGTGCAAAGCATTTGACACTGTCCCGCATCACATCATTGTCTCTAAACTTGAGGCATATGGATTTGACAAATGGACTACTAGGTGGGTAAGGAATTGGCTAGATGGTTGCACTCAAAGATCTGTGGTCAACAGCTCGATGTCCAAGTGGAGACCAGTGACAAATGGCATTTTTCAGGAGTTGGTATTGGGACCAACGCTGTATAACATCTTCGTCAGTGACATGGACAGTGGGACTGAGTGCACCCTCAGCAAGTTTGCTAATGACACAAAGCTGTGTGGTGTGATCAACACGCTGGAGGGAAAGGATGCCATCCAGAAGGAACTCAACAGGCTTGACAGTTAGGCCCATGTGAACCTGATGAAGTTCCACAAGGCCAAGTGCAAGGTCCTGCACATGGGTCAGGGCAATTCTAAGCACAAATACAGGCTGGGAGGAGGGTGAATTGGGACCAGTCCTGAGGAGAAGTACTTGGGGGTATTTGTTGATGAGAAGCTCAACATGACCTGGGAATGTGTTCTTGCAGCCCAGAAAGCCAACCGATTTCTGAGCTGCATCAAAAGAAGTGTAAACAGCAGGTTGAGGGAGGTGATTCTCCCCCCCTACTCTGCTCTGGGGAGAACCCACCTGGAGTCCTGTGTCCAGCTCTGAAGCCCTCAACACAGGGAAGACATGAACCTGTTGGAGTGAGTCCGGAGGAGGGCAATGAGGATGAACAGAGGGCTGGAGCACCTGTCCTATGAAGAGAGACTGAGAGATTTGGGGTTGTTCAGCCTGGAGAAGAGAAGGCTCCGGTGAGACCTTATTTCAGCCTTCCAGTACCTGAAGGGGGTCTATGAGAAAGCTCTAGAGGGACTTTTTACAAGGGCGTATAGTGACAGGACAAGGAGCAATGGTTTTAAACTGAAAGAGGGTAGATTTAGATTTGAAATAAGGAATAAAGTCTTCACCACAAGGGTGGTGAGGCACTAGAACAGGTTACCCAGAGAGGTGTGGATGCCCCATTCCTGGCCAAGGAATCAAGGCCAAGATGGATGTGGCTTTGAACAACCAGTTCTGGTGAAAAATATCCCTGCTCATTTCAGGAGGAGTTGGAACTAGATAACCTTTAAAGGTCCCTTCCAACTGAAACCATTCTATAATTCTATGAAAAAAATGCTCTGGCTTCTTTGTAGTGTTCTGGTAAATATAAAGGCAATTTTGCTAAAGGGTTAAACCAGATATTTGGTGTTGCATTAAGCAGAATATTTTTGAAATGCAATCGTTACTGGCACCAGCAGTGTTCTTTATGTGCTTTAATTAGAAAAAGTCTTGCTTGTCTTGCAAGAACAATGGAAAATAGCCAAAAGAGCAAGCTGAACAGTCTTACACGCTTTTTTTAATGAAGAACTTGAAAAAAACTGAGACCCAAATAGATTCAAATTTTCAAACCAGGCTGGTCTTTATTTTCTATCAGACATCTCACTAACCTTGACAATGTAATACACTGCTACATAGTGAAAAACATGTTCTATACTGCAGATGTCTCTGTAGGTGTATGTGAGGAGCATCCATCACATTATCTTTGAATACTGAACAGCATTTAAATTAACCAACTAACACTTTTTGATTTTTTTTAAATTAATTTCAACATTGGATGGTTATAAAGTGTCAAATTAATTTAACATCTAGAATCATTACTCACAGCACCTACCTGACGAAGTAAGTACCTTCAACTATTCTTTCTGCAGATGGGTATATCTGGGCTATAAAACTACAGTGAGAAGGGCCCTCAGCTCAGCTCACGTTAACTCACCTTGGAATATTTAAATTCAGAGGGACTGCAAGCTGTAAAACCTCCTCTGTTGCTGCAGCAATTGAAGGAACAGAGGTTCTCTCAGGTGACTAGAACTCATATTGCCCAAAACCTTAAAGCTCAAGGCAAGTATTTGAACATGCCACATATTGAGTAGAATTTATTAACAAAATATAATGTTGTTTTTTTTCCAGTAACTAGTAAAATATGCATACATATTCACATTATACCAACCCTGAAGAAAATCACCACCTCTAGTCATTCAGTAGTGGTTACAATATAGAAAAATTTTCAACAATATTTCTTTTTTCTCTTTTCAGAAGCCCGCTCCAGTGTGGGCTATCCATGGGCTGCAGCTTCCTTTAGGACATACCCACCTGATCTAGCATGGGGTTCTCCATGGGCTGAAGTGTGGATATCTGCTCCACCATGGCCCTCCATGGGCTTCAGGGGACAGCCTGCCTCACCATGGTCTTCTCCAAGGGGTGCAGAGGAATCTCTGCTCTGACATCTGGAGCACCTCCTCCCCCTCCTTCTTCTCTCACTGTGGTCTCTGCCAGGCTGTCTCTTTCACATCTTTCTCATCCATCTCTCTCACAGACACTGCACAGCATTTTTTTACCCTTTCTTAAATATGTTATCACAGAGTTTCTACCAGCATTGCTGACAGGCCTAGCTTTGGCCAGCGACGGGTCTGTTTTGGAGCTGGCTGAAATTGGCTCTGTCAGACATGGGGACAAGTCCTGCTGTCTTCTCACAGAATCCACACTTAGAGACTCTGTCCACTACCAAAACCTTGCCATGTAAACCCAACACAATGTTATACAGTGTTTAATTTATAGTCAATATTTTATGGTCTAGAAGTAAAATATACCTGCATTTTTCACTATTCTAGTCCATGGTTCCAAATAATTTCTATATAAAATTTTAATTTCTTATTATATGAGTGTGTGTTATAGATTATAATGATAATATTGCAAACTTAATCTCACTGTCTTTCCCAGATGCCTTATATAATTGGTCTACTGAAAGTGTGACAGATTAGATTTCTGCAGAAGTAGATAAAATTACTTCCTGGTCATATAAGCTACTGTCTACTACTATCCCTTGAATCTCCATCAGAAACTGGAACTATTCTAAAACTATTTTGCTTGCTTCAGGTTAGATTGACATCAAGTGCATACAGTCTCTGTACACCAAATGCTTCTGTACACATAACAAAACAAAAGAAAACCACCAAAAAACAGTTTCCATTATTTACCTCAGGGTCCTACAACAGAGGGAAATCATCCAAATGGTGTTACTGATGTAAAATATCAGATGTTGGAAATAAAAATTAAGCAATAAGGTATACGAAAGTTTCTCATATGCATATTGCTAATAAGAAAAGTGGCTAAGGCAGAAGTGTTTTAATTACACATTACATTTCTTTTCTAGAAGTACTAAGACTAAATCATGTGAATGGCTAAATCTCCTATAATTTGACAACTTCCTGGATTCCTTGGTAGCAAGCTTAAGTTCTTGGCTTAGGTGGTTTGGGCACACTGTGCTATAAAGTCATGGTTTGCTTTCATTCTGTTTGTTAAACTGTTGAAAATCTACTTGAATTCTGAAGTTGTCTTGACAATTACAGTGTAAGAGCCGAGAATATTAGCTTCAGTTGAAAAAAGACTCTTATTTAAGGGAATGAATTGCTGCTAGAACATTTAAAGTAAATTTTTCTTCATATTTAGAATGGAAAGGAAAAATACATTCCCTACACCTTTTATTTTCAGCACATTGTAGCCAAACAGAGCAGCAAAAAGAAATTAAGCTGCTTGACCGATTTCAGTGGATGCCTCATAGGGTGTTTGGTTGGAAAGAGAGCTACTTTTAGAAAGAAAATGTTGATGTAAGAGTCTTTCAGGATCAGGATCCTAATTTTACAAAAGCATTGCAGCCCTGAAACCAAAGTGTAAACTCATTCAGGCAACAGAGTTTCAAACACCTCTCTCCATGATATATCCTTTGCTATATTTTAGTCTCAGAACCTTAATTAAGGTAGCATTTAGTGTGTTGGTTCTTATAAATCACAATTTAACACACATAACTCTTCTGCTGTATAGGCATCTACATACTGCTCCAGTGAATTCCCCTCCCAGAGCTGTTTCTTCATAATTGCAAAAGCTATAACTTTATAAAAGCTTATTACATATAGGCAAAGCTTTTCAAATATGTTTTTACAAAATTTTGCATAGTAAGCTAGATTCACTGCCTTGTTAGCATAGTTGTACAATTTACTCTGATTTTGAGCTAAAGTAATTTTTATTGTTTACAGTTTTGCTACACATATATCTAAATATTACATGAAATGTCTTATCAGATCTCCTGTTCGTTCTTTAATATATGTCTTTGAGAAAATAAAATGAGAAATGGAGAAGTGGAAAATTAATTTAAAAGAATTTAAATAAAAATCATGATACAGTGCCAAATAAGAGTTGTTCATTTAAACTGAAGAAGGCTCTGGTAGTACATGAATTGAAATTAAAAAGACTGTTAGCCAACGAGAAAATAAATCTTTGATTAGAGGGGAGGTGGCCACCTCAAGGTTTTCAGGGTGCTATGTTTAAACTGACTTGATGTATATTCCAGTTTGTGATCCTAGTACAAGAAGTAGGAATATATGAAGGCAATTTTCTGTGTTACAGAGTTAAGACACAATCTTGACATGAAGGAATAATCAAATCCACAAAGAACTGGATAACCTGAAGTAACAAGGAACTCTGAAAACTAAGGGATCTAAGAGGAGTTTGTACTTACACAATTGAGTGAAAAGAATTGAGGGCTCCAGACAAATGACTTGAGCTAGGAAAGATTGTAAAGAACAAAATAATGTTAAATGATTACTATACTAATATAAACCATCAAAATGCAAAGCTGAAAATTATAAATGACATTTTAGAAATTATTATCTACTTCCAGTTGAATGAGGGACATACTCAAATCACTGTATGAAATACTGCAGAGGCTCCATATGGAATATTTTATGCCAGTGTTAAGAGACATTAAGTTCAAACTGACGGAAGAAGAAAAGACTCCTTTGGCCAAGCAAGGAAATACAAAACCCATCACATAATAGAAAATGGAACATAAACTTTTTAACTCAGCAGAATAAATATCAAGAATGAAGTGGGGTGGTTTTTTTGTTTTGTTTTCTATAGAAAGCTGAAAAGGTAAATATCAAGAGAAATTCCATAAGACCTTTTTTTTGTAAAGAACTCTGACCTTAAGACAGACTTTAATTTGATTATGAAAGGCTAGTGCAGCTACAACATACTTTTGTGTGAACGCAGTTTATGACTTTAACAGGTTAGATGACTCTTTCCAAGTATCTTTTCCTTGTTAACACAACAGACCTCTAGATGACCCTTTTTTTTCCCCATCTTCTTACCTTCTTCCAGTTTATATGCAAGCATCTCACTAAGGCTACTCCAAACTCTCTTATTTAATTCTTAGTGTTTATACTCTGAAAATAGTTGAGGTTGTTCTTAAATATATCATTCTGCCTAATTAATTGTTTAAAACAGCCTTTCCTCATTATCTTTTCAGCCTTAAAATCCAAAAGCAGTGACTGGAAAGTGTTCAAAAACTGTTTCTTTCCATTTATCCTGCAAGGATTCACAGTCTTCTTAAAATATTCACTGTTGTTAACTATATGATGTCCCAGCTTCAAAAGGATGGATGGGCACCATCTATGCATTCAAGTACTCCTTCAGACAGTGCACTTTGTTCTTCAGATCCTCCCTCCTCCACTTCCTCCTGCCTCTTTATTCCCTGAGCACCTGCATGAGAACTATGAGAACTTAGGTTTTGGTTAGGTTTTTGAATTAAAATCTCTATTGGCATCTGTACTGAATTGAACTCAATTCCACTTGACTGTGATATCTGCCTTTTATCCATTAGACTGTATCCCTTCGAGCAATTAAGCCCAGAGATGCCAAGTTAATGACTGAAAAATCCTACAGCATTAAATCACTGCCAACGTATTCAACTCAAACGTTGATGAATAACTAGTTCTCTCTGAAACAAAATCTGGGCCACTTGTAGTAGTGTTTCTATGTGGTAAGGTAGTATAAAATAGTCCACACTTGATTTGGCTCCTCCAGAATCATGTCAAGATACCTTATGATTCTGAACAACCTTAGATAACCTCATGTCATATCCATCACATGCAACACATATTCTTGGCTTCATCCTATGAAATATCATGATGGTGTACTGCAGTACCTGTAGCTGTATTTCAGAAAGGCAGCCATCAGCTTTTGAACAGTTTAGCCCTGAGCAATGGGGACATGAGGCATACATCTTTGTGAACCAGAAAGTAATACTGGAGATTCAGCCTAGATGACTAAGTGCTGGCTGGCTCAAACTTCCTTTTATTGTATATAGTTCTATTTCTATGTCAAAAAGCCTCACAGAGCAATTCACATAATCTCCAAGTCTTTGCAAAGGCCATGTATCTTCTGATTCTAAATGTCTCCAGAGGCTTCTGGGCTGAGATCTCTGACTCATGTATGTGCAAATCTGTCCAGGGGAGATACTGATATAGTAGCTTCAATACCACAAAACAGGGTACATCCCATATCTCATGAAAATAGGAAGAGGTAGATGGGAATGAAAGAAAATACTGTGTTATGGAATAAATCTCATGGATGGTTCTTTTCTTCTGCATAGCTCCAAAGAAATGTCTAGATTTTTATTGATACTTCAGATTTGTGGCAGAACTTTGCAACTTTTCTGTGGATGATAGAGGAAAATGGAAATTTCCAGGAAAACAAATGACTGGTGGAGGAATTAATCTTGCCTAATTCTGTCTTTTGCCTATTCTAAATCTTCTACATTACTTCTATAATCAAAATAAATAAATATGTACTCGGAGATAAATACTCCATTCAGTCTAAAAAAAGTGCTTAAGACAGGATAAAATAACTGGAAGAGGCAATTAATTTCCATTAAATATAGAGAGATTTTTGATTACTATCTTGGACTATATGACTGATTTCTGAAATAAAACATCTGAAATTATGTAAAATGAATCCCATCAAAAGTCAGTTCTCATTTATATCCCTTAGTAGTTTAGGGAGAGAGATTTACCTTCAAATGTTCACAGAATCACAGAACCACAGGTTGGAAGGGACCTCAGGGATCATCTAGTCCAACCTTTCTAGGAAGAGCACTGTCTGGACAAGAAGACCCAGCACCCTGTCCGGCTGCATCTTAAAACTCTCCAATGTGGCCGAGTCAACCACTTCCCTGGGGAGATTATTCCAATAGTTGACTGTTCTCACTGTGAAAAATGTTCCCTCTCATGTCCAATCAGAATCTCCCCAAGAGCAACCTGTGTGTTGATTGATTCTATCCAAGACAGTCATCTAAGACGAGGAAAATCAATTGCCTCCTGGAGATTTACGCCTTTTGAGTAAATATGTACTTATACAACTTGTTTACATTAGGAGCATAACTTGTTTGCATGCTTAAGGACAAGAGGATCTAATCTGCCTTGCTTTCAGCCCACGGATGTAGGTGAGCAGAATCACCCTACATGTTTCAGCAAAAGAAAAAAACAAAAAATATTTACAGCACAAACTATACACGGACTGAGAAAAGTGACTTTCCATATTATTATTGCAGCTTTTTTCCAGATTTTGTTGTTCAGGTATTTCCCTTTCATAATTAAATTATTTATTTAATTATTGCTCTTAATTCAGATATTTTGCTTCTGGTTACACAAGCAAAAATGTGTAGACAAGGATTCCAAGGAAATATTGCCTAAGTAAGCACAACAGTATTTATGTATTTTCTTAGAGATGTGCAACAACCGTATCCCTTTTGAACAGGAAAAATGGACTGTGACTGAAGACATTGAAATGAGTAACAGTGAAATTCATATATACATTTAAGATTCTACTCAATGTTATGAATTTCTTTCAAATAGTCAAGAGGAAATGCAACTCTCTAAAACTTCTTGTAAAGAAGGCTGCTGCAGCATACTAAAAAATCCCTTATATACCAGCAATAGTTAAAATTCACAGCTTAAACTGACCTTACAAATGTAGTACCTTCTTTAAATATTAATTGATTACATATAAAGGCAAATATAGGCTTTCATTATATTTGTATTTTCACACAGAAATGAATTCTCTACTGCTCTGTATTTTGTGTGATAATTTACTGCTCAGCAGTTAAAACAAAACAAGTTTCCAAAGGAACATTCTGCTTTTTCCAACATCCATGGCAGTATATGAAACTTACACTTCATGAACTAAGCTAATTTTTCTCTTGCTATAATTTGATGTGTATCTATTGACCTCAGTAGAACTGAAGAGAACTACACATGAGCATTTCCAATAAATTTGATCTGTGTTGCACCATGGAAACAGGTGTATTACATACAAGGTGGGATAGAAAGATGTCTTATGCTTCAGACTTTTCATAGCTGGTGCTGACATTTTGTACAGGTACCATTTGGACCCAATTCTGTAATTCTTCTGCTATAACAAATGTATGTTGGTCCAACAGCTTCATAGGTATTTCAATGTTAGCAGTATGAAAAAAAACCCAACAACCTATCATGTTCTTTTATAATGTAAAATGTGGCCAAAATCATTGAGGCTAAACTTGAAATTTTTTTTTTTATTTACCTTTTAACAGAAAGTATCTAAGACTGAAGAGTGTGAGTGTGATTAATCTTGCTAAAGCTTTGTCAAACTAGAATTCACAAAAACAGTGTTTATAAATTAATGAATGACTGAAATTGGCTTATCAGAGCTACTATCAGGTACAGGTTTAGAATTCAAAATGATTTGTCCATTGTGAATGTCTGTAGAACATTATCAGCTCACTATATGAAGGCATTTATTTCTAAGGGATGAGCATAGCCATTGAAATAGCTCCTTTATGGTTCATTTATATCAAAATATGCCCATTTCTTATCTCAATGGGTTATGATAAGTAAAGGACATGTTCTACCTACATCCCTTCCCGTGAATCTTCTCATGTTTCTTGCAGTTACCATTAGAAATTTCAAAAGATCATTAATATAAAGACTTAAAATTTTTGTCTCCTAAGAAATGGTTTTGTAAAAAATATCTTTAATAGCACAGTCAGATTACAGTAACAGATCTTGGAGAAGTATATTTCTGTTATGTATAAATTATAATTAGATCTACCTATTGCCACCAAATTTGCAGTCTTACCTTGATAACATTTATCTAGTAGTATTAATATTGGTCTTGATGCTCTATAAGCATGTTTCAGAGTTAAACAGTATGTTTAGAAGCCATTCTGCTTCTTTGGCTAGGATTTACTGGTTCATTATCCATGATGATCTCAATTACAGTAACAGCACAAAAGAAAGATGATAGAAAGAGGGATCTGGAAGCTAAAACATAAATCACAGAGGGTTTTCTATAAATCAATACCCATTTACACTCTGTATGACAAGTGAATAATGGTATAGCTTATGTAGTGCAAAGGAAATGTACTTAAAGTATGTTTTTAATAAGCAGATAGCTTTTTTTTCATTAACATTATCTTCCTAATTTTCTTGTGTTTCTCAAAGAAGTAGTGTGGTGAAAAAAAGCATGGCTAACAATTGAAATGCAATGTGTCATGTCAACACAACTACAATACTTCAGTACTCAATATGCAATGAGCTATCAGCTTTAGGCATCAGTCTGTTATCTTTTGACTCAATATACAGAAGAAAGATTCAAATAAGTTTAGAGATTTGTCATTCACTATACTGTATGTCCGGTATGCTATTCATAGAGACAAAGGAGTACAGTGCAGAAAAAAAATGAATGAATGAAAAATGAAAAGACAGAAATGAATATTTGCAAACTGAGACTGCACCAAACTTGGGACTATTTATAGAGGAGTAAGTCTTCTGTGTTTGGCAGACACCAACCTGAACTTTGATTGGGAAACATGTTGTCGTGGTGTAGCCTCAGTCAGCAGCCAAGCACCACACAGCCACTCACTCACTCCCCCTGCAGTGTCCAGGTTTGTATTGTATTGTCCTGTATTGCCCTGTATTGTCCAGGTTTATGTCCACACATAACTGGGGGGACCCACAAGTGTCAGGTGACTATGGGATGAGTGTGTGAGTGCTGTGTGTTTGCAGTGAACACCCAGCTGGACCAGCCTGCGAATCGGGGACCTGTGAGTCTCATAAGAAGGGAGGGGATCTGGGCAGAGGTTCCAGGCAGCAGAGGAGCTGTGCTGTGCTGGGGCTGTCCAGACCTGTGTCTGATGTGAGTCCTATATGTGGGTGCTGTTGAAAGCTGTGCCTTCTCTGTGGCAGACTGTGTGACCATCTGTGTCAGTGTCCTCTGTCTGTGTGTGTATGTGTGTATGTGCCTGGGATACATCTGCAGCTTTGCTACTGGTTGAACCTGCAGACAGGAAAGCAGCAGCAGCATTCTTCAACCTGGGCCCCTGGGCACTGGGCTGGGCTGCAGTGGCTGGGCAGGAGGATTTCCCAGGCTCAGAGCTGTTGAAGGCAGTGGCCATTTATAACATCCTTTAACGAAAACCATTTTTTTTGCCTGCACATATGTGCACAGTGCCACTTGATATTTCTTGATATTCCAGCTGGCTCTACTGAAGGACATGTATTCTGAAGATCCCTTTATCTCCATATAGAGGCCTCAAATGACCTCAGAAATCTTAGGGTACCCAAATGTCTACATAAGTCTAACAGATAAAACAGAAACTATGGGAAAGCAATATATCTTCTGGACTGGCAGCTGGAAATGAGCTGAGATGCCCTAGGAATCTGAAAAGGTATCTAGTGTCTACTAGTGCATGCCACAACTCTGTGGGTCCCCTGGGCGTCTCTCCAGTTCATTCTTCTTACAGACCTTTGGAGTCATTTGCACAGCCCTGAAGTGTCTCTCCCTGTGATGTGAGTCTTTCTGTGAGTGACCCCAGACACTGCAAAGGTCAAGCTCGAACAGAAAATAGCCAGTTCCTGACTGGCCTCTTCAGAGTCATTCAGCACATAACAACTGGCTGTCACCACCTCTGGTGCTCACAGTCTGCCTCTCTGGCAGGTTTTAATGAGTTTGCAATTTTTTGAGTGGTTGACAGGTGATTTAAACCCAAGGTAGTCTTCTGTTCTTGTAACTAAGGATCTAGAATATTCTGTCGGGTTAACTAATGTCTATATGCTAACACTGTTGGCAGCCAGGCCCAAATCATACTGACTGAAACAGCCCTAAATGTCTAGCAGAAACTTAGATACCCAGTTCCCATGAATTTACATGTATTTAGTTACCTGAGTTTAGGTGCCTGTCATCAGGAGTTGAATTCAACATCCATATACAGCATTTGCCATGTGGGGAATAAGACCTTTAAAGTCAGAGGCCTGTCAGTACAGGTAACTCCTGCGCTCAGTTACAGGATGGGCCCCAGATCTAAGTTACGTAACAGAAGGGAACAAACCAACACATCAGCTCATGGAGGAGGGGTACTTCCACACACAGTACCGGTCAGCCACATGACACACGGAGGCTGCAGTTGAGGGTGGCACAAGTCATATGGCTCTGCATGGGACCAGTACAGAAGAAGCATACAGGAAGCAATATGATCACTTCCTATAAGGTGGCAGTCAGTACAAAAGGAAGGGATGTCTTCAGTGATGAGTTATTGCTAAAATAATCCCAAGAGTTGTTATTCTTAGAAGAATTTTAGTCTAATTAACTTGTTTCTTGAATCCTGGTTTTCCTTCTATATGTTTGAGATGTGTTTTCTAATGTGCTGTCATATAGAACTATTCCAGTGTATAAATTGCATATGATTTAAAATCTCTGTTTGACACAATACTAAGTACTGTGTAACCTCTGTGCTTGCCCTTAGAACAGGGGCAAAATCTACCTCATATGTTTAAAGAATTATTAAATGCTGATGACACAATGGGAATTAATTTCACATCAGGGATCTTGGTGAAGACATTAATATCAGATGAAGAAGGACTTTTATATTGTGAAAATGACCCTTGACACTGCAGTATTATCCACACTGGTTTATTATCAGAAACAAACCAAGCTGTCTCTGGCAACAGAGCAATCAGTTATTATTTCTTTCTTATTCTGTACTGAACTATGTTCTGCAATTTATTATTTGGTTTTCTTTTTGGTGTTTTTATTTAGTTGTTGTGTTTCAAGAGAGAATTATATTCTCCAAGCTGATGTAGGATGTGCTCTGCTTCATTCAAAGATGGATAAACTATCAAGTCAGTAGGCTTTACTTATAACTATCCATATATACTTATATATTTAAAATATGCCCATGTGTGAGACATCTTACATAATATATCATCATAAAATAAGAATACTACATAAGACCAAAACTGCTTAGCTCTTTAATTAAATCTTAAAGCCAGATGCTTCTTTACAATTGATTTTGTGGTAGAGGAAGAGAGGTTTTTTTTTTCCCTAGAGGTATACATTTGTTCTTATGCTTTTCTGTATAGACATAACTTACTTCAAATCTACCTCTGAGATAAATTTTATCACTTATTTTCCTCATTCATTCAATAGTATCTTTATACTAGCTTCAGAAGTAGTAAAGTCTGTAAAAAGTAGTTTTCTGTATATTTATTTATACAAGTTAACTTAGTATGCTTGTTTTGCAGAAATTGAAATTGTAGAAGATATTCAGTACAGAGCAGGAAACAATAGCAAATAAATAATATATTGGCCTACAGTCATAACTCAGAGATTAAGCTTAATCTCATGTCCATTCAGAAACAGAGAAATTAAGTATGTTTTATATGGCCTTCACACTGCTCAACTGCATGTTTTCTGAATGTGGGTGTATTTTAGATTACCCAAATGCACATGCTGCTTCAGAAAGTCATATACAACTCCTAAATTTAGATTTTCCCATGTCCTGTAGGATAATTCTTCTATAATTGCATTTTATCACAGTAGGTTTATAGAAGATAAAGGATATAGCTTGAAGTTGATATTTGGTCTTCAAAGACCAAATAGTTCAATACTCCGTGAAAGCAAATGGCTCAGTCTTCATAGGCTGGTTAAGAATTCATCAAACCACAGGACAAATTCTATGCATTCCTACATAACATTAAAACAAATGGAAATAGTTGTTCACAAATATTCATTGGCCTTCAGTCTGAACTGAATAAAGCAGAGGATTTCAGCTCTTCATACATAACAATGAAAATAAGTTAAGAACACAACAGTGATTCCTCAATATAATGTGAATTTATGAATCTCTGGTAATATCTCTATTTACATGAGGTGAATACATGGGCCAAATGTTTATTTAGTTTTAAACTTGTTCCAGTGTTTAAAAAAAATCTTATTTTTACAGACCAAATCACATTTACTTCTCATTGACTTAAATGAAAGCTGCATGTATATTGTAGTTATATCATCAAGCATATGTAATTAACCTGCGGTTTGTGGATAACATTAATTTTATTAAGCTTAATGAGGGAACCTGAAAATTGTTCTTGCTGTCAATGAAAAAACCGACACACTTAAAACTTTACATTTTAGTTTCAGCATTAGAAGTGTGGAAAATCAGAAAAAAACAAACATAGACAAAAGAATCTAATGCAGATCTAGTTCAAAGCAAGGCTTAGTTTATGTTCTTTTTATTTCATCCTTTAAAACTTGAAGAGTATTATAGGATAGCTATGGTTTTGGCCAAGTTTAAACTAATGTCTACTGATTGAAGAGCAGCCTGTCTAAAGACCTACAGCAAAGCAAACTTTCATAGCTGCTCCGGGCATTTCTGTGTGTATGTGAAATAGTTTAAATAAGAAATGGAATACATTACAGATTGCTTATGAAGAGTGATAACATCAACCAACTACTAAACACTCTTGTAAACATCAAACTTGTAAACACCAAATATGATTGCCAAAATCATTCAGCAGTTAAAATTTTTTACTAGTGTTTATAAAAGTCTGAATGTCTTCATTTCCTCAGGGAGCAAAAACTGAAGTGGTATAACATCCTAATTCTAAGTGGACCAAGGTATATTTGTGGATAATATATATAACAAAAAAGCAAAAATTGCAATGCACACACTTTTTAATCCATAATTTTAACATTGTTTTGGAAATAGTAACAACTATAAAGGAATAAAACATGGATGATATTCACTGAGGAAATAAAATCTATATAATTCTGCTAGCTGACCAAGAGGTATTAATTTCAGGTTTAGAAAACAACAATAAAGATTCAGGAGGATAGCTGGCTTTTTGCAATTAAATATAATAATAATATGCTTACTTTTAGATACTTAGATTAATATTAACAAAGTCTGCTCTATACCAAAGGAATACTTAGGAAGCCACAACCTTAGAGATTTTGGTTGGAGTGTTTAGAATGTTTTATAATCTTTATAATGTTGGGGTTTTTTTCAGTCTTCTATGCCTTTTTCTAGCACTTTTTTCTTCTTTCCTAACTAGAAATCTAGAAGAACTGAAGCAAGATTCAGATTTAAATGTTTTAATTCATTCCGAATCATACAGAGATTTGTCTCCCTAAAAGATAAAACATTTCTATTTTCTCATGCTTTATTTAGGTAATGTTTATTAATAACAGTATATATAACTGTGGTTCCTAAGTCTACAGTATTATGAGGTATTTATCTTAATTTAAATGAAAGAACCAAAACAATTTAGATACAATGTTGAAAAAAAGGTCACTATAATTTAAAGCTAAGGAATGCCTTAAATAAAAATCTGATTCTGATTACTAATTTATTTGTTCAATTTGAACTGCCTAAGTATCCAAAGGTCAAGTCAAAGTTGTCAACCTCTTGTGTTGTTTGCTGTACAAACATACTCTAATGAATTATTCCTATCTCAAAAAGCATTTTCATGTTAAGTATTGACAAATAAATGTGAATATATTCCTGTTTCAAAAATATAAAAGTAAGGGCTGACGGAAAATATCACTTTTAGATATTAACTTGAGAAACTGATGGTATTATCAAGAACACACTGCACAGCACCTCCCTTATTAACCAAACACTCTAGGATCTATTGAGAAATCTCTTATAGCAAGGCTCATTAACTGAAATATGTGACAATAAATGTCTCTGTCATATTACCGTCATGCTGTTCTATATTACATAAAAGATTACTTCCAAATAATATCTGTGTTACAGACATACATTTAGTTTGCAATATCCATTATGAACTTTTTTTATATGCTGGAAAGTTCTCCAGAGTGCTGAAATATTATGAAAAAAATTACAATATTTCTTTTTTTCTGGCAGAAATAATTTTTTAGTTGCAAAATGTTCAGGAGCAAAATAGTCTGATCTGAAACATAAACTGAGATGTGTACCTAGAGATGAAAATACCCAGAGGTGAAAATAAACACCAGTAGGTCACTTAAAATGCAAGAACCAAAACATTACTTCAACTATGTGTTGTGTGGAGGAATATGCTTCTTGCTGCAACTAATTTGTGGGGTAAAACATCTTAGTTCACGTAGTTTAAACAAAATCAAAACTGAAATTATGAATGTAGACAACTTTCATAAGTGTAACTCTTTAGCCCTGCATATACAGTATCGCCATGTCAAGGAACAGACCACAGACTTTGTACTGAGTTTGCAAGGCTTCAGGACTGTGGCTTGTCATGCCTGATCTGTGTTAACTTTTCTTGACTGACCTGCTGATTTGTTTTATTTGGTTAAACTGCTACATATTTTTTTTTTTCCTGGTGACATGTCTCTAGCTAATTTTTATTCCATATCATTGTATGGTAAAGCTGTAGTTTTGTACAGTGAGGAGAAACTGTAGTGAGAAAGTAATTTGTGCCAGAGCTTAGCTTAGAAGGAATGTCTCAAGACACAGACAAAAAGGGTGCCTGGAGGCTGTAGAGAGCAAATCAAAAGAGAAGACCCCACACTCCACAAATAACATTGGATGAACAGAAGTGCCAGGTCACCTATAGAGACTATAAAAACCTGTAAAAATAAACAGGTGGGATCCCTCTCTGGAAGGACCCAGCTTGAGCTCTAACTCTTGTCACATGCTAAACATAGTACAAGAAGGAACATTGATTCTTTCATTAAAGTAAAACATAGGGACAAGCCCTGTTGAGTTGGTATCTAAATAATCCCTGCCATGGTCTAGATGGTGGCTGCATAATTCTCACAACAGAAACAAACAGTTAGTCTATGCAGAGTGAGATGCTTAGAGCTCTAATACAATGATGCAGTGTAGAAAAATACAGCCTTGGTATGCTAGCAGAGGTCTTCAGAAGTGGCAAGAGAGGATGTGGCATAGAGGACCACAGGCATGGGAAGATAAGGCATGGGCCATAGGCTTATCTCTGTAGACCCTACAGCCATAAACAACTAGGCTGTTGTCATCTAAAGAAATACAGATGAGAGTTGAACAAAACTGATTTTCCTAGGCAACAAAGAAAACCAAGAAATAGTATTGAACAGACATAAAACACACCAGATACAGCCAATTAGGCTGTAACATGGAGTTGTAGACCAGCAAAGAAAGAGTAGATGTGCAAAACATTAGCAGCCACATAAAAATGGCCCCAAGCTGATCCTAGAGGAAGGAAAAAGAAATTGTCAGTATTAGCATCATATTCCTCCTGGTGAAGGACTGTAGACTCTGATGACTGGCTGTAACATACCCACCACCAGTGCTCTGAGGCCACTGAGCTTAGGACTCAGTGGAAAGATGCGTATAACAACCTGGACAACGGGTAAGAACTAGAAAGTGTGTGTGTAAAACAATTTTAACTGTGTTATTATAAAGCCTCTTTTTTTTAAAAAAAAAAAAAATAATATAAAACTTTCTGTCTCCTCCTTTCCCTTTCCCTCCTCCTTTCCACATGTAATAACTTGGTCTGGACTAGTAATGTTTCCTGGATTACACTTTTATAAATTTAAATTATATTATTAATAAATCCTTGCTTTTATATGTAAGGAATATTTCCTCTTCATCCATAAAGAGGATATCGAGAGTAACATAAATTAACCCAAAAATTTCTGACACACACACACACACACACTCTGCTTGGCCATGGGGGTTTCCTCCTGCAGGAGACATGCCTGCTCCATGCCTGCTTTGTGTGCCTCCTGCTGCTCCTGGTCCGGTGCCAATGCACCCACCATTGAAGAGGTGGCCCAGAAGGTGTCCTTGCACCTTCCTTGTACGAGGGACCCCTGAGGTGGGGTCCCTGTGTGCTGCCCCTACAGTGCCAACCCATTGTCGGGGGCACGCTGCTCCCAGTGTCCCACAGTGACACTGCACTGCACAGCCTGGGTGTCCTGGATTTCTCCGTGGTGCTGGTTTTAGCTGGGACAGAGATAACTCTCTTCACTGTAGCTGGTAATGTGCTGATGGCATATGGATGCTTTAGTTGCTGTTAAGTAGCGGCTCAGTGTTGCCAAGTAACACCTGTAGCAGTGAGGGACCTTTCCAGCTCCCCACGCTCTGCCGCGTGGGCAGGAGGCTGGGAGGGGCGGGGCCACAGCTAAGAATGTTGACCCCGACTGGCCAATGGGGTGTTCCATATCATATGATATCATGACCAATGTATTAACTGGGGGAGTTGGTGCAGAGTAGGGCGGTTGCAGCTCAGGGACTGGTGGTGTCAGTCAGTGGGTGGTGAGTGGTTGCATCACTTGTTTGTTTTGGTTGTTTATTCCCCATCCCACGTCCCCTGGTTTCACCTCTCTCTCTCTCATTATTTTCCTTTACATTATGTTATTACTGTTGTCGTTATAATCATTATTATAGTTTTATTTTAATTATTAAACTGTTCTAATCTCAACCCACAAGTTTTCTCACTTTTACCTTTTTGATTCCCTCCCCCATCCCGCTGGTGGGTGAGTGAGCAAGCGGCTGTGTGGGGCTGAGTTGCCGCCTGGGGCTAAACCACAACCACGATGCGTCCCTGAGTGTAAAACAAATACAATAATATAAATCCATAAAATTTCAGAGAAGTTTGGTATTTTTATCAGATATATTTCATACATTCATGATATGAGGATCCAGAAAGGCAAGCTGGTTAGAAGGGAGAATTACAGAGGAGAAGAAAATGTCTGCTGAAAAATGCTAACAGAGAAATTGCCTGCCAGAATGGGAACTGCGAGCCTGGGAACTAGACCTTGGAACCAGAATCATCCTTGAGAAGTGCATCCGGCCTCTCTGAAGTACACACAGGGTACCTAGAAACCAGACACATCCTGTGAGTCTATCAGTAAGTGCAACATCAGGAAACTGTACCGGCAGTGGCAGCTTATCATCTGAAAATGTATAAAACAGTCTGGGAAAATAAAACTGGTCTGAAAGAACAAAAACCATCATCATCTGTTTGCTGTTACAGGTGAAAAATAGAAATTAACAGCATGTATTGGCTGTTCAAAGCAGTGGTGTCCTATGACCTCTTATGTCTCTTTTACATATAAAGGACTTAATTTTTATCCAAAATGGAGCCTCTCTTTCCCAGAACTTCCCATGTACTTCCCCTTTTCTAAATGGACTGAATTATCTACGTGAACTGTCTACAAATCTTGGACTCTCCCTGGGGACACCTGGCTGACTCTAGACTCTGTGACACAGATCATCTTTGAAGTGAGACTCTGTCTGTTACCTTACTGTTCCTCCTTTGGACCCACTTTTGGAGTTGGTTTAGCTTGCCTTCACATTTATGGGATGGTTGGGTCCCCTTCTGGGATTGATTTGTCTTCCCATTTGGGATGCTTTGGCTACTTCTGGAATCTGTCTAATTTTTAATACTGGTGTTATAAGGAAGTAGAGGGACATTGCATTTAAACTCTGGAAAAGAAATTCAGTATTGCTAATAAATAGTATAGGAATCATCCCTAAAATCTTTACTGAGACTACCTGTTCCACATCCCTAAGGAATGTTTAACATCTTTACAGACTATATCAGATTAAAAGAAAAATCAACTGTTTCCCTTCCTTTTATTTTATGTTGAAATTAGGTCTTAGAGGTTAATATAAAAAAATATTTTGTGTATTTTATGATAACAGCACTGGGAGGCACACAGCTAAACTCCCAAGAATTTTATTGTGCATGTATCTTATTATCTTGAAGGAAGATTGAAATAAAATTATATAATAAGGAAAAAAAATTAGAGATTTATCATGGGTGTTTTTGTCTCTGTGTATACATATATAATGTACCTCTGATTCTGTGATATGTGTTTTGGGTTAAACTTAATATTAACAAATTAAGAGAGAAACAATAATGCCCAGCAGTGTGATTAACATTTTAATATGCAATACTAGCACAGTACAGCTGTAAAACTTATATGCAGTGAGCTAATGGATGAAATAGCAGAAACTGTTGATTCAGAAGTCCTAAAACTATTCAGGCATTTATGTATAAGGCTTGCCACAGACTTCTATGGAATTATTTTCAGAAAAACATAAAGCCCAGTAAAGGAAAATGTTGAATTATGAGAAAGTGAATGAGAAATGCATAAGAATAAAAGATAAATATATTCTACCTAACTCTACAGGTACTGGTTCCACTTAAAATAAATTAAAGCAAGGCAGTTTTTTTTTTTTTCTTTTTTTTTTAATATGCAAGTGTTCTGGTTTTGGCTGAGAAGGGGTTAATTCTCCTCACTGTGGGGGTCGGCTGCCTTTCCAGCTTCCCACGCTCTGCCGCGTGGCGGGGGGGGCTGGGAGGGGCGGGGCCATGGCGGGGGCGGCTGACCCCCACTGGCCAATGGCAGGTTCATTCCATACCACGTGACACCATGACCAATATATTGAGGGGGGGCAGTGGCGGCGCGGCGTCGGGTCAGCGGGCGGCTGCGGCGCGGGCGGTTTGTTTCGGTGGTTCGTTCCCCCTCCCCCCTTCCTTCCCCCTCCCCCGGGGCTTTGCGCCTCTCGTTGTTCTCCTTTACATTGCATTTCTACTGTTGTTTCTTTTAATTTTAATTATTAAACTGTTCTTATCTCAACCCATGAGCGTTACCCTTCTGATTCTCTCCCCCATCTACCGGTGGGGGAGTGAGCGAGTGGCTGTGTGGGGCTGAGCTGCCAGCTAAACCACGACAGCAAGACAGAACTGTTTTTTAAAAAATAATAATAAATGCTTCTGTTGTTTTTAACAGAAGGAGTACTGGGACCTACTTGGCTAGATGACCTCACTGCAAATTTTCAAATGAATGTTTTAAATCATGGATATTAAAAATAATTAGTAATAAATAATCCTTTTTTGTCACTGAACTGACTCTAGACTGTCACTGTTTGCCATGAAACAGATACTGCATTCTACCTTCAGTGTTGCCTCTTTCCAGTGGAAACAAAGCCCCTTTTCTTAATTAGCTGTGTGTAAAATCCTTGTGAGTGGCTATTGAATGTTAAGGGAATCTAGTCAGATACCATTTAAATGTGTGTTTGAATTCACATCTACTCAAGAAACCACTTCACAAGGGTGCATGCTCTACTCAGCATTATGGCATACAGCTACACGGCACAGTGCTGCATTGTTGTCTCAGAGCTTCTTTAAAAATATTGTGAGTTTGCCTGTTCCAGGTTCTTAAATACAGAGCAAGAACACATGTTCAGACCTTGCTAATGGTTATCAATATACAGGTGACAGGATTAACTGAAAGTGGTGGTGCATCCTTCTCACAATTCCATGAGCACTGTTCCTTTTCTCTACACATCTCTCTCACTCCTGTCCCTATCTAAAGAAGGTTTCCCACTTACTGGAAAATTGGATGCTCCTGCTGTCAGGCTGCCACATCTCAGCTCACTTTTATGAGGATTTCCATCCTGTTTACACGTTATGCATATTCTGAGAGTGCTTAGTTGATGGTGTCCAACCATTTCACTCCGTTTTCTCAAACACTCAGATCATCTGATGAAATGTGGACAACTATATTTGAGTAGTCACAGCTAGTGAAATACAGACTACTAGACAGCTGTTCTTCTCATTCCAAATTAGACATAACTCGAACCATCGGGTGAATAATTCCCTGAATATATTTCTCTCCATTTGACTGCAAAGACAACATAGAGGAACCTAGTGCTGACGTTGCCTTAAGAAGAAGATGGAAGTAGAAAATATCCTGAGGTTCATTCCAATTCAAATAATGGTGATTTCAAAAAATTAGATAAATCCAATCTTAAAAAACTTAGATTTGGTTTCCTGAGCAGACTTATGAATAAGGCAGAACAACTGGCTGCTGTCTTGAGAAAATTAGGCACCTCAGACTTCTGAAAGAAAAAAAGATTGTTTGGTTACTATCTGGGCTGTACCAGGCCCAGCTCTGGTATGGCCCAGCCACATAATGGTGGCTCAGAGAGAGCAGTGAGGAAGTCTGCATAAAGATGAGGAAGTCACAGGTACAGTTGGTGGTGAGACTGGTGAGATGGGATCATTAGTACATCAAGGATTCACGACGGGAAATACCAGAAGGAAAGGTGCAAAACCCTAAAAGAACAAAACCAGGGAGGCCAGGCCAGTGACTTGATCCTGTCCAGAACTGGTTGGGGATTCCTGGTGTCAGGTTGGCCCTGGCCATCAGCATCCGTAGCACTGACAGTGCTGGGGCAGACATATAGGGATGTTTTTCAAAGTACATTTTTATTTCTTACTAAAGGTAAATTACTGATAACAACAATTAACTAGGATGATGAATAAAGCAAAATAAAGTTATCCTTTAAAAGATTATTGAAACCATTTTCTTTAGAGTTCTCTCTCTTTACTGCTTTAAGATTAAGTCATTTTGTAGCCCCAGTACTAGAAAATCCTACATTACAATGTCAGAGCTGTTCTACTGGTTTTGCCTAAATAAGAAGAGTTTAATTTAAAATAAATATATTCCCTTTCTTGGGTTCTTTTCTACAGTTCCACCTCAGGTATATAAATGCCTTCAAAAATTAACTTCTTATACTAAATGTTGTATGATTTATTCACGTGTAAATATAACATTCATTTATTTATGAATATGTTGTTGGTCTAGAAAGGTTTTTTTTCTTTGTATTTTTCTTTTTCTTGTGCTAATGGATAAATCACACTGCAAAAAATGCAGCTCTTTTCCAAATATCCATCTATTTAGTGGGTCGTGTTGTTTTTAAGGACATTTATTAAGAATGAAACCAGAGTGTATTTTTGAGTGAACAGCTACTTTTAGTTACAATTTAAAAAAAAACAACAAACTGAATTAAGTTTGGTTTTCATCTTTTCAGGGAGAATTTTTTAAAGAACCAAAACATAAAACCTGGTCTTGAAACAATGGTATTGAGCATCATGCAGTTACAAATAAATAATAATGACTGCTTTCTCAGCCACATCTGCTTAAATAAATCTTTATATTTATTCTATGTAACACATCTGAGATAAGAAAAAATTGAATAAAATTATTTTGTGATTTCTACTGCTCCTAAGTGTTTTTGAATTATCTTTTTTTTACTTAAGATTATCACCTAATTTTTCAAAAAACTGATTAACCTTTCTTCTCTATAAATCTGTTCTCTTTTCCATAATCTTTTCTCAGTTGCTAGCTCTGCTAGGCAAAAGGTAGAGATTTATACAATTAGTGTATCTATCTTCTGCTCCAGCACTTCTGCTCCAAGTTTAGACAACCATACAAGGCCATCTGAAGACACGGATTATTCATTCTTTCTTTATGTGATAACTTCCTTTAAACTCAGATTTAGACACCTTAATGCATACTATACCTTTACCAGTGACTAAGAGTCTTACCCTACTTATTTAACCAGTAAAACATATAAATACTCCTATTGGAAGGCTTGCATTTCACATTTATTTTTGTGGACATTCTATTTTGTATTATTGCAGTTGCTGTAGATTATTTGTTCTTTCACTAAAAATTATGCTGCAAGTTGTTTCAAGTTGTTTACACAAAATTTTACCGTGCTTTGAATTTAAATAAATGAAAAACTGTTAATAAAAATCACTTTTCTTTTTTTTTTTAACAAAGCAAGAAATTGAACTGATTTGTCAGAGTGGAATGAAAGAAAGCAGTTATTCCTAACTGAAAGTTGTTGTTTGGAAAATGTTTAATGAATTGTATTCTAGTCAAGTGAAACTATCTTTAGGTTGACAAAAATGTGTTACTTTAATGTAAATTTTTAGGTTTTGTTGGTTTGGTTTTTTGTTTGTTTTCTTTAGGGAAAATCTCTGTAATCCATTAATGTGATCCACTTCCTTGTTCTATGTTTCAAGTTTTGGACTTGATAGCTTCTGAAAGCATTTTTAAATTAATTTTGCATACATGCATACACATACACACAAAGCCTGCATAGAACATGCTCACATCAGACTATGCTTACATCAGGCCTCTGGTCCAGGTACAACTGGTACTATGGTGTCTAGGTAAATGGAAGCTCACTCCAGCTGATGAAAGCATGGTCTTATGCTGGACCTTTACATGGCTGAGTTCCTCCTCCAACTCAGCCTTCAGCATGGTGCTGGACATTCATGGATGTATTTTCCATGAAGAAGCTATTGCTTTCACTATTTATCAGTTTTTCACTTAGGTATTCAGCATAAATAGACAATGGCCTTGTTGTCCATCTCACCCCAGACCAATGTCGCTTACTTTCTCGATGCCTAAAGTCAATTAACAGTCAATAGTCTACAGCGTATTATCACCTTTTGACTTTCCTGCCCCAATGTGTTAGAAAAAAAAAAAGTAAGAGTTTCTCTCTCATTTGTTTCTTTTCCAGGCATACCTAAATTATTAGACTGCAACAAATGAAGTCCAGAGCTTTTGGAAACCCTCCTCCCTAAAAAATTATAGGGTTTTGTTTGTTTGTCAGCACATACCAGGATCATTTAATGAGTTAGAGCTGGCCAGATGCAGTAAAAATCTCATTTGTTTAAGCATGCTTTTATGTAAGCTTCATCATATGACAATTTTTTAATATAAACAAACACCAGAAAATGTTGTATGGTATTTATGACCTATTTAAAGTACCTTTACATAACAGAAGCTGTGTTCAATTTATTAATATTATCTAGTATAGTTTAATGTAATTTTTTAGTTTTGTTAAATAATAAATATCTACAAGTCTGTAGATAACATTTGGCAAAGAATGAAATTTACTTCACCTGAATAGATTATGAAGTACATAACTTACTTGAGTTCCAGTGAACTCCCAGTGTACAGTGTTTTAGCTGGAATAAGCAGCCACAAGGAATATTTATTTGTACCCAAGGGTAAAAATTACAGTGCTCCTTTTTTATTTTTATATGATTAGGAAGCTCTGTTTTCCATTTAATCTTCAAAGCAGATTCATAAATAAGGTCATGGTTTGGGTTTCATTTCAAAACACCCTTCTTAATTAAAAAAAAAAGTTTAAAATATTTGTTTTCAATTCAGGAGTAATTTCATGCAGTACTTTTCATTCCATTGTATTAGTTTTCAACTTTTTTGTCACTTATTTTTGTATCCAATATTCCCACATTAATTGATTTTCATCAGATCCTGCCTTACTTTGCCTTTTTTTTATTTTTTTTCTTTCCCATGTCTTTGTTAGTGTTGCAAATAAATCAAAGCACAAATGCACTCCTGAAGTCAAGCAAGATACAGTTAATCTCTTGTTGCATGTTTACAATCTAATGTCCTAATATTTACCCTGTGTCTAATTTCTTTTGCCTGTTAATTTTAACAATATTAAAAAAAACATTTTGACATGCAAGAAAGTAATGAATATTAAGATTTAGGTTAGTTAATATACATTAACACTGCAGAAGGCATATATTGTTACCAGGATCCATTGTTTAATATCATTATTTATTTGAAGTTTTGATATAACTTTCATATAGATTGATTGTTTCTCCATTATCTGTTGTGCAATTTCATACTCTTCCTCTTCCTCGAATTACTGTAGTAATTTGACTTCAAGGTAATTTCTGTTATAATTTCACACTCTTTTTCATTTTATTTTATTATTATTTTTTCCTGGTTGATATATATCATGATTCTTTCAGTTAATAAGTACCCTCCATTTTGGGTTGGAATATTAAAACTTGAAAGAGCTATATGCATGCCAGTATAGAAGCTACAGTAGAAGTTTATAGTAGTACAGCTGCCCCTGAAGGTATAGGTCCAATTTAAAAAATCCATGTCCAAACCTACTTGTTACCTATTTTTATATTCTATTGAACTGAAAATAATATAAGCAAACTATAATCCTGGAAGCCTAAATTTTGTAATTCCTAGAAATTAATACACATTTTCCTTCAGTTAGACAAGTCCTTTAAAGCTGAACTGTGTGAGTCTATTTCCATTACTTATCTGACAGGGTATATTTAATTTTAATAACAGCAAACTCTCCTGCCATAAATGAAGGGTAACACTGAAATTGCATACAGCTTTTACTGGTAAAGCCCGCCTTAAATCAATTCTATCTTTTTCATTATGATGCATTGTTATTACTATCACTTTTAGCCTCGTTCTTCCCATTCTTCCTGTTCTTCTTATCCTTGAAAAAAGATATTATGTCAGTTTTGGGCCAGCCTCAGCTATTCACAAATTCACCTTCTTGTTTTCTCCCACATAAGAATTAAGTGTTTTGGGACACATTTAATAATGGGCAAAACAAAAAAAGAGACACTGATGTCTATGCCAGTTTCACATATTACTCGGTCATTAGAGCACTCTTAAGTCTTACTTAAATGCTTTGTTGAACTGAATGAATTTTATGGCACATTCCCTACCTTCTGACATGAGTCACATTCAGTCTTTCCACTTGATGCTGTTCCACCTGGCATTCAGTGACCTGAATGCAGAACAGTATTACACTATGGAGATGAGGTCACTAAGACAGTAACTTATTTTAAATCTCTTCATACTTGATTCAGAACAAAGACCTGTAATCAGTTCATGTAATCTTAAAGAGAAAACTGACACCAAACTCTGAACGGATTTCATACTGTATGTCTAAATCAACAAAATTCAGAATGCAAAATGTTATTTCATGAAGAGTAAAGCATAGATAGAACATATATAGAGAGGTTCATTTTTTTATCTCTACTGTAGTAAGGCTTATCCTTATTAAAGTGTTTGACACTGTCTTCCATAACATTTTTCATAGGCAACCTGGCAAAACACAGGTTAGATAAGCGCATGGTGAGATGGATTGAAAAATGGCTGAATGGCCTCAGTCCACAGGGTTGTGACTAGTGGCAGAGTCTACCTGGAGGCAAATCATCAATTTTGTACTCTGTGGTCAGTGTTAGGACTAGTGCTGCTTCAGACCTGCATTAATGACCTGCATGCTGGGACAGAGTGCATGCTCAGCAAGTTTTTGCAGATGACATAAAACTGGGAAGAGGGGCTGATACACTAGAGGTTGTGCTGCCATCAGGTGGACCACAATAGTCCGGAGAGTTGGGCTGAGAAGAATCTCCTGAAGTTCAACAAGAGGAAATGCAAAAATCTGTGCCCTGGGAGAAGTGACCTCAGGCACTGGTACATGCTGGGGGATGACTGGGGTCTGACTGGCTGGAAAGCAGTGTTGCTGAGGAAGAGCTGTGATTTTATTGGACAGAAACCTGACCATGGGTCAGCAGTGCACCCTTGTGGCAAAAAAGGCCAACAGAATCCAGAGCTGCGTTAGAAAAAGCATTGCCAGCATGTTAAGGGAGGTGATCCTTCCCCTCTACTCAGTACTGGTGAAGCCCCAGCTAGAGTGCTGTGCCCAGTTCTGGGTGCCTCAGTAGAAGAAAGATATAGATTTACTGGAAAATCCAGAATAAGGTCACAAAGATGGTTAAGGGATTGAAGAACTATAGAAAACCCCACCCAGCCTGGACACAGACAGGACTGGCAGATTGAGAGCTCTTTCTAAATTCCATGGGTGATGGTGCCCTGCCATTCTTTGTGCAGTGACTTGTCTGGTTATTTCCAATAACAAACAATACTGTGGCATGCTAACTAGTTATGCGCCCCCTCAGTGGCTGATGTCCAAATTCTTCAAGGGCCAAGTGGCATTCAGCAACATGAGGTAGAGCAACAACAGGTCTGTGATGCTCTTTACTGTGACAGTAACTAGTTACTGGAACAGGTTGCTCAGTGGAATCTCCATCCTTGGTGAAATTCAACAGCCATCTGGACATGGTCCTGGGCAGCTAAGAGGGAGGGGTTGAACCAAATGACCTGAAAGGTCCCTTCCAACCTCAACCATTCTGTGATTCTGTGGTCTTTCATATAAGGTAAGACTGAGAGAGCTGGGATTGTTCAGCCTGGAGAAGAGAATGCTCGGGGGCGAGTTTACCAATGTGTAAAAATGGCTGATGGAAAGGAACGGAGATGAAGAAGCCAGACTATACTCAGTAGCGCTCACTGATAGGACAAGAGGTAATGGGCACAACCTGATACACAAGAAATTCCATTTAAACATACAGAACCACTTTTATCATGGAATGGTCAAACCCAAGAACAGGTTGCCCAGAGAAGTTGTGGAGTCTCCATCACTGGAGATGGTAACAGAATAACTTAGGTTATCAAGTCCAAACCCCTTGCTCCAAGCACGGTCAGCTAGAGCACATTGTCCTGGTCTGTGCCCAGTTGCATTTTGAATATCTCCCAGTTACCATGACCGTTCCAAGATAATTAAAAGTGGCTTCACAGTAACATCAGCCAGCTCCTTCAGCACTTATGAGTGCAGTCCATCAGACCCCATGAACTTATGTGTGTGAAGTTGGCTGAAGTGCTCCCTCACCTAGGTTTTGTCCACTGAGGATAAGTTTTCCTTGTTCCAGACTTTCCCCCTGATATTTCGGGGTCTTGGATTCCCGAAGGCTGTTTTTAATGGTAAAGACTGATGCAAAAAAGGAATTGAATACATCAGCTTTCTCTATATAATTTTTCACCAAGTCCTCTGCCCCTTTCAGCATCAGGCCCACATTTTCCCTAGTATTCTTTCTGCTCTTTATGTACTTGTGGAATCCTTTGTGGTTGCGTTTCATGTCCTTTGCCAGATTCAGCTGCAGGTCACCTTTGGCCTTCCTTAATCCTATCCCAGCACGATCAGTCAGTAACTTTAAACTCCTCCTGGCTCACCTGCCCTTGTTTCCAGCTATTGTACACTTCCTTTTTATGTCTGAGTTCAGTTAGGAATTCCTGCCACCTTTGCTTGACATCCTACTTGTCGGCATGGACCTTTCTTGTGCTTGGAGCAGATGATCCTTGAATACTATCTTTGAACACCAAGTGTCCTGGGCCACTCTTTCTCTCCAGGGATGAATCCCATGGAATATGATCCCAAGCAGGTCTCTGAAGGTCTTGAAGTCTGCTTTCTTGAAATCCCAGGATGCATTCCTGCTCTTTGCCCCGTTGCCTCCTCTTAGTATCCCAAACTCCACCATATCTTGGTCACTGCAGCCAAGGCTGCCTCCAACTTTTACATCCATGAACAGTTCTTCCTTGTTCATAAATGCCATACCCAGCAAAGCACCTTTCCTTAAATATCTGTATTTGGTAATGCAGGTTGAGTTGTTTTGGGTTTTGTGGGTTTTTTTTGTTGGTTTTGGGTTTTTGTTTGTTTTTTTTTTTGTTTGTTTGATATTCTTATCAAAGACTTGTGGGGACTGGATATGGCTTACTTGTTTGTTTTATAGACTCACCCTTGAAATACAAAGAAACAAAGAGCAAAATCCATATATGAATATAATTATTTCTTCATAAGAAAACAAATTAAAAACAGAGTCAAGTGAGAAATCAAGCAAGTCAGAGCCACAGGCAATGTACTGAAATGTGAGGTCTACTTTTATTATGGTAGCCAAACATATACTTTTAATTCCTTGGTGGGTAGTAGAACACAGTGGGCTGTTAAACCTCCCCATTTTGCTATTGGTGTAGTAACTGTTTTTCCCCCAGTGATTCAGTTCTGCTGTGGTATAACATAGTTATGAAATCCATTTATGTTTTCACTGAGACCTTTATGGATTTCCATTACTTTTGGTTTCTGAAAAACAGAAAAAAATAGGGAATATCAGAAATACCACTATGTGATGAAAAAAAAATCATAAAGAATACTTGAGCTATCAGTTGCTGGATTCAATGGATATATGGTAATCTGTTCTAGCAGTTCATTTATTTTTTATGCCTTCAAGGTTTTATTTAACATTTTCCTTAGCATGTCTAGAACAACAAAAACAGTTCAACCAGATCAGAGGTCAATCTGTTTCATTGCCCTGTCTTTAACAGTAAGCAGTAATAAACACTATGTGAACAGAACAAACATGGATACGTAGTGTCTTAAAATACTCTTCAAATCACCACACCTTTGGAGGTCAGGAAATTCCTGACTCATGTGTCCACATTTAAGAGTATAATATGACCTTGTAATTTTCTAAAGAAGTTATCTATTTGTTGTTTTTGTAACCCTTTAACAAGTATTCATATTCAAGGTTTTCATATTAAAAATTAAAAAGATTAATATTCAAAAGCTTTGTTGTTTGATTTTGTTCTTAATTCCAATGATGAGTATTCAGTTATTTAAAAACAAAAACAAAACAAAAAAAACCAAGCCAAAACTAAAGAAGTCTGCAAATGTCCTAAGTATTTGGGGTTTCTTCCATTTCTGAGAGAGATAAAGTGTACTTCAAATGTCTTGACAGGTATTCATTACCCTCCCCTTAAATACAGCAGCAATAGATATTTAAAGTAAGGAACACTCAAAAATTCTTATTCTTCGAAGGTTTTCTAAATGTTTAATTTCCAAATCCCTGAAATTACTCACATTATTTCTTGCCCTATCCATTTTCACATAAAAATAAATAATCAGAGTATAAAGAAAAGTGTTAAGAATTTCTTTAATCATCCCTTTAAAACACTACTTTCAATAATTTCCTACACCTCATCACTTCTGAATTTGTGATGTATACATTTATATAGAATCTTCTCTTCTAAAATGTATTTTAAAACTGAAGCTAAATTTTAAGCTCAAAGTTTAAGTCTTCTTTCTTATCTATGACATTCTTTTGACTATACATGATAGTGAGATTTGACTTTTGTGCAACAGGATCACACTGGCTACTCCAGTCAGTTTATCACCCATCATATTCCTTGAGCATTTCCTCCAATCAATTATTTCCCATTTTCAAATTATCTCTTTGATTTTTCTTGCTTAAACACAGTACTTTGCCCTTGTCTTGACTGAATTTCAACTTATTGATGAATTTCTCCGTATTATCAAGATGATTTAAATTCTCAGAAATTTCAACTATTTCCAGATGAGTCACCAATAGACTTTTTATGTGCCATTTTTATTGTATTATCTAGATAATTAATTAAATTATTTAACTGAACTGTTAGGTGTACTAGACTCCATCTGAAATGTTATGATAGTTTTCTCGTGAGGCACTGTTAACCACTCTTCAAACTACAGGGTTTTAGTAAGCTATGCAGTCATCTTACTGCTGTGCCACTTTCTAAGTTTACTTATGAGGATGACATGGAAAACAAACCTAACTAAACAAAAAACCAACTAGGTATGTTGCCTTTCTCTTTTTCCTCTTATCCACTAAACCAGAGATTTTGTTGAAGAAAGAATTTTAAAATGTTTGGCTTGATTTGTTCTTGACAAATCTATCAGTATGAGTATTACTATAACACTAAAAAAGACCAATCTTGTATCAGGATCCTCCAGTGAAAACAGCCATGCAAGCAGAAAACAGATGGATGATCACTGCCTCATGACATTTACGAGTTAAACATAGTACAAGAGATAACAGATGCCCTCAGACAGACAAGGGATTATTCAGAAAAAATAAGGCAACATTGGTCAGTGAGAGAAGGAAAGATCTGTGCACAAGAGCAATCTAAACACCATGGCACTTTTTTTTTCTGATTATAGATATATCTTCATTTTATAATAAATATTCTTGCATTTATTCCAAAAATCTGCATACATTTTTTAGTCTTTTTTTCTTTCTTTAAACATACTCCCAGATCTTTGCAGTCCAAAATGCTCCTGCTAAAATAATTTCTTATCTGTTGTTCTGCCCACCTCCCTGCCCATACTGTTTGAAACATTTCAGCAGTTTCCCATTATGTTCCAAGTCAAATTCATATCAGTTACTTGGTTAGATTACTCCACATTTCTCAACACCTTGTCTTTTCATCCCACAATTCTATTCAAAAGATGGCAGCCTTTATTGCACTTCTATGTTTCTATAACAAGTGTCACTTGACAGGATCTAGATTTCTAAATAGATCTTGAAAAAAGCCAAGAAATTAAGTACTTGCCTTCAGAAGAATGATCTAAACTGCCTCAATTTTTCGTGTATTTAGTGGAAAAGGATTGCAGCTCCTCTGTGCCTCCAGAGGATATTATTTAGACTTCTGTTTCCTGTCTGTGTGGGAATTTATATTTTCCTGAATTCCAGCTCACATAGATGGGAAGAATTTTGGATCACTGAAATTATTTTCTGGTGGTCTAATATAAATATTTTTTGTTGTTTAATGCAGGTAAGCAGCTAAGCCTTACACAGCAACTTGCTCACTCCCCTTCCTGTGGGATGGGGGAGAGAATAGGAAGGGTAAAAGTGAGAAAACTTGTGGCTTAAGATGGTTTAATAGGTAAAGCAAAAGCTGCATGAGCAAGCCAAGCAAAATAAGGAATTAATTCCCTGCTTCCTGTCGGCAGGCAGGTGTTCACCCATCTCCAGGAAAGCAGGGCTCCATCACATATAACAGTTCCTTGGGAAGA
Source organism: Phalacrocorax carbo (assembly GCF_963921805.1). Classification (NCBI taxonomy): domain Eukaryota; kingdom Metazoa; phylum Chordata; class Aves; order Suliformes; family Phalacrocoracidae; genus Phalacrocorax; species Phalacrocorax carbo. The sequence goes on from NC_087513.1 coordinate 164,486,385, forward strand.
CAAATGCCATCATTCCAAATGTCCCCCCTTCCTTCTTTTTCCCCTAGATGTTATTGCTGAGCATGACATCGTATGGTATGGGACATCCCTTTGGTCAGTTGGGGTCAGCTGTCCCAGCAGTGTCCCCTCCCAGCTTCTTGTGCACTCCCAGCTGACGGGGTGGTGTGAGAAGTAGAAACGGACTTGACCCTGTGTAAGCACTGCTCAGCAATAACTAATACATGGGTGTGTTATCAACATCATTTTGGTCACGCATCCAAAGCATAGCTCCATAATAACTACTATGAAGAAAATTAACTGTATCCCAGCCAAAGCCAGTACGCTACTATCTCATCTCTTAAACTTCAAACCATGTGCAGAAGCTAAACTTGAGTTCTTTCATGTCTCTTTGTTCTGAATTTTCCATATAATTCTTGTATTCCCAATGGGGTAAACTGTACTTTAAAACCTTATGGATTATATATTCTCTGCCAGTATAACAGGTTCAAAGCTATGTCTCCACATCCCTGAGCAAGACATCTAATCTCTTGACTCACATAACATTGGAATCTACCTTTATATGGATTTGAATATATCAGGAATATCTTACATGTAAGTCTAACCTAAACTTCTTTTTCAACTTCTCTAGGGACTTCTTGCTGTCTGTCATAATTAGTATACCTGTACAGTGTACACATCTAGTCCTAGAAGCACTTTGGAGGGGGAACTGGAGGTTTTGAAACTCTGTGGTTTATCTTCCTGCTCAGAAAAATATCAAGTAGCCAAGGAAGGAAAACACTTGGAGTGCCAATGCAGGTAAACTGCACTGAAAGTTCATTCTGAGAAAGACTTTTAGCATTTTGTAAATTTTACTTCCATATCTTGCTTCAGCATAGAGATTTCTATGTTAGTTATTTATTCTGTCAGAACGAATATACTTCTTTTTTTTCTTTTCTTTTTAAGTTTGAACCTCTACATGAATTTTTTGGGGTTTTTTTTTGTTTGTTTTTGTGTTTTGTTGTTTTTTTCACCTTTGCTTTTAGGTGTCTATCTTAATGAGAATAATTATTTCCCCATTTTGGACCATATGCACAGTTTCATAGAGAAGCCCATTTTCTATGTTTTGCACAGATGATGTCAAACCTTCCTAAAAGAAAGAAAACCAAAGAAAAATGCATGAATTATAATGAATTGTAAAACATTAAAATATTTTGCTAAGCTATGTCTGTAATGCTAAATAAGAGATGTCCTAGGACCAAAATCTGACCCTGAGGTTGATAGCCCTGGTTGGCTTGCCCCCATTCCATTAAGAAGTACCTCTAAAGCAGATTTGTTCTGGGAGTTAGTTAGAGATTTCCTGAAGACAACCAAGGACTGAGACAACAATGAAGAACTGTGGATAAGGGGGTGGCTGAGTTCCTGAACTCACCCATTGGATGTCTGTTACTAAGCAGAATGGAAATATTATTTTATGTAGTAAAAATATAAATAATTATACTATTAACCTGGGAAAAAAGTGTTTACTAATGCAGTGAAATTGTATTTTTTTTTTCATTTTCAAGTAAACACACCATAAGAAACTGGATACCTATGTATATTTCTCAGAAAGGAATGAAAAATATTATCTGGCAATGCAAATGTTCCTCCTTTCTTATCAAACTGGTAAAATATATATTATGTTTATTTACTTGTAAGTATTCAGGAAAGGTGAGGACAATGTATAAATGTGTGTCTCTACCACCTTGCCTGCCCACAGTGTGTCCAGTAGTGGAATATTAGCATATAACTTAATGCCAATTTTATATTTTTGTTGGGCTTTGGTAGTTTATGAAGAGAGACAAGAGATGATAGACATGAAAAGGAAGCAAACAACAAAAAAAATCCCTTTATTTCTTTGCTTTTACATACTCTCAGTTTACTAAGTAAAAACATACTCCAAAATTTTATTAAATTAACAACTGTCTTAAAGCTGTGCATCAGACACTTTGAAATTCTAACATTACAAAATATTCATATGAGACTTCTTTTTGCAGTTAGTTCCATATATAGGATTAAATATCAGAGGGAGATGGTATTTCACATCACTATGATTTAGGTGTAAATGGAAGGTTACATGCTTTCATTTTGTTTCAAATAGCAGGATCCTTAGTTTCTGTATTTCAGGTTTTAGTAAGCCAAAGTCCAACCTTCTGCTCAAAGCAGTTCAGCTTTGAGATCTGACTAGGTTGCTCAGGACTTTATTCAGTTGGGTCTTTGAAATGTTCAAGGTTCGTTTATATTTTCTAGTCAAGTAGGTAATTTATGGGTAATTTTTGAAAATTCTTGTCATGTACAATGATTGCTGTGACTATATTTCATTTTCTACCCCTATGCATGGCTCTGGCCTCCTTTTCAGTACAATCTTTTCACCAGGTTATCAACACTGCAAGGAAATTGAACTGGTATTTATAGCGATATGGACATAAGATTCCTAAATCTTATTAAAACATACCAAAAAAATTGCAGGAAATATAATTTCTTCTCTGGACTTCAAAGCCCATCAAATTGACCTCTATGTATTTCTAATCCTACTGTGTGATAAATGCCATTGAACCTGTGGCTGTATTGTGGCTGTAGGGAATCTCATAAAATACCTGTTATGATGGACTGTCACATCCAGAATGTATTAAGCTTGCCTAGGAAAAAAGGTACCAGACACATCTCATATTCATTTAAATGGTTTGGAATCCACAATATTAAAGAAGGTGGGTGGATTTTTTTTTTCCCATTTAACTTAACTGATATTTAATGGAGGTACTAGGCTGTAGGGTCCCCAATTCAGCAAGAATCTTAAGCATGCCTATTCTCATTTTTAAGTGTGAAATCATATCTATGTTAGGTACTTTTGTGGCCCCTAGGCTTGCAGTATCTGAAAATGTCCCAATATAAAGCAGATTGATCTTTTCCTGTAGCATGTTTCGTATGCAAATACTATTTTCTGCTTCAGGTCAGTTCAAGTATCCTTAAGTTTGGCAGGGGACTGTTAAAATATACAGTATGATTAAAGATAAGTTTACACGGGAAAACAGTGCAGTGTGATAGAAATGGATTGGTAGAGTATACGCCTTTTAAAGGGTTTTATCTTAGACTAGCTTGATAGAAATAAAAGAATGATTTGAGCCCATTCAGTTTAGTCCTAGTTTATTTTCAACTGAAATAAATGCAGTTTTCAGGCTCCAAGATCAGCCTGAAGTGCAAATCATAGTAGCACAGTAAATGAGAAAATGTGGGATATTTGCTTCAGAAAAAATGTTCTGATCCAAATTAAAAGAAACTTTTTAAAATTTAAAACTCTAAATATATTTATAAATCCTCCCCATTGGAGGAAGGAAATAGATTGCCTTAATATTCTCTCTCCTTGAACAAGATGCTGAGATGACCAATAGAACGCAATAGATGAACCCATCCAGAATCCAGTCCTCATCTTAGTTTAGACATTGTGGTGATGGTGTTAGAGTTCATCCTTTTGGTAACTTTGCAATAGATCTATTTAGAAGCATAGTAATTATTTCTTTTCAGACTACTTTTTCTGGAAGTGGGAGTTGCAATTTCACAGTCCTTTTTAGATTAGAACCTGTTTCACAAGAGGATCTTCCCTCTAGGTTCACTCTCCATTGTTCACCTTTAAATTTTAATATTCTGTATGTAAGACTACATGTTTCCTAAGAACTCGAGAAGGACAATTGTGGAAATTCTGATGATAATCTAAATGTTGTGCTTATCTAGGAAAACAAACAATCTGAAATTTAGTCCCCTTTTCTTTAACTGTTTTATGATTTGGTATATTACATATATAGAACTTGTTTAGCACAACTTGCTTAGAATTAGTAGCTAAATTTGCTGAAGCTAGGCTGCAGACTGTGAACTTTCACCTAGATATGTTGAACTTTTCCCTGGTTAAGTAAAAGAAGGCCCCAGAGCCAGTTCAAACTGGAAGGAAGATAAGGAGGCTACAATTGTCAGCAGGGTCTGCAGCTTTAGAGATAAGAAAAAAAATGGCCCACCTGAAGACAATGAAAGGACTCAGTAAAGAACAGGAAGACCCCAGACCCTAATATTACTACTGATCTGAACTGTTGCATGAGGCTGGGGAACTTAGATTGTAAGGGTATAATTGACCAGGGGTTTCTTTGTTCAGTGTCCCTTTTAGGAGGCACCCAGCTTGAGCCTTAATGCTATTAATAAATAAAAAGTACTTTTATAGAGGAGTCTATCTTTCAGCATATTGATTTAGCGGAAACCTAGAGCCAAACCTAGTTATGGTGGCTGGCATGTGCAATTTCCATAACATAATGTTGGTCTAATGTAAGGAAAAAAAAAAAACAAACTCCACTGACAGAACTGGAGCATCTCACCCCCTCCCTTCTTCTTCCCCATTCCAGCTGAGTTTGTTATCCTCCTAGTTTCTTCCTTCTTCTTTTCCTATTTTTTTTTCCCCTAGCTATGCACATGCATCCCTCACCCAAAACAGAGCAAGAAGAAAGTACGAATTATTCTAAAATGCTTGGCTTCTGAACATGTGTAGATAACTAAAATGGAACCATGTAGACAGACAGGTAAATCAGGAAAGCATCTTGTAAGATTTAGTCATATTGTTTGGAGATTCTGGTGTGCAGTGAGTTTGCTGGAATAGGGTGTTTAAAAAGAGTGCTAATAGAATAGAACAGAATTTCATAGAATCATTAAGGTTGGAAAAGACCTCTAGGATTGTCAAGTCCAACTGCCAACCCAACAATACCATGTCTCTTAAACCATGGCCTGAAGTGCCATGTCTACACGTCCTTTAAATACCTCCAGGGGATGGTAACTCCCACCTCTCTGGGCAGCCAGTTCCAATACCTGACCACTCTTTCAGTAAAGAAATTTTTCCTAATACCCAATCTAAACCTCAACCAATGCAGCCTGAAACCATTTCCTCTCTTTCTATCACTGGTGACCTGGGAGAAGAGACCAAAACCCACCTCGCTCACTACAACCTCCTTTCAGGTAGTTGTAGAGAGCAATAAGGTTTCCCCTCAGCCTCCTCTTCTCCACACTAAACAACCACAGCTCCCTCAACCTCTCCTCAGAAGATCTGATCTCCAGACCCTTCACCACCTTCATTGCCCTTCTCTGGACACACTCCAGCACCTCAATGTCCTTCTTGCAGTGAGGGGCCCAAAACTGAACACAGTACTCGAGGTGCAGCCTCACCAGTGCCAAGTACAGGGGCACCATCACTGCCCTGCTCCTGCTCGCCACACTATTCCTGATACAAGCCAGGATGGTGTTGGCCTTCTTGGCCACCTGGGCACACTGCTGGCTCATATTCAGCCAGCTGTCAACCAGCACCCCCAGGTCCTTCTCCTCCACTCTTCCTCAAGCCTGTAGCATTGCACGGGGTTGTTGTGACCCAAGTGCAGGACCCAGCACTTGGCCTTGTTAAACCTCATACAATAGGCCTTGACCTGTTTATTCAACCTATCCAGGTCCCTCTGCAGAGCCTTCCTACCCTCCAGCTGGTCAACACTCCTGCCCAATTTGGTGTCATCTGCAAACTTACTGAGGGTACACTCAATCACCTCATCCAGATCATTGATAAAGATATTGAACAGGACCGGCCCCAACACTGAGCCCTGGGGAACCCCGCTCGTGACCAGCCACCAACTGGATTTATCTCTGTTCACCACAACTCTCTGGGCTCAGCCAGCCAGACAGTTTTTTATCCTGTGAAGGGTACACTTGTCCAAGCCATGAGCCTCCAGCTTGTCTAGGAGGATTCTGTGGGAGACAGTGTCAAAGATTTTGCTGAAGTCCAGGTAGACAACATCCACAGACTTTCCCTCATCTACTAGGGGGGGTCACTCTCATAGAAGGCGACCAGGTTGGTCAGGCAGGACCTGCCTTTCATGAAACCATGCTGGCTGGGCCTGGTCCCCTGGCTGTCCTGCACATGCCTGGTGAGCTCACTTAAGATGAAGCGCTCCATAACCTTCCCTGGTACTGAGGTCAGGCTGACAGGCCTGTAGTTCCCCGGATCCTCCTTCCAGCCTTCTTGTAGATGGGCATCACATCAGCAAGCCTTCAGTTATGTTGGACCTCCCTTGCTAACCAGGACTGCTGAGCAATGATGGACAGTGGCTTGGCGAGCTCCTCCGCCAGCTCCCTCAGTACTCTTAGGTGGATAACATAACATACTAAAAATCTGTGTTTTTCTAAAACTAAATATGGGACCTGAAATCAAAGCATTTCAAAAATATGACCATCCCAGGCATTTTATGAAATATCAGGACTCAGAACTTTATCAGTTACAGGAACTCCATATTTCTGAATGCTTACTCTAATAAGCTCTGTATCCTGAGACAATGAAAAGTCTGTGGTGCTGAACATTTTATGCACAGAAATCTCATTCTTGTCAGTAAGCACCACAGGATCAAATTCCTGAAAAAAAATACTAAAATAAAAAAATAATTTTGTAGTAATGAATGTATGAATGTCTAAGTAATAAGATTTTGTGTTGTAAAGTTTGTGCAAGTATTTTTCGTACATTTACATAGTCCATCTGTTCTGAATGGGAATGGGACAACTCATTTGAATGAAAGTTACTGTAGTTGCAGCCTGTAATTTATAGACTTTATAGATTCTTTGAGTTTAATGTGAAAAGGACAATCCAAACATATGGTTGAGTCTCCTATACACCACTGAGTTTTACTAACTTGAGTTATGAACCTGACTACATGCAAAGTTTGCAAAAAAAGTTCATTAATAATTCTTTCAGATGCATTTTAGGGAATGCTGATGAAGTTCAAATGTTCTCTAAATATTTGACAAAGTAAGGAACATACTGAATAATTAGCTTGGAGTAGCAGACCCTATAATTACTGGGGAGGTCCTCAGCAGTGTTACTGATATTCAGGTGAATTTTCTTTCCCCACGTTATACAACAGTAATTTTTATATTTCTTTAATATCACTAATCATGTTTTGGTGATATATTGATTTTTTTATTTGTTATCTCTGAAATGATTAGCAGAAAAATTATGAGAACCTCATCAATTAGGTTTGCAAAATCCCGCAATGCATGTTGATTGCAGTTACTTCGTAAAAAATTTTCTAATAAAGTTTCAACCATCTATGAACTTTAGATTACAATAGTTCTCAGAAAGTTATTGACTTCTTGTATCCTAATATAAAAAATGTTATCCCACCATCTGAATAACAGGAACATATATTGCAATCCACATTCTGGGGTACATCAAATACAGTTTAACCAGCCAGTCAAAAGAGGTGATTATCCCAACGTATTCAACATTGATGTGGCCTCACCTTGAATATTTTGTGCCGTTCTGGGCCCCAAAATTTAAGAAGGTTGTTAAGGTACTCAAATGTGTCCAGAGGAGTTCAACAAAACTGGTGAAAGGGCTCAAAGGCATGTCCTATGAGGAGCAGCTGAGGACTTTGGGCTTGTCTAGTTTGGAGAAAGGGAGGCTGAGGGGCGACCTCATAGCTCTCTGCAGCTTCCTGAGGAGGGGAAGTGGAGAGGGAGGTGCTGATCTCTTCTCCCTGGGATCCAGTGACAGGACATGTGGGAATGGTTCAAAGCTGCACCAGGGGAGGTTTAGACTGGACATTAGGAAGCTTTTGTTTACCAAGAGGGTGGTCAAACACTGTAACAGGCTTCCTAGAGAGGTGGTTGATGCCCAAAGCCTGTCAGTGTTTAAGAGGCATTTGGACAATGGCCTTAATAACATGCTTTAACTTTTGGTCAGCCCCAAATTGGTCAGACAGTTGGACTAGGTGATTGTTGTAGGACCCATTCCAGCTGAAATAGTTAAGTTCTATTCTATTCTATTCTATTCTAGTCTAGTCTAGTCTAGTCTAGTCTAGTCTAGTCTACTTTTGTCCTTTTTAGATTTCACCTTATTGATTTCAGACCATTTCTCTATATTACTAAGATAATTTTGAACTCAAAGACTACACTCCAGGTTGCTTACACTCCCTACTGCCTCATGTCTTTTGGAATTTTTAAAGAGTACTCTCTAATTCCATCCAAACTACATCTGAAAATACTGAACAGAACAAGTTCCAGCATAGATCCCAGTGAATCTCTACTAGAAATGCAGTCTGATAGTGTAACTACACTTCAAGTAAAGTTGTTCAGTTGATTATACACCCACCTACTAGTTATTTAATCTACTCCAACAGGAGTTTTTATGAAAATGTCATTTGGAAGTAAAGTTCCACTACAGTGAATCAGTTTTATTATTTCTTTTATGATCTCTGCCAGGTTTTCTATGAAAGGACTAAATTAAATTAGTTTGACACAGTCAATTCTTGACAAATCCCTACTTGATGACTCCTGACAACTCTATTTTTATACTCTGTATATTTTTATTAAGTTTAGATATTTAACTGAATATTCACAGGCTTTTTCTTATTTTCTGTTGCACTGAAGCTAAAGTAACTTGTTATTAATTAATTCCAGAGTTGTCTTTCTTTCTCACTTTTACATATATGTCCAATGCTCCTCCTTCTAAACCTGTAACATCAGCAAGAGCTGAACAATCATCATTAGTGGTTCAAAGATTATTTTAGTTAGCTCTTTACATACTGGAATTTCACTAAGCCATCTTACAATCTTATTTATGTGGTTATTCTCTAAATTCTTCCTGCCTTATTCAGGTCTATGCTACTATCCTACCGTTCAGTCACAACTCAACTATTACATTCTAGAGATCAGAACACAATAGCCAATTCAATGATCTTTCCTGTATCACCTATACTTTTCTATACTTCCCTGTTAATTAAGGTACCTGTAGTACCTTAATTACTTACATTTTTCTCTTGATCTTATGTTTCTACAAGTTGTACCCAAGTTACAGCTCATCTTTGAACCTCTAAATCTTATTTCTGCATGCTTGATTGCTATTTTAAATTTATTTATTTCCTATAATCTTATTTATATTTTTCTATGACTAATGTTTTTTTTGTTCAGGATATTAAAAGGGTTTGTGATATATAAATGTTTCTTACCACACTTCCTAACTTTATTTAACACTGAGAAAATCTACTGTGTTCTCTTTTGAGTAATTCTTAGCTCTCCTTTTAATTAGGTGTAAGCCAAGGGACAAGTTATTGATGTGTAAGTTTGCAAAAAAGACAACAGTTACTAAATAGCCACTGTGCATCTCCATGGCCATGGTTGTCCTTGATAAATATGAATCAAAGCAACAAAGTGTTCAGAGAACAAAAGAATAGGAGGCTTACCATAAGGGATGATGATAACAAATAATTCAAAAACCACAAAGGAGCTGCCATGTCACAAAATCAAATTTTTATTTATTTCATAGTATGTTTTTTATATATCTATATCCTCAGAATGATTTGCCAGGTGACCTTTTTTAATTATTGCAGAGAGATTTTCAAGTTATTCAGCTATTTTCTATTCCACTTTTAAAACCCAGCACCAAAGATATTTCATATATATAGCTTTTTTATTTATGTTCTCTGGCATACACTTGTACAGATATCCCAATTTACTGATACTTCTACAAAGCAGAGCTACAAGGCAAAGCATGTTCTAAAACACATGTTAAAGGCATGCCATTTTGTGCAGGGGAAGCTTTATTGGGTTTGAGCTAGTTCTATGTCAGCAAATGGTTGGGGGGATATGCTATCATGTTTTCTATTTTTCTGAGGGACATAGATGTATTATGATTTAGGTTATTCATCACATCTTTATCTTTTTTTTTTTTAATTAGGAGATTTTTATCATCTCTTTGCAACATAGCATTCAACTCTCAAAGGCTGGGATGTGGAACACTCTTAAAAATGCTCCATTTTAGTCTAAAATTAGCAGTCAACTGAATAGGGTCTCCAGACTCCACTGACTGTGGTGATTAGAACACCATTGACTGTGAAAAGGAACTTCAGCATCTTGCTCATGCCTGAAGTGTAAAAACTTGCATTTGGATGCTCTTTTTTTTCAGATCTGGAGCTGGATCGGTGTCTTCTTTGTTGGTGCCTTAGAAAGTATACATATTTTTAATGATATGATTATAATAGTATTTTCTGGGACTCTAAAGCCATGAGTTAATAAGATAATGAAGTTGGCATGGCAGAATTTCCATCTCCTACTTAATTAAATGAAATGAAGCATAATTGCCTAGTGCTGTTTGGTTTTGAAACTCTCACTACAGAATAGATTCCTCTAATGCCCGGTCTTTTACTTGTGTGAGCAATTTCTAAATAAAGTAGTTAGACATCTATCTTTAACCTCTTTCTTTCTTTCCCTTCCTCACCTAATAAATGTGTCTTATCCTTTCTAGGTAATAAAATATTATTTCCACAAACTTGGTAGAATGCCTAGATTTTCTGCAGGTCCCACATGTTTGCTTGTGTGTTTGTATTTATGTACAAATAATAAAATGTCATTTAATAACAAATTTAATTTTCTAACAATTCTCCTCTGTTTCTAATTAGTCTTTAAAGGCTATAAAAATGCTGAAGTTTTGTTCTCTTCTTTCTTTTTTCAGCATAAAGACAAGACTTAATACAGTGGTAATGAACTTAGTGTTTTCTCTTTCCAGTGTCTGTTTTTCAGTCCTTATCTGTAACAGGAAAGTGTAATGCATCCTATTTACTAACTTACACTCTTTGTAGCTCTGACAGGGAAGTCTAGAACAGAGAATTGTTAAACAAAAACCCTTTTCTTTTTCTCCAAAGATCAAGTTGTTACCAGCTCACCAACTATTAGTACATATGTATATGCATACTATACATTGCCTTAAAAGA